>NC_089979.1:143290429-143915429 GCF_036417845.1 Apteryx mantelli | reverse complement strand
AAGACTGATTTACAGCTACAGATGGAAGCACAGCGCATTTGTCTGTCCCTGGTTTATTCAGCTTGTGTAGACCAGGTTCATGATTACATGAAGGCAGAAGAAGAGACTGCACTTTGCAGTCTTAAAGAGGAGCTTGTACGTAGTCATCTACAAGAGATGGATGATCTTAAAAAAATGCATCAGCTGGAGCTCCAGACCTTGCAAATTCAACATGCAGGTAACTTGCCAAAAATTATAGGAGTGAAACTCTTGATATGAAAAATAGGTAGTGTCTTTAAAAGAAAGTAAGCACAAGCGTTTGGGGAAAAAGTATATGTAGCTGTCCAACAAATTATTTTTGTAGAACACTTTTAAGTGCTTTTATTCCAAATTATTTCCTATTATAAGTAGTCTATTACTCAGGTTACTTTAGAAAGGAAAGAGTAGGGAAGCATTACAACTCATGTTTTGCTATTTGTATTAAGTCAATTAATTGTAAAGAACTGTATAATACATTCAGCTATAGGTTCGTATTCCTTACAAAAATACTAGGCAAATGCAGCAGCAAAATATCTTTGGTCTTGTTTCATTCTCTGTTCCTTGAATTCCTTCATTGGCTCCCTGTCCACATTAAGTAAGCTTCTTTGCTACTACTTTCAAGATTATTGTTCTGTGCTTTTATGTTATCATGCTGCTTTTCTATCCATACTTTTTTTGTCATCCTGTGATTTGCCCTTGTGTATTTTTTTTTGTCATAATAACTTCCTGGCCCTCCAGTATGTTTGAGTAAAATTAGGTTTTTCCAGATCTCACTGACATAACAATGCATTTCTTACACCTTATTCCTCTTGAACACACAATTCTACCATAATAATTGAATATATCTGTGAGATGGAACAAGAAAGAGGGAAAAAAAAGTATGCCTTCCTAAAATCTGAGGAGTTGACTTTACTGAGACAGGGGACTACACCTTGTAATCTATTGAAAAACTGTTGTGCATATAGCATTAAAAATAATATTATGAATGATTTGTATTCATAGATGATGAAGTCAAATCTACACAAAGACTTATAGAAAAGCTAAGTGAAGCTGTATCTGAGGAATGTTCTAGGCTCACTCAGGTAAGACTTAGCAAAAAGCCTTTTTTTAAATGGAACTTTTGAAGAACTGAAAATGAAAAATTATGTGTATGGTGAGTCATCTTGATTTTCCACACCATACTTAACCATCTTTGGACCATTTCTCTTTGCATTGATCTCTAAATAGAGACTGCTAAACCTGATCTTCCAAAATATGTTTCCAAGGGTTTGGGTATTTTTTCTTTTATTGTTTTATATCCTTGTCCAATCAATTCGTCTGCCTTATAGCTAGTCTGCTAGTTCTAAAGTATTTTTTCCTTCGTGTATGTCTCTGGCCATAAGTTCTTGATTTTTACAGTAATCTGACATCACCTTCTCGTTTCTGCAATAAGACAGTCATTTCTTTCTTAGCTGCAGCATGTCTTTCAAAGACTTAAAGTGGTTGAGAATACACCAAAATTCCTACGTATGGTATTTTCAGTAACTATGAATATCATGGTCAAAAATTGAACCATATTTTTAGTCTGTATCCTAGTATCAGCCACCAATAATATTATTTTAGCATCTCTTTTTTGTAGACTAAAAGGGGTTAGTAATCTCTTGCCCTTACATGTTCTTTCTGACCAACAATCAAGTCATTCATTAAATTTATTTCTGGATAAATTAAGCCGCTTTCATCATTCATTGTAAGCCATGATCTTCTGATCTTTAGTATTTCATATAGGGCTTTTTTTTTTTTCTGGATCATTTCCAGTTTTTCGATGTCTTTTTGGAAATGTGGATACCAGAACTGTTTTACTTGAGAGCCAGCATAGAGGAGATTAAGCTGGACTCTATGATGGCACACAGACAGTATCAGCTGAATCAGGTTTTTGGCATTAGTTGTTTCAGAGCTGGAATGAACCGTGCCTAACTGTATGATTCCATGTTGAGTTTGAGGAGAAATTATTTTATTCTTGTAAATCAAATTTAGAGTCTGTTGAGTCTAAAATGTTTAAATAAAGAATCCTGCTATGTTCCTTGGGCAGGCCAAGTTTCTTTGCAAATGTTATGTGTCTTCAGAAAGCATATGGATAAATCTTCTGTTAGTCTACTCACTGTAAATATGGCCACTATTCTGCTGGCCGCCCAGCAACAACAAACATGAGGCATTCTGTTTATTATTTGCTTGCGTTTTCTGCTGCCATCCCCTTTTATTCTATTCGTTGAAAACTTAAGAACAAGATAAATAGTAATCTCTAAAAAGATCTAAATTTCCACAGTAGGAAATACTTCCCCAAGTAAAATTGGAGTTAATCAGAATGAAACATTTACGATACTTTCAGCATTAATAAAGGAAGCCTTATTCTGCAAAATTTTAACATTTGGCAATGCCAAATTAAAAGTCCATGCAAAAATATATGTATTTATGTTTTAGCTGAAAATTTTCTCCATACCTGTTTCTTTTATCAGGAATTTTAAGGGTTTTCTAGGTTCTTTGTGACTTAACAGAACATGTACATCATTATTTCCACAGAAGATAATATCACAAAATACTAACTTCTTGCCATTATTTTTCTGTTTTCTCTGTAATTTGTCACTGATACATTAATAAATAATTTTTCTTGACTCTTTCTTTGTTTTGTTTGCCATACAGCTTCTGTGTCATAATCAGAAGGAACAGTCTTCAACTGCTGTAGAAGCTGATGATAGGGAACAGGATATTTTCCATGTCCCTGCTGCTGAGAAAGAAAAATTGAGTATAGAATTGCCAACACACGGAGGTCAAGCTCAAGGTAATGACCTTGTACTATCATACTGGTAAATATATATGTAATATTGATTTCAGGCATTTCAGATTGGCAATTATTATGTCGTTAATTGTTCAGGTACTAATTAATGTTCCTAATTAGCTGTTTTAGAGAGTTGAGAGTAGTCTCAACTATCTTAATTTTTATTTTGAGCATTTTCTTATGCTGTTTTTATTACAGTGGAAACTGGTGAAAAAAGTGATTGTTTTTTTCTCCATGTAAAAAAAGCTAGCAGCTCTACCAAAAAATACATATATATCAGTATTATATAAAAATACATTCTAAAATTTGTAAGGGCCCTCTCTTATTTCAATAATATATAATGTTTGTGGGATAACTCTTCAGTGAAAAAATTGTGAACAATTCATTTTATAAAAAAATTATCGTATAATGTTTATAAATTTAATTTAAAGAAAAAGTCCCTGGTTATTTGTGTAATTTAGCTATGCAACAACATATGGATGCTCTCCTGCACAAGATAAAGGAAGAATACAGCAGGCTGACTGCACTTCAAACACACTTGATGAAGGATTGTAAACAGGTAAGCTTTTTATAGCACCTCTTATAAAATGCAAGTGTGTTTGAATTTTCTCTGTTGCGTGAATTCCTTCTGGTCAGGGAGAGAATGTATTTACAACTCTATTTATAGATCCTGGTTGAGTGGCATAGCAAGTTGGTGATTAAGTAAAACAGAGAAGGGTTAGCTAAAGCAGGTTGCTCAGGACTGTATCCAGTCAGGTTTTGAATATCTCCAAGTGCTGAGACTCCACAACATCTGTGGGCAACCTCTTCCAGTGTTTGACCATATTTTTCTTATGTTTACATGGAATTTCCTGTATTTCAATTTGTGCGCATTGCCTCTTTTCTTGTCTCTGGGCATCACTGAGAAGGGTATGGTTCTGTCGTCTTTACTCCCCCCATCAGGTATTTACATATTGATAAGATCACCCCGAGCCTTCTTTTCTCCTGGTTGAACAATCTCAGCTCTCTCAGCCTCTTTGCATTTGAGAGATATTCCAATCCTTTAATCATCTTTGTGGCCTTTCACTGGACTCACTCCAGTAAGTCCATGTCTTGTACTGGGATGCCCAGAATTGGACACAGCACTCCAGATGCAGTCTCACCAGTGCTGAGTAGAGGGAAAGGATCCTCTCCCTCAACCTACTGGCAATGTTCTTCCTAATGCAGCCCAGGATACTGGTGGCCTTCTTTGCTGCCAGGGCACTTTGCTGGCTCATGTTTAACTTGTCCTCCAAGACCCCAAATCCCTTTCTGCAAAGCTGCTTTCCGGCTGGTTGGCCCCTAGCATGTACTGGTGTATAGGGTTATTCCTTCAAAGGTGCAAGACTGTGCATTTCCCGCATGAGGTTCCTGTCTGCCCATTTCTCCAGACTGTCAAGGTCCCTCTGAATGTTACAACCATCCAGTATATCAGCCACTCTGCCCAGTTTTCCATCATCTGCAAACCTGCTGAGGGTGCGCTCGTTGTCCAGGTCATTAATGAAGATGTTAAACACTATTGGTCCCAGTTTGGTCCCATGGGGTGCACCACCAGTGACTGGCCTCCAGCAGGACTTCATGCTGCTGATCACAGCTCTTTGAGCCTGGTAGCTCAGCCAGTTTTTTCAGTCCATCTCACCGTCCCTGTATTTCATTAGCTTGTCTATGAGGATATTATGGGAGACAGTGTCAAAAGTCAAGTTAAATAGTACCCACTGCTCTCCCCTTTCCCACTGAGCCAGTCATCTCATTGTAGAAGGCTATCAGGTTGGTCAGACATGGTTTCCCCTTCATAAATCCATACTGACTGCTCCCAATCACCTCCTTCATATGTTTGGAAATAGTTTCCAGAATTTGCTCCATCACCTTTCCAGGGATTGAGGCCGGTGGTTCCCTGGATCCTCATTTTCCTTCTTGAAGACGGGAATGACATTTGCTTTCTTCCAGTCCTCAGGAACCTCTCCCAGTCACTATTACCTTTCAAAGATGATTGAGATTGGCCTTGCAATGACATTGGCACCCACAGCACTTGTGGGTGCATCCCATCAGGCCCCACGGACTTGTGTATGTCCAGTTTGCTTAAGTGATCCCCAACCTGATCCTCTTCCACCGGGTATATATTCCTTGCTCCAGACTTTTCCAGTGGTCTCAGTGACCAGGGATTCCTGAAGGCCTATCTTATCAGTAGAGACTGAGTCAAAGGAGGCATTGAGTACCTCAGCCTTTTCCATGTCTTTTGTCACCAGGGCCCTTGCCCTATTTAGCAGTGGGCCAGCATTTTCCCTGGTTTTTCTTTTGAAGCTGATATACCTGTAGAAGCCTTTCTTGTTGCCCTTCACATCCTGTGCCAGACTCAGCTCCAGGTAGGCTTTGGCTTTCCTAACCCTGTCTCTGCACACCTGAGCAGTGTCTCTGTGTTCCTCCTGGGTGACCTGACTCTCCTTCCACCTCTTTTAAGCTTTCTTTTTATGACTGAGCTTTGTCAGGAGCTCCTTTTTCATCCATACAGGCCAACTACCACCTTTGCTTGATCTTCTGCTCATCAGGTTAAACCATTCTTGAGCTTGGAGGAGGTGATCCTTTAAAATCAACCAGCTCTCTTGGATCCCTCTTCTCTCCAGGACCGTACCCCAAGAGATTTCCAAGCAGATCCCTGAAGAGGCCGAAGTCTGTTCTTCTGAAGTCTGTTGTGATCCTGTTTTTTACCTTGTTCCCTTCTCTCAAAATCCTGAACTCCATCATCTCGTGGTCACTGCAGCCAAGGCTGCCCCCAACCTTTCCATCCCTGATGAGTTCTTCATTGTTTGTAAGAATGAGGTCCAGCAAAGCATCTCTTCTTGTTGGGTCTTCCATTACCTGTCTCAAGAAGTTACCATCAGTGCATTCCAGAGGCCTCCTGGATTGCTTATGCCCTGCTGTGTATTGCCCTTCCAGCAGATACTGGGGTGGCCTAAATCCCTCATGAGGACCAGGATCTGCAAATGTGAGCTTTCTTCCAGTTGTCTGAAGAAGGCTTCATCTTCCTGATCAGGTGGTCTGTAGCAGGCACCCACAACAATGTCCCCCATGTTGGTCTGCCCTCTAATTCTTGACCCATAAGCTCCCTGCTGGCTCATCATCCATACCAAGGCAGAGCTCCGTGCATTCCCACTGCTCTCTCACATAAAGAGCAACTTCCCCTCCTGTCATTCCTAAAGAGCCCGTATCCATCCAGTGCAGCACACCAGTTATGTGAGCTATCCCACAATATCTGTGATCTCAGTGATACTGTAGCTCTGTGACTGCACACCGCTCTGTAATTCTTCTCATTTGTTCCCAATGCTGCAGGCATTAGTGTGCAGGTACTACAGAGAAGCAGCCAGTCATGCTGATTCCCCAGAAAAGGCATGAGAGTTTCCCCTGTAATGCTGTCTTGTGGGTACCTCCTTATTTATGTGCATACACTTGAGGTATGCCCCCTTCAGCTCTAATTACTAGGTCTCTCTTGCCCCCATCACCCTGCACTCATTGCTTGCCAACATGGTTTACCACTTCCTCACTTGACTGTGAGTTGTCACCTCCCTCCCCTGTCATTTCTAGTTTAAAGCTCTTCTCACCAGGTTGGCCAGCCTGGTAGCAAAGATGCTTTTGCCCTACTTGGCTGGATTGATCCTGTCTCTTCACAGCAGTCATCAAAGTCCCGCCTCAAAGAGGGTCCCATGATATAAAACTCAAATTCCTGTTGTCAACACCAGCTGCTCAACCAGTTGTTAAGTTACAGGATCTGTTCATTCCTCCTCAAGCCCTTCCCTGGCAGAATCAAAGATGCACCACCCATGCCCTTGATTATCACTCCCAGATCCACATAGTCACTCTTGATACGCTCCAGGTCTCCCCTGGCAATATTGTTGCCCATGTAGAAGAGCAGTGGGGGATAATAGTCTGAGGGCTGGACAGACTTCAGCAGTCTCTCCACAACATCCTGGATCCCAGCTCCTAGCAAGCAACAAACCTCCCTAGACAGCAGGTCAGGTCAGCAGAGGGGGGCCTCCATCCCCTGCAGCAGAGAGTCTCCCCTTACTATCACCCCTCAATTGCTCCCAGTGCTGCTGTGTGGTGCAGGCACAGCCGGTTTGGATGCTTCATTGGACAGAGCTCCTGGATCCTCATCTGCACCTGGGGCACTGAATCTATTCCATAGTTGCAGATCTGCAGGGTGGAGCAGGAGCCTTCCTCCTGGTGCCAGAAGTCATGAGCTTCCAGCCTCCATCATCATGGCAGTCTCCATCTCCCAACCTGATAACCACAGGCTCTGCCTGCTCCTCCTTCAGTACAGGTGGAGGTTCAGGCTCTTAAAGCTGCATGGAGGGATCCAGTCAGTCTCTTTCTTTGTCATCTCTGATGCTGCACAGTGTGCTGACCTCCTCCCGCAGCTCCTTTGCTTGGTGGCACAGATCCTGCCCCAGCACACACCTCATGCAGGCGGGGAGCCCATCTCCCCCAGCCTCAGTGAGAGGTCCTGGGCACCCCTGCAGCCTCCAACTTGCAGAGCAGCATCCTCTCTCAGGAGTTCACTCTGGGGCAAGGCCTCTGATGTTGTGGGCTAGTTGGTGCAATGGCAGCTGGACACAGTGCCCTGTGGCATGCCACCACCCTTGCTGAGCACATGTACACTGTTCCCAGCAGAGTTCTGGCTCCCTTCTGCCTGAACTGCTGCTCAAACTCCTTTGTCTGTTACTGCTTCTGTTTGCTGCACTCTCATCATCTCCTATGGTTTGCTGACAGTAAGTCATCTTTTAAATAAAAAAAAAAAAAAGAGAACAACAAGAAAAATAATGAAGGAATATAAACTTGAGGTTGATCCACTGTGTACTTTATTTTGTGATACATGTCTTTATCTCCCCCAATGTCACTCCAAGTTGGGAAGCTAAAACTTAAAAATATTTTTTTCATGCTGCTTCAGAATTTTATTAGGAGGCAGAGATTGAACTTATATATAAGTGAAAACTGACTTACTAAAGTAGCTGCAGCATCTATTTCTCTGCTACTATGTTACTTCTGAAAAAAAATTAATAACCTCTTTAGCTAGCAGATAGCTACTGTGATAGGTTCAAGAATGAATAGAGGAAAGGCTGAAATGAAAATGACCTCTACTTTGTGAATTGTGTTGTATATGGGTACTGGCTTAAACATAATGCCTAGTGAGCCATCTAGTTCTGAAAGGGTGTTTAATCCTTCTTGTATGTGTATAATTACAGATAATATTTTTGCATTAGTGTAATACAAATTGTTGTCATTTGTATTTACTTGATGATTTTTTTAGGTCAAAGAACCATGGATATCATCTTCTGAACCTGAGCCTAGGAGAGAAGAGGAACCTAATTGTCTGGAAACAAGAAAGGAATGTCTGGAAACCCCTTCACAGGATCTAATGGGTAAAAGGATGTATATGTTGTTTTCAGTATATGTATATTCACAGAGAGAAAGAGAAAGACAATGACTTTAAATTTAAACTGACCCCTATTTTACAGCTTGAAGCATATAAGAGATTTTTGCAGATTTTACAATATGATACTATGATTGTCTTAAATCTCTAAAATGCTTTGGAATTATACTCCTTGAAGGAGTTTTAATTTGATGTTCAGTTTTCCACAGTTAGTTTGGTTACCTATATCCAATAACAGAAGAGGAAGGATTTATTTTATTTCACAAGAGGGAAAACTAAATTATAATTATTTGCTATGGGAAAATAATTGATAAGATATCAAAAGAATATTTTAAACTACAGTAATTATTCAGTTACATCACTGCTATTAACTTGGGGGGGATGGGTGGAAAACTAATATAACTAATAGAATTGAGCTAATCTTTTTTGCTTTCTTCCCCTCTTCAAATAACCTGCATGTAGATCCTAAGATTCAAGAATACCTTTGGAGGGAGTTAGAGAACCTTAAAACACAACTTGAAGAAAAACATGCTCATGAACTGGAGCACCTCCGGTCCTATTTTCAACAGCAGCTAAAAGAAAGTGAAGAGAGGTACACTGCAGAGATTGTTCATTTGCAGGATAAGCTTCAGAGTTCTGAGGTATCCTCTGACCATATGAGGTATTCATCAGTTCTTTAGTGTTTTCCCATTAAGAGTTACCTTTAGTTCTTGAACTTCAGGTTTTACAAATTAAAATGAAACTGGAGTTTTAGAGGAAAAAATCCTAGCTCACTATATAAATTGTTTTTTAATAAACCTGTATGAAGTTCTGTCTTACGTCTCAAGCCTGGATACAAAGTGGGACTCTTTAATGGTGTAGTCAGTAATCTGTTGAATTCTAATAGGTCTTCAATCTCCATACTTGATTTGTTACTGTCTTTTAAACTATGATCTAAGTAGGAAGATAGCTCTGGCCAAACCTGGTGGTTTTTAAGGACCTTTTCATATGGTTACATATCCTATTGCAACATCAGAAAAAAATAATGGAAGAAATCAATTTCTACCATTCATTCCCTGCTGTGGTTTAGAACTGAAATGCACCATAAAGGAAAGTAAGGGCCTGTACATGACTGTTCATATATAGAAATTAAATGTGAATGCTAAACGTAGTGTTACTTTTTATAGTTAAAAATGTCATAAGGTTTATAAAATTATCAGATATTCTGAACTCCATTTCAGAATAATCTAAACTGACTCTGAGATTCTGTAAAACCCTAGTGTAACTAAAGGTTGCAAGTCCTACAGAGAATAATCTTACCTTCTAATTTCATCTAATCTATACCTTGTCTTTTTTAGCAAGGTATTCATTTCTTTGTGACAGCAGATCACAAATACTGAAGAGAGATTATTTAGGTGGTTTGTTGCTGTATCTTATTCTTTTTGCAGTGTGTTTCTGTGACTTCTTTGCAACATATCAGAAGTGAAAGGGGTTCTAGAGGGTTTTTTTTTTTGTATCTGAAGATAGAGTGCTGTTCTGTTAGGAGAAACAGTCACTGAATATATTTCAACCTGTTAGTATCTAAATATAAAATGAATTGTAATGGATTTCTTAATATTTTCATGTGTATGCCTTTTCTTACTGAGTCATCTATATAATACAAGAAAGCAGTGCATCTGCTGAAAAGCAACAATTTTAAAGAATCAAAATAAATATTACCAAGCTGTTTCTATGGCTTTGTAAAGCCCTTCTAGTTTTTCCCATATTCTTACCATTCAAACAGGCACTATTGTCTTCATCTTAATTGTGTATAGTTATTGAGCACAAAATATTCTCAAGTAGCTTTAAAAGACTAGTTGTTTGTGAAGTCAAGTCCACAAAACTGATGTTAAGGAGTGTTATATTGATAGAAAAGGCAAGTGTCTGGAAGGCAGATGGTTTATAGAGTCAAGTATATGAAATTAATGGTATAGACAAAGGTATGTTGTGAAGTAAGTGTTCACAGTCATTGATCTTTGAATATATTTATATAGATATAGATATTTGAATAGAGAAAAAATATATCGAAGCATTGATTTTTTTTTTTTTCCCCTCGCTTCTATCTTTATAGTATATCTGCAGATTCACAAATAAAACTAGAAGAGGTCTTCAGGAAAGTAAAATACACTGAAAAACTTCATCAGCAAAGAGCAGATGCAGCTGTGGAGGTATCGTGTAACTCACCTGACAATTTATCAGCAAATAAATATATATTCAATATAATTTAGATGCTTTGGGATATAACGTGCTTTTGAAATAGACTGTTGTTTGGTTTTTGAGATTTCATATTTTTCTTACAGCTTGCTAGTGAAATTGAAATGAAGAATGATCTGGATGTTGTTCAACTGCTAGAACAACAGTACCAAGAAAGATTAGAAGAAGAAATAGCAAAGGTATTACTTTTATTTTGTTATTTTAAAATATGCTTTAAAAGTGACTATTATTTTAAAATATGCTTTAATAGTGACTATTATTTGCTGTTTATGACAATTTGGACGGTTGTAACACCATATTATAACTTTTGTTTAATTTATTTACAGGAAGGTTTCATTCTCATTCCAAACATGAAAGTCTATTTAGAAAAGTTTTTCTAAAACACTTCAGGCTTTTTAGTTGTGTGATAGATTTTCATTCTTATAGTGCTCATAATTTCATACCTTTAATTTCATATCCCCATAGTCCTTCAACTAATATTCTATTCTCAACTCTCATAATGTGGTTGGTTTTTTTTAATTTGGAGGGGGGAGCAACACCGTGAGCATAGATGTTGTGTTGCTTTAAAACATCAAAGAGAATAGACGACTTGCATGCTAGAGAGTAGATTTCTTGCTACTTTAGGCTTAACAGCTGGTGTGTACAAAAGATTTTTTACTTAAGAGTTTCACACTATATTTTCTGATCATATTTTATTGTGCATTTTAATATATTGTATAAAATGTGTAACTTTTATTTGGATTGAGTGACTTTCGCTGAAACATGAGAAGTAACATTCAGATTTTATAGATAGTGTGTGTTAAATCATTTGTGGATTTACTAATTTATGACTTCCAAAAAAGTTCTCACTTAATTGCAGAATATTTCTTTTTTTTAAATGAAAAATCCTCTCTCTGCTTTCATTATATAATGGCATAAATAAAAACAGGTGAATCAATCAATTAACATAAAGTAAAAACTGGAAAAAATAAAACAATACTTCTTCAAAAGGTTAGTGATCAGAGTTAAGAAGAATGCAATAGCCAGCACTGGGTGGTGATATAAATTTAAGTAATCCATGTTTCTGGAGCAAAAGTTGCATCTCTCTCATCTCAAGTAAAATAAACATGTGGGCGGGCTATCAGGCACATGGCACTGCTATCTTTATACAATCCAAAATTCAGTGTCAGTGAAATGTTTACAAAGAATGCTTGTATACACAGAGGAAGCTTAGCATAGCTGCACTTAGGTCAAGGTGAGAGGACTTGTATTAACGCTTTTTTTTTTTTTTTCCTAAGTCAGCTTGTAGAATCCAATCTCTGTATCTTTTTAATGATAACTAGATAATTCTGTGCTAAATAGTATATTTTTAACTGAAAATAGCATCATAGTTTAAACTATCTTAAATGTAGCACGTCTATATTTTAAGATGTGCCTGTTGATGAGATTGTGTATCTACTTTTTTTTTAATTTGCTGGTTATTTTCTGTAAAAAAAAATGAGTAGAATCATAGTTCAGAACATGTCCAGAACCCTTATTTGTATTATTGATGGTAAGCATTGAGATTTCTTCAGCAATAGCAGATACTGCTAAGTATAAATTAATACTAATTTATTATTTTCTTATTTATTCAGGTTATTGTGTCAATGAGTGTAGCATTTGCACAACAGACTGAATTGTCAAGAATTACTAGGCAGAAGGAAGAAGAAACACAAACAAAACATCAACAGGGAAAGCATTTTGAAGTTAAAAAGCAATGTAGAGGAGAAGTAGGCAGCCCTCTCAGAAAGGCAACAGAAAAAGGCAGTAAGCATGAAGAAGAACTGAAATCACTTTGCAAGGAACTCAGTGAAGAGTCTGGTGAGATGAACTCACTTGGAGAACAGCTTGATTCTAGTAGTAGGCCTGGTTATGTATTAGGACAGACCACGCATGAAATGGTAATTTCTGAACAAGTTTTCTCTCGGGTCAAAGAGCTTACAGTGGAAGAAACACTGGTAAGTGTAAAAAATATATATATGATATAATATACCATATTTGAATAAAGTTTCCAACACATTTATATACCATTTGAATAAGAAAACAGCAAAAGAAAAAAACTAAGATAAAACTTCCGTTAAAATATTTCCCTTTCCCTTTAAATGCGTGACAACTTTAGGAAAAAAGGATAGGTAATTTAGATCTATGTTTTACCTGAGTGTCACAGCATTTTGCTAATAAATGAGAAAGGAATATAACACTAATTATAGGGAAACAGATTGTTCCATTTTTGTGGATAAAACTGTATTGAAAGCAATAAATTCTATAAAGTTTTGGGGGTTTTTTTAAGAGAGGTTATTTTCTAATGCTTATACTTGGAACATAGATTAAAAATCATTTTTAGGTGGTTTGAGTCCCTGTGATAAAGGTTATCATTTGAGCACAAAAATTATAAAGGTAATATGTGAAATATATTAAGTGATTCACCAAGATTGGGGGGAGGTGGTGAAATTTGGAACAGATATGGTAAAAACTAGTCATAAGTTTTAACTACACATTTTCATACTAGTTTAATTTTTTTCATTAAATTTGGCACAATTGAAGCAAAAAGTCACACTTTCAAACTTATATAACAGTTAGATATTCTGATCTTGTGTTATCTTGGTAATGGATAAACTCCTGTGTTCCTGCTTTGTATGGTACTATTCTCTTAAACTTCTGTTGCACTATACACACACCACACACACACACGCTCGCTTGCACACATGTATGTTTACTAAAAAAATTTCTGTTGAGATCCCTGCTAGCTAAAAAGAATTAGAGTTAACTCTGTTCACAGTTAACAAAAAGACATTCTGTCTTCTAAATGGGAATAATTCTAAGCCTGGGTCTTCCAAGACACGGACAACAAGATAATGCTTTAATAATAGCTATTGTAATTTGTGAAAATTTGAATATTTTCTAGAAAATGTTCTTGAACATAAAATAGTAAAATAGTTCCAATATTTCAGCACTGCAGTGAGATGACAACAGAAATATCAAGTCAGCTGCTGTTTTACGAGGAACGTTTGGAAGATATGCGGCAGGAACTAGTACGGCAATATCAGGAACATCAGCAGGCAACAGAATTATTGAGACAAGGACATATGCAGCAAATGGAACGTCAAAAGGAAAATCAAGAACAACTCTTAGCAGAGCTTGAGAGTCTGAAAGTGCAGTTAGCTGAGGTAATACGGGGTCTTACACGAGAGCAGTAGTGTAAACATGGTTTAACAAAAAATTAACCAGGAAGGTTTTTATTTAGAGAGATACTTACATGTAATGCGTACACATGCACATGGACGTGCGTGCACACACACACACACACACAAGCAATTGTGTGTATATGCACCCATACATACATATATTAAAAAAAAGACTTTTTTAAAATCAGTCAGTTATGGATCAGTCTTGACTGCTCTAAACCTGGAGAAAACCTGCAGTGCTGCCCAGCAGCCAGAAGAGTGAGTGAATGCAGATGTATTGTAAACTGTGCCACATGCTAGATACAAGACCCTGTGTAGGATGTGGGCTAGTATCCATTTACATCAAAGATGCATGCAGCCGTGGTTTGAAGTACTATAGAATCCCTTATTTTTCCCCATTCCCACTTCAGGTTTGAAGTAGAACAGTATTTGCTGCTTCCCACAGAGCTCACGTCCCACAGTGCTCTCTTCCTCACTGCCCTTTTCCTTCTTCCCTCTTCTGGTCATAGTACGGGGATTTCCAGGGCTTGGGGGTTGCAAACCCAGCTAATATGCAGAACATGGAGTTCCGGGGCTTGACTTAGCTAGTCTGGTTCCCAGTCTCTGCTGTGACACTTCTTTCCTCATATATTCCCTTTTCTTTCCCCAAGCGAGATAATCAATCATGTGGTACAGAAATTTGTTCAGGGTCTTTTTCTACAGCATAGTCTGCTGCTTCTTGAATAAAATCAAAAGCATGCCAGTCATAGGAGGTGCCTTGGGTTGCTTGAATGGACCTAGGCTTTGGAAACTGGCAGGAGTTATCATGCCTGGTTAGGTGGCAACTAGTGCCAAAGACCAGGAGGGAAAAGAAATCATTCCAAGTAGCAACAAAATATTTTGGCTTTGTTTTTTATCATGGAGGGAGCAAAGCCCTTACTGACTATGTTGGAATGACACAAAAGTAGTGTAGTTTGGTGTGAAACACCACTGTGTTTCTTTGCCATTTTAAACTATAACTTGTCATCATTTCACACATATACAAAGCCAATGGTAGGTATGTTATGGAACTCATTAATCTTAATTGTTAAGTCCTTAAAAATATCATTTGCAAACTTGTCTTCAAGGATTCTTTCCCTTGATAGACAAAGGGCACAAAATCCAGAAGAATTCATCTTGCCCTGACTTGATTTTAATGTGACGTTACAGAAATACACATGGAAATAGTAATCAGCAAATTCTAAAGTTCTTGATTTCACCATGGAGTGGAGCTTTACTGCAACGCCAAGTTCCTTCAGACCTTATTCAAACCTGGTTCTGTTCTGCCTAAGTTTGGTCTCAGGGGGCCTGGAAGTGGTTCTTCTTCAGCAATATCACGTGTCTGTTTCTGTTAGCTTCTTTGTAAGCCTCTTTCTATCATTTATCCTGATAGTCTTTCCTTTCAGTATATACCACCTTTCTCCCTTTGCCTGTCAGTTTGCAATCACATCTTTTGGCAGAGATTGCAAATTTCTGACACTGATGAAAAACATTAAATATGAGCTGTGCTGCTGGCTTTCCTGTCATTTGTTTAAATGTCAAGGATGTTTAGCCATAAGAACTGTATAGGAATTTGTGTGTAGCTTTTAAGCCATGTACACTTCTAGCTCTTCTAAAAGAAAGCCTTTGACAACTTTTTTTTTTTTTTTTTTTTACAAAGAACTTACTTTCATCCTATTTTTATCTGCTGTGTAAAACTTACGTACTATAGCATGTAATGTTTAGAAGTTAACCTTCCAGTTTCCATCGTGATCATTGTGTTTATATATGTCGTATGAAAATCTTAAAGATATAAGACACCAAAAATATTAGCTGCATTCCATTCTACAAAGCTTTCAATGTTGTTGTAACCATTTAAAAAAGTGGGCTGAATGTTCATTATGCTAAATATGTAAAGAATTAGAAGTGACAGGACTCACTAGTACCAAGAAGTGTAAAAAACTGTGTGTGCTTCTGTAATGGTTCTTTTTTTTAGCGAGTCGCAATGGAGAATGACAGCTTGGTTACAGAGAGAGAGCGAATGCTTTTGGAAGAACTGGAATCATTAAAGCAACATTCTGCACCCAGAAAAGAGAGGCTGTATTGTGAGCTACTAAACAGCAGCACGCAAACACAGGTAAATATGAACTTTGACTTTCTGGGCAGCTGTGACACATAAATCCAGTAAAACCTTTTGTCTGCTACTCTTTTTGATGTAATATATTTTCTAAACAGGTGTTGGGTATTACTTGAACAGAGCAGATTTAAGAACCAAAAGCTAGTACCTGTAGACATAGTTTTTTACTTAAGGTAAACAGAAGCAAGTTTAACAGCTTGAAGGTGGGGATTATAAATATAACTCTTTGCTCAGGTAAACTCACGTTCTCATATTGCTATAGCAACACCAACAGAAGGCACAAGACTGTTTATTCAGCATAACAAAGTTCTCTAACAGGCCCTGCCTTGGGTTTCATTTTTGGTTTTGTTTATGCACGTAGGAGGAGTTTTTTTATATATTGCCTTTTCTTGATTTGTAATTTCATGAACAAGTTTTATTAATGGAACATAACTAGTTTAGGTTTTTAATTTCATCTTCTACTATGTATCAGAAGAATGTGTTCGTTCTGGCATGACGGGATTTCTGTCTGTTTTGTCTTCTCTACCTCTGCAAAAACTTACTCAGAGTGAAGATGAAAACCAAGGCAACGTGAGAGAACACACCTTTAAGGATGAAGATGAAGGAAGAAAGTCTGAAGAAACATCGTCAGCTCTTCTTTCGAAAGAAAGGTACTTAGAACTGTTAGTATTAAGAAAGTACTGTCAATGAAAAAAACCTTGAGAATGATGTTCTTGCTGTTAAATTAAAAATATTTTTAAGCCTAATTCTGATTGAGTTCATGATAATGGTACTCTTAACTCTAGATAACCATGTTTCTACATTTATGTAATTTAAATGAAACAATTTCTTCCTTTTTTTTTAAAGCCTAACTATGTAATGGCATAGAGGATGAGCAAAATCTTTGCAAGTTTTACTGTATCTTTCATATTCTACACGTATATAGAATTACATACATTAATTATATACATGTCTATATTTATGCATATCACATGTACATATATGAAATATGTTTTTTTGTATGGGAATAATTATTTTATTTGATAACACCTTTTGAATATTTTTAATTGTCACTTTGGGTAAGTTTATATGAAAACCAGAAAAATGTGGACCTCTGTTTTAAAAGAACAACTAGGTAAAATACCAGAATAAAAGTATGGTTTTTGATAAATAGTTTGATTTTGTACATATTTTGTAAAAATAACCGACTTTGGATTAACATTGATGTGCCTTTAGTGTTTATGCATGTTATGTGTCTTTTAGTCTTACAAAACAATCAGATTTTACTGCTTCAGCAGGCAATTTTTTTGTGACTCCAGTGGTACATAAGGCATAAAAACAGCTGTGAAGCAGGGGAAAATCAAAGGACTGACTAGTTCCTGTTCTGCAGGCATGTTTTTCAGAAGGCTAATGAGAAACTTGTGAAGATTCTTTTAGAAGTTGTGAAGACAACTGTGGCCATAGAGGAGACAATTGGTCACCATGTTCTTGGATTACTGGATAGATCTGGGAAAGTCCAGCCTTCCAAACCAGCTGGATGGGACACAGAGACAGAGGAGTCAGTAAAACCTTGTGTCCGTGTGGGATATGAAAAAGGTAACAGTTCTGTGATTTCCTGTTGCATAACTAGTAGCATTTGCACACTTTATTTTTTTATTTAAATACCCTTCCTTTTGAAACTGTTAATTAAAAAACTTTTTTTTTTTTTCAACTATTAGTCATTTGAATGCATATACCATCTCCATTTAAGAGATGGAAAGACAATTCAGGAGTTATTTTTGAGCATTGAATCAGACAATAACGATCTAGGATCCTGTTAGAAAGCCTGCAACAGAATGGGAAAGTGATTGAGAAAGTCAAAAATAAATATGTGCCTTCTGGAAACAGCAAAGGGAAAGAGGATAAAACACAGCTCCATTTCATCTTGCACCAGCTTTACTCTTTCCTCTTTATGCATGGGGAATGGGAGCTGGAGTCAAAGGCTGTATCTCTACTAGTAAACTAAGCATATACAGGGATATTGCCAGTCACTGAGGGCAGCTGGCATGGAGCAACCTGTATCTATCCTTGTAGACTTCCCAAGCCTCCAGAAGAGGGTGGTGACATGCAAATTGCCTTTTGGGAGCAGTCCCTGGAGCTTTCTAACTGCCAAGCCATGCCCATCAGCTTTTTGGAAGAGTGCTAGCTGGCACAGGTGTAAAGGAGCATTTTAACAGTGTAGATAATTGTGTTTCAGTGTCTAAGAACTTTCCCAGGCACAGTTTAATTTGCTAGGAGAGTGTCTGCTCTTTTCTCTGTTGGGGAAGAATAGTAACTCTGCCTTTTTGCTGTTTGGTGGTACCTATGTTACATAAACCAGTGTAGGGACATGTGCATTCTACCTGAGCCTTACGGAGGGGCAGCGTGCAACAGGTCAGTTCAGCCTAAAACACATTATACATCTGGCTTTGGCTGGAATTTTAACTATTTTGGTGAATGAGAAAAAGAACTGGAAGTCCAATACTACATTTCAGTATTAGGAAAGTGTATATCATAGGGTAATAACACAAATGGTGAATGAAGTTGAACTTCACCTTGTCTATTCAAAATGTGGCTTATTAAATATTATTGGTTCCCTCTAGCTTCAAATATAGGTCACCTTAAGCCTGGGGGCAAGTTAAGAAAGGATGTAAGACTGTATGACTTGTAGCACAGTGACATCTCTCTCAATTGATTACTCAAAGGTTGTCCATGAAGTGAAAAGAAATGTGTACAGCTACCATCTGAGGATTCTTCGAGTTTTAAGCTAACAGCATTTTAATGCTTGTATAGCATTGTTGTTTCAGTAAAAAGCCTCATAACTGTCAGCTTTTGTACACATTTCACTGTATTTAATTGTGAGGAAAATTACTGTGCATTTGGAAGTCTCAGCCCTTTGAGGCTTTGCCTTTTTTCCCCAGAGTTTAGATTGGATAGCTAAGCTTCTGGTCTTAATTTTTGGTACTTCTCCAGGAGACCTTAAGGACTGAGATCATCTTCTACTTTAGTTGAAGGAAGCACTACTTTCAAAATTCAGTGTTCTTGTACTTTACTTTTGGGTGGGAATGTAGTGTTTGCTTGTGTTAAAACTGCTGAGAATAAGTATCTTCAACCATTGCCAGCTATTTACCACACTGTCTCTTGTAGCAAAATGATAAGGTCAGCAATGATTAGGCTCGAAGTTTGCCACCTCCCGTTGTGTTGTGAGGTAGACGTGAGTTTTATGTAAATGGCATTTTTAGATAAGTTTTCTATATCAAAAGCAGCAGTTTATAAGTGTTCTGTGTGCTCATTGTATAGTTTGAACTGTGAAAAAAGCATTGGCATTTTCACAAAATATATTTCCCAAAGAAATAAAAATGTTTTTGTTTTACGAAGGCTGTGATTACAGGCCATCACAGTTAATGCATTATATTGTTACCTAGTGCATTCATAAAACCTAGTTCATAGTGATATCATGCCTATTCATAGAACATGTACTATTGGTTTTCATCTCCCCCAATCTCATTTGCTGAGAATATTGCTCCCTATTCTCAGACAAAAAAAACATAACTATATATGCAAATTGCTCATATATGATTGCTGCCCTTCACTACTGTAATATGTGCTTGATCCACACAGGCATGCAGAACACACAATAAATATTTTTGCTTCTTGCCTGCTCCTGCACAAAGATACCTATACTTGTTATTTGTCACTAATTATTGTCATTAACAATTCTTAATATGGACTTTATATACCCCCTCCATACACACATATATATTTATACATAAAATATATAGGAAAACATTCTTAAAAGAGTGCCTCTATTTGATTTTTGGGTGGGTACTTATGCCTGGCTTTCATAATACTGTTCTCTAAATGCACAACAGGTCCTATGCCTGGAGCGTATGGTTGATTTCTTAGCAAGCCGTTCAGCGGAGGGGCAGTCTGGCACGTGCAAGGGGACCGTGCGCTGTTCTATTAGGCAGGAAGTTTGACTGCTTTGACTCCTGTGTTTGTGAGCAGTGGCTTTTGCAGAGGTGTGTAAGGACTCGCTTCTCCTTAACAAAGCAATTGTCTGTTGCTGTAGTGCCCCCCTTAGGACGGGTGAGGACTGCATTTGAGTATCAGCCGTCCACACACCAGTTTATTCCAGTATTCTTTTTTGTGTGTTTTCTTACATTCAGAAATAATTGTGTAAAAAAGAGAAGGCAAAGGAAATAGGATTAAAGAAGACCCAAGGTTACTGGTGTTGAAATGGATGGATGTATAGTTTGTAATTTATTTCTGAGGTAGTATTCACAGTTCTCTTTTTTCCTTTCAAAATGATGCAACAGCAGCCTGGCAGAATACATAGTTCTGCCACTAGGGTCAGGCTGATACTTGGTACTTTTCTGTGATTGTACTGGTTCATCAGCTGAAGCATTTGATCCTGCTCCAAATAGAAGTATATCACAAATTCCTTTAGTGTTTTCAGTCAGAAGATTGTTGTTACTCATTTCCTATACTTCCACTGAATGGCCTGAGGGGACATAATCTTTTTAGAATTTTTTCCATTGTTTTCTGGAAGTAAGAAATAGCCACTGCTTTTATGTTTTAACTTGTGCATGCTATTGTATTTTCCTGGCCAAACAGATCTTCATTTAAATAGCTTAGGAAATTCGTAAGAATAAATTTGTGCAAAGAAAAATCTAAAAGTAAAACAGAAACATTAATGCATTTAAGTGAATTCTCTCTGACCTTCTGAATGTGATCCATGTTTACTGACAAGCAAAACTCAGGTTACTATTAGAACATTTACTGGGTTGTTCTATCATTTAAAAAAAAAGCCGAATCATTAAGGTCTGTGTATGTACAACCATAACCTGCTTTATAGGGCGCATAGAGGTTTATCTGGAGCCTTGGCTAGATTATCCGTTAACACAAGATTTTATTTCTAACATCGTGAGTAAAGTTCAAATTTCAGCCATAAAACATATCAATTGAAGGAAATAGCATTTGTACAAAGTAATACAGTGAGTTAATCACACCTGGAGATTGGGGCCCTGACTCGTGATGACAGACCCAGCAGGCTTTGGCGTGCTCCTCCTTTAGAGGAGAGTACTGCCCTGAAGAGTAGGGTCGCTGCACTGACACGGTTGCCCTGGGGAAGCCCTTGAATATCCAGACTCTCTTACCTACTTTTTGGGCTCCTTGTTTCCAAACAGTGTACCAGAAACAAGGTAGTGTATAGTTTTATTCACTGAACCACCATCATACAGACTTTCTCATTTTCAACTTGTAACCCATAACCTTAAATTCTCCAGTGGAATCCGAGCAATAAACTGCAGCATCAGCTCAACTAGGACACAAAATAAATAAAATAGGTCTTGCTTCATAAATGTCAATCAGCAGCTTGAAAACAACTTCTGTATCCAGACTTCTGTGCCCAACTTCTGCATAAGCACTGTATATCTTTTCTTAAGACTTACTGGGCCATGACATCTGACATGCTGAACTGCAAATCCGTGGTGCAGGAGACAATGTAAACCTTTCCTGTTTGATTGCAAGGAGTGAATTTACACAAGGAGAAGGCATTTTTATTTGTGCCAGTTACAGTCTCTTTATTATTTTGTGTCAGTGAAAAAATAATTTGGGGAAGGAGAATATGTTTTTAATGCTTTTGCGGGGGGGGGGGAGGGGCAGGGGTGTGTGTGTGCTTGAATAGCACTGTAAGGATTAGTACAAATGGGAGTAAGGCATTCAACTGCCAGGGAATTTTAAAAAGACTTAACAACATTTCTATTTCTTGTTTCTTCCACTGAAAATCTTCTTGAAAGATGCTGTGGCATAACACTTTGATCCACCAAGGCAGACCATTTTCAGGGGAAAAGATGTGGAAATTTTTACTTTCCACTTAGGAAGACACTTCATGTGAATTCCTGTTGCTAAGTGTCAGTTCATAGAAATTACATTATGGGCCTCTACATTTATCATTTTTCAACGATTTTTCTGTTTGAGTTGCCAGCCCTACAGTATAAACAAAATTATTACATTTAAGCTTTTGTGTGTGTTTTTGGTGCTTTTTGTTTTTCCTTCTTCAGTTATCTTTGAGAGTTTTAAAGTTTCCACATACCAAATTATACTTTAGGTGACAGCTCTGCCTTTTTTTCCTCATTTTTTTTGTAGCTATATTTCAGTTATATGGTTTTTATTCTGGGATCTTTTCATATAACAAAATTATCTCTTAGTATTGATTTCTTCTGGATAAATACAAAATAAAGGCAAATTACAAAAGAATTGACATAAGAAAGACAGGACTTTAACAATCTTCTCATTAAAATCTTGTCATGGAGACCATGTTATACTCTTTGGTCACTGGCAAGAAAAGATAATAATATTAGTGGCATTATTAATGTAAGAGATATTTTAGACTTAGCTTTTAAACAATGACCTTCTGAGCAGGCTTCAGTATTTTTAAGCTTTTCTGTAACAGTTTCCAGTCAGCCAGAAATTCAGATGATCTTGTAACAGACTGCACATTTTTGCAATTATTTTGCAAAATATTTATTTTTGTATTTGACATACACTCATCATTGCACAAACCAGCTGTATCTCTCAATCAAATAATTTGCTAAAACATAAGCGTTATAGGACATGAATTTTAGACTGGGTTAAAGTTATCTACGTTGAGCTTCACTCTTCATTGCCAAGACTTTGTCCGCATTTGTGTAGATTGTGCAATAACTATTGCATCACTGTTTTTATTTTATGTGGCTTATAGCTGTACTACTGTACTGTGGACTTTTATTTTGCAAGATCTCTGAAGCTGAGCAGGTCTTACCTGGTCAGTACTTAAGATGGGTGACCTCCAGAGAGCATCAGGTACTGCTAAGTGTGTTGGTGGCTCAGGAGGGAGTGTGATTTCCCTCAACTCAGTCTTTAACCAGTGCTTTGGTACAGCATTTGGAAACATTTATCTAGTTAAATGAAGGTCCGTTCTACCCTGAGGATATTAAAGCTTCTTTTAAAGCTTGACATTTTGAGACATCCAGAGTCCTTTAAATTTGAGTGTTGAGAAATCAGGATACTATTTAATTAAAAGCTGTGGGAGTGTTCCCTTGGCAGCCAGCTCACCTTGCCGGGGACTGGGATCTTAAGGTGGTAGGAGAAGCCTGGATTCTTTTCAGCCCCATTATCAGTGCTGTTCAGCTGCTAGGGTAGCTCCCACCATAGTAGGTTATGAATGTAGTTCCAAAGTGCAATATTGGAAGGTGCTTTGAAATCCCGTGTAGATGAAAGGTGCCATGAGAATGTATATTCTGTTCATCTAGTTACTCATTTCATTTCATATATAAATTGTGTTTCTGGTTTTCCCCGATGGAGTATGAAGAGATTTTGTAGAATTACACCCTCAAAATTAAAGCAGATATGAATCAGTAATGATATAACTAGAAGAAAAATTACTAAATACATCTGCATTTTACAAATCTTGGCAATTATACAGTAAAACTAAACTAAACCTTGTCAAATTAAATTTTTCATAGTTTAGTTTGTTGTATATGGGTCGTATACAGCTGAGGCCATAGTGAAATAAATGCATAAATATGTTATTATCATGATGTACGTAGGGATAAAAGTAAAACTAGATGGTTAATCATATTGTAACTAGTTAAAAGAAAAATAAAAACAACCTGAAAATTAAAATCTGACATTTCTTGCTGGGTTCAAACAGCATCAACAGAAGAACTGATCCTTCTGATGTTATTTGGATATTTGCTTAAGAGCAAATATAAGGAAATTGTACCCTACAAGAATACTAAATACATTTTTAAAGGCAAATTGTAAAATTTAACTATTAAAACTTCATTTTGAATTTTTGTAACTAAACAAACTGTTCCAATTCTGCTGCTGTTATTCATAGAATAACCAGCAATTTACAGTGGAAGATAACCATAACCCACTATTGTAATTTTATTGCCAAACAGGTACTGACTGTTCTTAACTCATTTAGTCATGTCACTGTTTCCTCAAAACAAAGTCTTTTTTGGAGAAAATTTTAAAGGAAAAATACCCACTTACTCTGTATGGGAAAAAATATTGGACTTTCTGTGAGAAGAAAGGAGACAAACTCTTTCAGTGTGTGAGGTCAATAGCAGTCATTTGTTAAAGCTGGATGCATATGAAATATAAACATCTAATTAAAAAAAAAAAACTTTTAAAAAATTGCCAAAAAATACTTTAGTAAAATGAGATAATATTTAAAAAAACTTTCCACAAAAGGATACACTTCTGACATTTCAAATCAAATAGCCTAGTGACATAGCACTTCTCATTTTTAAAACCACTGAATCAACAATAATTATTTACTGTTGTGATGCACTATTGTATTGTTATTTCATATTGGAAGTGTGATTTATTTTTTAAGGTTTTTAAAACATCTCAGGAGTATGCTTTCACTTGTGTTGCCTGAATGCAGCCCTGAATTCTAAATATGCAAATTTACAGTTTTCTAGTTTAATTGCTATCAGTTTAATACCATAGGCAAACTTTGTGTCTCCTGCTTTTCAGACAAAATGGGTAATGCCCTTAAATTGAATCAAAAAATTTAATTGAATGCTCTTAAATTGAATTCCCTCAGGAATTTTGAGAAGTAGGAAGACAACATACTGCCCATCAGTAAAGGCAATTACAGTTCCCCTGCACTCTACTTGATTTGTTCAGCTACCCATTTTAATCGATATATAGTTCATTAATAATAATGCTAAATTTTGATATGTTCTGTATTCTAGTCTATTTCTTCTGAAAAGTTGTCTGAATTACGTTACAGGGGAACTGTCATTCCCCTTATTTATTTGAGCTTGTGTATTTGAATTACTGACTTGAACAATTCTGTGTTAATGCACACTAACATAGTTGGTCACGGCTGAAACAGTGACTGACTGTTTTTTTTTACCTGATTGTATTTTGAAGCCAATTTTTCAAGTCATTACTTCAAGTTGTTCAAAATCGTAAGGATTACTGATAGTGACACAGGTTTGCAAGACCAGATACAGAGCCCAAAATCCTCCTGAGAGGGTGTCTAAAATATTCTCTTAGTATCTCCTTTTATCTCTCCCTTCTGCCTGTTTTTTAACACATTCTATATCTTGTTTAAGTTTTAGTGTATAATATTTCCCTTCTGTCTTTGTGATTAGTACAAATATTTTAATCATTTTAAGACTTAGCTTTCTAATCATACGGTTTTTCATGTTTTGAAGTTTTCATGTTTTGAATCTATGTAAAAAGATAATTATCATTTTTTCAGAGTCCTGTTCCTCATATCGTGGTAGTAATATGGGAGTTGATGATATTAACGTGTGGTCAGGAGCAACAGATGAAGGACTGCTGACCCAGCATCTTGCAGAAAGTGGAGTGGAAATAGATCCTGAAAATGAAGAACTAGTTCTGAATGTTAGTTCTCGACTGCAAGCAGCTGTTGAAAAACTTCTGGAAGCTATCAGTGAAACTTCAAATCAGGTAGGGTGATATAACGGTAACATGCTTTGAATCTTGTGTCTTGTTTTTTTCCTCATGAATGTATTTTTACAAGCCTAAAATCTGTAGGCTCACTTTGAAAGTTAAAACAGGACTTACATTGCATAAACCCAAAGAAGTTTGCTCCAGCATGACCTTACTAATGAATTTAGATTCACATTGGAGATCTGTTTTGGACTACAAAGAACTACATGCCTGAATTTAGGTGTGTTTATCAGTGTCAGGCACTCTCTCATTACTCAGTCAAGTCACCTGCATTCTGTTGTGACCCAGAGATCAGATGGAAGGCGTCAGAGCATCATCTGTCTGGTCCTTGTGAAGAGGGAACTGTGCCCAGTTCTCTTATTAAACATTTTAGTCACTTGACTGCCCAAAGAGATGGAGATCATCTACTGTTGCTTCCAACTGTGATTTAAAGATGGTAAATTAAGGACATACTTACCTAGAAAAGAAGTCTGTGGTCCAGCACTGATATATAGAGGTATGTGGTTCATATATCATCTCCAAGGAAGAGGCAGTGTGCAGGTTTCCTTTCTGTTTATTACAGCTGGTGCTTTGCACAGTGGGATTTTAGTTGCTCTTTGGAGTACAGTTTACTTTCCCTGTTAATTGAAATGAGAGTTACATACCCAGCTCACACTGCCCCTACCATGTGCCTAACTTGTAGATGATGTAGGTCTCAATATGAAGTTACCTAAGTAAATGCTCTGTATTTCATTGTATGTCCATAAGGAAATTAAACTACCTATTGATTTTTCTTAGGCTATGATTCTGCAAGTTCTTGCACATGTAGGTACAGAGGGATGATCCCGGTAGTGTTGACTAAGGCTGTTCATGTACCTAAAGGCATTCCTTTCAAAGTATTAACAGATCAGTGCTGTAGATCTGGTTCTGGTTTTCCTAAAGAGTTACCAACATCTAAATCGCTCTTTCTTTGCATTGCTTTAAATCTACACCAGATGAGACTGACCCAAAGTATGTTTCAGTGAATATTCTTTCGGGTTTATTATTTATGATAAGATAAATGGTATTTTCTCATATATATTAGTATATGTATATAAATGTATGTTTAGCATAGAGATCAGAGTAATCAGCTTGATAAAAAATCAAGATAAATTTATTTAAAACTACATAATTGATTTTTTTTTTCTTTCCACGTTTAAATTTGTTTGCCAGCATGATAAGAGCAAAAGGAAATTCTAAAGCTAGCAAAAAAATTGAAGTAAGGGGTTGGTTTCTTTTCTTTTGCCTTCGTGAGTGCATTGGAGCCCCCAGACCACACTCACTGTATTCAGGAGCTCTGAAGTTCCTGTTTCAACATTGTTAATTGTAGTAGATAAAATTTTGGGAAGGTCATATTGCATCTGTTTTTGTGAAGCTTTGTTCAACATTTCTACACATCTGAGAAATAAACAGCTTTCCTTTACTAACAATAAATTTAGAGAATTTGGAGCATACCAAAAAAATGAAAACAAGTAATGAATTAGTAAAGATTAGAAATTGCTTCTTTTTTCATTAGCCTTTCAGATTAGTACATGACATGAATTGCTTCCATACCATAAAGTAAACAACAGAATGTAGAAGATACTGGTATTACCTTAATTTTATAAACTTTAAGGGTACATTTTTATTCCAGCCTTATCTTTTGTGGTCACCAAAAATAGCTGTATATTTCTCCATTATACTGGTTCCCAGCAGTTCTGCTATTCACAGTTTGCTAACATTTTCATTACCTGTTTCCTGGGCAGTAATTATATGTTACATATATACTTAAAAGCTAGAATTATTTTTGAACTATTTTTAAATCTTGCTGAGTGATTTAATGGCAAAATGTGCTTTTCTCACAAAATATGAAATATAATAGCAAATAGCAATATCTAATTAAGTTATAGAGCATTAACTTCTTTCATTACAGTTTAGACTGTAATGGAGTTTTCTCTTTTGGGGATGCAGTAAATCCTGTTGGATTGACCAGAAATTCATTTCATAGTGTCTGGGAAAGCCTAGTCTACCTTGTTGTGTCTTAAGTACTAGTTTAGGATTTCAAGTTGCAACAAAACAGTGATGTAACTAGCTATACTAGGGCAGTCTGTCTACTGTCAGTTCAGTGTCTCCTGTAGAACTCAGTATTTTGAGCCAGTTCCTTAATCTAGCTGAGACTAGAATACAAAGGTGATGGTGTGCTTCGTGATACAGACCCATCTATTAGTTTACCTGATAATATTACTTAAAAGTTGTTGCTTTTGTGCCTCTGGGTGTAAAATGTGTAAATCATAACTACTAGAAATGAAGGAGAAAAAATCTGTAATTATGAAAATGATATGAAAATTCAGCTGTCTAAAAAGTATTAAGCATTTATTTGAAACTTTTGAGAAAGTTGGTACTCTTTTTTTTAAAAAAAGACAAAGATAAAAGGCTACAGTGTGACACATTAAAGTTACAAAATAATTTAACTATAAATTAAATAAAATCCCCTCTGGCTTACTAAAGCAGTTAGTCTGGTGGATCTTGCAAATCAGTTTCTGCATTGCACTTATTTACAAACTGATTCTGTAACAGCTCTTTCTGTTCGAGCCTAAGTCCTATTAAAAAAAAAAAGTGGTTTAGGGTTAGTGGTTTAGTGGTTTTGTGTTTGTTTTTTTTTTTCCCCAGTTTGAGGCCCAGAATTACATATCAAGAAAGGATACACAGATAGTGTAACATATGTAGTTCTTAAAGGTATTGTTAGAAATTGGAAGCAAATCTGTCTCTATCATATGTTCTTTAAATGCCAAAGAAGAACAACTGCAAAGTAATTAAGAATTCATGCTGCAATTATAAAAGTATTATCAATTATTTATTCCAATGTGGTGCTGCTTTCTTCTGAACAGTTTGTTGCTGACCTTTACATGGAATAGTTTTGTACCTATCCCAAAATTATTGTGTTTTTGTGAATGATGTTTCTACAGTAAGCTTTTACTTTTTTCATATCAATGAAAATAATCAGAATATTCTAAACAGCTTATTTCTGTTTATTGTCAATTGATCAGGAAAGTTTATTTTCCCTTCTTAGCTTTGTAGCTGAGACATTGAGAATACTGGCAAGAGAGAGAGTTACATTTTTACACATGTACACGCAACATGTGTGCACACTCACACACACTTTTTTTCATAAGAATTACAGATATCCAAAAATGGATTTATCTCTGATGATAAATTTAAACATTAAATAAAATGTTAATCTATTTACACATTTTCCCACAGTACTTAGTATAAATCTTGACTTCTTTTCTGACTGCTCTGTAGAGATACTTTGCAAGCATTCAGGCTTGTTTGATTTGCAATGCCTGGTGCAGGCTTACTGAATTGTATACAACTCCTGTATATATCTGAGGTTTGCAGATGACTTTACAATTATTTTTAAATGTTCAAAATTGAATACTTTATAAAATACTACAGAGGGAAAAAATAATCTAAAAATAATTACAGGCAGAAAAAATGTTTAACTTTTCCTCTTAATTAGTTGTATTTTGCATACAGATATGTACCCATTTCTTAAAACAGACTTAAGAGTGAGTGAAACCTGGCAGACTCTTCGGAGTAGGTGTTTCAAACCTGTCTGAACACACGCTTCCAGAGCTGAAGCGCAATTTGAATCCTTTCAGGCAAAGCTTATAGTGGGCATATTAATTCAAGTTGCACCTGCTGGTGTTATGTATAGGTAAATAAATCAAGCCACTCCCCTGTCCTCTTTCTGTGGCGAGACACCAGCAGGAAACATCGAAACTAGCTGAGTTTGAGAAAGCTCTTGCTGTCGATTTAACTCAAAGAACACGAGTGAAGTCAAGTAATGACGGACCTGTATTTCTCTTGCATTTGCTGTAGCGGAGGTTAAAAATTGTTGTTAGTTTCTGTTCTGCTAACTTGCTTGTCTGCTGCAATGCACCCATGCAAGCATAACGACATTATGCTGCCTTGCCTTGGAAATCACGTGCCAGCTGCTATTGGAAGATTTACGTTGCTTTTTCATGTGAAACGTCACTAAGAAGAATTTTTAGAAGTGATCCTATGAAGCTTTCTTGCACAGTTTGGTTTTTGTTTTGTTTTATTTTGTTTTGTTTTTTTGATTACTCTGCTCCTGAATTACTCTACTTGTGAACGTGATCGGAAGCTTCCTGGCGATTTTGAATTGGTTTGTCACTGGTAGTACTTGATCCAAGTTTTCAGACTGTTAAATGTATGTGTTCTGTTATGGATTTATGTTAGGAATTTCTCAAACCAACCTAGCTAGTGCAGAATCTCTGTGGGACAGAAAAGAAGAGAGTAAGAGCAACAATCTGCTATGGATTCTTACCGCACATACTGGGCCTCTAAGTTGTTTAGTGGTTTGTGGACTGAAGGCCAAGAAGAGAATACATATGAGGTTGAATCTCGTGTGCCTTTACCAAATCCTTTTCCTTTCCCTGAACACTTGGATGAGAATAATTCTGTAGTTGTAAATACTTCAATTTTTCACTTCAGCCACAAAAAAAATGGGCACATTTTAAAAGTTGTCTCTAAAATCTCCTTGCCTACACCTCCCTATTCAGTAAGTATGATAGTTTTTAAAGGAAATTATATTTTAACCTGCTTAAATAAAAGACAATGTAGTGAAAAATAGTATAAATTTGTTTCTTTTTAGTTAAACTTATTATGTACTGCTAACAGTTTTTTTTCCCAGACAATGTTTAATAGGCACTGAAAAAGCCCTAATTTTTAAAAGTTTCTGTTCATTTCTGACAAAAGAATTTTAGCAGATGCAGGAATGTATTGAAGTATATAAATTTGAGTTCTCTAATATAGATATCTCACTGTGTCTATATACACCGTATCTATATACTTAACATTTTTCTTGTTATGATCGACTTAGGCTTTAGCGGGGGGGTGTGGCAGCTTTTATGGACTGACTAGTAACATTAAATAGCACAAGCTTGCTAATGGCTTCTAATGGTCCCATGAAGAAATGTTTATTACTTGAAAAATCACATATTTATCTTGTTATTACTGAAAAGAGCTGGAGAGTACTTTTTATTCTGAATTTTAGTTGGAGTATTTGATGCGTTTGGGTAAGCCATTTTATGGTTGTCTACGTGCAGTAACCCTGTTATATGTTTTCCTTTTAATTGGCATAGTCTTTCATACAGCACTTCAAAATGCGAGAATGTATTTAGAATATTTCTATGATTTTAAAAAAGTCTCAAACCAGTGCAGATACTCAGCTGTAGTATTTATACCTCCTTTTTACTTGACCTTGTCAGAATAAATAATTCAAGGGGATATCTATCTAAAAAGGAATGCTAAAGAAACCAAATCAAGTCTTTAAATTCAGTATATCATAAAAGAGAATGTATTGATTATTCAGCTGTTCTTTTCAAACTGTAATTTTAATCATAAAATGAATAATTGTGTGTGTAATATTCTATAAAATGTTTCTAGCCCATTTTTCAGAGATTACAAAGACTTTAGTAAAGCAAGTTAATTGTACTCATGAACTAAACTGGAGACAGTGGGAGCTTTTATTTTTGAAGAAATAGAGAGATAGAATATGTTGCATAGAAACAGTAGCAAAGCTACTGAAGTTACTATATTACGAATATCTGCCAGTAACTATAATATTAAGGAGAAAAAAAAATGGGGGAGGAGCAGGAAATATATGTTTCATTTTCTGAAGTTGAAGTGTTGTCTGATTTTGAAATACTAGACACATGAAGAACTCATGCCTTGTTCAGCTCTGACAAGTCTAATGCCTTTCATCTTGTATTTCTGTGTCCCTCCAACGGACAGATGTAGGTAGTAAATGTTAACAGTTAAGAAGTATAGATCCTTCTTGCTTATTGAGGCCAGTTTGCTGTTAGGCAAGACAAACATTTGATGTAATCGAGACTTCTAACATTATAGTTTGAGACTTCTAACATTATAGTAATGATAGTTCTTTGCTGTTTTGCTTTTGTAATTCTAGTTTTGATTCTGTTTTGAAATTATCACTTTGAGTATGTCTAAACTGGGCGGCAAGCATATGCTTCTTTTATGCACTTCAGTCCTGGTTTTCCAGTTGTTTAGGTTAGTGACTTAGTGATATTGTGCTATACCTGTGGTGATGTGCATTAAATGTTAGCTCATCAGATAGGGAGAGAGGAATAAAAAAACCCTTAATAGTTCTGTTAGGCGGATGCAGTTGGAAGCATTATTCCTTTATTGTCTTGTTGGTTGAAAAGTGCAGTGTGGTCAAAATTCACTTTTTCTTTATGTCTTCATTTGTCTTCATGCTTAGGAGCAAAAGCAACACCACTAGTGTCAATTTATATCAAAAATTCAACCAGTTTTAGCCATTCTAAGGATCTGGTGGGTGATAGACGGCTCCTGTGCGTATTTACTACAAAACTCATGTGTAAATAAAGGTGAATCTAGTGTAAACTCATAAACGAGGAGTTTCCGGAACAAAGGCACAGGTTTAGTCATGTGGCTCATTCAGTACATATACTGATGAGTGTGTTTGCTTAGGTTTCTGTATTGAATCAATTTTCATATTGTAGTCTGTGTATGTGTTCAGTAAAGAACTTATCAAATGTCCACTGAAGTTATGTGAGACTTCTCATCTCACCATAAAACAACTATTAACTAAATATAAATGATAGAGTAGTTATTTATCAGAAATTCTTTAATTTATCTAATCTCTGTAATTTTCTCCTGTGGTAGCTTGAACATGCTAAAATTACTCAGACAGAACTCGTGCGAGAGTCCTTCAAAAGGCAACAAGAGGCCACAGAATTTATCAAGTGTCAGGAAGAGCTGCAAGAGCATCTTAGTGAAGAAACCAAAGCCAGAGAGCAGTTGGCTTTGGAGCTTAGTAAAGCTGAAGGTGAGTAGCTTCTTTGATGAGTTGATCAACTTTGCATTCACTTTTTATAATACTTGTGCATGTTTTATAACTACTGCATTTTATTTCATGCAAGAAATATACTTTCATTTATTGGCTAAAGAAGTTGCAAATTAGATCAATTTGTGAATTTTAGAATGTTATCAACTTTCTGGATACTTATGGCTGGATTTTTCCTGTTATTCAGTAGTGCAGAAAGGAATACCTAAAAATGAAGGAAAAATAACAGGACATATGAAGCTTGAAAATAGAATTAAAAAAGCAGATGTAGCATAATACACAAGGAAAGACAGTGGAAAAAGCATATGAACTATGGGCATTGTCTGTAAAGTCAAGTAGAAAATAATAAGTTTTCACTTGGGAAGAATTCTTAGCCTTTCCACTCAAAACCTCTCCTAAACTTCCCAGTCCACACCTTTTATTTTCCTAGCTAACACTGAGATTATTTCTTCTCCATGTTGCTAACTCTAAGGCATAAGACAACCAAGGATGTTTCCTATGCCAGCAAGGCATAGAAGAGCCAAGGAGTGAAACTTTCATCCCGAACTCTGGGAGTGCAGATAGCCCTCCTCCTTCCCCTTTCCCCCCCCCCCATTATTACATTATTATTAACATAGACAAGATGATGACAGTTCCTTGTGGCTTCAATGACTCTTGATAAAATTTAAATATATATGACTCCAAAAGATAAAACTGAAGAGGCACACATGAAAAAAATCTAATATATTCCTTCATTACTAAGTGTCAAATTATTTTTGAATTGTTGCAACATAGTCAAAATTTGGGAGGAAAAAAAAGTGGTCGTTTTTCTGAAGGCTAGCAACCAACTCTGGGTGCTCTGGAAATGCTGTTTAAGAAAAGTACATTATATAAGTTGAGGTTGCCCCCACTGTCTGAATCACAGTTAGTGAGTTTCCTGTGACTGTAAAGGTTTTAGGTAATTTGCGGTGACCTGAGGTGGCACGTTCTGAAACACACTGACCTCAAAACTTGTTAGCACGTCTCAGAAGCCATGCTCGCAGTTTACTAGTTAACAGAAACTATTCTAAATTTATGGCAAAAGATATCAGTGTGTAGGTATTTCTGAAACTTGAGGTTTGGGGATGCACAGCATTTATAAATTTGTGCCCATTATTTACACTTACCTGCTTAAGTAAAATTATATCTTTGTAGCAGGTTGCTGTGGAAACTGATACTAATGGAAATCTCCTGCTGATAACATGAAGCAACCTATTCGTTCATTACAATGTCAATAATATCCCCAAACTAGAAAGCCTGAACTATGCCTCTGACCTCATTAAGGAAAGCAAAACTAGTTTTATTTCCAGAAATTACTCAAATGTAAATGTTAACTTAAATATCCTGTGTATACCCAGTGATTCTGCAAGAACCTGAGTTAATTATTTAAAGTAAATTTTTAAGGCCATTGAAGACTAAACTGTAGCAACTTTGAAATCAAATAATACCATTTCCCAACTTTGTCTCATTTGGAAGTATTTTTAAACACTTGGATATGTGTTACTGTCCTTAAAATTAACTTACTTCATTTTGTGCAGACAAACTTAAATAGTAACAACTTAAAATCATAGAATCACAGAATAGTTGAGGTTGGAAGGGACTTCTGAAGATTGTCTTAATCCAACCCCCCAGCTCAAAGCAGGGTCAGCTTGATCAGGTCGCTCAAGACTGTGTCCAGTTGGGTTTTGAATATCTTCAAGGATGGAGATGCCACAACTTTCATGGGCGACCTGTTCCAGTGTTTGACCACCCTCACAGTTAAAAAAAAAAAAAAAAAAAAAAAAAAGTTGTTTCTTATGTCTAAATGCAGTTTCCTGTACTTCAGTTTGTGCCCATAGCCTCCTTTCCTTAACTTAGTTCCACACAATTATGAATAAAAATGTAGAAACCTCAGTCTGAATTTGTCAATATGACAGTGATATATTTCAATCTGCAACCTTTTTAAGTGTATTTGCAGCGGGATTAAGGGGGCAACTAAGAATGGTATGTTCAAGGTTGTCACAACAGGAGAAATGCAACATCTTTTTTGACATCAGGAAGATACATTCAAATCTTACCAACACTTAATTTGTTGCAGATTCATTTGTCATGGTCAAGAGGCCTTTATACATAATTTTACTACATCAGTAGGTGAATGTTCTATTTCCATCCAGCGTCTCTACCGCTGTCTTTATATAGCAGTTTGCAGTAACAACCATAGTAACTGACATCTGGAAAAGATGTGAAAAACAGCTATCCTGTAGGTAAGATCTCTGTAGTAGTTAGCAGAAATATTTGGTTGGTTCTGAAGTTCAGTAGACTTGCCCGTTTCTGCACGGGTGCAAAGAATTAGTTTCAGAGCCACATGTTATTCTTGGAGAATGCAATCCTGCTGGGCTTCCTTGTTGTTTCACATAGATAATCCAGTGTGAGTTCACACACTAGTAATAATTGTAGCACATATAACATGATAAGAAAGGCAGGTTTCTACGCTATGTCTCTAAAATGTGATGTGGGGGACAGTTGGCAGCCTGTCAATTCACAAAGCATAAACATTGCATGTAATTAGCATATTGGTTGCAGCATTTTAATAGCTTCAAAAACCAGAAAGGAGGAAAATTGATTTCAGAGGGAGATGTATGGAGCTTATATAGGTTCAGTTGTGAAAGAAGCATTTTATTATTACTTTAAAAAAAATTAAATTACCAGTGAAAAAAATTTCGATAGAACACAAACAAAACCAGTAATATCTTCTGCCAAAATGCAGATAACCTAAGAATTTCTATTCCTGCATAGGTGAGTTACAAAACTGTTTAGGACTGACAGACTTCAGAAAGTAGGTCACTTTTATGTCTCCTGCTGCTTTCCTTGGAAGACAATTATTTTAGACTTGATAGAACTTATATTCACAAATCTTCAAAAATAAAATAAAATAGACTAAATAATACATTAGGACAAAGCAGTGAGGTTAACGTTAAATTTTAAAGGCAGCAATCTGCCATAATTCCTTTTTTCTTTTTTTATTACTGTCCTACTACCAGAGAAGAAACAGATCTGAAAATGAACTAGATTCTTGTCTTGAGTAATACGCTTCTGTTATAAAGGTTACTTGTGCAAACAAACTAATAGCAGCAAAGAAATGGCAAACTCTTACTAGATGCTAGTTTGTAGATAGTGGGATTGTTCACATGTAAATGAAGACAAAATTTTAGCCTCTATAAAGGCTTTCAATAGGAACCAAAATATTCAGTTAGAGCCTGGCTTGTGTTTGAAGATGTAACAGATGAGGCAGGTACGTATTTTTGCTAGAAATAAAGTACACTAAATGCAAAAGTCCACTGAGAGCCGTGAAGCTATGTTTTGCACTCTCAGTATTCTGTCTGATGAGGGTTTGTGTGGAAAAAAAATAATACAGAGTGGAAACAATCTTCTGAAATTTTTAAGCTTCCTAGTGGAATTTAAATTTAACTGTAGCAGTAGGACTGGTTGATTGTATTTTATTTACAAAATTTTTAAGGAATAGTGATGTATTTTTAGAGAAGTAAGTGCAGTGCCAGTTTCTAAGATTTGTCATACTAGCTGTATTGGTTCGGTTCATGATCACTTCTGGAACATAGGAGACAGAATTTGATGTTACAGTTTTAACCCTTGATAGATATATTTCACAGCAGACTTCTAAGTTATATGCGGAATTATGTCATGTGTAAAGATTTAATTCAGTTCAGTCTTTTGCAGAAACTGAGCTCATTTATCCCCCTTAACTGCTTTAATGTACACACTTTGTAACTCCTGAGTTAATTAAATCTTTTTTCCTCCTTTTTTTTCTCTGAACATCTAAAATCAATGCACTTAATGACAGGCACCTTTTCTGATATAACAAAACAAGAACGCCATAGAGCTCTCTTAGTTTAATTTTTTCAACTCATTGAACTGAGTTGTGGGTGCACTCTGACAAAGCCAAACTGCATTCTCTTACCAAATTCCTTGGTTAGGCCTGCAAACAGTAATGCAGAACAACATCTGAGCTCGTTACACATCTGATTGTACTCTATCTTCTCTTGAGATAAAATACGTCATTTTTGATCATTTCATACTTATCACAAAAACTGCTGCAGCTGAGACATTTTCAAACCTCTAGTGTTTTAGTGGCCTGTCAGGTAGGACTTATCGAAAGAATGCGATAGAAAGCTAATGCCAATTTGTTCACTGAACTCTGACAACTTTCATTAAATCTCTTTTTTAAAAAAAGGAGGGGGGAGGAAGGGCAGGAGGAAGTACTGTAACACATGTGATCTTACCATATTTTGTTTCTCTGTCGTTCACATACCGTGTGTGTGTGTACACACACTTCCTTTAACCTGAAAATACCCTCTCAACCTCTAACCTGTCAAGGACTCATTGTGAACATCATTAGTTGTGGTGGGAATAACTACTGGAATTCAAATTGTCTCAAATTTTTGAAATGCTATTATGATGTTTCTAGTGTAATATTTTTTTTTCAACTGTTAATCCCTCTATATATCTGTGCACTCTGTGAATCTAAGACTGCAAAAAAAGATTGGTCAACAGTGCCTGACTGATGTGCCTGAGGACCAGACCTCTGCTTTTCAGACTGTATATGCAAAGACCACTGTTACTTCATTTCTGTCTTGCTAGCTTTCATCTGAGATGTAACTAAGAGTTTTCACAGAGGTTTTACTGTGTCTACATTGACAACCAGGGGAAACACCTTTAGTTTTCCTGTAGTATCAAGCTAGAGTAAAATCGGTATTAACACTAGCTCAAGACTATAGATTTGTATTGATAAATTTTAGGTTCTCCAATAGCAGAAGTTTGCTTTCATATTGAAAGATACCACTTAGATTCTCTGGGTCTTGCAAGCTGAACCCTTTCTATCAAGTAATAAGAAACAATGTTTAAGATAGATTTGTGTGTCCAACTGAAAAAGTTTAGACATCATATGACTGGTATCCTATCATGTCCTGCCATCAGTATCAGACATAAAACGTATCTTATCATGGAAATCTGGGAGTCTGTCCCTAAATTTTACATATTTAGTAGCTTGCACTGTGCAATAGAAATGTCTGATGTGAATTTTCTCATTCAGGCAGAAGCCAATACCATTACAAGATCTCAGTTTGGCTTATTCAACCCTCAGGAAAGGTTACATTTTTTCCATAAGTCTTTAGCTTTGTGCTTGCTTCTCTGTCATTCCAAGATGGTGCCATTTTTTCAGCTATAGTATCATTCAAAAAGATAAAACTGAGACTCTCCCATCAGATTCCTATACAATGTATTTTACTGTAAAATATATGTATTATGTAAATTTTTGAAAGCATACAAGACATATTCCCAAGATGGTGTCCAAACTTCTTTGTTAAAAAGGTCACTGTTTTTCTGTGCTATTTTTAAAGTTGCATATAAATATTGAAGAAATGAAATTGTTTTATAAATGTCAGGTGTTAGAGGGATTTGGGGTATGTTTCAGGTATTAAACATGGACAGCTAGGGCCACATTAGGTGTCTTATGATATCTGAGGAATCTGCATGATACAGGACCTACAGGGAGACCCATGATCTTCCAGAAATGGTGGTTGGAGGCCAGGCACCTGAATTTATTTGAAATTTCTTACGTCTCCTGTATTCATTACACACACTTATTTCTCCTTTGCTCTGGACTTCCTGTTTGCTCCAGAGGTCTTGTGATGCAGAAGAAATTGGGGTTGTATTTGGTCCTGTGCTATCCTTCCGATTGTTTGTTTATCACATAAGAATAGCAAGGAAACTAGCACAGGAGTAGAAGTTTTCAGATGCTGAGTATCTAGCATGCATGTACATTCATGTGAGAATACTATAGGGCCTTCACCACTCAAAAAATTAAAACTGTTCTTTATTATGTATTGAATCTGTTCTACAGGCCTCATTGATGGTTATGCAGATGACAAAGCATTTCTGGAAAAACAACTCCAGGAAAAAATAGATGTAATTGACCATCTTGAGCAAGAACTACTGTGTACAGGTAACAAATTGCAGGAGTTAGAGGCTGAACAGCAGCAGATCCAGGAAGAAAAGGAGTTACTGTCCAGGCAGAAGGATGCCATGCGAGCAGATGTGGGACCTGTAGAGCAACGTATGTATTCTTTACAGTCTTTCTATGAGATTTTCTTGCATTTTCAAATAAAACACAGAAATCTTGGTGAATTTTCTCTCTTTTTAATCATCAATAAAAATGTGATATGGCAAGTATTTTCATACCTGGTGCCTAACCTTAGCATGGTAACTCTTTTCAATATTTAAACAAAAAGTGCCTGAATTTTCAGAAGCGTTGAGCGATCACAATTGCTCTTAAAGCCAGCAAGAGCTTGGTACCTCTGAAAATCTGACTGTTTTTATTTATATGATCACTGGAGATGGAATATCTCAAAGTTAGTACCTATGTATAAAAATACTGGAGTAAATATTTTCCAATATTTAAAGATTTAGAGAGACTAGCAAACATGATTGAAGTACATATGATGTCCATATGTATTTTAGACACAGAAGAAGTTATACTTTTCTAGCAAATTCCTCTTTTGGGGAAGAGTGGTGCAGAAGTTGTGTGGTAAGGATAGGCTATTATCTGCCAGTAATGAAAGCTGCTTACTCAGATCTCCAAAGAGTAAATGAATAAAAAGCTTTTAGCACTGATGGTGAAATAATTTCAAATAAACACCACATCAGTTTAATCTAACTAACTGCTTACTCAAAAAAATCATTTATCTTCCTGAAGTAAATGTATCTTTTAAGTCTTCCTTAAACTAAAAAATAAAATTAACATTTTATGTTTGAGAGGGGAAGAAAATTAGGACAGTGGTGTGTAAGCAGTGCTGAACTTTCTAGGATTGCAGCACTTACATTGTAAATAACAGGGTGAAGTTAACATTTTATTTAGTACTTAAAAGTTTATCGCAATATATAATGTTACTTCTAGACTGCTGAATGTGTATTCAAAATATTTTATACTTCCTACTGTGTATTTGCAATTTCCTGAATCCATTTTGTGTAACAAAGAACAGCCTGTTGCTTCCTCTTTTGTAGAGTCCTTGTGTAGAGCCCAGTTTAATTATGTTTTACATTTCTAAATAATTTTTAAGTCATTTTCATGTATAACAAAGTAACAATGAACAATTCTATAAATTATATATATATATATATACACTTATGTCATGCATACAAGAATAACCTACTGCATTCCCTAAGTTATCTCAACAACTTTGTCATTAAATGCCACGTTCTATCTTTGGCTTCATTTTCTCTTACATTGTTGCACCACAAGAAAACTATAGCTGGCATGTGAATTACTTTGCTTCTTTTTTTTGTTTTCTCTCTCTCTATTCTCCTAGGCCTAGTAGATGCTGCAGTCGATGCAGCTTCCCAAGCAGGTGTGTTTGCGTATTGCATGGCCAATCATTAATTGGGTGGAAGACTTGCACATACTGACATTGTTAATCAGGATTATTGGGCTTTCAGCTTACTGACATTACTTGTAATTCTTACTGGCCTGCAGCTTTGATGTTGTATTTCATATTCAGTTTTACTTTTCGCTAACAACATTTCTTACAATTTCTAAGCATAATAAGCAGATTCATCAATAACCATCATCTTATTCACCTACGAATTACAGATGCCCAGATAGCATTGGAAGGATATCTTTCGTAGCCTTATTTTTTTTTTGCTTTTTATTTCCAAATATAGTGAAGTCATTCATTATGATAATTAAATAATGTATTACCTTGGCAAGTAATGGTTACCTAAAAATGAAAATTGGTTAAATATGATGTAAGATGATGGTGCCCAAAGGATCTTTCTTCTGTAGTGAAAGTAAATTGTATTGTATCTGTCTAAATATCAATCAATACTCCAAATGTAATTGCACTTTGCAGTTTGGATTTTTACCTCAATGGGTGCATATGTTGAGGTGATACGTACTTCAAGGGGCTGTGGCTTAAAGATCTTAATAGAGTGGTTTGGGGCTTTACTATATACGCTTGTCAGCATTTCGTGTGGAGTCAAAATCAGGCATCTGTGCAGTCACTGATTTTACAAAGTTCCAGTTACAGGTCAGTAATTTCCCTCTCTGTCTGCCTGGTAACCTCTCCAAGTCTTTCAATATTTCCTTACAATTTTTTATATTTATCACATTAAAGAATAAAGACTGGCAGTGGATTATTTTTACTGACACTAGTGATGAGAAAAGGGTTGACTTTTCTGTTCTTCATTGTTAACCCTTGTGCTGCCTCCAGCTGTAGATTGAACCAATCCATTCTTCTTTTCTGTGCCATTTTTGAAACTTGGACAGTGAAGTGATCTGATACAACTTCATTAATAGTCCTCCAGAGGACAGTAATTTTAACATGAATTTGTATGGCTTTTGGTAGTTACCTTGATTATTTTTCAGAGGAAAATATATTTTCTAAAAAGGAAAAATAGTAAAAACCCAAACCAGTTAACATCCTTCAGAGTACAGCATGGATACGTACAGTCTTGGGGAGTGGTTTGGCTTCATAGCATTGCTAACTATTCTTAATCTAAAAGAAGTTGTATTATACCTTTATTATAACCAGAATTGCTGGAAGAAACAGAAAAGCTAATGAAAGAAAAAATTGAAGTACAGCGTCAAGCTGAAAAAGAGTATGATGACCTCCAGAAGCAAGTGAGGGTCTTGGAAATAGACTTGGAAGAACAGGTCAATCGTTTCATAGAGCTAGAACAAGAAAAAAATGCAGAACTAATGGACTTAAGGCAGCAAAACCAGGCTTTGGAAAAGCAACTTGAGAAAACAAGAAAATTTCTGGACGTAAGTATGGTAAAAAGCTTGTTTTATGAAGGAAGATGGGCATCTGTTTTCAATTTTGATTCAAAAACAAATGCCAGCTTTTTTAGACTTCGAGCAAATATTGAGCATCCCATGATAGTAACAGAAATATGGGTTCCGGGACAAGAAATGGATGAATGTTTTGAAAGTTGGATTGAGATGTTTGCCTATGACTGTCCTGCCTTTTTAAGCGTAACTTAATAAGCTTTTTAAATGATTACAATAATAGGAAACATAAAATTAATGAGGAAAAATAAAATTTTGGTGACCTTCATTATTAACAACATCTGTGGTCTTCTGTTTTATAACAGCTTAAGCTGGGGATTTCAAGAGGGTCGACTGGAATTAAGTATTCAGCTTCAGTTGTACTTGGAAATTGAAAGCATCGTTTCCATAAATTTCTTATATAGATTTCTCTCATAGCTCCCAAGAATGCATCTCCAGATGTAAAACTGCATCTTCCAGCCAGCTATATATGATGTGTATTTGTCCCTATTCACAGTGGCAGCTATTCCTTCATTGTACCCAACTTCTTCCTGCCTTGGGCTGTCTCTGCAATTTTTTTTTTTTTCTATCAAGCTCAAGGTCTCCTCAAGCTCAAGGGACTCCTTGTGAAGGAGTCCCTTTGTAAGGGACAGTGTGTGGACCAAATCTTACTCATAAGAGAAAATAACCAGAACACAGTATGTAGACACCACGTCCTCCAGAGCACGTCAGTTCTGTGGATCATCTTGTGAAGGAATCTTCATGTATCTAGTGACCAAAACCAGAGTCACATGAAGTAACCTGTGGAGCCATATGGTGCTCTGCTAGCCTACAGAAGGAAAATCAACCAGTTTAAGCTGTGTCCTACCTTATTGTTGGGAGAAAACTATTTTTTCTGTGCTTTCTCAAGTACAAACTCAGTTACTCCTAGCTACATATAGGATAAAGCGATTTCATATGTAATAAATATAACACCCTGTGGTACCGCCTCTGCATTATTTATTACTAAGCAATATTAAAGGAAAGATCTTACCAGTTACTCTCTACTATGAGTAGGTTTGCCTTATTTCACTTTCTACAGATAAAACACTTTTTCTCTCTGAAACTCATGTCATAATAGGACAAGGTTCAAAAGTGACAATTTCTATTACAAGTGCCGTAATTATAAATGCAGTATGATTTGCAGTTATCAATAGTATGAACTGGAAAGTTACGTACTAGTGGGATGAGTAGTTTTTAATAGGGGCATTAGAATTTTTCTGCTTGTCCTGCAACAGCAGAAGAGTTTAAATCTGCAGTTTGCAGAGATGGATGTAATATTCCAGTTTTCTGGATTTTTGTAAAATGTTACGTTGCTAGACAGAAACATTCCTTTGTGTATCAGTTGAGGTTTTTTTAATGCATCTAATAAGATTTGTCTATTTTTACAAAGTGGCATTTAGGGTGGTGCTTCACTGGATGCTACCAGTTGGGCCTCACTTCCTGTAGAAAAATGTATTTCACAAATGTCAGACTGACATCTGAACTTGGTCAAAATAAAACTGAAAGGAAAATTCAAACAATTTATAAGTATTTTAAATTTTTTTGCTTTTGCCTCATCAATATTATCATAGTGTTAATTTCTATTCTTAATTTATACTTATGCTAAGTATATAAAAGACAAATGTTAAAACAAATCATAAAGTAAAATATTGTCTCTGTCATTTGTTTGGTGTACCTGGGACAGAAGAAACAGGACTGCTGTTTCTGTGAAATAGTACTGGATCTATCTATTCTGTCCTCATTTTTTTTTCTTTTTCTTTTTATTTATTTTATTTTTTTTACAAAAAGTATGAAATTTGTTGCTTCAAATGATGAAAGATTATTTTTTAGTGGTAGTTGCAAGAGATTCTGCCATCTTAAAAGTACTGACATACTGTTGCCAGCTTGACATTAACAGAAATAGGAAGTAATAAAATATATATAATTTTTATTATTATTATTGTATTTATTTATTTATTTATTTATTTACTCAAATGGGGTATCCACATGCTTTGTTAACTTTCAGGAGCAGGCAGTTGACAGAGAGCACGAGAGAGATGTATTCCAGCAAGAGATACAGAAGCTGGAACAACAACTCAGGATTCCACAGAGGTGCCAGCCTGTCAATGAACATCAAACCAGAGAGGTGAGACAGCTTATTGCTTGTACTCAGTGAAGATACATGACAAAATAAAAACTGTTAAAGTATTGTCATGAAACTGTTTCATGCTGTTCCTAATCTGCATCCACTTATATGACAGGAAAGTAAATCCATATAGATGAAGGGTAGCATTTGGGGGGAAAGGGGTTGAATTGTGTTTTTGTCGAGTTTTGGGGGGTTTTAGCGTTTTTTTAATAGTAGATATGTGGAGACTTTATATCTTTCAAAAGGTTCCTTTGAAGTAACTTAATTTAGAAAATCCACTCTGTTTTCAAAAGCCTCTGGAAACATTCAGGACTACTTTACGGGTTTACCATGTTCTGACGCCATTACGTGCCGTTGTTTCTAGCGCGGGCGCACCATTCGAACCAGCTGAGCTCCCCAGGCCGAGTGCATTTCCGCAACTCGCCCGAGATGTGGTACCTCACTGTGTGCACGCTTGAACCTCCCCAGTCGTGCTGCAAGTGAAATTCTGTGCCCATTCAAATAAGCAGTGGAAGAGCCAATTTCAGGGGAGCCATAGAAAACTATTAGAGGTGACAAAACCAAGAAAAGGTGTCAGCGGTGTGAGTGCTAGGTGTTGAGAAATCCTTGCACCTTGCAACAGGTTTAGTTTGGTGAGCTGTTAGTCAGTTTTATTGCACTTTATTTTTTGTGGGTTTTCTTCTGTGCTGTATTTTTAGCAAGGCCTGTATTTTTTTGCCTGATTTTTAGTGTAAAAAAAGTCTCTTATTAGGTTGCACTGTGATTTTCAAATGAAAGTTCTTACTGAGGTGGTTCAGTTGTTTTAATTCAATTATTAAATATTAGCAATATGTAGTGTCCTATAATGTATAATATAGGGCCACAGACAGACTTAGTAATAGGACATAAATGAAAATATGAGATGTAAGTTATCAAAATATTTACTTAAAGTTCCCAGATTTAGGGGTGTATTTCATGTTTGTTTATATATTTTAATAACATTCCTTTGTAAGAAATCTTACAGTCAAAGTGTTCAGTGAGTACTATGCGATATGGCTGTCCTTGGCCCAAGTGAACAAATGAATCTTCAGGTATTAGCTAGCTATGTGTTAACCAACACAGGTGATGTAAGTCTGCATCTATTTGCTTCTGTTGCCAGTAGGTACAGCCTCCTCTCCTGCTGGCAAGTTCCAAAGACAGAGAAGAATTTTTAGCCCTGTTGCTTTGCCTGAATCCAGGATGTTCCTTTTGAGTTTGTTCTGTTATGTGTTTGTTTATAATTTGAGGCACAGGTAATATATGAATTCCTGGCAAAATTCTTAAGTTAAAAAAAAAAAAAAAAAGCTCCCGGGGAAAAAAAAATCAAATCTGATGGCATAATAAAAATTGCCTCATATTTCTATATACATACTATATGTAAAAATTGTGCAGATTTATATGTGCATATACCCATATATGTTTCAACGTTGGCAGATGTAGTCCAGTGGAAATTTAAAGGATACTTTAATATGAAAAAAAGCTGTAGCTGAGATTTAAATTTTGATATTTTTATTAAATACTTTTAAATTGTTAGTTTTTAAGTAGGTAGAAGGATAAGCAGCCAGTAAGCTAATGTCTGCAAGCACCACAGGTGTAGCTAATTTTCGGGGGACAGGAAGTGTTGAATGTGGTAAATTAGGAGTTATAAACAGATCTTTCAATGATTTATTAGATTTACATTTCATTTTTACTAAATGAGGAACACAGTCTTACTATATCATGTATTTTGATGTTACAGTGTTACTTAGAATGTTTAAAAATATTCACTCTCTATCATTACTTCTCATGCTTTTCTGAGATGAATTTATTTTTTCGTAATTGCACAGGTTTTGAAATACTCTTCTACTTTGTGCGAGCGTCTTGAGCATTTTCTCTTGATAACTTCATTTCTTTTTTACTGTTGTTTTAGGTCAGTGTGTCAACTTATTCCAGGGAAGCTTGTCTTTAAGAGACTGCTCTAGACTTGATTTTTTCTTTTTTCATTTCTCTCAGGACTTTTCTCTGGTCACTTCAGATTTTGATGTTACTCTTGGATGGATAACGTCAATAATGCCATCCTGTCAGCTTTGTATTCTGGTCCTCTTCTCTCCTATCTATTGAAATGCTTTGACTCTTCTACCTTTCGGCTACATCGTAACTTTCTAATCGGAAATGCTGAAATCAGTTTCTTGGGTGGGATAAGCACGATTTCCATGTCTCTTGCTGTTCAACTTGGATCTTAACTCTATGCCTCAGGCCTGATACCATGGATCTGTTACTCACACATCTTTCTTATCTGTAATTTTTGACTAATCATTTCTGCAATACTGCCAGAACTGGGATTGTTCCTATCTCCACTGCTTCAGTTACTCTTTTCATATGTTGCTTTTGAGCCACAAGTATCTGCACTACTGAGATTCAGAATGCTTTATTTGGACATTTTTCCTGCTATAGAAAGTGCAAGGATATAATCCATCAAATCTGTTTGGTCCTATTTAACAAACCCAGCAAGAAAACAAATTTGTTTCTTGAGATTTAGTTATAGCAATTCTCTTGAATGTTAAAGTCCCAATGAGCTTTAGGGTGTCTGTGTGTGACTAATCAACTGTTTATTTCAAATATATTTTTCACAGATTTTTAGAGCTGTGATATTCCTCAAAGATGCAAATAGCATCTAAGGTCAAGACATTTCATCCTTAGATGTTACAGAGAATTTTTTTTAAGTGGGCTACATAGGGATGCAATATTATTTGGTTTTGGAGACAATTTTTTGACATTGGAGAGTCTGAGGGCTTCAGAAGGACAAGGTCAGTTCTAGAGAGTAAATGATACAGCACAGAACATCAGATTTCCTCAAAAATGCTATTTGTATTTTTTGGATGTAGGACTACAATATCCTATCTTTGCATTCTGTTTCACCTGGGGAGTAGGAGGTTCATTACAAGGAAAAAAAAGAGACTTTTTCTTCTGTCAGAAATGAATGTTGTTACCTCTCCTAGCAAACCATTCCAATCTACTACAATATATTCATCTTCTTGCCACATTGTCACCAGGTTGAACAATTAACAAATCATCTAAAAGAAAAAACAGACAAATGCAGTGAGCTTTTGCTCTCTAAGGAACAACTTCAGAGAGATATACAAGAACGAAATGAAGAAATTGAGAAACTGGAATGCAGAATAAGAGAACTTGAACAAGCCTTAATCATCAGTACCGACAACTTGCAAAAGGTATTGCTCGGTCTAAAATTACCATGTATTTACTATTGTCATACTGCTTTGTTCTCAAGAAAATGAATCTTTTTTATTTGCTTATCATGAAGAAAATAAATAAATAACTTATAATGCTTATTTAAAGGTGGAGGAAAGGAAACAGTTTGGCACCATCATAGTAAAGGGAGAACTACCACTTGAAGTACAATTGCAAGCTGAACGAGAAGCTGTGGACAGAAAGGAAAAGGAGGTATATTATGTATGAAGTGTTCAGTGTTTCCTCTGATATTTTGGATTGTAAGTTTTTGCTTTGTATTGAGTTTAAGGTACTATACGAGTGAAATACTCTAAACAGATCAGAGACAGGAGTTCAAATCCCATTGAAATTCTCTTGTGAGCTATAATAGTTTTTATTCTTGTCTCTGCTAGTACTCATGACTTACAAAAATGTTTCTGGAAGCAAAATTTGGCTCAATTAAGAAAAAGTTTATTATTTCGAAAGGGCAGCTCAGTGCGTTAATAGGGAAAAACTTGTGTAAATAGGTGTAGTTTAAATTTGGTTTCTTCATGTAATCAAAAACAAATGTAAGGTAAAATGACTGAATTAAAATGTCTGGAACTATCATAGTGACTTTAGCTGGCTTTCGTGGGTTCTAAAATTCCATTCAGTTTTAAGAATCAAATATATCAGTGTCACTGAGTACAAATTTTCTTGTTTGTGCATACTGAACTAGTTTACAGTGACATTGCCCTTGAAAATTATAGCCTTCAAGTTTTTGGTATGGCTCTACACCTTTTTACCATTTGTTTTGGAAACGTAGGTCACAAACCTTGAGGAACAACTGGAACAGTTTCGAGAGGAGCTAGAAAACAAAAATGAAGAAGTTCAGCAATTGCACATGCAACTAGAAATTCAGCGAAAGGAGTTCACTACACAGTTGGAAGAAATTGATCAAGAGAACAAATTATTTAAGGTAATTGTGTAAGAGAAGCCTAGAAATTTTTTTCTCCCTCATCCCCAGAATAAAATCTTGAAAAAGCCAAGATCCCAAATTCTTTCTCTCTCTCAGACATTGTTCAGTTCAACTGCAAAATACTGAAAAGCTCATATAGTTATTTCTCATTTCATGCTTTTTTCTTATTTCAACTCCTGTGACTTAAATACTAATAGAAGAATGTGCAGAAAATGTTATGTACAACTATAATATGGTTTGGGGTTTTTTGGTAGGATGAAATGGAAATACTAGGACTAGCTATCCAGAAGTCTGAAGATACCACCACAAAGGACCGTCATGTAGTGGCTGGGAAACTTGCTCACATCATGCAAGAAAAGGAGCAGGAAATAGGTCATCTTCATGAACAAATTGCAAAACTGCAACAGCAACTTGAAGTCACAACTGACAACAAAGTACATACTTTTGAAATCTTTTTCAGAGTCCTAGTTTATGTTGCTAGCTGTTTTTCCTCTTTTGTTTCATTTTTTGGAAGGGATACTTTTTGCTTACTCTATTATTCTGCTTTATTTCTGCTTTAGTTCTTTTCTTAGACTCTTCTTCATTCTTTATTCTTCTAATACTTTTGAGAATTTAGTAGTATTTAGGTAGCTCAGCATTCATTCTACCATCTTCCATACAATGACTTACCTTCAGTGCATTATGTTTCAGTGACACCTACTGGATCATATTGTATTTATAGAGTTTTCTGAACAGTTGCACTTCTGTGCTTCCTAGGCTTATGTAAATACTTTATCATCATACCAACATCTGCTACATCTTTTATCCAGTTAGAAATGTGCTGGATGTGCAAAGAACTTGCTGCATTATATAAAAAACTTAGAGCAAGAAACTTATTAAATCTCAGTAAATAAGATAAAGATGAATCTTTGTAGTTTTCTGTTATCTTCAAATTATATATTTTTATGATAAGCTTGATTTTTGTCTGGCTTACTTCCATTTTGTACAGGTATAACACATCTGATTTCAACAGAAATACCACTTATTTTACACTGATGTAAATGACAGCAGAAACAGGCCTCTAGTCTCACATTTTTTATAGAATATAGACCAGAATATAGAAGAATATAGAACTGTTCTGCTTTACACAGTGACCCCGGTAATAAGGTTACATCATTTGCCTTGAGAAAAATACCCAAGATTCAGGTATAATTCATTTTAATGATAGGTTCTTCTTCTTTAGTATAAAGTTTCATTTTCTTAATTTCATCCTCTTACTCAGTTATATTTTCCAGCACATTAAATAATAAGTCTGTTTGCTTCATTATGAGATCAGTGTTAAATATGAATAGATGATCCTTAGGTCAATCCCTTTCCTAATCCTGTAGATATCTTTGTCCCACTAAGTGCTTTTCTTTTAATTGCTGTTTAATTTGCCTTCTGTGGTCCTTTACTTCATTATGTTATGAAGAACAGAAACTGTTATACTGAGTAGATAGCAATCCCCAGGATCACTGTTCTTTTCTTCTGAAAAGCAATGCCTCATTCATTTTTTTCTTTAATGTTTTTCAGCTTCCTCCATTCTCTGTGGATATTTTTTTAAATAAGTTCTTGGTTGCAAAATCAGATCTTCTAATTTATATAGTCATATTTTTCAAATTTTTATCATTTTTACAAAGTCATCTTACTCTTCTACTTAATTGTCTAAACCTAATGAAGGATAGAAAGGAAAAGGAGAGAGCTCCACTATTTTAGTAATAAATATAGCCCTCTTTCTTCTCCTCCTCATTTCTTTTCTTCTTAATATTTCTATAAGTCTGTTTTACATTACCTATTTAGGTACTATAACTGATTTTATTTTATACTATTCCTTTCTGAATATTCTTGACAGATTTCCCTCTGCCTTTTTTATTTCCAGTGTAGAAGTTCTGTTCATTTCAGATATTCAGGCACTTTCTTATGAAAATACTTGCACTTAGTTTCTTACTTTGTGTAATCTGGCCTGTTACTTTTGTAAAGGATTCTTTGATGTTCTTCACTCTAATGAGAACTTGCTCCCACTGCACTTTTAATTAGCGGTTCTTTTATAAGATTCTTAAGACTTACTCAGTTGGAATCTAGTAACTTGTCTAACTACTCCTTTTGATAAGCCTTTTTTATTTATTAAATTTATTGTTAATCAACACATTTTTTTCCATTAATTTTTTATGCCCTCTCATTTCTTTCTCGTTAGAAATTGATATAAGATGGCTTCTTTTTTCTGCGTCATAAAGTCATCACCTTAATAATTTGCTCAGTTATATCTTTTTACGAATTTCTGGGAAATTCAAATCCTTTACAACCCTGTAACTTTAAGTGTCATAAGAAGTAGTCCAGAAAAGTAGCATTCTCATTTTCCTCATGCCTTCACAGATCTTTCTCTGAATTTTGGGTAGTTATGTGAATTTTTAAATAAATACCTCTAGCTTCACCTCTCTCTACTTTCATTCAAACTATAGTACAAAAAAATAAATTTGCTATAGCTATTGTTTGCTCTGTGTGTGCTGTGGGTACTGTTTGCCCTGTGTGTATTTTTGCACACCTGTATATGTATGCACACACACATGCATGCACACACACACCCATGTGCTTGTGTGTGTGTGTATATATATATATACACATATATATGTGTGTGTGTGTGTATGTGTGTGTATATATATATACACACACATAGGTTTGTGATAAGAAATGTCAGAGCCAACTGATGCATGTTTCCAGTGGTATCAGAAAAAAAGCATATTACATTTGTATTTTTCAACACATTTAATTAAAGGTCTATTTGTATTTAAAATATATATCCATCTTAATTGGCCATGGTCAGTATACATCTATTTGACAATATGAATGTATGGTGCTTCTGAGTGAAGAGCACAGTATCTGACAAATTTAGCTGAATATATCTGACCTGTGTATGGTAGGCTTGAAGATCCAGTGCTTTTTTTCTAAGTATAATTTCTTTATGTAATGTACTGCAAGATACCCTGTCTGTAAGTGTTAAGCTTTGTAAGTTTTGGTTCCCTGGAATTCTTTGGGTAAGTCTAGTATATTAATCCTTGGTTGCGTAAGAAGATTGAACAGCACAGACATGACCACTCCCATTTGTTTCCATTGTAATTTTTAATAGGAAGGACAAGCTAGAGCTTTAGACAAAACGGTTGGAAAAAAATATTGTAAACATTTCAACTTCAGTGTTTCATACCTCAGAGACTGTTTTGAATACTTTACTTCTTTCAGTACTTTCTCACTTACATATTTTGCAGTTCATTAAGTCCACAGGCTACTTCGTCAATCCTGTGTGAAGATATTCTTACTCTCATAAAGCTTTACAAGAGACATACCATCAAGAAGTTCACAGAGTTCTTTCTTTTACAAGACATTGCAATGTGTGATTAAACTGTTGCCATGAAGTCCAGGAAAAAAAGTCTGAGGGTTTAATAGTTACTCATGAATTTCTTTGTTGATTTCTTTCCAGGTTATTGAAGAGAAAAATGAACATATACGGGAGCTTGAAGCCCAGGTGGAATGTCTGAAAAGTGATCAAGAACGTGTAAAGAAAAAAAATGATGAGGAAATGGAACAGTTGAATGATGTAATTGATAAGCTTCAACAGGAACTGGCAAATATTGAACAAAAAGTACCTGCAGACATCACTGCTTTTCAAGAGGATGCTGACAGTCTGAAACACACACTTGAAACAGTGCTGGCAGAAAAAGAAGCTTTGGAGAAGCATGTGGAAAACATTAATGTAGAGGCATCTCGAACAAAGAATGAGCTGGAGGAAACTAAGTTAAAAATGAACAAGCTAAAGCAAGAACTAAATCTGTTAAAAAAAGAACACAAAAGAATAACAGAGAAGTATGTGTGTGCAATGACAAAAGGTGATATGGAAAAAACAGAAGACTGCAGCAACAGAAAAACTGAAAAAGTGGAAGAAGGCTCATGCGAGAAGATAGAATTGCTAGATCAAACCCAGCTTAGGTCTTCAGATGAAAATACAAGAGTCACCATTAGCAAGATGGAAGTACAACTGCAGCAGCTTCAGGCATGCATTAAGGAAAAAGATTCAGAACTGTGCCACTCCTACAACGAAATAAAAGACCTGAAAGAGCAAGGCAAAGCTGAAAGAGAAACACTTAAAAAGAAGATACTAGACCTGGAGAAAACACTTGTGGAAAAGGTTGCTGCTGCTCTTGTGAGTCAGGTTCAGCTAAATGCAGTTCAAGAGCAAAGGAAATTCATGCAGGAAATCCAGGCAGCTTCAAAATGTGCAGAGGAAGCAAATAAGAGTACCCAAACGGAGGATTTGGATGATATACCTGAAAATGAGATGGTATCAAAATTATCACTCTTGACACAGAGGCTTACTGAGATGGAGAACCAGCTGACAAAGATGAATCATAACTTGGAGCTAGAAAAAGAAAATGTAAAGATTGCACAAAAGGAAGCTAAATTGAAAGAACAGAGACTCTTAGAACTTCAGCAATTGCTAGAAGAGATTCAAGAAAAACACAAAGAAGAGATTCAAAAGTACATTAAGCAAGAAGGAATGCAGACACTTCAGGTAATTATGTGTCATTTTCTTTTGGATTGTTTTCACTAAAAATCATTTATTTTATGGTAACTAATGAATGAAACACTTTTTAAAGAGACTAGCGCTGGGCATATTCTGCTGTGTGGGGTAGATCTTCATTTCTCTATTATTCATGGCGTTACAAAGAGTATGAAAAGATGTTATTTTAGGTGAATTCCCATAGCAGTTTTCATTTTGCACTAAAAACACCTTGCCTTTTCATGGATATAGGGTGATTAAATTTTGAACATATACTTTCTCATTCTTATTTAGAGTTGAAATAAAATGGAGTGAATTATACATACAAATAGTTTACATGACGGGGAAGTAGAAAGACAAAATGATAGAAATGATCTAAGCAAGGGTTTGAAATGGATAAAGGAGTGAAAGCAACTTTCCTTATAGTGACATTATTATTTGTTTTATATTTGTTTGTTTATGTTTTGATTTTGGTTTACTTTTGCTTGCTTTCCTGCCTTGATTATGAATATATTTCCCACCAGTAACTTATGCCACTGTACGCTTGTCCTGATTTCCATCCATCACCAGTTGTATGAATTTACAACCTTCAAAGCTGACTGTGCTCAATGGCTAATTTTTAATTAAAAACCATGACCTTTATTGCTGGAACTCTTAAGTTCAGAGAGATCGTGGAAATCCAGTGTTGGACCAGAAGAAGTTCTAAGACCTTTCATCTAAATGCCAATTGAGTAATTGTCAGAACCATCTTATAAATTCAATATTATTATCAGACTTCATTTCCCGCTGGCTGGCTGCTGACATTCCTCTGGGCACTTTCTAGGTGGTATTACCAATTTCTGTTTACAGTCCTGTAAACTGTAAGAAGACAGTCTTTCCTTCCACACATGTCCAGTTTGGGGGAGTTGATCTAGAAAAAAGGTTTTTTAATCTTAATTTTGGGAGTATGCATTAATCCAAATAACATACATTTGTTTTTCCTTGTGGTCTTTTTCATTTGTGGCTTTAGTGAATTGGCATGCAAATGCTTTAGTTAATATTAGATTCTTCGTAAGGTTCTTCAAAGTTTTTCATATCTTGTGTTGCCATGTAGGTAGCAGCACAACTCACAGAAAGTCAAAAAAGAAACGTACTTATTGATGAATTTGAACTTGAAAAAGTTAAAGAAGAGTCAGCTGCTGCTAAGGAAGAGCTGAGTAGTTACAGAGAAGAGGCAGAAAAACTTCAACAAGAACTAGCAGTAAGAACTAGATTGTTCCATAATCTAAATTATTGTGCAGGACTTACTGTGCATTTACGCATGCTATAAATGATTTAATATTGTACTGAAAATGCCACTAAGAAAAATGGTCACTCAGTATCTGCTGTCTGTAGAGTATAGCTAATGCTGTAGACCAAAACTTCATTTGTTGCCACTGTATGTAATTTCACAGTCCACAGTAGTGCAGTGACAGTTCTTAGCAACAGAGGATCTAGAACTGCTTTTCTTCACATGTTGATATGTGCTACCATGTATCACAACCACTTAAAATAAGACTAAAATGAATTCTAATTGTATAGAGAGTTGTTGGGTTGGATTTTTGTGAAATATTTGGAGGGACTGCAATTCAGGTTCTCCATATTTACAGGTGAAAGAAGCAAATCTGTTACGTCTTCAGGAAGATTTGTGCAAAGTCAAAGAGAACCTAGTTCAGGCAGAAGAGAAACTTGCAAGTTATGTGAGAAAGGACAAGGAAATGGCAAAAGCTGAAAGTAAGAAGGATATAGAAATACTGTCTGATTTGTCAGCTAATGAGTCTACTCTAATAAGAAAAAGCTCATCCTCACAAACAGACAAGACTGTGGAAATCAACAGCTGTGTCCAAACTTCCCCAGTCCTTGTTAAAAATGCAGAAATTCAAATTGATTTGCAAAGTGGATGCTCTTCAGAAGAGATTGCAGAGATCATAAGAGAATTTACTGAAAAAATTGATCAAATGCAAGAGCTCCATGCTGCTGAAATCATGGACATGGAGACGAGGCACATCTCTGAATCTGAAGAATTAAAGAGAGAGAAGTTTGTTGCAGTGCAAGTATTGACTGAAGAATGTAATACTTTAAAGGAAGTCATAGAAACTCTACGAGCTAAAGAGGTATGCATCTCGTTTTATAGTCATTGTCCTACCTTGGTTCCTGCTTTTGCTCTTGCTACAGAAGTTCCCATTTTGAGTCTTTTAAGTGTGAAGCACCATCAACATTTAGTGTAAAGTTTTTAAGTGTTCTGGTGTTTCCATGGCCTAGGAGAGATTGTGAATCCCTTCCCCAGCAATTTAGGTTTGGGAGTGTGCTTTACTATCAGATGCTTCTTTGTGCCGCTACCTTGAATCTGGCCTGTGGGGACAAATGTAGGTCGCACTATCAAACGTCATCTTTCTAGTCTCCTTTTCAATTATTTTTTATCACAGGGAAACTGAAAGGAGCAACTCTCATATTTCCCTGCTCCTTAAAGTTAGCTCCCTTATTATGAGTGTGTATGGGCTGATTCAAGGTTTGATTATTCTCTTTTCTAAGTACAGGGTGTACCGATTTCTGGATTAGCATGTTCTCCACCTTATCAAGCTAGAGATGGATGTTCTAGTGGTAAGAAACTTATTTTTATCGATTTCACACAGTATTATAAACTAAATTTGCTTTTCTAATATAGACTTTACTGTTAAAGAGTTTGTATCCAAGGAACAAAATCAACCACACCCCAGATTGAAGCAGAACCCTTTCACACTAAGGAAACAGTGCTGAGCAAGCCATGTTTATTAATTTGTTATAGAAGAAAAACATCTGGAGAGGAGTTGGTTTCAGGGTAGATATTAGAGGCTAATTTTTTTCTTCCAAATGGAGTTCCTATATTTTTCTTGCAGATTCCATTATCCCTTCAGTGTGACTACATCATCTCTTGATAGAATTTAAAGCCAAAGCTCCCTTGCAATGAGAGATGGTGGCAGGTACTGACTTTTCCAAGAGTAGTAAAAAGGATTAATGTGATCCTTTTCATAGGACAAGGCTAAGTGTATTAAGGAGGGTTATTTGGCAGAAGAATTCATGCAAATAGTTATTTCTCTGTCTTTTAAAACTAGCTAGGATTTTTAAGTTTGGGGACTTTTTTTAGTTTTGTTTTGCTGTTACTGCTTTGAAACTGAAAAACTATAAAACAGGTAGTCTCCAAGCTTAGAATCAACTGTGGTGACATGCAACCACCTGTTATAACAACAGACAAAAATACTTTTTGATGCCTGTTCTTCAAAGTTTCACAGGAATCCAGCTTTAATGTTTTTCTCTCCTTTTATTTTAGACTCTAGTTCAGACTGGAGTCAAGGAATGTGTCTTGCTCAGACCCAAGGATCTGGCACAGTATCTGAAGGAATAGATGAAGGTGAAACTTCAACAGATTTACTCCCACAAAAAATTAAGGTAAAATAGAGGCGATCATTTTTATTATGGAACAAGAGTGATACTACCAAAAGCTTAGATTAGCTGCTGCTTGATTAGTGAACAGAGCGCCATTTAGATAATTTTTTAAGTGTCAGCTATTTTAATGCATTTTAAAGTACTTCTGATATATGATGTGCATTGTATTTAGAAAGGCCTGTAGCTAGCTAAATAGTTTTTGACAAAACTAATATGCTGTTTTATTTAAAATTGAATCTTTCACAGAAGTTCAATTAGATTAGGTTAAATACAATTTTGTAAGAGTAGACTTGTTCTCAATTGTGATTATGAAAATATAACTAGATTATTGTATTTCTTCATATTAATGATGGTATAAACATTGCACAATCACTGCATAGTTTCTGTAATTATTATAGAATAATATCTCTATTATGAAAGTAAATTAATGTATTTATTATAAGTAATAATGGTATAATAGATAGCTTAATAGATATATCAAATAATGTAATGCAAAGCTTGACTGAAAGCTTCCCAGGAATTTGTTTTTAGAATGTTGGTTTCCATCAGGAATTCAGTTTAAAATTCAAGTATTGATTTAATAGATGAACTTTGAGAATTTTCCTTTCATACTGAAGAAGAGTGCATCTCTTTGTATTTGCTAAACAATGGAACTGATTGAAGGACTGAGCAACACCTCTGTTATTGATACCGAGGAAGCATAAGTAGTTTCTTTATGCTGATTAATTTTGAAATAACAGTATTCCAATACGTATGAAATAAGATCTTTATTATTAGGACTGACCTTACTGATTTATTTTTGTATTTATTGTAGGGTTTGCTGAGAGCAGTCCATCATGAAGGCATACAGGTGTTGTGTCTCACTGAATTTCCTCATGGTGAAAGAGAGATACCGTCTCCTAAGCAAGGGCCAGAATCTTGGTTTGAAGAAAGGAAAGCTTTTCTAAGCACCATTGCATCTTTGAAAGACCTAGTTGCAAAAATGCAACTTCACAGGGAAGCTGGGGTATGAATAATATTACAAAATTCTATCTAGATTTAAAAAAAAATTATCAAAGCTTCATAAGGCACGTTCATAATTCAGTATTAAATTCTGTTAATATACTGCTATGAGGCAAGATTTCAGAAATATGCAGTAAAACTGCATGTTGCACTTTTCAGTAATAAAATACTTGTTAAAATTACAGCTTTTGCTTGTTCTTCTGTACATTGATTGCTTTTGACAGTATATATCTACTTTTTAAAAGTATTTCTAATTTGAAAGCATATTCACAGTGGAAGTAGTGTTTTTAGTGTTGCTATTTTATTTATTGGTGTAACAGAACTTCGTTATTAAAATGATACTGTAGTGAGAGAAAAGAAAAATTTTAAATTGTTTAAAAATATTAAACAAAACTAATATTAATCAGTAATCTGTTAAAACTTGCATATAGGGACTTGCTTCTATAACTAACCCAATTACGCTTTTGGAGATAGGTAGGCAGTTTCCATTACTTCTGCATTTCCTTCAGCATACAAAGTGGGGGGGTTAACTCCATAGCATTATAAAATTAAATCTTCTTCTGCACACTACCACATAGTTCTGTAGCAGTGTAAAAACAGAATATAAATATATGTAACATCATGAAAATTAAAAGTATAATGTAATACAGTAACATAAATAATAACTACATGGGGCTAAGTTTTCAACTATAAAAATCTAAATTACTCCCACGTAAAATATAGATACAAATTTTCATGAAGTTTAACATTTGTGCATATGAAAGAAATTATTGCATGTGTACAATAGATACATGCATCCGTATGAACAAATGTTATGCAGCTATTGAATAAGAAAAGCTCAATATTCCACTGAAAACACACACTTTACATTAAATGGTAATGACTGCTCAAGACTAGTGTAATCTTTGAATTTTGCTAATTTTGCTATTTAAATTGTTTTTATACCATTTTAGATTTATGCAAGTTCTGAATCTCCTGAAGGGGTCTCCGACTGGCGAGGAGAACTTCTACATGCTATTCAGCAGGTTTTTCTGAGAGAACAAAAAGTTGTTCTTGCTGCATTTCAAACTGAACTTGCAGAACAGGGCACAAGAGATGCAGTGATATTGATGAATCAGTTAGAGCACAGACTACAAGAGCAGGTAACATAAAACATACTTTAGTCAAGGCCTATTTATACCTATGTTAGATTTTAATTTTTAATGTCTAAATCCATTAAAAATATGTGTAGTGTTGCATCCGTGACAGTCTAAGGATGAAAGCAGAGTAAGACTTGTAGGAAGAAGAGATGTCTTTAATAATAAAAACTGATGCAGAGGGGAGAGAGATTTTTGGATACTCAAGCTATAGAAAGAGTACAACCTTTAGAGATAATTTTGAAGTGAAAACAGTTGTCCTGAGCTTGATTTCATTTAGGTAATTAGCGATAGGTTATCTGAGAGAAAAGGTAGCTTGTATATGTGAAGCAAATTGTGAGGAGGGGAAGCGATAAGGCTGCTATTCAGACAGAGAGGTCTGTTATCTACTGTGGGACGTGGAAGGATTAGTGATAAAAATTAGAATTTGCCATAAAACTAATAGCTCTTTTGATTCTATAGTTTTGGTGCCTAGTAGTGTAATAGAAAAGGCAAGTAATTTTTTCATGTATTATAATATTGTGTTAATTTTGACTTAATTGAAAATGTTTTAAATATACGTGCGCAGTGACTACATAAGTAAATATATCTGCACTCTCTAGATACTCTAATAACTGTACTGTTCTAAAAAAATAAAATCAGGAGTTTTACTTCTAAATTTGTTTTAAATGTTAATAGGCTACTAATCAGAGAGCAGCTATGGACTGTCTTCAGAATGCAGACAGAAGAAGTTTGCTAATGGAGATTCAAGTATTACGTGCTCAGATGAGCAGTAAGAAAACTAATCCGAAGAGAGAACAAGAGATTGATTCAAAAAGCCAAGGTAATTTAGGTCAATTTCCCCATGTTTTCATGTCTGTGCTCGCAGATAAAGTTGTAGGTGGAGAACTGTTGACTTTTTTTTTTCCTCTGTGATCTTGATATTAATCTAATCTCCTGAGCATGCTGAGTTTTCAACTTTTTCAATCTTACTGGACTAATTTTGCAAAAATTAAGAAGTAGTCTGTGTTCTTATGGCTTATATCTAACTGAAAGTGATGCAAAGTTATTTAAATTATTATAAAAATCAGGTTTGTATTTTGAGTGTTTAGGTCCAACAGCCCTGACATTACCTAAGTTGGATATTCAGTCATAGTGAGTAAACTAAATAGCAACTAGACTGAACAACAAAAATGTAAAGATGTACTTTAAAACGTAAGGTAATCAGATCCCTAATGTCTGTGTTTTGTCACAAGTATTTGCTACATCTTTTATACTTTGGAAAATAAAACCGTGCACACCATTATGTTTATAATAAGCCATTCCAAATTATTTGCAGGAAATGTAATTCAGGTTAGCGATGTATTTTTTAAATGATAACTGACTTCAGTTGTGTTAGTCATAATCCAAGTGACATATATTGATATGGTTATGCATATAGTCTTTTAAATAAGTTTAAGAGTTAAACTGATTTCTTGGAAAGCATGAAATGTGTTCCAGTATAAAAGGAATGTTTTTGCTTTCACTCCACTGTTTAAAGAAAAGCACTGTCAGTGATAGCTTTGTGGTCATTCTCTGTGCTAGGGGAAGCTTCACCCAAATGAGCGGTGTTGTTTGTTTGCTAAAGTAATTTCCATGTTAATGGTACTCTCCTTAGAAATGCTGGAGTATAATATGCAGCAGAAGCAGTCACAGATACTGGAGATGCAAGTGGAGCTCCGGAACGTAAAGGACAGAGCAGCTGAGCTTCAGGAACAGCTGAATTCAGAGAAAATGATGGGTGCTGAGCTGAAGAGTGAACTTGCACAAGCTAAACTAGAGCTTGAAACGACCCTTAAAGCACAGCACAAGCACTTCCAGGACCTAGAAACCATCAGGTGTGGTGTTCAGTGCCAAGTGTTCTGTGTTGACAGTGAAGATGATCTTTTCTATGTTGTCTTAAATCATAATACTGATTTTATTAAGGAAGTTGATCTCATATAATGTAAATGCTTCTCGTTTTTTCTTTAAAACATGCCTGACAAAATATAGACTTCTGTCTTAGTTGACAAAAAAATCTAATTCTATAGATTAAGGCAATCTGATTCATAGTTTGATTTAATGACCTATTAATATCCAGGACGTTTTGGGGTTATTTTTGATGCATTAGACTACTGTATACAAACTAATTATACCATATTTATTAATATAAAGGCTTTCCTGCTTCTAAAACTGTTGGAGAAAAAAGTTGCAGAGTTATGATGACATTGCAAGTACTTTCATATGGAACTCATATAACTTGTTAGTCTTGCTTTGGAGTGGTCAATAGCAGAGGTGCCAAGCCAATTATTTTGAAAGACACTCCGGAAATGCTTTATTATTTATGCCTTAACAAGATGAGTAGGCCTTCTATACAGTATCTTAATGTTCAGGTCAGTGATAACAAATTAAAACAGAGTTTGAATTGCTTGGTATTACCTTATGCCTTAGATCAGTGGGAGCAGGGTTCTTCTGCAGGGCATAGCTATAATTCTGTGGAGGCAGTTTGTTCAGCTAAAGGTGTGTCTGCTTTTGTGTTGGAAGGCAGAAAGATCCTATAAGCTCCCATAATGTCCCCCAGCGTGACTTTAACATAAAATCATCCAAGTTAGTTCACACACACACACACACACACACACGCACACACATATTTTGAAGATAAGCTGTCTGACGTTACACATAAGTGGCATAGGAAGTTCGTGTCAGGTTTACTCTGGGGGCAGTAATCAATGCCTGGGGAGCTTTCCATTTTCATGGAAAATGGAGCTGTAGAGTACTACACATCAGCTTGTCTGCATCTAAGCACTAGTCTGTAGTGCAGGTACAGGCAACTCAGAGGCAGAAGGCAGCATACGTACTTCAGGGATGGAGTGGAACGACCAGTTTCATACCTTCTTCCTTTCATTGACCTCAGTCCGCCCAAACCTGCTCTCCCCCCTGTGGCGTATTCCCGTTTACTCAGTTTCATTGCAGACCGAAGTCTCTGTCTCATAGCTTCCACTTCATTGCTCCATCCTTGAAGCCCTTTTTGTTCCCTGACAGCATTTGCTGGTGCAATTTACTTTCTTACGCTAATTTGAATGTTTTCATAATTTTTTGCTAGTGAGAGAACTTTTTCCGAGGTTGAAAAATCCTTCTAGACACACAATAACAAGATGTGCATCCTTTCAGATGCCGGCCAGTCACTGGTTTAAATTGAACACTAGCTCCCTCTGAGCCAGCTAAAAAGTTAGCAGGGTGGATATGCTTTCAGTCACTATTGAGCTATGCAATTCTTCTGGGTATTTGAGTTGTTTGTTTTCCTAAATAGCCTTTTCACTGTTATTCTACTACATGGGTAGTGTTTTCAGTGAAGAAGATGGAGCAGATATCAGCTAACTGATGTTACTGTGTTATGATTAGAGCTACAGTCTTCTCTCTAAGTGTGCCAAAAAGAAAAAAGTTGGAAGGAACAGGGAGAGCTGGGGGTTCCTCCAAAGTTCTGTATCTTGAAGTGAATTATTCCAGATTTAAACAGTAAACCCTCTGTGTATCCTAATGGAACAAATTAAGCATCCAAACAATCTGAGTAAATGTGTGGCTTTTTGAACAGCTTGTAAACGGAAAATAGTTATGAGCCTACTGAACTGTGACCATATTTGACAGCAATCTTAAAGATTGCCTGTTTCTCTTTTAGGACTGAAGTTAAAGAAAAAACAGCTGAGCTAGATATACTTAAGGATACATTGGCAGACGAACAGAAGAAGTCAAGAGAGTTACAGTGGGCTTTGGAAAAGGAAAAAGCTAAAATGGAACGCAGTGAGGAAAGAGGAAGAGAAGAGCTTGAGGTACTCTCTCCCTAATCTCAAATTGCCTGTAACATAAAGGAACATGCAAATATTCTTTTGGTTAACACTTCATTTCAACTTATGTTTTTGTGCAAATGCAATTATTTAAGGAGACATGTTGTTTATCTCTGTTTTAATGTCAGCATGCTCACCTCATGAAACCCAGGCTAGGGGGGTTGCTTTAGGAGAGAATACGTTACTGTGTTCCTTGGTACCTCTGCAGTTTATGATGCAGTGAGAGAGAGCAGGTATCCAAGTACATTATTAAGGTAAAACAGCAATCATTTTAACAGCATAGATCTGTTTACATTGTTAAGTCTTAACTTGGAAAACCACTTTCACAGTTCTAGAAAGTAAACTTAGTTAATTACCTTAAACTTCAGAACTATGGCTGTTCATATCTTTTAAAAAGTATGTTACAAATATCTTTATTTTATGAGATGATCTGATTTTAGAATAAAGACATCTGTAATATTTTTTAACATCAGATGGAACTGCAGCATGCAGAGTATTGTCTGATGAATTATGAGTGGTAAAACCTGTTGAAAGCAAATTGTGTACAGCTAGCATATTTGCAGTTTGCAGAAAATAATGCAAAGTATATACAAATTGTTTTAATCAAATTTTTCTTCTGTTTTCTTATGAAAGGATTTAAAATTTTCACTTGAAGATCAAAAGCAAAAGAACTTACAGTTAAATAAACTTTTGGAGCAAGAGAAACAGCTGTCAACTGATCTGCAACAAAAAATTGAATCCCAAGAAGCACTCAGTGCTGCCCAGCTGTCACGTGAACGAGGCCGTAATTCAGAGTTGCAGGTGCTTCTCGAATCAGAGAAGGTTCGAGCTCTCGAAATAAGCAGTGCCCTAGAAAGGGAAAAGGAGCTGTGTGCTCAGCTTCAAAGTGCTGAAGATAAGGGGCAAGCTGGAACACCTAATCCATCAGAGGAATTACTTAAAGAGCTACAGAAACAAATGGATGAAAAGCATGACCGTGTGGTGGAGTTAGTAAGTGAGATGGAGAAGTATAAACTGGAATCGGTGCAAGTGAGACAGCAAATGGAAAAAGAAAGGCAGATCCAGAGGAAAGCATTACAAGCAGAACAAGATGCTAACATAATAGCACAGAAGAAACTCCATGAACTGGAGTCCAAAGTAGAAGATCTTCAGTGGCAGCTTGGAGAAAAGAAACAAGAAGTTCATAAATTAGGGAATGAGGCAAAGAAATTGCAGGAAATAATCCAAGAACTACAGAAAAAGGAGCAGGAGAATGAAGGAAAAAAGGAGGCCGAAAGAACAAGCCACAATCGAAATGAGGTACAGTAAGACTTAGAGCACTGTAACACTGAACTGTGCAATTTTGCTTTTAATTCTCTTGTTCAGTTAGAATCATTTGCCACTGTGCCTTTACTCAATCTATAATGCAGTCTCTGGATTACATCTGCCAAAAATATAGGCAGCAGGGAAAGTACTAAGCCACTTTAGTTCTGCTACCCAGAACTATTCACACCCATCCTCTGAGAATGAAGCTGCGGAGGTGTGAAAGGGGGAATGCGAATAGGAGAAGTGCATCTGAATGTATACAAGTACTTTGTATCCAAGTATAGTAGAACAAGAATATTCCCCACACCCAGTCTAGCAAGTGAACTGTTCCCGCTGCGGAATGCTCCAGGTCAGTGTTCTTAATCCTCACTTGTGGTCTATGAACTGGTCTTTGAAACATCAAAAAGTGACCTGTCCAACAGCTGCAAAAATTAAATGAATAAAGAAACAAACATGCATACACATGAATATGTATATGTTCGCAAACAAAATAGAAGGAGGAAATGAAGGCAAAAAATTAATTTCAGAGTTTAGCTTAATTTTTAGATTATTGAAAATTGGAACTGCCATTGCCTGTGAATTTTTTTTCCCCTTTATAAAAAAAAAAAAAAGTTTGAGCAGCTATAAAATGATTTTTAAAAGACTTTTAAAACTGTGCAAACCTCACTACAAGAGATAACTGTTGCCAAATTGGTGATTTGCTGATGACCCTAGAGTTGATGGGAGACTTGTTTCTTTGGCAATTGTGGGGGGGGTTGCCCCATCTTGTAACTATTCCACAATTTTTGACTTCTGCTATTTGTGGAGCCAGGAAGAATATTTTTCTCTTAATTTAATTTGGCTACTGTTTTTAATCTTCTGAAGCACTGGAAACTGCCCACAGCTAGAGGCAGGATGTTGAGGTACTGATAATCCTGAGAGCATCAGGCTTCCTGCCACAGCACCTCGTCCTACTGCCTGGAGGGTAACTGCCAGTCCTGTGGTCGAGGAAGAGAGAGAGAGAGAGTGTGTGTGTGTGTGTGTTTGAGGAAGAGTGTTTTGTGTGTGTGTGTGTGTGTGTTTGAGGAAGAGTGTTTTGTGTGTGTGTGTGTGTGTGTTTGAGGAAGAGTGTTTTGTGTGTGTGTGTGTGTGTGTTTGAGGAAGAGTGTTTTGTGTGTGTGTGTGTGTGTTTGAGGAAGAGTGTTTTGTGTGTGTGTGTGTGTGTGTGTGTGTGTGTGTGTGTGTTAGGATGGTGAGCGTGAGGAGAACTTGCTCAGTGGATTCCTGCACATGTGGCAGCATTTGTGCTATGGTTGCCTGTGCCTGGGGATTGGACTCTACATCCACGGTGGGCTTTTGCAGTGCTGTTCCTTTGACTGTGTATTTCAGAATTAAATATTTCTGATTTAAAGCACTGTACCACATGCAATTTATATATAAATATACACCTACAGAGTACCTGGGATACGCCAAATGAGAGAACAAGAAATTGGGTCCTCCAGCAAAAAATGGAAGGAGCTGAGACAAATGAATCAACCTACCCCACACTGACGAGAGGAGGAGATATCTCTGCAGCTACCAAAGTTCTGGAAAATGTCAGACAAAAGCTACAAAATGCATCTCCAAAGCTGAAACAGTTGGCTCGGAAGGCTGCTAGCAGGTTAGATGAGTCTTCAGCTTGCTGGTTAAGAGCAGCCAGTAAGCTAATACATTGGATTTTAATTGTAATTTCCAGACTGTAGGCCTAACTAATTTCTGTGTTGTTCTATTTTAGAATATATACCATTACTTAAGATGTGCTGATGTAAAACTGGATCACAGAGTAGCAAGTCCTGCTCTACATCTTGCATGTTTAACATAATCCTTTATGAGTTACAGCAGAATCATCTTCTTTCTTTGCAAAGTGATAAGGTTTATTTGGGCATGATGTAGGTGGAAGATTGTTTAAAACAATTTAGTAACTAATAAATTCACATTATAATGGGAAGAATTTAGGAGTTATTGCAATGGATCCTGCCCCTTGACCCCCTGAGAAAAAAAATAATATTTTATAGGCCAATGAAACTGATATTCTAGAACCTTACTTTGTCTGGTTACTATCTTGCTAAGAAGAAAAATAGCATGATACCAGGTCCATAGGAGCCCAGTTTGAATCTGTTTTTATTTTGCTATGATGCTGATATAATGTTAATCATGAAACATTTGAGCAAAATAAAATGCAGTGTGTCTTCAAAGCACCATAAGATTTTGTCCACACAGATTTAACAAATTTGAGAGAATCAAGATCACATTTCTAAACATAGTTCATGTAGAACATTTCTTCCCAAAATCAGTAGTAATTGTTCTATGTAAATTCTATATAAATTGGAGGTAATTTAATTTAGTTACTTAAGTGTCACTTAGCACTCTTGAAAATGTTGCCAGGTACTCCAGTAACTATGCTGACACAATTGGCTAAAGATCTAATGTGTGTGTATTGACAAAAGGTGTCTGCTAGATCAGTTTGACTATGTGGTGTTAAACTATATATGCTGTTGAAACTGTCACTTTCATTTCAGATTACAGTTTGAAACGGCAGATGATCAAGACTTTATTGCAATACAAAATGCTATTGAAGAAGTTATTTCAGAGCTACAAAAACTACCCGGATTGTCGTATCTAGAAGAGGTGAGAGTGTAATATTGTAACTTGATTTGGTGGGAGATTTTGGATGATGAGAGTGAGTGGAAATGGGCAAGGAGCTGTTAAGTTTGTACTTATCTAGGGCTGTACTTTATAGAGGAAAATCTGTTCCAATGTATATGCTGATCTGAAGTCGGTGAAGTGTAAAAAAAACTCTCTCCTTTTATTTTTTTCAACTTTAATTCCCTTAAAAGTGAATTTATAACTTTCAAATTAAAACTTTTCCATTTTAATTCCTTATAAAGGAATTATAAATTGCTGAAATTCTTAGCATTTTTTAAGAAAAGATATTTTTGTATCAATAGTATTTCTGTAACTGCAATTACAATGAGAAACTTTGCTTAGTACTTCCCTGATATGAAAATCAACATTTAATGTTTACCATATTGTGTTGATGCAATACATTTACTTAAACTACCCTGTATTTACCAAAGGAAAGGCAATAGAAGATTGTGTGCACCTGTTTAACACATGTAATGAGGTTATCTGTTACAAAGACTTCAGTAATATTTAATTTTAACTGAACTTGACTGGGTCCTTTCCTGCATTTTAAGCAAGGGTTTTCAACATAACTTAAAGCTTTGTGCGTTTTTTTTCCTTTAAGTTAGAAAGAAATCTAAACACAGTAGGAAAGTTTTGCACATTGTTAGAGTGTGATTAAGCTTGTGTGGCAATATTCTGCTATGGTATCCATGATAAGCATAGAGGAGAAAGTCACATTATATGTAATTTAGATGTAAACTTATGTTTTCTTTATATAAATGACAAAGTTGTTGTTGTCATCATCCACAAAAGTTTTTCACAGTAAGCAAAAGTTGTATTCAAGCTGGCAACTCAGATCTAATGCAGGTTGGGTTTGGTTTTCTTTTTCCTTTCCAGCTGAAGCTAGTGCTACCACCAGGGACTCCATCTAGCTCCTTGACTGAGAGGCTGCTGAGACAAAATGCTGAGCTGACGGGCTTTGTCAGCAAACTGAGTGAAGAAAAGAATAATTTGAGGAATGCTGTTATGAAACTGGAGGAAGAACTGAGAAGAAACCAACACAGAGGACATTGTGGAGACTATGTATGTCCTTAGTGGCACTGATTTTCACTGCATTATGCTGTGAAATAACTCTAACACTGTCCTAGCCACCTAAGTGGGGGAGTGATTCAGTTATCTGTCTTTTTCAGGTTCCCTCCTGCAGAGTAAACAGATGTGAGTTATTCTTCTCCTGTGGTCAAGATACCTTGACTCACTGTTTACTATATAGTAAACTTTGTGATTTTTACCCACCTTTCATTTGTTAACTGCTCTTCCCTTTTAAATTCCTTCTGCTTCTCCTTTTAATCTGTATCTCATCACCCAGCTGAGAGCAGATAGATCCAGATATCTTCAAGATCATGAAGCTAGTATGATCCACTGAGGGGATTTTTTTAGGAAGTTGGTCATGCTCGCAAACTGGCTAGATAGGTGTTAGGATGCCAGGTTGACTGCAGGCCCATTCACTGGATTTTTTTTCTCAGTAACTTTGACCTCTCCACCAAATCAATGACTAGAATGACACAGCTCAGGCTTTTCAGAACTGTGTGGTTCAAATTAAGGATTTTTTTCCCTCTTCAGTCTTCTAGACACTCATCAGATGTTGGAGTTAATATCGATACTCTTGTTGCCTCTGAGAAGGAAATTTGGAACAGAGAAAAGTTATCACTACAGAAGTCTTTGAAACAAGCCGATGCAGAGCTCTCCAAGCTGAGAGCAGAACTCAGGAGCGAAGCTTTCCTCAGAGAACTGGGATCAGATTCTGAAAATGCTATCCTAAGGGTAGGAAGACTTCATTGCCTGCATGCTAACTACAGCTGGTTTTCTCATTTTGGTTTGGGTCTATTTTTCTTTGTGTTCACTCTGCTCATTCTAAGTAAACTGATATCGAGTCAGTTTTAAGAGTCGCATGCCCAGAAACATGGCTCTGTTCTTGTCCCCAAGAATAATATGAAAGCACCTACTTTGTCCCCTCTGAAGGGGAAGAAGCCCAAGAAATGCAGGCTACATTTCTTGCTCTTCCAGTCATCCCCACATGATGCAGCTACATTCAACAATTGAGCAGTATTGCAGTCTCTCCATGATAGCAAGCAATGAATAATCACAGATATGCTGTCAGAGTAACAATATAAAAAATTTAGAATTCTAATAATTTTTAAGCTTATGGTGCTTGCTTTATTTCTTGTTGTAGAGAATTTACGGAAAATACCTACGAGCAGAGAGCTTTCGGAAAGCTCTCATATATCAGAAGAAATACTTACTGCTGTTACTAGGTGGGTTCCAGGAGTGTGAAGAAGCCACACTGGCCCTCATTGCACGGATGGGTGGACAGCCTTCCTACACAGACCTCGAAATCATCACACATCATTCAAAGGGTTTTACAAGGTTTCGCTCTGCAGTCAGAGTGTCCATTGCAATTTCAAGGTAATTTGGAGGAAGTTTTAGTTTTAACAGGTGTGAATATGCAGTTTAATATCTACTTTTGTAGCTGTCTGACTGAATCTAGAATTTCTCATGTTCCATCCTGTTTAAACTGCATTTTTGGTAGTCATGAAAATAACATACTGTGTATGGTGACGAGTTGAACAGAGCATAGGTAAAATCTGTAATAGGAGTAAGGTGTTTGAGATACTCAGCAGTTTGATTCTAGTTGAAAATCTCTTGGCTCTGTATTCAATAATCAGTTAATGATAAAATGTATTGGATACAGTCATAACTTAGAAAAAAAATAATAATAATTTCTAGAGTGTGTGCTTATTTACAGATGTATTTTTTGCAGCTTAATTTCCTCTAAAGGTTAAACTTTTAAACATAAGTATCATAAGTGTCATACAGATTTATGGATGACAAGAAATCAAGTTGCTGAAATGCTCAAAAATGGTGAAGAAATATGTAAGCTATAATGTGCTGTGTCACGCCTCAGTGCTGAAAGTCCTTCACTGTATGCATAATTTCAGCTATGCGTGTAGTCCGTTGAATTCACAAGACAGTGGGCCTCAGACTGAGGATGAATAAAAGAAAAAGTGAAAGCTGTTACTATCATAGTCCTGCTATATTGCAAATAAACCTCTTTCACAAGGGTTTGAACCTCCAAAAATTTTTGCTTGCTGTTGTCTTGAGGCTTGTGTCTAGGGTGAATTCAAGGAGCTATTTCTATAGCTATCGTGAGACTTTACTCAGAACACACTGCTGTTACTAATTTTTTTGTGATGCAGTGGGGCAGAATGTTTATTTAGTGTGACTCTGTATATTAAAATGTGGATGCTGTGTTGTTCCAGACAGCTGTTTGCTGTCTGCTTTACTTTTGCAACACCTCTGGAATCACTGGAATTGCAGAGGTGAAACTGAAAGGTGATTTTGACAAAAGTTTTTTTTACGGTCTAGGGATGCGTATAAGGATGTTCTCTATCTAATCTTCAGATTTTAGAAGCCCATCTACTCATTTTGTTTGTTCTTTAAGAAATTCTTGCATGTACTAGAATATAGCAGATTTTTTAAATGACAACTTTGCGGGGTTTTGTTTTTGTTTTTTTTTTTAATGCAGAATGAAGTTCCTGGTTCGTCGATGGCACAGAGTTACGGGTTCTGGTATACTAAGTATCAATAGGGATGTCTTTAGCCAGAACACAGGTAAATCATAGTCCAGTATTGGCTGAAGAAAAGGTATTCACAAGTAACACCACTGCGTAATGAAGGTGTTTTTTAATTTTCATCTTCCTCAGGCAGAGTGAATGGGTTACTGTTCCTCCTTCCTTTCACTGTAATTGCTAATATTAATTTATTTCTCATGTTTCTGATTGTTTCCATGGTCTGCTCAAACACTAGGCTATTCACTTTCTCTTCAATCTTGTTTTGCTTCGTTGTGGGCAGGATTTAAAAAAAAAAAAAGGCAACTTTCCCTCTGGACTGTGTTTTTCATAACAATTTTACCTGCCTCCGTGGGTTTCCCCTGAGAAATTTGTATCCCCAGTTCGAAGAGGGAACACTGTGGACGGGGACAGATGGAAGAAACTTAGTAACGACAGGTCCCCAGAGAGCCACAGACAAGGGCAGCAGAGCCTGTTGCACAGTCCTCCCTGGCCTTTTCTTCAAAATCCTACTGGAAAAAACATCTGCTGCTCCCTCGTTACAGCTTAAAGTTCAGGAAATCTGGTTTTCTCTTTGGTTTTGGTGGGAGCCTAAGGAGAATCAAAAGCCTTTTATTAATTCCTTGCTATCTAGGTCTGCCTGAAAAGCCTGTGCTGCCAGGTCCATGGGAGCAGCGTCAGTAGCCTCAGGGAGGCCAGGGCTTCACCTCGGGCCTTCTGTAAGGCCGTCTGAAATGGGCAAGACCGGGCTTGGTTGCTGGGGGTGTGCATACCCCTGAGCTGAGGAGGGACCTGCTCTGCCACTAGGGAGTTGCCAGAGATATCCCAGGTAGCCAAACTGTGTGTTTGCTAAACATCCTGCAATGCTAAGGGCCTCTTTCCGAGCTCTGAATCAGCAGAGACAAAGAACGTCGCTCTTGATTGTGTACCAGCCCTACTTTTAACAAATGCCCACATTTTGTGATATGCAAACAGAGAATTTGCACGTGAGATTTCCAGTAAAGTGCAAAAAGGTCTTTATTTTTTTTTTTATGCTTTCCAAGACACTGCTATTTATATTTTCAGGTAATGAATTACAGCCTGATTCATTCTCTGGTGGCATGGATCTTTATGGAGAACAAAGACATTCTTACAGATCCAGATCAGACATGGAGTCTCCCAGATCTCCTGTAAATTTTCAGCATAAGTATGTTTTATTTTACATGATTATTCTTTTTCAGAACACTGTTTACTAAATAAATGCATCAGTGCTTTTATTGCTAAGGTTTGTAACCCTAGATGCCATAAGATTTTTTTTTTTTTCTTTTTCTGTAAGGAAACATAGTAAATTACTTGTTAGGCCTTAAATGTGCATTTACCCATAGCCCAAATAAGGCCTAAGCTTGCAGACTTTCACTGAATTATGTAGTGTTCTTGGACCCAATGATAGTCCGTTGGCTAGAGCTGTTGCAGATACACATCGGCCGAGTCTAGGCTTTGCGACCAAGCGAACCACTGCTGATTGTCCCCATTTCTGGTTGGCAGCTTGGTGCGGTCTGGGGAACAGCTGCCTCAGCTGCACTCACAGGAAAGGGAAAAGCAGGGCAGCTCGCTGGCTGAGGAGGGTCGTCTAGTTACTGTGAGCTGTGACGAACCACCATGGCCTCGAGAGCTGTGACGAATTACCATGGCCTAGTGGCCAGACCATGGTTGGAACCTGCTTGGTAGCTCTCCTTGTTGTTTAAATTCTTTTTGTCAGCTGTACTAAGCTGTGATACTAGCAGTACGCACACAGTGAAATCGGTTATTTTTCACCGGAGGCAAGGTTTCTGAGAGCGCTGTCAGCCTTTGATGACTTCATAAGGAGTTGTGGGGTCCCAGCTGTTTTGAAAATCAGATTCTAGCAGATCTAGCTCTTCATTTTTTTATGAAGCACCTACACATTTGTGATCTTAGCTTGTGACAACGACAGTTGTTTACATGGAAAAAATATTTAATCTATTTTAGCTGCTTTTGACTTTTACTTACAAAAAGTAATGAAGAGAGCCAGAATCCTATACAGATGGCTGTGCCCTTGTTCACACAAGCTTAATAGAAAAGCAAACTTGAATCTACTGCTGCTTCTGCTGGAGTTTCAGTAGGAATTTGCTCGTCAGTCTTCTTCCCAAAGGAATGGAGCAACAAATCAGATACAGTAGAAAGAACAGGTGCCTGGGAAGGGCAGTTTCCCTAGAGGAGGCAGTATGATGGCTTGGGCAATAAATGGCAGGGAGATTAAGTGATGTGGTAGCTACTGTACAGGGAAGTTAACACACAGGCATTCAGTAAAGTACCTCTGCTAACACTATTTTGCTATGCCTGCTGATTTTTTTTTTTTTTAACATCATTTTGTTTTTTGAAAACATGTGTTTTTCTGTCCCCAGGTTCCACGGCATGCATGCTGATTTAAACCCGGTCTCTTTTGCGTGTTCTCAACTGCAGAACTATGATCCTGAAAGAGCTTTAACAGATTATATCAATCGGCTGGAGGCACTACAGAGGCGACTTGGAAGTGTGCAGTCAGGTAAATACTTAGGGAGTCCACTCCATGATTTCTGGGTAGTACCAGACAGGTCTAAATTAGAAAGTGTATGCTGACTCTCTGAGATACATAGCAAACTTCTTTAATTTTTTAGGCATATTCAAGCTTAAACAAGAAGTTATTCTTAACTGTAGCAAAAAGCTCATCAGAAGAAAATTGTTAAATGCTTTGAAGTTGCATACAGGTGTAATTATAGATTTTATCAGAAATACTTTTTAACTTTCCTTGACCTATAATAAATGTGCAGCTAGGATTCATTTGGTGTCTTACTAAGAGTTTAAGCTAGATGGTGAAAAATGTACCCAAAAGACAGGGGGGAGAAGGTGGCAAGGGGAATTTCTTCTCCTGTCACCTTGATTAGAGAAGTTACAGCCATTTTGTCTCATAAACAATAATCACTTTTCTACTCTAAAAGAAAATTGTCAGGTCAATGGGATGTTGACTTATCAAACTTGATTGAGTGGTGTTCTTTGACAGTTACTGGGTTAGTTTAACACAAAATGCATTATTTGAGGAAATGTTGTTCTTAAAAGATTTTCTGTGTAAAATTTGTCATTCTTACTTATTCATCTAAATACCAGTGGGTTTGTGAATGATCATCTACTTATTTCAAGTATTCTGATTAAAATCTTTCTCCATCTCACAGGTTCCACTTCATACACTCAGTTGCACTCTGGTATGAGAAGATAATATCCTTTCAACATCTCCATCACTGCTAGTGATGTTAATGGATTGCCTTCTGTAAATCTGTGCTCTTTCTGTGCTTTTGTATAATGTGTATATTGTGGGACCAATACAAACACAGCTGTATGATTGTATACAGTTCCATCCTGGCACACCCACGCAGACTGGGGTTTATGTATATAGGAACTTTGTGTTCATGCAAAAAAAAAATCATCAAATTACATGTATATTTGTGGAATGCTAATTTAAATGATTAACTTATGAAGTGTGTATTTATCAAAAGGGTGCAAAGATTAAACTTGTGTATTAATGAAATTGAGCTACATTCAGTGAAGTTCACTTGCACTTTTTCTGGCAAGGCTACTGAAGTTACACACCTCTGTCGTAGTATTTGCTACTGGCAGTGCAGACAGAATATCACTTGTAGAGACCTATTTTTGTAATGGTAGAAGTTTTGAATTTTATGGGTATTTTGTCAAAGTACTGAAATAAAGACTTCATCCTTTTAACTGTGTTCTACTGTTTGAAATATCTTTAAATTCAAGAACTGCTCTCTTACTCACACAGCAAAGCTCGGTCCTCTTTGTGCTCTTCTCATTTTTGGTGGCTGCAGCTGTACTTTTTACGGACTCCAAAAGGGCAGCTACTAACTAGAACAAAAAACAAGCTCGCAGCTGTCTTGTGAAGACCCTGATCACATCTTACAGGGCTAGAAGAGAAGATATTCCAGTCTATCAGTTGCTGTGATTGATTAAAAGAAGTCTTTTTTTAATAGTTGGTTATACATGTGTTTAGAATAGGAAAAACTGGGCAAGCCCCTGCTGCAGTAAGCACTGACGAAAGGGAGAAAAAGCTCTTTGCATGACTAACTTCATACTTGTAAGAAATAAATTTAAATTTACATAAGTAGAAAAGCTTTTCAGAAGTAAGTCAACAGGGCTGAGCACACAAAAATTCAACAAGAGCTTCATTTATAGATTTAATTCAAAGTTTCTATGAGCCAGAGCTTATTACCACTTATCATTCTTTAAACAAACACCATTTAACAATCCTGCATGAGTCAGTACAAAGGGGAACAACATTCACATTTCACTTTCTTTGACCACTCTATACATAAGGTAGTTATTCACAAAATTAAAGTTGTTTGTACCATTGTACTTTACTTTTCCAGAAATTATTAGTTTTCAGAATTGTTTCTAGAGAAGGATTTGCTGTTTTTTTGAACCTAACCATTTTACAGCTGCTTCAAGTTAGACATAAAAATCATTTATTTTCAGAAAAATCTCTTCTATAAGTATTTTTGTAGTCTGCTCAGTACTTATCATCTGTATGGTAACAATTTTTTAAGTAAGTATGTGGGCACTTTCAGGCATCAGCCAAGACCACAGATAGTTCACTTCAATATCTGCAGTTCTGCTTTCAAAGTAGAGCACCAAGGAAGTACCATCCAACTTAGTGCCTGTTACTTGATGGATTTACCATAATGGGATACAGAGGTACCCCTTAAGAGGGGAAAAGTAACTTTTAACTATTTTTCAGAAACAAAGATTTCAGTTTGTAGAAATAGCTTATTGTTTCTTCACCTTTAAGGAAAGAGTTGGCATGCACTTTTAAAAAAAAATGTTACACAAATAAAAAAGACAGTTTTCATTTAAAAAAATGCAACCAAAAGATGTAAAACAAGCAATTACATACAGAAGCATTAAAAGGTAAAACAAATTAAATAGATGCAAAGACATCACAGCTGGTAGATTATTGTTGCTTTCATACACAGTAGATGGAACAGTCCCAATTGCCATTCATTTTGTCACAGTTTTATTCAAAAGTCTGTTAATTCACAACTTAAATAGATAAGGTTTTTGTTCCAGAACTTAAAGGGACCTCCTCTTGTATCTGATAACTGGGTTATTAGGTGTGTGTATCATTGTTGTATAATTTATAGTTGGAAAATAGTCATTGATGAGATCAAATTCATATAAACGAAGCAAAGTAGACCAAATGGTCTTAATCTGAACATAAGCAAAGTTTTCTCCAATACAGCGATGGCGGCCTAGAAGGAAATCCAAAGCAGTTATAAAATCACCTTTGACAACAAGTATTCTAACTAAGTTAATTTTAAAATTTTACATGAACTGTAATCACTTCTTTCTAAACAACTTGAGGCTTTGATCCAGCAAACATTATGAAACTACATGAAAGCCTTGTTTTCATAAATTGTCAAAACATGAAACAGATTGAGTAGTTCAGTAAGATTCTATTGTTCTGTTCTCACCACAAAGTCAGAGTTTATGCAACATTAAAGGAGAGTTTACAACACTGTGAAAAGATATCAACTATAACTGTACTGCAGTCATATCTGCAAACTGTTTTGAATGTTATGATTCTCTATGTACATTTTACTCTACCTTAAAATGACTTTGTATTAACAGGTTTTCACCTTGACTTAGACTTGAGTAATTTAAATATAACACATGCTAATCTAAAGATTTTTTTAATTGCTATTCCAAGTGCTATTTACAGCTATTACTAAATGCAAAAACTAAGGATCCTATCAACTGCGTTCTTTTAATGGCACTTCCACAGTAAGAGAACTTTCAGACACCAATAGAAAGAAGAAATACTCTCAGATGCTACAGGGTGGGGGAGGTCCTGTAAGAGGTGTTGGATGACCAGTATGAGTCACGTAAGTACACAGTCACTCAGGAAAACACTGCATCTCCTTATTGTCCAGTTGTTACTTACCAGCACCAAATGGAATGTAGGCAAATTTCTCTGCAGCTGCTGGGTTATCTTGGAGATACCGGTCAGGCTTGAAGTCTAGAGCATCCTTCCATGAGTCCCTCAGTCTGTGGTTAACAGTGGGAGACACACAGACCTGATGGCCGGGAGGAATACTATACCCAGCAACAGTCTATAAGGCAGGGAGAAAGAACCTATGTGTTACAAGAAAATTCTCCATTTTTCTTTTTAAAGTAATACATGAAATTCTATTGTGAGACTTCAATTTCAAAAGAGATTTTGGCTGACCCAGTTTAAAATTAATGCAGTCTAGTATGTCATTGTTTTAATTGTGCAGGGCACAGTATTCAGGCAACTGCAGAAAGCTTTCAGATGCTTTAACAAAGCTGATGATTCTACAGAAAATATTTTAAAAGGCTGAATGAACTTAAGATTTGTTGAAAATATTTGTCATTGGAGGGATAGCTTTTAAAAATAATTTTAAGTCATTTATACAAACAGCAAATTTTCTTTTAGATTTACCTAGCATGTATTGTTATGTAAGTGCAAGCCAGTTTTTTTCCAAGGTAGCTATTAAAAAACCCTGGCAAACTACAGAATCTTTAAATGGTAGTACTAAATTAAGAACTCTAGAGACTGATTGGCTAAAAGAAAGGGTCAGTTCCACTCAGTAAGACCAAGTAGGAATGTGGGACTACAAATTAAGACTTTCATCAGTTACTACCACCCTTTTCAATTTAAAAATATATACAGACTTTTGCAGATCTTCACAAACCTTTAATAACTATGCCTCAGGATTTGTTTTATTTTAGTAAGATTTCAATTTTAGCTATTTTTTAGCTCCCATCATGTTTTATGCTTAAATTGAATCTGGAAGGGTATCACTCAGGATAAAAAGACAGACTACAACTACAGTGGCTTCTTTCTAAAGATGCAAAACGTACTCCTGTGATGCTATTGTTAGAATAAAGGTTGGCATTCCTAACTAGGTTACTGTTCTTGTCTGGCTGAGCTCTCCTTTTGGCCAGCAGGAAAGATTAGGAACACAGGAGAGGCTGAGGGAAGTGTTCTTGTTGGTACTTTCCTCACCTGAGCAGTGAGGCATAGCACAAGCTGATCTGACCCAGCCCCCTGCTTCCCTGAGAGACACCACCAGCACATAGTTCTGCTATGCCAGGAGTTAGACCGTAGCTGCACCCTGCCAGTGTTACAGTTGCATCTAGTGGCAGACTAGAGAAATGGATTGCAGTTACACAGTTATTTTGTAATAAGCTACATGGCTGTAAGTATTTGATGTACAGCTGAGGAATTAATTAACATAGCCATTTGCACATAATCACCAAGAAAAGAAAAAAAAAACAAAAAAACAACCCAGGACTTTTCTCACCCTTTGCCTTTTAGTGCAAATATGTATTAAAGAGTGTGACATTTTGATCTGTTCATCCAGAATACTTCCTATATTTCTGTATAATACCTAATGTGAAAATAAGGTCTATAAAAACACCACAACATACCTGAAAGAAGGTTACTCAAGAGGAAATTCAAAAATTAAGATGAGACAATATGATATACCCATTTTAAGACTATGTCACACAGTTCAAGCAGAGCTCTAGTCCCAGAAAGTTATGAACACATGCAATAGCAATAGAAGTGTAAGCAGAAACAGATATATGTGGAGGGTCATGACAGGGTTAAACTGGTGGAAAGCTGCAAGTAGCAAGCAACAGGAGCCTCAGACAAACGTACCCAAGGACACTGGTGCAGCTCGGAATGATACATCCTGAGAAAGTACAGATAAACTAGCAGAAGCCAGTGGGAACCAAGGTTAAGGGCAAGACAGCTTTTCTAAACAAGTAGCAAAGTACAAGCCATGATCGCTGTGTGCGCGATCGGCGTAATAACTGGCTACCTGTGACATAATCTGCATGATGATTGGCTTAGCAAAGCTATCTGTGAAACCACTGAAGCAGCTAACTTTTTATATATGCTCAGAAACAAAAAATGTCTCAAGATGCACCATGTCTTGAGTCCGTGCAATCATTCGCTACAGATATATGGCTTAGTCAGTGTCCTGGACTCAATAGTTCTACTTTCAGAGGTACCTGAGTACTGACATCAGTGTATGTTCCTAACGCATTGAAAAAAATAGGATGATTAATGCTAAGAAATGAATAAACAGGACTAAGCTGACATAGTACAAGCTGATCTGACCCAGTAAGAAGAGTTATCAGTACAGATGAGTGGTTAAACCTAGTCAAGGACTAGGAACTAGTCTAAGTAAGTAGTTCGGTACATCCTGGGATGCCACTGGCCGTCATCGCTGCCAGGTACACCGCTCGCTCATGTTCTGTCCCCTGTCAGCTGGGACGGCCCCAGCCCTGCCTGGCCTTTTCTGCAGAGCCGCTCCCCGGCAGGCAGCCTGCACTGTTACAGGAGTTAGTCCATCCCCGGTTCAGAACTTCACATTTGTCCTTACTGAATTTTGTGAAGTTCTTCTTAGCCCATTCCTCTAGCCTGCCTCAGTTTCTGAATAGCAGCCCTGCTTTACTGAACTGAAGTTGCATCCAGTAACTGTACTCACTTGAGGAGTTTTGGCCATTCTCATCATAGTCATTATAGGAGGTCTCAGCCTTAAAGTTTCTTTTAGACAGCGATCCAGCAAACTGAGATCCTTCAGCTGCAAAGAAAATGATTATCAAAATATAGCTAAAGTTTATTCAATGTGCACAAAAAGGTATTTTATACCATTTTAAAACTCAAAGAATAAGCACCTCATATTTACAGGTACTTCAATGGCTACCCTGATAAGTTTCTGCTTTTTCATTTAATTCAATTAAAAAATAATTCTCTGACAAGCAGCATTGATAATGACTAGTTCCTTATTGATCTTTCACAAGTGTTTTCTGATGCCTAACTGAAGAAAAAGATCACACTGCATCCTTTTCCTCAGTGGGAATACAAAGATCTTCCTCCTCTACCCAACTGATCATTTTAACAGAGCTTATAGGAACTGTAATTTCTTTGGTCAACACTGATATAAAATAGTAGCAGGTTGAAAAGTTACCAAAAAAGGAGGAGATGGAGGAAATATATTGGCAAGTAAGCGTCACCACAGGGCGCTTATGACACAGATTATGATTCTATCACAAAGCATAAGATTGTATTTTACATTTTTGTGAGTGTCTAAAGTATAAAAATATCTAGCAGAAATAACGTAACATACAAACCTGGTCATAAGTTAATGGCGGCAAGTCATCTCCACAAACTGCTTTCTGTTCTGCGTAACACTGTTCCTGTATTGATTTGTCTCTGGCTAGGAAGAAGCCAAGCCAGGCACTAGTGGTGGAGGATGTGTGTTGCCCTGCTAACAGCAGCCCAATAAGCATGCCAGCAATTTCGTCATCTGTCAGCGGATGGCCATCCCTAGGTTAAAGGACAATATGTTAGAGCTTCAGTTGATGAGGTTTCCAGTTATAGTAGTACATATAATTTCTTCTAATTTACTTTTCTTTCTCCTTTTCTTAGGCTGCCCACTCCAAATGGAACAGCTAAATATTTGAGGGGAGGGACAGCAGGGGGCGACAGATGCTCTGGAAACCTTACATTACTGGAAGGCCAGAAATGAGAAAGGAAGCAATCATTTGACCACTGACGATAACCTCAGGAAGTCTGAATAAGCATTTATAATTAAACTTCTGAAGATATTTTTAGAATACAGCTAGAACCAATGCTGGCAAGAAAAAGCGATGCAGCACATGAGAGAATTTTTGATTTTGCGTCTTTAGATGCAACTGAAGAATTCAAAGCTAAAGCATAACTATCTATAAATGGCAAGTCTTCAACCCCTTTGCTTACTTATAAGAAGCATCAAGTAGAGTTTGGAGTATGTCATCTTCTTTTTCCTCAGACGTTCGACGTTTCTGGATAACCTTATAGAAGATATTCTTTATTTCTTTGTGTGCTCGATCTCGTCGTCTGCAATTCAAAGCATCTGTATTAGTCACTTTGTACAAAGTAACATATAAACTGCTTATGAAGATTTACTGGGATGTCTAGAACATCCTTACAAACAAGAAATAGAAGGGAAAAGAAAAAAAAAAAATCAGTAAGATGCCTAAATTGCTTCACCTGAAGCTAGGCAGAGGTAGCCAACCTGGCAGAAGCCAGGCAGCATGAGTAAATCCCCCATCCAAATCAGCATACAGCTGAGCCACCTTCTCATTCAGTAAGCTTCTTATTTCTTTCCCGTGTAAGCAATGACTTGCTGTCAAAATGATAAGTTCTGAAAGGGCTTCAAACAGGTCTGAGGAAAGATTTGAAAAAGAACAGTGAGAATGCATTTCAGGAGAGATATTAAGTTTTACAGGTTATAAATTATTTTTATTTTGCAGAAGAGAAAAAAAAGTAAATAAACACAGATTTGTAATTTTAAATAAAGTTTTAGCTTGTTTTCCTAGGAAAATTTAAACTTCTGTGTGTCTGTAAGTCAAGCTTCTAATAACTTTTTAACTAGGTTGCTGATTTCAACCTTTTTCTAAGATATTTTTTTCTAGGAAATTTTTGAGGAAAGCTATTAATCCTTCCATACAAGGTAAACCATGCAGCACAAGCTCAATCCTTACTACACATAAAAGAAGTCATACAAGAACATAACCCTGAAATGCAAATCCACGGGCAACCAGTTAGTTTTGCTGCTCATTAAACTATTCTGTGAGTATTTCTGAATTTGTTCTTTCACTGTTGGCTTGCAACAATAGTGATGGGATAAGCCTAGCAGGCTAACTGGGAAAGCCGGGCAGAAAATAAAAGAAGAATCCCACTCAGATGACTATTGACCCATACAAAAATCCAGAAATAATAACCATGATGGCCAAATCCCCCAATCAACTGCAACATATACTGTATCATTACACAAGCATTTCCTATCAACCTAACCTTATCAACCTTAAGGATGCACATCTTCAGGGCAGATGATACCTGATGATCTCAGACATCAGTTCTGAGAAGCCACTGTAGTTTTTTTTCCTACAGACTAAGAATGTTTACACTGAACGGTCTCATATCTGGCAAAACTAGCACGATTCAAGCCAGGCAACAGGTACACAGTCTATTCTCACACTAAGAAAGAATAAGCCAGTTCTTTTCTCCTGTCTGTGAATTTCTGAGCAGCTTTATTCTCCCAGAGCCTTAAATTTGAGTAATCAAAAACGTATTTTGCAAGTTTCTTCTCATGTCCAATAGAGTTTAGCCTATGCCATTTTTTAGCCCTTTAATAATGCTGCAGTAAATCATTCACAAAAAAAAAAAAAAAAAAAAAAAACACCACACACACACATCCTGCATTGGCCTTCTTCCTTCACAGAAAATCTGAGTGAAAAGGTATTTGATCTTGCTTACTCTTTTCTCCACTCTCCCCCCATGTTTTGAAATACTCCTTTGTTTCTTCTTCAATCACAGATACATGCCGTTTAAACTGGGCAATATTAAGCCCAGTTTTGAGCATCTTCTTCTGTTCCAAGAACACCTAGAAGAACCAAGATGAAAGAAGTAGTCAGTACAAGGATCATCATATTAATGTAATTAACAATTTATTATTATTTGTACTATAACAACATACAAAAGGAAAAAGAAATTAGGATTAGGATAGGATTGGTAGGGTACAGCAGATATTAAGATTTAAATAACAGATAACATTCTATGTTTCATCTACTTTTTCAAGCAAAAGTCTAATAATATTCAAACAAAATACTAGCTTAAAGGAGCTAAAATTCCTTATTCTACAGTACCAAAATAGAAAATTAATTAAATAATTAATTCTTTTCTTTGTTAAGCTTTAACAATGAACATGCAAGTTGCATCCAGGATTAACATATGGAATGCACTTCAGATGTGATTAATAACTATATATATAATCCCAAACCTAATCAGACCTGTCCTGCAAAATCTGGATACAGCCTACGTTCCACACTATGCAGCCTCCTTGCTTCATCTTCCCCCAGAGTTTCTTTCTTTTCTCATGCTGTAATACCTTACCTCTCATTTAGAAATGCACCTTTCCTTCACAACGCCCTCTGATCTCACTGCCCAAGAAGTCCAACAGAAATAGGAAGCAAACTGCTTCCCAGGGAAGTGGTGAGCTTCACACCCTTCTCAACTTTTCCTCTTCTTCTATATACAGAATCACAGCTAATAAATCTACTGGTAAAAAAGCCCATTATTTGAAGAAAACCATTCAATGGGTTGGTGTGTCATCTTCTCAGAAAATTATTCAATTAATTTTTAAGCCCCATTTATGGATTAGGGCATCTACCCTATGGAGCTACACTTCACCCTGAGCAATAGACCAAAAACTGTCATCTTCTTACCAAGGTCTCTGCATGGACTGTAAAGTTATTCACAAAACAGAAGGTGTAAAAGAAAGGTTACTTGGTTACTTCCCAGTAACTTCCAAGTAATTTCTGTTTTCTGAATGTGATGGAGATGACAGCAGTCTATCAGAGCATACATGCCACAGAGCACTGAGACAGGCACATTTTCCTTTGCAATGTGCAAAGAAAGTACACGCCAGCTCATCTCCGCCTCAGCTTGACAACTGGCACACAGGAGTGAATGTGTCCACGGCCATTTCAGTTTCTCTCAAAGAATACCCATCTGAAAGAGTCTCAGAGGAAGGAGACAGTAAATATGAATTAATAGTTGGATGATGCATATTAACAAACTTCTAATTACCAGAATTACTGGTAAATAACTTTCCTTCCTTTTGTAGATCATTGTCAAATTGAAGAGATGGAGAGTAATTTCAGCTTGGGCAGGAAGGAGGAGGTCTCAAAAGCTCTGGGTGATCCATCAATGCTACCATGTATTTTGCCCAATGAGGGTTTGAACAGCTCTCCAAATGGCTGCCCAGTAGGTGTCTGATAGCACTGCACAAAAAGATAGCTGACTTCAGGCAGAATGCATTCTGGCCACAACTGGGCAAGCTAGCTTGTCAGCTTCATAGAGCAGCACATACAACTGGAGTGTTAATAGCAAAACCTCTGCCTCTCTCAGCTGCAGAAATGAATAGTCCAGGTGCTTTTCTGAAGAACCTGAATCTGAAGAGATAAAAAGGAAAAACTCTTTCTAGTGTTAAAGGTATGAATGAAATAATAGGCTTATGCATAGACACCACAGAATAATACAAAGAGACTAATCTCTTGACCAAAGCAGAACTCCAACATTACTCTATAAAAATTTAGGTTAACTCTAGAAAAAGACCTCATCTCAGAAAAACAGCAGTATACGGTGGACCAGCGAGGTAGGCCTGAATCATCCCTGTACGCCTGAGGAACAACATAGCTATAAGAAATGCCACTTTCCAAGGAGCTTATAGAAAGTTCTACAAAACACCCAAAGGATAAGATTAGATCCTAGAAGAACTAGCTGTTGAATGAAGAAAGACATTAAACTCCACTCATGAACTGTGGAGTGTGAAAGCAGAAGTCAAAGCAGCAGTGACAGCAAGTGGATGAACTTTCACAGAATTAAGAGAGACGACCACCTTTCAGTTTCATGAAGACATTCCAAGACACTCAGAATCCAAGGAGCAAGTACAGCACAGTGAAAATCTGGTCAATTTAGCAGTCTGTCTGCTAAATTCATAGACACTTTTCTAATACTGGTTAATACCAGAGAAGAACATGAAAGGGGTAGCACAGAGAATCATCTACCTTCTACATTATAATGACTCTAAAAGGGGTCCCTGACTGCATGTCTGACTTTCTGAGGAAAACCTCTGCCTGTTGAAACTGGCAGAAGCCCCACTTGTGGAAGAGGTCTCCTTGGACATAAGACATGAACTCCTACTTGTTATCCAGGCTGCAATCCTTCTGATTTCATCCACAGAAGGATAAGAAGAGCCGAGCAACCAAGTATTAAAAAAAAAAAAAAGAAAAAAAAAAGAAAAGCCCAAACTTTCTGATACCCTCTATCCACCATTTTATCACTTCCCAATGAAGCAGGAGAGAGCATGATTCTCCTTTACTTATTTGTGAAGTGGCAAGGTGTTAGCCATCGATTACCTAGGAGATTCCCAAGAGAATGAAGTAAGAAAGAACATCACTCATACACTGTGGATCACTGCAAAATGCTAGCGTGGGGGAAACAGCCTAGTGATTACAGACCCTAAGCCAAATATCTCAGAAGGACAACTATCGTTGCAAGCACCCTTTGGCAGGGAAGAATGGAGAGGCAAACTTCTACCAAAGACTAAGCCAAGAAGGGGAAGTCTTGATGGCTGCAGAAACTATTACTGATCAAATGATTGCCATCTGTAGAAACAAACTGCATAAAACCACAATTGAAAAGCCAAAGATAAAGTATAGCACAATGCTGTTCCTACCACCAGACTACTCTGTAATACAAGAGTTTGTCAATATCAACGTACCCTAAATTTAGACTACCAGTGGAGCAGATCTATCCAGTGAAAAGCAGACGTGCAGTTTAAGAGTCTGACTGTCCTGACAAGCAACACACAGACTAAAACGGCATGCACGACAACAAGAGGCAGCACTTAGCTCAGAAACAATGACACATGCCACTACTTTTAGACCCATGCGGATTGTATTCTGCAAACATACACAAAAAGACTGATTTTTGTCCTAGCAAGACAGACTTTGTGATGCCAAGTTTCACATTAATACTCCTGCATATAGATTGGTATGGCATGAATGAAAAATTACCACTCTAAAGCTCTCTCAGAAGGAAAGTCTAAATTTGTTCTTAAGGAAAAAGTAAACCGTAGTCAGTGACATGCTGTAAGGTAAGGAAAAAAACGATTCACTTATTAGTCTTCCCACTATCATGAAACTAGATGGTTTCAAAAAACAAGCAATAGCATCAGGACTGATAAATGGCCAGATGGTAAATAAAGCAGCCTAGACCATGTTCAGTCTTGATCATCCAACTGAGACTATTTATCAACTGCATCATGCCTTGCTGGCAGAATTGCTTATGAACAATAAATCCCATCATACAGAGCCAAGAGCTCATGGCTCCCTAATCAGAATTTAAATTATCTTATTGTTCTACTCATTTTATACTTAAAATACATACCATATTAGGGACATCATATGCAACTCCCTTGCCAAAGACTGGTGTGGTTAACCGAGAGTATACGTCCTCTGCATTCAAATCTTCGTTTTTACTATTGAAGAGTAGAGCAGCAGCATCACTGCCCAGTAAGTATGTGAATGTCTTGCCAACCATAGTGAAACTGAACACAGGCCCATACTAAGAGGAAAAAAATAACAGTTCATTTTAGCCATAAAATCACAATCTCTTCATCTACAGCCTTTCATAAGATATTAGCTATTTAATATGAGAACATTACTTTGGTGCAACAATTTCTGTAATGTGGTTTGAGATTGACTGTCTCCATCTACAAATCTGATACACACATACACCTACATATTATACTGGATGTGTCACATGTAAGCAGCAATGAGGAGGAAGGAAAGAAAGAAAAAGAAAAGGAAGTTTGACAAAGGAAACTGGCACAAGTCACTATTCCCCTAAGAAGTAGCTAGAGATGTAATATGGATATGAATATTTTAAGCCACATTTAAAATTTGTTTTCAATACAGTGTCTAGTGATATCTAACATTATAACTAACACTTATTTTTCTCCAGATTGTAAGACTACCATAGTTTTAAAAAAAAAAAGTAAATAAAATATCAATGACACCAGAAAACTGACAAAGAGACTACAGGACATACAGCCTACAGCAATCCATAAACACTGTCTTGAAAAATTTTAGGTTTGGAGTTATACAGTGGTAATTGGCAAATGAGATTTTAAAGTGTAAAGGTCTTCTCCAGCAGATCCTCACATAGTCAGTTTGCCTTTCTCCAAGTTAACCAATCTCAGATTTAAGCCTATGACTCTAGAAAGTTTTAGACACTGTGAAACAGATGAATAAGTTTCACTGTACTGTAATTAAGGCTCTACTGCATTAGTTTGTTTCTTTTTTTCTTTTGGGCTGTTTAAATTACTGTGCTTTTGTGCACCAGCATTTTTACCATTGCAAAGGGCCTTAAAATTCATTACATAACCTAGAGGAGGTAGGTTATTATATTCTGACCTGGTCTCAAACAGATTACTAAAGAGTGAGATTAAAATAAGTTATAAAATGGCTTTTTAGTTACCTGTGATTCAACTATGCACATTACCCGAATACACAGATATATTTTTCCAACTGAATCACATGAGATATCACAGAAAATGTTTTTTTCAGTAACAAAGTTGCATTGTATATAAAGAAAATTTCAAAAAAAACCCAGCCTACTGCGCACATTTCATACCATACTCAACTCAGTTAATGAGAGTGAACTTTTTTTAAACGGGTGCAAGATACAGAACTTAACAGGTAAGCAGGAATATTTTAGCATATGCTCAGCCAGTCACGTGGGAGAACACACCTGTTCATAAGCATTTTCCAAAAACTCAATGGGACTTTTTCCAAATGCTATTGCATGTCCAAGGAAAGGGATGCTTGATGAAATGTAGGGTGGGTATTTCTGAGGAAAAAAAAGAAAAGCAAATATTGAATTTTCTTTAGAGAACAATAAATCTATGTAGCAACTATGTAACAACTAAACACAGAAGAGGCTTTATTTATATTTTAAGTTCTTTTGTGAAAAGTCCAACTTTGGACGACTGATTTTTTTTCAGTAAAGTACGACTGGGCCACATTTAAAAGACTGAAATAAGTGTTCTTGCTACCCTGCCCCTGAAGTTAAAGCAAAAAGATATCACCATTGAAAAGCAGCCAGTTAAAAAACACGAAAAAAAGTGATGCATTAAGTAGCTCCCGAAAGCACCAACCTCAGTTTATCAACGAATTCCACGTACGGGCGGGAGCGCTCCTTTAAGCCTCGCTTATGCGACAGTAACGGGCGCAGGCCCTGCCCCCACGAAGCCCGAGCAGCCCGGTCTCGGGCGGCCCCGAGCAGCAGCGCCCCGCCACAAACGGGGTCCCGGGGGGCGGCGGGAGGCGCTGCTCGCCCCGCAGAGCCGCCGCCCGCCCCGCCCGGCAGCACCGCGGTGCACCCCCCCCCCCGCGCCCACCTCCTGGCCGGAGCCGAGGCGGCGCCGGTAGCCGAGCTGGAGCAGGTAGCCGAGGCTCAGCACGAAGGCGGAGGCGGTCAGCACCAAGGAGAGGGGGCTGCCGACGGCCACCCGCTCCAGCAGGCCCCCGCCGGCATCCAGCAGGCTCAGCATCTCCTCCGCGACCGACCGACCGGGCTGCGCCCGCCGCAGCTCCCGTCCCCGCGCCGGGTGGGGGCCAGGGGAGGGGCCGGGGCGGCAGCCGCCCCGCGGCGCTGGGCTGATCTCTGCCCATGTGACGATTCCCGGAGCCGGAGCCAATCGGCGGCCGCGCGCCACGGGGTGACGGCGTCTGCCGGGCTGCGAGGGGGCGCGATTGGGCGGGCGGGGGAGGGGGCGGGGCGCTGCCGCTCGCGGGGCGGCCGTTGGCGCGGGGTGGCCGTTGGCGCGGGGCTGGCGCGTCCCTGTGAGGGCTGGCGGCGCCCGGCGGGCGCAGGGGGAGGGCGCTGGTGCACTGTGAGCGCCGTCTCAGGCTTTCAGCGGTGAGTGTTATGGCGGTGTGGCCTGCCCGCTGGTTGGGATGCCAGTGTAACCATTGTGCTTCGAGTGTGTTTGGTACACATTTTCAGTAGAGCTTCTGGTTTAGTTTCCTCGCAAAAACCAGCCTGCAAACCAAATCAGTGCGAGCAGAACTGCTGAATCCACTTCCAAATCGTGTTCCTCCAAATCAAAAGGCTAACGTAAGCACAGACAACGGTATACCAGAAACTACTCTCGCACCTGAGCTCTCGTAAACTTCTTCATGGATATTTTCTTCAGTCTGCCAGAATGCCTTCAAGCAACCCAAACTGTAACTGGCCTGTTAGCTCCTCGCTTTAGTCTATGCAGGTGCAGGATTACTGTGAAGATAGAGAACATCAGGCTCACAGGTTACTCATATGGTCTGCTAGCCAACCCTGAAGTCTGTTCTAACACAACTTCATTGCTTTCTAGCTAGTATAGGTGGGTGTGTCTATTTGTGACACAGTTATGCCTTTGACAGCAGTATGGATATATGTTTTCAGTATTGCTCAGCCTGAAGTCTTATCCCAGTTTCAGTTCCCACAGTGCAGTGTTCAGAAAGGCTCCAGTGGTCAGGCATGTCTGCACAGAACAGTGCCTAGAGGATTACTGGCCATTCCTGAGTTGCTAAATAAGAGAGAGACAAGTTCTGATCCCTAGACTTGAGGCCAAGCGACATGAACTGAGTTTCCTCCATTGCGCGTAGGACTAGCAGTTTGTAGACCAGACTGGCTGAATCCACACTACCTAGCACTTGAACCTATTAGGTCTCCTCTGCACCACCTGTGGTACCACTGTGACCATAAAGTTATATTTTTTTCCACTTCAAAATGTCTGAAATAATATAAGGGCTGTGTTCCATGCCACCTGAATGGTGCTTTTACAGTGTGAAATGGAGCACGTCCATTGCATGGCCCAGAGCACCACAAGAGGGAATATGGAAACGTTTATGATTACAAGACTTGTGGGGATAGTGACAGAAGACTGTGCAGGGTGGGGAGAGGCATATAGCTTGTAGTATCATTTATACTGCTTTTTGGAAGTTGTTTCTGAAGTGAATTGTCCTCAGAAGCATGCCAGCTTTGTCTTGGAGAGCACTCTGGCGCGGTCCAAAGCAGAGCCAGACACCAAGTTAAGTCAGGTAGTAAGGACGACACAGTGCTTGACCTCATGCCCTGGCTCTCTTATTCAGCGGTGTGGGTGTTTCCATTGATGCCACATACTTTATCCCACAACACCCACGTTCCCTATTTCTAAACACGTCTCCCATATTTTGCAATTACTGGGAAATGGCCTGTTTCTTCCTGATGTTTATATACTGTTCAAGATAGCTAGAAAGGTAACACCCTGTTGGAGCTCTGTGCTCACTGTGTATTTTCAGAATGCCTCCTGCATCTTCATATAGCTTCAGACTACATTCTAAAATTTGTTCTGAATAACCTGTTAAAACCATGAAGGAAAATTTTTCAGCCCATAATCATTATTCAAGAATTTAAACTGGGACTATCACAACAATGAAACAAACAACTTGATGTAATAGATTTAAGGCATTCTACTCAATTTTACATCACTTTAAATACATTTTTAAACAAATTAAAGTTACTTCACTTTGGAAATCAAAAAAATGCATCTTTTGATTTTTCTTTATACATTCAATTTTTAAAAGATAAATACAGGTTTCTGAACTGTTTGTAGAAACAGGCTGAGCTTTTCTCAAGATATGGTATGCTCAAAGTGATAATACTTTCATGGAAAAAAAAGAATGACCACAAACTTTTGTTTCTCTCATAAATACTTTTTGTACACTACATGTTTAAAATTTTACTGATTGCGAATATAGTTTTAAAGCTTTCACTTTGTTGGTGAGATAATGCATGCCTGTCATTACTAGGATTCTGATCAGTTTATCTATCATTTCAGCAGAAGTTAGGACTTGGTTTTCACTTCTCCAACTGTTCAGTGCTGTGATGATTTTCTCTTCCAGCTTAACAGTCCTGTTAGGAAAAGAGTTTTGAAGAGGAAATGTCTGAAAAAAATCTAAGATTTGGAGATACTTAATAAATTTTACATAGACATGCCTACTCAGTATTTAACAAAAAAGTATCATGAATTTTATAATCAAAATATTGTTTAATAATTTCATAAAATAGAAAGGAAAATGGGAAATAAAATTAACAAGATTCTGTTACAATAATCTGTATCTAACCTGCTATTTTCAAGAGACTTGATGTCAACATGATGAAGTTTCAGTTTCTGGCAGAAGAATTCAAAATTTTCATAAGGAACATTGTCAGCAATCACTTCTAATATCTTCTGCAGTATCTTCTCTAAATAGAAACATATAAAGTAGTATCCTCAATTAAATAAAATGGTGCATCTTTTCTAACAGATATTTTGTAAATGCTGTTTACCTGCTTCAGGATTTTTATAACGACCAAATACCATTTTCTAAGGTGATGTCACCATCCTGGAGGATGCATCATCATCTTCTCTGCCTGATAACCCCGTTGGGGAGGAGATGGAATGCTCATCTAAGGGAGGTCTGGCCCCCAACCGAAGGGGCTGTAAAACCCAAGGGAACCTCTGGTATACTGCTAAGTCTCTGGTAGTTGCTCCAGACCATCTCTCTTTGTTCACTGTCACATTATGGGTGGTTTGCATTTTCTTGAATTTGAAGAAGCACAACTCCAAGCTCCATTTGTTTGAGACAGCAGAGCGAGGAAGCACAGGCTGTTCTTCTGAACCACCTGTCACACATTACAGGAATAGTGGGGTAGGGAGGTACTGTCTTGAAAACATTTTTGCACAGTAATCATCCACATCACGATTCAGCTTGATACCAGTCAAGAGTGAGGCACATTATCAAAGCAACTGCATATACCCGAATAGCTCATACATGCTAAGTACAAATCCATCTCTCTCTTATGTGACAGAAAATAGCTGTTACAATTGGCAGGATTAGAGCTTATTGCATTTGCACTGCATAAGGTGATGAAGCAGTGGCTGCAATACTCTTCTCCTCTTCTCTTTGGTCTTCATCAAGCTATGAAAGGACTTACTCTGGGCTCAGCAAAATCACTGTGGAGTGGAGTTTAGGGACATTGCATGAGACAGACACCACTTGCTCGTTCATGTGGGCAACCTCCAGAGTCAGGGATAATAATAGGGCAATAATATCCAGATAATCTCTTTTGGAATGGTTTATTCATGGCATGCTACATAAAGACTGCCTTTTTTTTCAGATGGGAGGAATGTATGCACGCTTCTCCTGCAGCAGGAACTCTTGGTAGTTGTAGAGGGGTTGGGTAACCTGCAGTGATCAGTACAGACTGTCACATGCCACATGAGACCACTCCAGATACAGAGTGCATACAGGATTTGCACCACTCTGGTTATCCAGTGTGCAGCATGTGCACAGGAGTAGGGATGGCACTTCACTGTTGATCTCCAAGGTCACACCCACCTCCTTGGTTAGCACATAAAGCAGCACAATTTTCTCAATGAACTTACCACTTAGAGATGGCTACAAAGACATAGCAGGGAAGTGCTATTACTGTTGCACCCTCCTTCCCCGCACACATCATTATAAAAAGTCTGACTTTGCCTTTGCCTGTGCTTGCAAGATCCCCTTTCTACAATCTCAGCTACAGGTGAATGCAGAAATGCAGAGGTCACTAGAGACGGTGCCATGTCCCCTGGGCTTCAGGACACCTACAGTAGCCGATAAACCACCTTCTCCAACTAATGCTCCTAGAACTTCATCTGCAAAGAATGAGTCTAGTCCAGGTGTTCTCATTCCCAATTTGGTCTAGGGAAGTAGATTTTTGGGGAGAACAAACACTGGCAAAAGTATAGTGTAGTCTCTATCTCCAGACGCTATCAAGAACTTACATACTTTTTATCTATGCCTCCACAGATTCCATGGACAGAGGCATGGATGGCTTCCACTGTGCTATCCCAGAACCCTGCAAGAGCAGGCAACAAAGGAGTGTCTTTTTTAGAGTATACTGGAATAATGTGCAACATCCAGAATCAGCATCTGGAATGACTGAGAGCACAGGGCTGCCTCTCACTGGAGCAAGCCTGACCCAGGAGTACAACAGCAGGTAGGCAGTGCCTCCTAGCTGAGATGCACAAGGAAGCTGGAAAGCAGATACAAACAATTCCTTCCAGTGCTTCAGCAGCAATTTGCCTGGGCTTCCCCTTCAGGAACCCCTACTGTAGTCTTCATCCTGGATGAGCCATCAGTCTTCAGGCTGTGGAAACATGTCCACCTCTTTTACAGTTATTTCTCTAGTTGCTTTTTAACAACTATATTCTCTTGTGCCTTCTCTTGCTTTTTAGGCTTGGCTATGTTTTCTCTCTTTTATCATTCGTAACTGGTCGTGGTAGTCTGGATTATTAGTTGTGAGTTCTTTTTTAAAAACAGTTGAGTGACCATGCTGGCCAGCATTTTCTGTTTTGGTAAACTTAACCAGTAAAGTTATACTTTGGTGTCAAGAGAGGTATTAAGTTATTTTTGTAACTTTGCCAGGACTCTGGCAAAGCAGATAGCTAGGTAGCCTGAAGGGGAAGGATGGCACAGGGATGCAGGCAATACTAGAAACTTAAGCCTGGAAAGAAAACAGGTGTGAGATGCCATACTGAGCTGTGCAGAAAACAGGATAATGAGACAGTACTGTTAGGATGAATGAGTTTTGCTAGGATAAGGATAACAGAAAATTCAGATGAGATCATATAATCATTAATATTAATACAAGAATACTAGGCAATTCAGGATGTTTGGGTGACGGAAATACCAGAAAAAAGAAAAGTTTTGCTCTTTTTGGTTGTAGGAGCTGTAGGAGCACAGCAAAGCATATTTTTTTCCTCAACTTTTTGGGCTGAGGGGAGAAAGGTGCTGGAAGGGAGGAATACAGGGTCTTTTATTTTGGGAGATGGGGGGCAAGGATTAGCAGAAAGTAATTTGGGATGGGGAGAGAAAGCATAAAAGGAATCAAAAATAAATAATAAAATAAAGCATTTTTTCCTTTGCTAGAGGGGTGAGATTGAAGAGAAAGAGGTTTTTGTTTATTGTTTTGGGTACTGTAGGAACAGGAGTCCTCTCTTGATGGCAGTGGGCCTGTGCTTGTGTGCACTAGGTAGCATAGTTTACTTTGTCCTGATGTTGTGGAGGTCTGTTGTAACCAAGGGAAGATCATTCAGGAGGAGAGGCAAGGAGAGGCATATGTTATAGTCAAAATCAGCACAGGCAGAACATCTGACATGCTTTCAGTGCTTCACAATTAATAGCACCATAGAAAAAAGGCCATAGAAAAGCCATGATGTAGATAGATGCTTAGATTTTGCATTCTCAAGAGCTGAAAAGGGCAGGGGGGTTAAAAAGGAGTGAGATGCTATTCTGTTCTCAGTGCAGATGACATCTCTGGATGAGCAGAACTGAGATACATGCATATTTCATTTAATTGTGTCTGTTTGGTTTTCTGGTATGAATACAGTTCTGAGACCCCAATTTTAGTTGTTGGCTGTCAGCTTCCATTTCTGAAAAAGGTATTAATACAACAATATAGTCTTAGCTCTGAACTACATTTTTTTAATCATAAGTTTCTATATGCAAACCCTTGTACAATAATAATGTATACATCCTTGTTGATTCCTCAGTCTATATGATGCCTACAAAGTAAGTACATGAACACTAACCATAATTTAAATGCTGCTGACACTAACCAAAATCGGTGAGGAAAAGAAACAGAACCTGTACTGATAATAACATTTAAAATTAACAAAATGGTTTTCCATAGCTCCTACAGTAGCTACCTTTAATGCACCAAAACACCTAATAATATACTTGTTCTTAACATACCGTCTCTTTCATCAGCACTTCCCAGATAGCATAGAATGGGATGTAGTTGCTTTCCTTTACACACCTCACACAGTGGTTCAAACAGGGTATTTCCATCAAAGTTTATATCTGTCAGCAAATGAAGATGCCGAAGACCAGCAGGCAAAGATATCAGACAATATTTCCTGGTAAAATACACAGAAATGCCTAATTACACCTGCATCATATTAGTCTAAAGAAGCTTGCAACATGTCTAGTGAAGTGAGGATTTTTTTTTTTTAATTTGGTAGTGAGCTCAGCATTGCATAAGGAAAGGAAGACAGTTTTTGCCTCAGGGAAGTTACTGTTTCAGGACTTGATTGATCGATCAATAAAGATAACAGGAATCTTTTCACTGATTTCCTAGCCTATGGCACTGACCACATGGCCTCCTATAGTATGAAACCGAGAGACAATCTTGTAGAAGTTAATGTTGGCATTATCAAAATTCTTCAGGAAGGACTGAAGGAAGAAATGGAAATTAGATGTGCACAAGAAATAAAAGGTATTTAAAAGTATTTGAAGGGAGAGTTAGAAAGGGTTCAGTGACAAGAAAAAGCACAACAAATGCAGAGGCAGATGGAAATAAAAGCAAAGAAGGAAGCTGAAAAGGGGTTAAGCAGAGATTTCACAAGATGAAGAAGTCTGTGCATCAGCATAAGGGGGTAGGAAAATAAGTGAAGGGACATGAAAGAAGAGCAATACAATCAGAGCAATATAGGATGAAGAAACTTCAAAATTATAGCCCTGGTTTGTAGCAGTGTAAGTAAAAGACCCCAGACCCTGGAGACAAGAGAGAAAGTCTGGAGGAAGGAAGACTTTCCCTTGGTCGAGGAGGATCGGGTTAGAGATCATTTAAGCAAACTTGACACCCACAAATCCATGGGCCCCAATGGGATGCACCCACGAGTGCTGAGGGAGCTGGCGGACATTATTGCTAAGCCACTCTCCATCATCTTTGAAAGGTCATGGAGGACAGGAGAGGTGCCTGAGGACTGGAAGAAAGCCAATGTCACCCCAGTCTTCAAAAAGGGCAAGAAGGAGGACCCAGGGAACTACAGGCCAGTCAGCCTCACCTGCATCCCTGGAAAGGTGATGGAGCAGCTCATCCTGGAGGCCATCTCCAAGCATGTGGAGGACAAGAAGGTGATCAGGAGTAGTCAGCATGGCTTCACCAAGGGGAAATCATGCCTAACCAATCTGATAGCCTTCTCTGATGGAATGACTGGCTGGGTAGATGAGGGGAGAGCAGTGGATGTTGTCTCCCTTGACTTCAGCAAGGCTTTTGACACTGTCTCCCATAACATCCTCATAGGCAAGCTCAGGAAGTGTGGGTTAGATGAGTGGACAGTGAGGTGGATTGAGAACTGGCTGAATGGCAGAGCTCAGAGGGTTGTGATCAGTGGCACAGAGTCTAGTTGGAGGCCTGTAGCTAGCGGTGTCCCCCAGGGGTCAGTACTGGGTCCAGTCTTGTTCAACTTCTTCATCAATGACCTGGATGAAGGAACAGAGTGCACCCTCAGCAAGTTTGCTGATGATACAAAACTGGGAGGAGTGGCGGATACACCAGAGGGCTGTGCTGCCATTCAGAGAGACCTGGACAGGCTGGAGAGGTGGGCAGAGAGGAACCTCATGAAGTTCAAGAAAGGCAAGTGCAGGGTCCTGCACCTGGGGAAGAATAACCCCATGCACCAGTACAGGTTGGGGGTTGACCTGCTGCAAAGCAGCTCTGCGGAGAAGGACCTGGGAGTGCTGGTGGACACCAAGTTAAGCATGAGGCAGCAATGTGCCCTTGTGGCCAAGAAGGCCAATGGTATCCTGGGGTGCATCAGGAAGAGTGTTGCCAGCAGGTCGAGGGAGGTGATTCTCCCCCTCTGCTCAGCCCTGGTGAGGCCACATCTGGAGTACTGCGTCCAGTTCTGGGCTCCCCAGTACAAGAGGGATGTGGCACTACTGGAGCAAGTCCAGCGAAGGGCTACAAAGATGATTAGGGGACTGGAGCATCTCTCTTATGAGGAAAGACTGAGAGAGCTGGGCCTGTTTAGCCTGGAGAAGAGAAGGCTGAGAGGAGATCTTATCAACGTGTACAAGTATCTGAAGGGAGGGTGTCGAGAGGATGGGACCAGACTCTTTTCAGTGGTGCCCAGCGACAGGACGCGAGGCAACGGGCACAAACTGAAACACAGACGCTTCCATCTGAACATGAGGAAAAACTTTTTCACTGTGAGGGTGACAGAGCACTGGAAGAGGTTGCCCACAGAGGTTGTGGAGTCTCCTTCTCTGGAGATATTCAAAACACGCCTGGATGCAATCCTGTGCAATGTGCTCTAGGTGACCCTGCTTGAGCAGGGGGGTTGGACTAGATGATCTCCAGAGGTCCCTTCCAACCTCAGCGATTCTGTGATTCTGTGATTCTGTGAAAAGGAGTCCTTGACCCATAGGATTTTACATAATACCAGGCAGAAAACATTTGAATAAACTTCCAAAGCAGCCTGGATGTCTGTAAAGCACAGCAGCTAGGCAGGAAGGGATCCTTTTCAGGGATGCTTCAGCTAATGCCAAACATGCAGCTTCCCAAGCCAACAAGACACAAGTTTTGGATGGGAGCAGCCAGCATGGGAGTGTGCTGAGCCACAAGGCTCAGTGTGAACTGAACTAACGTAGTGTGGAGCATGGCAGCTGTGTTTATGTGTGGCTGTACCTGAGATAACCAGCTGTGCAGGGCTCTGTGTGCAGCCTGTCTTTATGTCCTAGCATCTGTAACAGTTAATTCACATTCCAAGTAAATCATCCACAAACAGAAGACAACAGACTATATTATATCAGCAATATTAATCACACATATGAGCAGATACTGTTGTTGCAGTGAAGACAAGACACGGCAATACACTCAATATGAATGCTACGCATGTCCACTTTATTGTAAGCAGGATCACACTTTTATATTCTGACTCCATATGCTGATTCATTGTTTACTAATTACCTAGTTCGCTACTTGCTTATCAATATGACATTTAATATAATCCAGCTGGTCTTTAATGCTATTTACATCCTGAACTGTCAGTCCATTTATCTTTTGGCGATGCTCTACTTCCTGGATAAACAATCCAGTCGTCCTTGGCGTTCTTCCTTTACCATCCGTCCTTGGCGTTCTTCCTTCAAGGTTCACCATCCGTCCTTGGTGTTCTTCCTTCAAGGTTCAGGTTAAAATTTACTACGTCTTTCAAGTCCTTCTGGACTTTTCGTCGTTTATCACAGTTACTGTCTCATAACATAATTCATCAACAGGTCACTTATTTCACCGCAGCAAACCCCACATACTGTGAATGTAATCTACAAAAGATATACATTCTTTGCAGCAGAAAAGTATCAATCGTGTAATGGACAGGATCCTGAACAATAAAGTCTGTAGTGATTATGCTTAGTGGCTGGCAGGCCTATGATGTCTGCAAAAAATCATGTCACTTAAAAAGGTTTCACAGATGTGGTCTCTGAAACAGCCATGTTAAAATATTAAATTTAAGACTGGATGCTTGATTAGAAGGCATGAAAGATAACAGCAGCCTACATTAAAAACTGCAAAGCTGTATTTTCCTCAGTTCTTTTTTCATTATCATCTTATCTTGTGATACATTCATACTTGTCAGGGGCATAGCTCAATGCTTAAATTTTACTAAGGGATTGAATGCCTGATACTTACCACTCAGGTCAAGTTGCTGTAGGTTTCCTAGTGATGTAATAGATTTGGGGAGCTGACTGATATCATTATTATTTGCAATTAAATGGACCAAATATTCCAGTTCCCCTACGCCATCTGGAACTTCCTTTAATGCATTATGAGATATGTCAAGCTCTCTGAGGCAAATCAATTTAGATATCTCCTCCGGAACTTTTGTTAACTAATAAAGAAATAAAACAATTGCTGCATTATTCATTTATGTAGATACAACTATTTCTCTTCTGTAAAAAGTTAAAAAGGTAATTTTTCCTGCAGGCAAAATAGTCTTCTGTTAATTATTTCCAACAATAAAAGCTCATGACATTCCATTCTAGGGAAAATTAATTTATTATTTTCTGATTAAAATGCTGATGCTGAGCATAGAAATTTGCAAGGATTTTTTTTAGACAAAATAATAGAATGGCAATAAAAAACATACAGTGGAATAATGTCTCTACAGCTGGAGCTTAAGAGACCTTTTTTTTTGGTCCTTGTTATCACTAATGAATCACACAAAAAAAAAAATTACCCTCTCAGAAGAACACTCAAATTTTTTTTTCTGGGTCTTTTCAGCCACAAGGAAATGAAATATCTATTTCTCTTCTGTTGGTTCTGTTCTTTGCTTGGTCTTTTCTATTTTCCTTCTAGGAACTCTAACTGTTCTCATATTAATCAGATCATCATGGAAACTAGAGCTACAGCTCTCTGAGAAATGGACATAAGATCTTTGCTGCTGAGTCCGAAGGAAGTAGGTCCTTGGAAGGGATCATACCAACATTTGAAATCATACAAAGAAATATGAGTCCTTTATGAAATCAGACATGAAATGCTGATTTTGCAAATCCTGGTAAAAAGATTTAAAAGCCTTTTTTTTTAGTGAGCAAGCCAAAGATTGTATCAGTACTTGCTTCAGAAACAGTATTTTCTTTACTTTCAACTGACCATGACAGCACAGTGTCATTTTTTCCATGACAGCTACTCATCTGACTTTTTAATCAGAAGAGAAGTTAGGTTTAGATTTCTTCAGGAGAATACTTTTCCCTGTTCCTTAGTATAAAAAACAAAATAAACATTTCCCCCCACTGGATTTTAGCAATGTGAAGCATTTTTTTCTGCTATAAGAAACAGAAGATCCAAAATAGCTTTTCATGTTGGAATTAGTGAGAATTTAATGACTGTCTAATTTTAATAAATATGACACAGTTTGGAAGGTGGTGTTCATTTCACAGAGAGGAATGCTGCAGCAGGCTAATCTACCAAATTGCAGCTAGTCACTTTGTCTCTCAATATCCATAAGGATAGAAAATACAGAATTTCATAATAATACTAAAAGAACAGAAAATATGTGGTCCGTTTCAGATCAGTCTGATTATCCAAATAATGCCTCAAGATATACCTAAATCACACTATATAAAATGAAGTTCATGTCTAGTACTTCTAAATAAGTTTGCATGCCTTTAAAAATCCTAATAGATTTTTGTTCAGTTCTGATATTAAAAATGGGTAATTACATATACAGATTTGCATCTTTACAAACTATTTTTCTGCTTTTTACTGTAGGTGTATTCAAACACAAGAGCTTTTACATCTGTTAGGAGAAAGTCTATTAATAATAATTTTGCAGCATAACAATCTATGCAACACAAGTTTTTCTTACCTAAAAGGAAATGTTCTCTTACCTTCAACCCATTCATTTGACACACTGTCAATCTCTCCAGTGATGAAAGATGACATATTTCAGAAGGGAAAGATACAAACTGGTTGTTTGATGCATTTAGTTCTTTAATCACTTCCAGATTACTAATCTTTAAAGGAATGCTCTTTATCTGATTATTTGCAAGGTTGAGTATTTGTAAACTCTTTAAAGAACACACTTCTTCGGGAAATAAGTCAAATTTATTGCAGTGTAAAAGAAGTACCTGGAGAGCCTTCATCTCAGATACCGTTGCTGGAATGCTATTGATTTCATTCTCACTTACATCCAAGTAAATTAGTTTTGTAAGGCTGCACAAGCATGCAGAAAGAGAGGTCAGTTTATTTTTGTTTAAATGTAGATACTCCAAATTTTTAATGTAAGAAATTCCAGGTACTATTTCTGAAATACAGTTTCCACTAAGATTTAAGTACTTAAGATCAAACAGTGCACACAGCGCATGTGGAAACTGAGAGAGCTTATTATTGCTGAGGTCAGCTTTGGTTATCCACATACAATTTTTTAATTCAACAGGAATGTATGTCAATGCATTTCCGGAGAGCTCTATTATGGAGAGGTCTTTAAAATGTGATATTTGTTCATCCAGTGAGTCCAGTTGATTCCTACTTACAGAAAACTCCTTTAAGTGTTTAAGTTTGTGAATATTAGCAGGAAGCTGGGTTAACTGATTATCATGTAGAATGAGATGTTTCAACATGGTACAGTTGCAAAGATTCTCTGTAATGTTTTTGAATAAATTTTTTGCAAGGTTCAGAAACCTAAGTTCTTGTAAATTCTCAACTTTATCTGAAAGAAACTCCAGTTTGTTATCATGAGCTCTGAGTTCTTTTAGTTTTGTCAACTGAAAAAGCTGCACAGGCAAAAATATAAGCTTATTGTTACTGATTGAAAATTCTTGTAGTTTCTTGAGCTCTTTAATGTCCTTTGGCAAGCTCTGAATCAAATTCTCACATATGCTGAGTTTTACTAGATTAGGAAGGTAGCAGACAACCTTTGGGAATATTAAGATCTGATTGGAATCAATGCTGAGTACCTTCAAATTTTTCATGTCAACCATGGTATCAGGCAAAATTTTTAGCTTGTTCCCAGAAAGTTCTAAAGTTTCAAGGCTTTTCAGTGCAAAAGGAAATTCATCAATGTTGTTGTGATTGAGAAACAGTTCCTTCATATTTACAAGTTTTGATAATTCTTTAGGGAGACATGATAACTGGTTGTGACTGACATTTAATACTGTTAGTTTATGAAGTAAGGAAATTTCTGGTGGCAGTGATGTCAATTTATTTTTTTCAACTAATAGGACTTCCAGATTAATTAGATTACCTATATTTGAATGTAATGTTTTTATTTCATTGTTGTATAAATGCAAATATTTTAAATTTTGGTTTCGAAAAATGAGCAATGTCCCTTAATCCTTTATTATTTAGCATAAGTGTGAAATTTTGATCTTTTTCTTCAGGCAATGTATATGCTGATCCATTTTCAGCATTTTCAAGATTCACTGCTGATGGTAACGTGTCTGTTCTGGCATCTTCATTATCTTCTGCAAGGATTTGGTTTAGTTCTCCAGTATTCTTTTCAGCTGATATAAGTAGTTCATATTTTCTCACATCTGTTTCAGAGACACTTTGAGGCACTGTGGCAGCATTTATCTCAGCTGAGAATTCATATTTATACCTTTTTTCAGGCAAATCGGTTTTTGATAAATTTTCAGTCATTTTATGGCTTTCCTCATTGTCCTCTGCTTTAGGAACTTCATATGAAATTTCATTCAGACTTTTTGCAATTAGGTCAACTACTTTAGGATTCTCTGATGAATGTAATGAGTCTTTCCTGGCATCATTTTCAGGAAACTCGTGAAAGCTTTCATTTAGTCCTTTTGTATTTAGACCACTTGAGATTTCATCTTCTTCTGTCTCCAGAGACATTGTTGCTGTTCAACTGTTTCTGGGTTGCTAAGTGATTCTTTTCAGTATTTTTTAATAAATCAAACTGTAAAGTTAAACCTACATGGAGTAATATATATTTCCAACATCAGTAGACTGAGCTTGTAAGAGAACTTGTTAAAAATCTAGACTTCTTCCACATTTGTGAACTTGTCCATTTCTCTGTGTACCAGAAACATGGTGTTATTTACTGAAATGCTTGTTACTTTAATATACCTTGTTTTTCCAGACTATAGACTACAGATCACAAAATATACATCACAAATACACGATCTGTTCCTTGAGATTTCATAGAATCATCAGATCATTAAATGCAAATATTGAGAAAGATTTGCGATTTTTCTTTACCTAAATACAAAATTTAGTTTAGTAATATCTTCTGATTAAAAAAAAAGTTTAAGATTTTAAGAAACAGGAACCTTAATTTAGACTTCCTAAGTTTATACTTAAACACCTAAGTGGCTTTAAAATGCTGAGTATGCAATCAATCCCATTAATTTGTTAACATGCTTAAATTATAAATGCACATACTTTTAAGCTCCTTAAAAATCAAGAACAAGTATTTATCATAATAGCCTTTAAGTAGAAAGAATTGCTTATCTCAATATAAATATATATGGATTCATATATGTGAATATAAATGTTGAAATCCACATCTGTAGCTATCTCATTACCTTAATAATAAACTGTTATTGAGATTAATTTGATTCTGTTCTGATAATACAGTCATCACTACCAAAGTAACTTACTGCTATGTTAAACACAGCTCTGAACAGTTCTTCATTTTTCCATGGTAAATAACAGTGGAACAGGTTGGCTTATTTCAGTTTGCTGACAGGTGCGCTAATCCTGAACTGTGCTTTCAGAAACACTTGGAAAAGGTAACAGATGCAATACTCTGTGTGCAATCCACAGAGCAGAAATCCAACATGGAAAAGGTCTGTTTTGTCTTGCGGTACATTTGGTCCACTGTGAGATTTGGAGAGCACAAGACTTGCCCTTTCAGTAGATACTCAAAGGCTTGTTTCATTTTAGCTCAGCCTGTCTCAGGCAGCAGACACCCCTTACCTGAGCGGATATTGTATAGTTCTCTGGAGCCCTCTTTGCTTGCTCTTCCTGCTTTATAACTTCAGATTGCTATTTTACACTTTCATCTTCTGGTCATTAGTGATGTACCATCACAAACAGTATTTTCCCAGCCTCATTTGAGTGCCTATTAACAAACCAAAGCTCATAGTTCATCTTTTCTTCTCCTCTTACGCGCAGATCTATACCATTTTACCTAAAAATACATATTTCAGACATGAGTCCCTCGAACAGCTTTACGTTTTTTCCTGTGTCCTTTAACACAGGTCTTTCTGCTGATGGGGCAGAGTTGTACAACATGATTATCTCATCCTTGCCCCCTATTTATAGAAAGAGTTTTAAGGTCAAGAGGAACCTTTGCAAACCTTAGTCATCATTTCTGCTGAGCCCGTTTGCTCGTTTGTTTTCTCCAACAACAGCACGTTTTCTGAAGCATCCCTTGCCCTCGGGTGGGGCCGGGGGAGAACCCGCCGCTGCCGCCGCGACCCCCTGCCGCCACGGCAGCCGCCGGCGGGCGCGGGCGGCCTCCCGCTCGGAGCCGCCGCTGCGGCCCCCAGCCGCAGGCAGGGGCAGCCCCTGAGCTCAGGCAGCTGCCGGAGCGGGACGGGAGCCTGGCACCCCTTCCCGTCCCGGACCGTCCCAGCCCTCCCCGCCCCGCCGCCTCCTCACGCCGCCGCCGCCGCCCTCAGCGCGGCCGCCGGTTGCCGCGGCAACCAACGGCGCCGCCTGCCCCGGCGCGGAGCGGCCGCGCAGGCCGGTGCGGAGGCGCCGCCACCCGACCCTGGGGCCCCGCCTCCGGGGCGCGGCGGCGGCGGGCTTCGGCCGGTAGTGCAGTCCGCGAGGTTAAGGCTGGAGTCCGATTTAGGGACAATTTCATTTTTGCAACCCTTTGGCCTACGGCTAAATCTCACATCATGCTGGTAGCAGGCGTTACCGCAGTGAAAGACAGCCAGGGCGAGGCTGAAATCCTGAATAATCGTGGGGCCTGCGGTTACAGAGAGGGAAAATTCCATCACGTTAGCAAACGAGGCTAACAATTAATTATTCCCATTAGCAATAGTCTGCCTGTTGTTTTCAGGGCTTCAGCGTTCAGTTACTATTTTGGCTTACTCTGTCCAGCTGGAGTATTCTACTATCAAATCTTTTAGACTGACCATTTTTAAAAAACAAAGCTGCCGGGCAAGCTAAACTAGCTGAGCTAGGTATCTCCTGCTTACGAAAGCATCGTCTTCAGACTTCTATCATTTTTGCAGCTCCTTTTCCATTTTTTTGGTGTGGATACAATAATCGTTACTAGTGGTCTCTCTCTACACTATTAGATTTATCTCCATTCCCCTCTTACATTTCTCCACCTCTATGCAAAAGGAGCGGGCTCACCTTCAGTGCCGCAGCAGCACGGCGGAGGCTCCTGCGTTCCCGGGGCCAAAGGCCTCGCTGGACTGCATAACGGGGCTCTCAGCACCTGCTGCGACTACGCAGCATCTGCAAACTGCTCGTTTGCCATGACTAAGTTTCCAGTTCCCCTGATCAATTCCTGAGTGGTGTCCAAGGTGCAAAGCAAAGTGCTCAGAGTATCTTCATTTGTAGTCACCATGGAAGCCTACCCCAATGATCACCTCTGATGATCTTCCTACAGAACTTGCAAAGATGAGTGTGTTGCAAAATACTCTTCTCTGGTGCAAAATGACTTTATGTTATTACCAAAGAAAGGTATTTGATGACACTTTCATAGTGGCTGTAATAATAAAAGCAACGTGACTACTGTTGCAAACAATTTATTAGGTAGTAATAAATAAGAATATTAGCAGAAAGAACTATACAGCAATAAGGCATATTAATACTGTTGTTGAACATGCAACTGTGACACCTACACATTTCAATGCTTTTCCTCTAGTTTTCTAACAAAGTGCTATGTCGAGAAGGGTGTTTCTGATACCAGTGCCAAGTGACAGCAAGGATGCACTATGAAGGACATATCTTTTATTTGTAGTAAATGCAGCAGTTAATAATCCATGAAGATTTACTGTTAATTACACGCCAATGAAGTTTAAGTAGCAAAGTACAGCTTGCTAAGGAGATCACAGATAGAGTTTCCTGTTCGTTTAAAAAAAAATTGCTTACTACTATAATTTCTTAAACTGTACTTACTATTTGAGAAGTTTAAATGCAAACATTAAGATATTACAAGATAGCATAGTTCTTAACACTTGTCTAACTTTTATTCGAAAACTTAGAGGCAAGTGCCAATATTTTTTTACTTTTCTACAAAACATTGCACACTTTTAGCATGCAGTTTACACAGAAGGAAGAGTCAAATGGAGTTTAAACTCTGAAATACTTACCAAAGGTTTTAAAGATATGCGTTATGGATAGTATTTTAAGGTACAAGAATATGTTTCAAACGCCACAGACACTTCATACCATCCTTTGGGGGGGGGGGGGAATTTTACCACTTTTTTTAACCTTCCTATTGCATAGTTTTCCTTTTAGTTAGGCATACTAAGAAAATGTATGTTTTTAGAAAAGGATTAAGAGTTGCCTGAAAGCAAGTCAGAATCAGCATGCAAATCTTTTCAAACACTTTAAAGACCCTTTAAGAAAATGTTCTGAACTGTTAGGAAATAAAATGATGGTCCCACTTAGGACGCAACTTGTTAAGATGCAATCCTGACTCTGCAAAGACCAGGCAGAATGCTTATAGACTGTGTTTGACTTCCTTGCATTATAAATCTTCATTCCTGCATCCTGTACTCTCTGGAGTCTCAAGAAACTTAAGTAATGAATAGGAAAATTAGTTTTGCAGAAATAGCTTAGTACCTCCTACATGAACTTTACTTGTTATGTGTTGCAATCCAGGATAAGATGTATTAAACTTTCCGAACTCCTCTGAATAAGATTTATTTGTAAGTATATCCTCCCTCTTCTTCACATACAAATGTTTTATATTGCACAGCAAACACAGAAATCCTGTTATTTTAAAACAAATGTGCTAAACATTTAATAAGGCTTCTGAATGATTTAAAATATTTCCCTTTTGACATCCTCATGCAATATTTTAGAATAAATATAAATACAAAATTTTCAGTATGATAAAGTTAAGAGTAAAAATAAAAGTCAGCTATCAGGTTTATCAGAAACCAAATAAAAAACAGTTTATCAAAAGTAGTTGCTCACAGGATTAATTGGTCTTCTAAGCCTACTTATCAGCAGTATCTTAAAAATGAAGTTTGTCTACAAAATACTGTATCATATACAACCTCCTTGATATTCCATAGAATGACATGAAAAGTTAGTAATAGGTTAAGTGAAACTTGCTTGATGGCACTGGTAATCCCATAATCTCCTGGGAACAAAGTCTTATTTGTTTTATTCTTGCCCAAATTGGTAAACCATTTAATTTCATCAGCCTTATTGGTTCAGCTCAAGACGTACAATAGCTTATATATGAAACAATATATAAAAATAATTAATATGTTGTATACTTTTTTAAAAAAATAAACCATGCAGCTTCTGTACAAAGTTAAAAAAAATGTATAAATTTACTTTTCCATTCTGTAAAATTCACGTACATGAATGTTTTCTGTTATGATGAGAATAAAGTTATTTTTCTTTAACCATAAGATGCTTTTCCATAACTACTGTCCATCTCCATCATTCATTTCTTTCACTAGGCATTAACTGGCCATTTAATTTCATCAGAAGTTTTACGACAAGACCTGCCTGTATAAAGGTATAGAATTAAACTCTATCAGCATTTCACAATGGTAAATGGAAGTAGAAAGCAAATAATTGAATAACTTCAAAAGTTACATCATTTTAGAAATAAGGAAAATGAAAACTGCCTAGGTTTTTATCATATATCAGAAAATAATTTTACAAATATTCAACCACTTCTGCCCCTACAACCATTTTAACATGGAATAATCAGATGAACAACTTCTGCCAAAGAAAGATACTCAAAGCTGTAATCTCATCACAAAACACTTTACCATGACTTAACATATTACCACTGATGTAGGCTGGAGGCAGAACAAGCATTTTCTATCTAGTACGCACAAAACACTGTCAAAGTTGCTGGTAACAATTGCTAAGGAACTTGCTTTATTAAACAGATCCTCAGTTTTCCAAACTCCTCTAGTTTTAATTGCAAAGTTACTAACTCCGTAACTTTAAGGATAATTCCAAATATGACAAGAATCACAGAGTCTGACAATAGTTAATGTATAATTATGCAAAAAATGCATAATTATGCAACAAACAATTTTCATTATTATTTTTTCCCTCCTGATATAGATACGTTTCATGTATTATGAACCCTCAAGGCTTCACATGCTAGAAAAACAAGCAAACATTCTGAAATATTAAATAAAAAAATTCTCATTTTAAAATCATATTTCTGGGGGCTTGGCTTGGGCTTCTTTTAAACGATACAAGAGTGGTCAATCTCAAGAGAGAAGAGGCATGTATCTAGTTTAGGAAGAAATATTTAACATAAATAAAGAATGATAAATGACCCAACTTCATGCATATAGAGTTAGTGAGGAGTTACCTTATAAATAGGATTTTTTAAGCATCTGATTAGAGTCTCATAAGGTACAATTCTCAAAATGAAAAAAAAAAATAGACTTAAATAACCAATGACATTCCATGGAAAAATCCCTCCCCCCTAACACTTCAAGTAACATTTAAAATTTGCTTTATCTTTGCTGAGTCAAAGATAACAAAGCTTACTGTCTCAGAAAATTTTGTAAACTAAATTTTGTCAATGCTTACCTGTTTGGTATGCACAATAAAGCTCATTTTGTTTTCCAGACTGTGGATTTGAAAACACGTATCTCCATCTCCCAACTGCCACATAAAGCAACCGTACTTCAGACTGAGGAGTAAGGCCTACAGTGAAATGCAGAAAACTATCATTCCGAAGATACTCTCAACACTTACAAACTGAACTTTCCTCTGTTCACTTATATAGGATTTTGACTTAGAACAGTTGTAGCTTATAAAGCAGTCGAGTGGCAAAAGACAAGGCTTTATTATTAATACCTTACAAAGATCTTAAAATCTTGGAAATCTTTACAGTCAAGTTTAACCAAACACTCTGATGCAAAACAACAATTAGCACAAAGAATTTAAGAGAACAGAATGCAACTTAACAGTTATTATTGGCAGTTCACTTATTAAGCTGAAGCTGACCTTGGTTTCCATGTTGAGGAGGTGCAACCCTTTTACATTTACTCCTACATACACTTTGATGACTTTATGGCTACTTGAACTTGCTTTGGTGAATATCTGTCCTGTGAAAAAGGCTGCTCCGTAAGTAGGAATTTCCCAGCAATTCTGCAAAAACATGCGCTGAAGATGATGCATCTCTTTACTTACACCTTCACTGGTGCTGAGATTCTAGAAATAAAGGAACAATGGCAATAAACAAGTCTTCCCAAATAATTGTGTTTATTTGAAAAAAAATACACTGTTTAGTGGAAGCGAGTATTCCCAAAGTGCTTTCCCAGCAACCATCCTCCAAAGACACCACACCCAAATTAAAACCTAGATCCACAGAAAGGTTCAGATGCCAAAGAAGATTGAGGCAGAATGCAGATGCCTGTACGAGCCTCAAAAATCCCAACCACAGGCACCTAAACTCTGCAAGTCTCCACATTTTCACCTCTATCAGCAAGATCTCACACTTGTCAGGGATAAGCAGCTAGGCACCCATCTGACACTAAATCCATCAGAATCCATAAAACTAACAATTCCTCCTTCAGGAGGTCTAATCCAGTGAGACACTGTAAGATGATCAAGTACCTCCCCAGACACAGCACGGATATATATATATATATATTTTTTAAACAAAAGAGAGATGCAGCTTTCTTTTCTTTAATGAAGCCCTCACTCAGAATGAGACGTGATTCTATTTCTTCCTCTTCTGTTGAGAGAAACACTCACAACACCGGGTTTTTGGAGTGCTCCCAACTCAAAATAGCCCAGTGTAAAGTACCCTAAGCAAAAGAGGGAAAATGACTACTTGAACTCTGAAACAAACAAACAAACAAGAAAATCAACCTGGCCACAAATGACATGAGAAGGCGTAAGAGGGAACACAAGTCATTAGCAGTTAAGGCCATGACTGTGGGTGTGGAGGATGGGACCAACCTCGTGGTTTCCACACCTTGCATTACAGGTTGTCCAAGTTCTACACAGCTATTAAAAAAGTAAAACATTAATATCTTTGGAACGAAGACTAACTCCTTTCCCCTTCCCTCCCCTCCAACTCCTCCCTCCCATAATGGCCTTAGAAGACTAAAAAACTGTGCTCACTCTTGCATACTCTCTGATACAAGAAAGAGTAAGAAGTCTTCTATGCCTTCTGCTAGACTCTAGTCAAGGGAGTCAGTGTGTGTGTGTATACGCATCAGCAGTGCTAATAGGTCCCTAATGTACAAGTTAGACTGGCAAAAAGGACTTTGTGGATCCATCACAACTAGATTTCATAAAAATCTACTCTGACATATTTTACAGGTATCTGAACTAGCAGTGTCCTCAATGAAGTTAACACTGAAGTTAAATGAACAGAGGACATAATTATATTTACTTCTAGCAAACATATCAACTGCAACTATACAAGAAAAACAGCATTCCAACAACCCAATTTGAAAATTCCACACACACACATTTCTAGTTTCGTATACCAGTATTTTCATACATTAACTGACAATAAAACAGTCAAAAAAAAGTTGAAGACAGGATTTTCTAGAATTTGACTATTTATCTCACCTTGTATTCGTGAAGTATCCTGTTTGTCCAGTGAGGAGCTTTACTTTTTAGCTTAGTGATTGGTACTATAGATTTAAGATTTTCTTCACTAAGAGAAAAAGCAGAGAAAACAATAGTTTTATTTCAGTAAACGTTAAGGACAAAGAACAATGTCTGCCAGCTTGTGTCTTTGAGCCACACATATTGAGCTAAACTGTCAGCTCCCACCCTATCTCACCTCATCAGTTGAGAAGCTTTCCTGAAAGGGAAGCCAAAGCTTCCTAAGATAGGGTGCAACTCTCAGTTAATGGAGATCCACTTTATATGGCTTTGTGTTATCCACTGTCAGCAGCCCACATCACGGACATGGCAGGGAAAGGAGATGCTGGCTGCAGAATGCATGGTCATCACCTGATTGCAGACCAATTCAGTGATTTCCAGTTTGGGAGCCAAAATTAGATACAGGGGGTCATTTAAACCTGAATATCCCATACTCAGAAACCAGGGAGATGGCTTATGGGTACCCTTCTCTTCACTGCTCTATTCAGCTGCACAAACTGTAAACTCTGCACTACCAAAGACTTGCCCATTAATTTAACATGAAAGTTAGGTCACATGACATGAAAGTGAGACTATTTATATGAAGTGCCCTTTTTTTAAACACTGAAGGAAGTCCTTACTAGTTTATTTTTATGCACAATTAATATAGCACAGTATACATCACTAGCTTTCAGAAATATTTAGTCCTTTTTTATTTATATTTGTCAGTAACAGCACATACTGTCTGCCTTGCACAAGGACAATGTATCCACATCTTCAAGGATATTATCATACAAACAACAGCCAGGATACATTTAAAAACTCTCAGCATACAAATCTTTGCATCTGTCTGAAGGAGAACAAAACTGATATGTATTTTCAAACATCTCCATTTGAATATGCATAGGAAGCATACCCCAGTGCCCACAAGGTTCTTCCATCTGGCCCAAACTATCTTTTCAAGTAGCCCTATCTAAACAGTCGAACACTTCCCTCTGTGCAGTATCAACTCAGAGCCACGTTGCTGACCTGCCCCAGTGGGGAAAGGAAAGCCAAGGAACTTGGCTTAAGCCCTGCTTAAGCAGCTACTGGGATTCAGAGTTCATATTAAACCCAACTGGGTTTAACTGCCCACTGCTGCTGGTGGGGCAGATCTACCAGCAATGTAGCCACAAGACAAGATGGGTCAACAGCTGAACCTACTGAACAGCCCACCCAAAAGTTCTCCAGTCAGTGAGCTCATTCATCTAGCTTATTTTGTGTTGGCACAGTCTCTGTACCTATCAGAAGGAAAAGAAAGGAAGGTACAGATGAAATCAGTACAGCCAGCTCTTTCAGGGGCAGCCCACGCTTACACCAGAGTAACTGTTGCAGAAAATGCACCCTGATTAAGTGATGGTGGAGAATAGGACCCAAAAAAGCAAGCCAATACACCCCAGCTGATGCTGTGAATGAGCAGTATAGCAATACCCCAAAATAGCACAGCTGCTGTTACATGAATGAGTTGGGGTGGAGACGGTGGGCACAGGAGCAAAGGTGCACACAGAAAAGAGAAATGAAATCCTGGTGTGCTCAGATACTGCTGTAGATATGTGCGTGGGAGAAAAAAAGCCACATCCCAGAACAGCTCACTTGCTCAGGCAAGTGGCGAGAAGGGGAGAGAAAAGCACCATCTGGCAGAGCCCTACTGGTGCTGTTTCTGAGCAATTTAGTCTAACAGTCCACATGGGAGTGACCAAAAAGATGTAACATCTCTCCATAGTTCCCTCAACGAGGGAAGAAATCCAGCCCCAGAAGTTGGTCTAGCTGGACACAGTAAGTGGTTTCTTCTGCGTCGCCCAAAATGAATTGTTCTGTTAAGTCTCAGTCCTCTTAAAAGCCTTCATTCACATCAGTACTGCTACTCATTTTGGTATTACTATATCTTGGTACAGATCTGCAGAATACAGAAACTCAGTCCCTCTGCATGGGATGGCAATAATTAAAATGAACGTATTTTTCAGATCCCATGTGTAGATTCTATGAATACAGGGGAGGTTATGTGGATACCCTGAACTGGAGCAGTGATGGAGAAAAATAATTGCTACAGCATACCTAAAGTTTATTTGAGAATAATGCAGTAAGTGCTATCTAAATCATTTCATTTACAAAGAAAATTTTAAGTTTAAAGACACACTTACTTTAGAAAGCCCTGTTTATGTTTCTTGCTCTCATAATTTCCATAGACTATTTGCAACAGCAGACTTGCCAGTGTGATCAGCTTGGCATCAGGTGATGTATAGAAACCTTTCAGCAAATTATATCTGGCTTCATCAAATAGGATAAGAATAGCCAATGGATCCTCAATCTGTTGAAAATATTTGAATAGTATGATTTCTTTGTAAAAAGAAAATGAACTTAAAAAAAATAATAATACAATTTCTCATTGATTCAAAGACAGAAGACAAAAGTGTGATCCTCCCTGAAATGTATATTTTAGTAATGCTTGGTAATAGAAAAAAATATAATGCAGAAATATTTTCAATGACTTAATTACAGACTTTACTGATATAACACGCTTGTAAATTGTGGGTGACTAGCATACCGTGCCTAGTCAGAAGTTCCTGAGAAATACTCACATCAAACTAATAATGTGTCAAAACCATTTTATACACTGCAGTCAACAAAATATATCAGAGATTTTAAAAATTATTTACTTAGAGCTATAAACTGTGTTTTTTCTCAGACATCCATTCTGAATAATAAATTTGAATAATCCCATTGAAACTGATCAATTAAATATCTGAAAAACCACGGTACAAGAAAAGGAAAGAAAATAGGGCAGGTTCTTATTAGCAGTATGACAGACAGGTAGAGATTGGGACACATGGCCTTTTGATAAACCAAACAGCTGAGAAGGTGAGAGATCAGAATATATGTTTAAATGTGAATGGCAGAGACAGGAAAAGAACGTGAAGACCCAAACTATTAGAGAAAAGAGGTCATTAAACACACTGAGTGTTGATGGTCAAACTGTTCTAATTTTGACCATAATTTCATGCTATCACTTCAAAGTGCGGACCTTTTTTTCAATTTCCAATGGAAGTCTCACATCTCTTCTCAGGAAAAGCTGTGAAGTTTCCCTTTGAGGATCCAAGTTTGTCAGTTCAGTGAATATTTCAGACCAGTCTCGAATATGCTGCAAAGGCTTGTGATACGGCTTCAGCTGGAGGCCTGGAAAATAACAATTTTGTTTACAAATAAACAAATAGGACAAACCAGGACATACATGGATGATTGAATGCTGCACCAAACCAGAACATTTCAAACAGAGGACTCATTAAAGCAACATTTTTTTCCATGTTTTCTAAACTGCTATATAGAAATGGTTTTGAAAATATGGATTTATTGACAAAACTCTCAGAGTCAATTCAACAAATGCACTAATGATGAACCTTTATTATTTTCAGCTTCTCAAGAGTGAAATTATATTAAAAAAAATTAATGGAATACCAAGACAGACCTTAAAACCAGAAGAGTAAAGGGCCTCTGGAAAGCCAGCAGCCCAAATACCATATTAAATAAAATTGCAATAATAAAAATGTTAGAGATTGTTGTGTCAATTATTCGGGGAGAAATACAAAGTCTAAAAGTGAGATTTTGACAGAAAAATACAGACATAGATTATAAAGGTATTTGCCACTTTTGGATATACACACCATAAACTTTTCAGAACGGACATACCTTTCTTTATCTGTAAAGCATCATGATTCCTAACAGGCTACAATCATGCGATTTTTCATGTCCTCCTGTCTATGTGAAAGCTGACAAATCAATATTCTCCTCATTACTGTATTTATCTCATCCTCACTGCTCTGGCTGTTACCTTGTGATATTTTATAATCTATTCACCTGACTTATCCACCCTGCATTCAAACATAGAAAAAATTATCCTTCCTATGTACAAGAAAACTATGGTCTTTACAGTTGTATGCAACAAAGTGCAAAAAAAATCATTATATAATGAAAACACATCATTAGTTTTATGTAGTAAATCAGAAGTTGATTTAATTTCAAGCTTAGACAAAATATCTTGAGAATTACTTTTTTTTTTTAAATCAACACCTAATGCATCAGTGATCTGTCCCCTCAAATACAAAACTAATACTTCAATGATTTGAGTAAAACATGACATACTGAATGTCTATGTCTTTCTGAATGTCAAAGGGCACAAGCAGCAAAATTTCAATGCAAACATTTCTTTCTATTCCAAAGGCATTAGCCTCTATGTTTGTCTGAGGGTGACAATAGCCGTATGATATATGGCAAAGTAAAAAGGCAAATGGGATGACAACAGGAGAAAAAGGTTTAAAAAAAACCAAAAACCAACACTGAAGAGAAAATTGCTTGCTTGCAACATTTATAGATAGAAAATATATAACAATGCCCCTGCAGAGGAAGATTAACATCAACAAACAAATTTAAATGTAAAGCTTCTGTATTAACAGTACTGTCAACACAATATCCAACTAGACCCAGAGAGCAGAAATCGCAATAGTGTTTTGCGAGTAGCATTATAACGTGTCCCACAGCTACCTTGTCACAGCAGTACTGTTTACGTGTTTTCTAACAAAACACACAATCACAATTCATCAGCTCTTTCATAGTTCTTTTTATCTTTTGCTATGTATGTCAGACTATAACTATAATATACTTTTTATTTAAATCAGAAATATGAAAAAATACAGTAAATGTAATAAAGATGTTTGGTACCAGGTATTCACCAAATATATCTGAAAACTTGTTTATCAAAAATAGTTTTAATGCAAAATACATGATAGTTAGTATGATTAAAGGAGCTAATGAAGTAACTTTAATCAACTTTAGTTACTCATTTTAAATAAATTAAATATTAGTAAAAAGAACTACGTCCACGCAATTTCAGATACTCTAGGAAGAAAAATAAAACTAAAATCAGGATCAGTCAGCAGTAAGGCCTGTGACAACAAAGGTGGCCTATAACAGAAAGGCAACCTGCACTAGCCTCATCTTCCCACATGAAATAAATAAATTCCAGACGCCACAGTGACACAGGGCCAGACCTACTGGGGATGCCCAGAACGATGCTTAGAACAGAGAGCTCTCTGCTGCTCTGCAAACACAGTCTGGAGACATCAGACTGTAAAGGCTGCAAGTTGATCTACTGGAAAGCTTGAGAAGACGGAAGAGAAAGTTGGGTTTCAGTCCTTATGCAAAAGACACAAGAAATGAGACCTAAAGAGATTAGAGAGTCTCTGGCAGGTGCAAAGCATACTAACAGTCTAGACATAAGTTAACTCTTCTGTTTGAGAAGAAATATAATTTAACCCTGCCGAAAAAGAGAATTAAAGCCTGTGGCTCCCGAATGTTTTACTGATGTGCAGGCAACAAATTGGCTAAAAGGTTACAAAGATGATTTAAAACAATTAACAGCCACTTACAAGTATATTAATAAAGTTGAAATCATAAAAATGAGCTCTAATTCCAGTGGTCAGTTCTCTCAAATTTACTATGCACCCTGTTTGAATGATACTATTTCCCCAAACCAAGCACAGAGGATTACACGCTTTAACCGCAAGCTGATATTCTGGAAATGATTACTCAAAGCTAATGTAGGCATCCAAATATAGACAAATATATGACTTGATTGCTAAAAATGCTAAGAATTCAAGAGCTCCAACTAAGCTTCAGCTGCCTCTCCATGTTGCTGTACACACTGTCTTCTGGCTACTTTCAAACACAAAACAACTGCAGGAGCTCTGCAGATTTCAAGAGTACAGAATACTAAATGATGGTTTCTGAAAACTGATACAAAGAGGGCATTACAGAACTGTTAGAGAACATATGGCTCAGTTTCCCTTTTTTTCCTGACAAATTACTTTTTTTTTTTTTTTAAAGGAAGGGAGAAGTACAAAAAACCCAGTGAACTTACTGAGGTTCTCAGAACAGATCCAGATAGTAAAGTACTGCTGAGTTTCTTGAGACAAACGCATCCCCTCCATTATCTGCTGTACAGTTGTATTGTTTCCATGTTTCAACTCAACAGAGCGGTATGACCCATCCATACGATAAATTCGTGCCTTTTCATACTACATAAAAAAAATTAAATGTATTAAACAAACCACTTGTTAAAATCCTATCTTTCTATTAGCGCTTCTGAAGAGGCAAGCAATTTCACCATAATTCAGCAGCAACCATACTGTTGAGAAAAATTACATTGCACAACTCCTGCAAATTTACTGTTTATCAAAACGGCTTGTTTCATGTCCTATGCAAGTTCTTATACTGTACTTTCTAACACAACAACTATGAGAAAAATCCTAATGATATTTTGGGGACTTCACTTCTGTTGAACTCAAAGGCAAGCAGGAATCTAAAAGTTCTGAGGGATTTGAGCTTTGCATATCCTGAAACCTCCTTCTCACCATGACTGGCAGGTTGTGAGTTATTCCCATCGTTTAGTCTATACTTAAAAGATCTTAATGTATTCCACCTTCAGCTCTAACATTTGTATCATACAATTGGTAACTGACTAATTTTTCAGAGGAAAACACCAGCCTTTACACAGATCCCAATACAAGTATACAATCTCACTAAGAAATTTTAGCACTTCTATAATACTACTAATAACAAATCATTTTCTCCTTCAGAATTCCATAATTTTCAAAGAATTACAAGTAGGCCCAGAATACACCTCTTTAAAGACATTCTTAAATATAAATCAGGTGCTTAAAGCAGGTACACAGAAATCATAATTAATGAAATTTCCTGTATTCATCTCTTCCTTAAAAGTTCAGTGCTTCAGCTGCTTAAACAAAAAGTTGCAAGAATTTGTCATTTCTCCTCCTCAAATCTGCTTAGTCCTCAAACCCTGAGACATCAATTCTAGAAACTTCTGGAAAAAAGATGAATGCCTTAGAAAGTGACAACTGAGTGAAAATGAGGCTGGAACGTAAAACATCAGTCGATTTTAACTGCAATAGTCACTGTGATTCCTATTGCCTTAACTTCTATCACTAAACTTGTAGTTTTACTGTATTAATTCAACAGCAATAGGTGACAACACAATATCACCTATTATGCTGGGAAATCTACTTAGAAGGCATGCGTTAGTCTTTTAGAGTCATTAGACACAACTCCCATTTGATCAACTTCATAATAATAACTAGAATAAGGGAGATCAATTCCTTCTTTAATTTGGAAGATTCATTCATATTGAGTGAACTGAAGATTCTTTAAAACACCTTGAAAAAATTTTGATAGGATTACTGCCACCTAACTACAGACATACAAGTTCCATCTGAAGTCAAAGAAAAGAAACAAGTGCTTTTTATTCATCTATCTTATTTTAAATATACTTCAGGATGAAAGGACTGGCATTATAAATTTTGTTTACTAGCTGGGCTAAATCTCCACTGACTGCCAAGGAAGCCTAGGCTGACTAACTGATGTAAGTCTAATTTTGGAGAAGCCTACATTTAGTCAGCTGAACACTCCTATATATTGACACATAAAATGATAAGACATAAAGAATACTAACGGTTGAATGATCAGTAGCAGACCAAATCAGCAGCTGATGTGATGCTCCCACAAATAAATCAAAACATCACATTTGAAGCCTTACATAAATAGAAACATTTAAAGAGACAAAATGTTAGCTTTATCAATACCAAATAAATTACATTACATGTAGAATACTGACAAATTAAGCATGCACAACTGCATGTTTCTGGTAACAGCTATAAGTGGGCCTAACTCTCTCTCAGAGTTTGTGTGTAAATTATGTATAAACTTTAAACTACTTAGAAAATAAACTCATACAGGTTTATTCATGGCTTCCTTCAGCAGTTTTGCAGTTTCTTCCCATTCATTTTGTTTGTTTTCTTCACAGACATTCAGTGGAGATCTTCTTTGTTGATCAGTAATGTGCTACAAACAAACAGAAACGCTGATAATACACTGTTTTCACTGGAGATAGGTAAACGCTAACACTTTTTTGAGATAACTAAAAATCATTCATCTTAGGGTTCAGACATTTGATTGATAATGCAATGGGAAAAGTGGAGTTACTGAAAACGATTTAACCAGGTTTTTGGCAACCTCTCAACAGGATCACCATGTTTACACATTGTGATCTGGGGACGCAGCATTTCACCTGCACGAGCTAGCTAGCGGTGCTGAAGCTGCTAGGCAGGGATACAAACAGAACTTACTCTGTCGATTTCCGGATGGTTCAGCAGAATTTGCACTATTTCGGCATGCCCGCCTCCAGCAGCAAAATGAAGGGGAGAGCTAAGCTGCCCATTCAAAAGGTTTGGATTGCATTTCCCTTTCTCCAACAGCATTCGAGTGGCTTCAACTTTTCCATACCTGCAGACAGATTAAAAGCAGAACAGACACAGCAAATGTAAAATAAAATGTTTTTCAGATATTCTCACAGATATTCCTAAATATGAAAAAGCATATTACTATGCTTGGAGTGTATCTTATGTTTCAATAGTTGAAAATTTTTTTTCTACATTTACTTCTTGATTAAGATAACATATTTGTAACTATCCAAAAGATTCAAAAGAAGTCACATAAAAATAAGAAATTCTAACAAGATTTCTAGTGTAACCTAACAGTAGCAATCATTTCTAGACTGTAATTATACACAGAAGTAAAGCTTTGAAATGTCACCAAAGACAATGGAGCATTAGTAAGTTTGTTGAAAGTAAAATTTTTAGTTCTGCACTTATGTGGTACTATCTAGTAACAATTTATTGGGATTCATTATAGACATAACCAAGCCTGCGTTAAACTAGCTAGCTTGTGTAGTTGTAGCAATCCAGTCATGGCAAAATAGAGCTCAGCCTTGACTGAAAAAAATCTGCTGGAGAAAAAGAAATCCTCTGATTGTCATGTAGCTGAATCCTAAGGACTTTTAAGCTTCACGCTAAAATCTGATGATTGTTAAATCTTGTGTACACCATTTATGCAAACTTTCTGAGAAACACAAAAAAATCAAGTAAGTTTCATTTTTTTTTTATAATCACGTTTGATTTTCAGGTTCTTCATGTAATCAGATATTATTACAAATATAGAAGACTGACTTGCTTAAAGATAAAACGAAAGCACTTTTACCACAGCTGAGGAATGCTCTGAAGAATTCATAGAATAAAATCATCATAGCATTAGAGAATCATAAATGTCAGCTGAAAGAGACCTCTGGAGGTCACCTAGTCCAGCTTCTTGCTCAAAATATGACTATCACAAGCACTTGCTCACCTCAGCTCAGCTATTGCCATGTTGTCATCAGACTGCTCTTTAACCAACAAGCAAGAGTTACCTCCCTGGACTATACCCAAGATCTCCAACAGTGATTAGAACAGATGCTTCAGAGGACAGATATAAGAGGCAGTAGGTAAGTATTTGATAATAAGGTCACCACACTGAGATCTATCTGAATGGTTTCTGAGGAGACCAAATGATCTCAAATGATCTCAAAAGGTGAAGCAATGCATCTCTTTGGACAGTTAACACTAACACATACTACAGTCACAGTGTAAAAGTCTAGAGTTTCTCAACTTCTCATTTTTTGAGTCTGTATGATAAAATTACGTAAATGCTTAGTGCTAAAGACTCATGACAGCAGAATGCATTTGGCAGAAATACACTCAGTTGGCTCACCAGCATGCATAATGAATAGGTGCCCAGTGGTCACTATCTAACTGATTAACAGAAAACTTTTTATCCAGAAGGTGGCTTAGTAAATCAGAATCGCCTTCGCAAGCACTGCGATGAAGAGGGAAATCATCTACCCACTGGTGCTCCCTGTGAATGAAAAGGGGAAACAGGAGGGAAACACAGTTCAGAAATATTTCAATAGTTGAACAAAAAGACTTTTTTTTAAATGACTAACTGAGGACTAACTGTAGATCTACATAAAGAATCAAGATAAAGCTCATGCAGCTAAGATGCATCAATATTCATACAACTAGTATTTCAGTCGCACAGAAGTCAAGCCACAGCTTTATTCATTATGCCAAGAAATGCTTCTCTGATTTTATTTTGTAATTTAAATCTTCCTTGCTCTGTCCTTTACCTGTTATGTTTCAGTACCTAAAGATGTAAAATAGATTTTTTTAAACATGTATTTGTACACTTAAGTACTAAAGTAATGGGAATCTCATTCTGACTGAGTCTACCAAGTATTACTATAATACAACAAAATTATTTGTTAATGAAAAAGAAATGTAACACAATACTTGTCCTCGGTGACACTGCTCATGCTACGTTGCCACTTTTCTCTTTTTGGAATCTGAATCTTTGAATAGTCTGGGGCTCCAAGGCCGAAGTATGGATTTATTACCACTTTGTCAACCTGTGAAGAAACAATTTAAAACTGAAAAAAAAAAAAAATCTTACTGAGACTTGACTAAACAATCCCCCGTCCAAGCCAAATATTCTCTTTGAACCAAAGTTATGATAGTAACTTTCTACAGTTAAAGGAACTGGTGTTCAAATGCGTGAATTTGAAAGTCTAATTTGGCAATAAGTGTGCAATAAATACATCTGATTATATTAAACATAAAGCACACTCACATCAAATACATGAATGAAATGTAAAATGAAAATATATGCAAGTTTCACAAATATTAATAGAAAATATAGTTCTTACCCTATTGGTATACTGAAGGTCGGACCCAAACAAAGGATTATAGATACACACATCTGCTTTCTCCAATGCCAACATTTTACTCTTTATTTCTAGGGCAGTATAACCCATGTGTAACGAGCTCTCTGTTTGACCAGGTTCTATAGCATAGGCAGGGTTTATTACATTTGTTTTAATTCTCTCAAGAGGAGATGGTCTGAATAAAGCTGGGATGGAATGAGACTGGGTATGGCGTTCATCCAACCACCTGCAGAAGAGAATGGGCATATAATTAATTTCCAAGTAAAAAAAGGACTATTTTTGTCATGCCTGTCCATTATTCCATCTGATTAAGGGTTGTATGTTCGACAGAAAAAACCCTCCAGGAATAAGACCTTATGTCCATAAAATTACTGGACTCTATGAAGTAACTCATCTAAAAAATTCTTACGTTTTAATTATCATGTGCACAGCTGATGTTATAGCACTAAATTAATCCCCATACATGAAATTTTGTGAACAGAATACAGTTATGCAAATAGTATTTGCTCAAGTACATTTCCTGCAGATGCAAATTCTCAAAGAAAAGGAAATTATACGTTAAGGTAATAGTCACATTGGTTAAAGCCACAACACTTAACACCACCAAGATGTTACATTCTAATGCATTTACTTTCAGTTTGTGGTATTACTACTCTCAAGGTACAAATTTAGAAACTTAAAGTAGATTGTTTAAGTTTCAACATCAGTGCAGACTTAAGTCTTCCAACTCTTCTGCTTTGTTAGTTAGGGAGAAGTGGGAGAAGAGAAGAAAGGGAGGTCCTTTGATAGTTTCCCAACTGCCAAATCTTTTTCAGGTGGGCTACCACCTGCGAGACAGAGGGGGAAGTCATCACGGTCCACCTGCTGCGTTTTCTCCTGCCACATATGCTTTGTAACACAGGGCTCAAGGAAAGTTACTCATGGTTATTTTGGGGTAACTATGTTTTCATTTAATTGCTAAATTTATTTTACTGTTATGTTGAACAGGGCACATGTTAACTAAGGGGCTAAAGCCCTGTCTGTGTTTAGGTTTCTGCAAACACCTTCTCATAAACTTGAGATAAACATGTACTTTGGAATACAATAAATTTTAGTTAGTGATTTAGCCTGGAAAGGTAGAAGAAAAAAAAAAAGTATGCGGTTTCAAAAGAGAGATCCACTGATACAGACTGCTTGAAGTCTACCTGTCCCAGAACCACGTGTAAGGGCAGAACGTGGCTCATGGGCCAAAGCATACGCTTAGGCCTGGATCTTGAAGTCCCACATCCAAGCTTTGTTCCCATCACTGTTCAAAGTCGTGTTATGAACAGGGACGTTAAAATTGTGGTCATGTGCTATAAATACCCTCCAGCCTGTCTGAGGTATTTTCAGGCAATTTCTCTAAAACATTGTCAGATTAATTAGTTAAGGCAATTTGAACCTTTCAGAATTGTTGTTTCAGACTACTGACCTAGAAAATCATCAATATAAACTGTTTTCTGTTATATTTCCAAGGTTTCTCTCACAACTGTAAGACTAGTAACACAATTTAAACAAAGCCTAGAGTCTGAAGGCATTCATTAAGTAAAAAATAAATGTAACAACTGACACTGCTACAGATGGAAATATTACAACTCTGTATTAATAAACTGTAAAAACCCTACACGTAGAACCTTTTTAGGTAGTAGGCTGTAATTTATATTTTTTTGAGACAGCGAAAAGTTTTGCCTAACTTTAGTAATGTGTGGCAGAATAAGATGCACATAAACACAGAACCTCCCTGTTCCTGAAGATAAACGTCTGCTTAAAATACAGTTCAACAGACTTACTCCTGCAAATAAGGTGATACATATGTATGGACTGGGTCAGACACTTCTTTGTTAAGGGGGCATAAAAAGGCCAAAAAAACGCTCACATGTTCAATTTTCAAACTACTATAAATCTAGCTAAACAACTAATCACCTCCCAGAAAGTTAATTCCGTACTTCAAATAAACTTGTATGGCTGGGGAAGATACTTCACTATTTGTAAAGGGAGGTTTAATTTAAATGCGAATCTCAACATTATATAACTAGCAGGATGTTTCCACTACACTCTGGAAAACACTCTCAGTGATAACATATATGTCATTTATAGAAGATTAATCATTAACATTTTATATGGTTTTATAAAACTTTCATTGTGAGCACAAACTTTTAAGAAGACACTTGATTTAAATAAGCTACCATTCTTCAGTTCCCAAAAACACTTTTAAAGATTTAGAAATCTGTCATCATGGTTTTGGTTTCTGATAATCATGTGAAGAAATAACATGATATTACTATGATTTCCTTCTTAATCAGAAGACTGATGTAAAACCACTTGCTACATCTACATATGTCCTTGTTTATCTTCTATTTTAACATGAGTATTTTTACTGATGGCATTTCTTACTTATCCAAAGCGATTAACATTCTTGCAGTAAGCGTAGCAAAATGGGTGCTGGATTCACTGCAGACCCTCATGATGTCTTGTAAACAGTAGAACACAGGGCATCCAGGGCTGTATGCGTATTTTGTATTATCTAAAAAGGAAACAGACTCTGAAGACACACTGACAAGAAGAATCTTACTTTCCCTTCTGGATCTTCTGTAGTTACACATTCCCAGCTAAATGAGAGTTATTTTTTTTTTATGCTACAGAAGTTTAACTTTTTCAAAATTGCATACAATCCTTATGTAAAAACTCACTGTAACTCAGCAAAGTACCCTTACAAACCTTAAAGTGTTCAGTTACTATTCCACCAGTGTCATCAGATTCATTTGAGAAATAATTATAAATGTATACTGGTGCCAAAAAAAAACCCAACCACTGTTGGTTTTGAATAGGACTTATGGACAAAGTGGTATTTATTGCTGTTGGTAACTTCACAGTCATATTTATTTATTTGACAGTTTTTATCCTTAAGGCTTATCACAAAGAACAAATGAAGAGTTTTCCCAAAAGCACACAGACATCTGCTTCAAAATTTTTTAATACTCTACTTACAAGCAATTTACTTTGCCCTTTAAATACTTTATTCATCCTTCCTTACTCAAACAAAAATGTTTAGTGACTTAACAAAGCATTCTTCTCTGAGTAAACAACACTGAACTGAATTGGTTGGATGCCTTATTTACATTGGCATTCGGTAATTTTTTAAGAGTTAATGCATACATTTTGGAATATAATCATCAAATAAACAAATGCAGCTTAAAACAAAAGTGTGCTATAGTTACAGAAACAAATGTAATACATTACATAAGTTTTCCCCTAGTTTAAGTAACTTTTTCAGGTTTTAAGGTATTGGGAGAAAGGTCTGCACCCAAATCTAACTTTTTAATGCTTACATAAAGAGTCATATCACATATTCACAAAAATTCTTAAGAAACCATCAACTGAACTTCTGCAAAATCCATACTACTTCAGAAATTACGTTTACCTTTGACAACAGTTGGAACAATGTAAAGTGATGCCTCCTGGCCTGCTTTCTCTCCATCAAGAGGAAACTTCTTCATTAACACTACTCGCTTTCCTAGCAATAAATAAAAATAAATAAAAAGCAATAAATAAATAAACCAAAAAAAAAAAATCTAGAGTTGGCTGACTTAAAGGTTAGCAGACCTATCCTTCCCAATTTCTAGGAAACAAAATTATTTATTACCAGAAATCTAAGCAAGCTAAAAAAATCTAAATGACAGTAAATTATAAAAGAACATAAAGATAAAGATATACATACTCACTAGCCTGAAAAATAACAAGACTGTACACCTTTTCTCATAGTAACTTTTCTATGCCCCTTATTATTTGTCATTACAAATGATTCTTCTCCCAAACCACCTGAGTTTAAGCAAGATTCTTTTTGAACTGGAGATCACGAGTACATGCTCTATTCCATGCTAGGGTGAATTCTTTATTCATGTAGGGGTATGGCGATATTTTCCATGTTATCTTCCCTTCCACACTTACAAAAGTTAGCAGTCTGCTTGCTTTTCTGACCTCAGCTATATTTTTTAGCTTGGGCCCTCGGTCCGAGGCAAGTTAGAACTCCCACGCTCCATGAGCCAGAATGGTTTTGTTTCTGCTACGCATCACTTAATGTCTATTAATGCTATTATGTTATTTCATATTTCCTGCTCAGTTAGCTTTGGTAAGTCCATCCAGCGCCAGTTATGGCCACCTGCAACATTTTATCCTCTAACTAGCTCTTCCTTTTCCAGGTTGTTAGCACTGTACTGTCTTGTCTGCACTGACAACCTTCCCAGTGTAACCTTACAAACCTTTCATGGCAGAGATGTGGTACACAGCAAAAAAAGTGCTGTAGTCAGAACAGTTTATACCAAGCTGGAAATGAAATAAGCTGGCTAAAACAATTTTATCAGCACAAGTGTGAGGTTGTTTGCCAGATCAGCTATGTCACAATAATAACAAGAACATGTACTAATCAAATTACATCTATAGCTGATACAGTTATGCCGGAAGTATTTTAATGTAGATACTCTGTCTACTAAGCAATGCAATCAGAAAAAATTTATTGACTAGTCAAGTTTTAGCTGAAACTAAGGTTAAAAAAGCCACTTTAATCTGATTTGCCAAAAGTTTAGCTATAAATCTCAATTTGAGGTGACAAAGTAGTACAGACAAGGAAAGTTCAACTTAATAAAAATCTTTTAGGAAGCATTTTATAGAGCTGGAAGTTAAAGGGAAAAAAAGGTAGATCAAAGGTTTTAGCTATATGGTTGTTCTGGGCCTGGGCCTTTTTGATGAAACCCCCAAAATGTCTTGTTTTTTAAACTAAATACTTTGCTTTTGAACAACTTCTCTATGCCCATTTCAATTTTAAAATATTTTACAGCGATATCAACAATAGATTGGATTAAAACATTTTTACCTTTGATACCCTGATTGGCTGGTGAAATCGGTTTGGTGGCTTCTAATACATAATCCAAGATGCTCTGGGTTATCTCAGTGCCTCCCTGCAGTTTGGTTTCCAACAAAACTTTCTTTCTTTTTTTCTTTTGACCTTCAATGGGAACTTCGAGCAACAAAATCTTTCAAACAATAATGAAACCAAAGCAGTATTTAAGCACAGCTGAAACAAGCACAGAACTCTTTTTTTTTTTCTTTTTGGTATGTATTGTACCACTGTAACAAAATTCAGGCAGCACTGAACGTGGGAGAGTACCATGCTGAAGTCAGAATGACCTCCAGAAGGGCAAGGCTAGAGAGAAAAATACAAGGCGGCATCCCTGGACTGAGCCCCTGCAGAGCAAAAGGCCCACCAAAATGAACCACAAGGCAAGTCGAAGCTGCAGAGGCCTGACTTGCAAGGTATGTCTGTGAATCACGTGCAGATTCACATTTTAAATGAAAAACTGTTGCATATTCCTGGTATGCTGAAGTTTTTAGCCTGTGGATTTTAGAGAAAATAATTCCTTCAAATATACTGTAACATAACAAAATAAATAAATATACTGAGGCTCTGGTATTTGCTTAAACAAAACACTTCCTAGTGTTTGATATATTTTTCATCTGTGGATTTTGCCCAGGACCAAATTCCAGTCCCTTCTCTATTAAAGATGTCTTACGATTTTACTAAGATCTAGAGCCAACTAAAAAAAAAATTCTAATTCCGACTGAAATAAATGGTAGCTGGTCATATAAATACTTTTGAAGCCTGGGCTTTAGTATCTTTAGTAAGAATGATTAAGCCTTGGGTTCCCTACTAATATTGATACTATTGTTTCTCTATTTAACAGAGACGCAAAGAACAACAACAAAGAATTATAAAACTGTAAAGTGTTCCAATACTATACTGATGGGGCAATGCATAGTAGGTATATATGATGTGTATACATTGTTTCAGCTATCTTATTGTCAGATTCATTTTTCTGCCATATTATTACATATATTATTAGATATTATGTTTTAAATTTTAATAAAGCAAAAAAAAAAAGAGTTTTACTTCATAGGATTTAGCTCGATATTCCCGAGAATTCAGGCTAGCAGTATTTTTTGGACGAATCACAGCAACATATGCATCTCCAATGTTTTCTGGGTTTCCCATCTTGCCTTCTTTTTTATTTTATCACTAGAAACAATGAAATAAACAGGAAATAAAGGTTCAGTTAAAAAAAAGAAAAAGAAAAACAACAGCACCCTAAACTCCAGGATACAGTAATTATATCCACTGATGCTTTGCTTTATTCGTTTATATTTCTTTAACTGGAGAAATACCAGTGATTGCTATAATTCTGCTTCACTTCCAAAAAAATAAGAATGTGGACAACATAAAACGATGGAGGAACTCTTACATTATGCAGATTTAATATGAATAATCTTGTTCTCTATTTTGCAAGCCAGGCAAAAGGCCAAAGAATTTTAGGACCCAGAAAACTATATGAAATTACAAAAAAAAAAAAACCTTTAAAGTGACAAGCTGCATAAATTATAAAATGTGTTATTATGAAGTACTGCATTCCCACCAGTTCCACAGGAATTAAAAAAAAAAATCTGATTTTCCATTTTTTCCTAATAGGAAGTAGAACACAAACTTGCCTACAGCCTAGCTAACAGAACTGAAAAAAAAATTCCATAATATGGATTTTTGGTTTACTTCTTTTTACTTCAGCAGGGCTGTAAATTGGGGCACAATTTACTCAAACTGAGCTTCTGGAAGGAACACATCTTCAGTTCTGCCAAAAAGTGCACAGAGGTCTTTAGATTTAAGGTTAAACTTTGCTTTAACCAAAAGTGGCAATTCTCATAGCCATAAAATCCTACCAAATAGGTAAGGTAGGAAAAGCCTCCCAAGGCCAACTGAATCACGTACTGGATTTGAGAAAGAGGGTCACGGCTGGGCCCTGCCAGCTGATCCTTCTCCTGCACCGCAAACGAAGCTCCTTCCGTCCCACCCGATCAGCAAGCGCCTATCACCCGCAAATCAATCCCTCCGCCAAGCAGGGATTTTTATCATTAACTACCTGCGGCTGCTTCACCTTTCTAGGAGAAACAGAGGTCTTCAGACTCGTGTGCCCTGCAGCCAGTACTTTTTGCCAGGATCAGACCAACTGAAAACAACAAAATAAACGACAGCAAGCACGTCGTCACCTTCAGTTAAGGTAACGGCCTTAGCCAGCGGATGTAGCGCTGGCACCTGAGCAGTAAGCCCGGCAGGGACACATCCAGGCACTGAGCCGCGTTACAGCAGCATCCAGCAACACCGCGCAGAAAAGCGCTGCTGAGGCTCCCGACGCGGGACCCAGCAGCTTCGAAGGGCGCAGAGGCGGCGCCGCCTCAGCGGCAGCGGGGCAACGCGCTCCCCGGCGGGGTCCCCGCCGCGCACCGGCATCGCCGCGACGCGACAGGCCGCAGCGGCGGCGCCCGGCGGGGTGAGCGCGGCCGCGAGGCGAATCGCTTCCGAGCCGCGGGCCGGGGCGGCTGCAGGGACCAGCGGGGCCGAGACGGGGCGAGAGGCAGCGGCGAGGCGCAGGCCGCGGGCGCGCTGCTCTCGGGCACCTCCAGGCGGCGGCGGCGGCGGCAGCGCGCCCGCCACGGCTCCGGGCAGCGGCAGCCGGCGCCGCGGCCTCGGCTCTGCCGCGGCTGCCGAGGAGCCGGGGGCAGGGCAGGGCAGGGCAGGGCAGGGCCGGGCCGCGGCCGCACCCGCCCCGCCCGCCCCCGCGGCAGTCTCCGCGCCTCGGTGCCCCCATCGGCCCCGTCCCGCCCGGCTCTTCCCCAGAGCCGCCCGCACCGCCGCCTTACTCGGTGGTGCCGGCAGCCGCCGCTCCGCCGCGCCCGGCACCCAGGCCCCGCGCCGCGGCCCCGCCCCCTCCCTCCCCCGGCTCGGCGGATCCGCTTCCCGTCGGAGCCCCGCGAGCCTCCGCTGCCGATGAGTTTCCGGGTCGGCGGCCTGAGCGCCCGCCGCTGCCGCTTGCTGACCGCGGGCGGAGAGAAGCGCGAGGGAGCGGGTGCCGCGCCGGGCCGCGCCGGGAGCGAGCAGCGCTGTCGCGCAGGCGGCCGCGGAGGCGTAGCGCCCGCGCGCCCGCCGAGCGCTGCCGGGGCTGTCAGCGCCGCCAGCCGCCGCGGAACAAAGGGGCAGCGCGGCCGCCGCAGAGCCCGGCCGGGCCGAGGCCGCCTCGCCCGCGCTGCGGCCGCGGCCGCCGGGCGGATGGAGGCGCTGGGTGCGGGGCGCGGAGGGCCGGGCAGGGCCCCTGCCAGGAGCCGGTGAGTGCCGCGGAGGGGCCCGCGCGGGCCGGCCGTGCTGTGCTGTGTGCCGTGCCGCGGCGCGGGCGGCGTCTCCGCGGGAGGGCGAGAGGCGGCGAGCGGGGCGCCGGCACCCGGCTTCGGGAGCGCCGCGCTGCCCTCCGCGCTGCGCCGCGGCTCGCTTGGGGCCGGCGGCGGCAGGAGGCGGCGGCAGGAGGCGGCGGGCCGCCCGGGCGGGCTGCTCCCCGGCGGCAGCGGCGGGGGCGCCCCGAGGCGGCGGGGCCGGAGGGCCGCGCTCCGGCCCCGCCGCCGCCTCCTCTCGCGGGCGGGGGCGGCTGCTGCCTGTGGGCTCGAAATCGTGCCTCTGCTGCCCGAAAGGGGAGGGGGAATTAAAAAAAGGCGTTGGGGTGAGTGGGAGCGTGCGGCGCTGTGAGGAGTTGTGCCAGGATAACCTTGCCTCCAGGCTCGGTAACACCGGCCTGAGCAGCCTTTCTTGAATGAAACCGAGCACCTACGCTTTCGTACTCGAAATTTTTTCCCCTGAAAAACTGAATAAGCAGTAACTGTGCTATGTAAGTAGTTGCACGGCTCTCCGAGGTGCTTTTAGACCCATGCTGGGAATTGGGTGCAACCTTGATATGTCCTGATTGCTCAGTCTGTCTTTTATTTGCAGCTTAGATAGGGTGCAAAGGAACGGGCGACAAAAACATGCTCTGTGAAGGGGGGCAATAATATTCCAACCGAAAGTGTTCGCCTGGGTCCCTCCATCCATGCTAAACACTGATGGCGATTTTGTTTTTATGAGTGCGTTTCTGTGCTCACCAATTACAGAAACAAAGTTTGAGTTGGAAAAATCAGTAGATGAACTGTAATTTAAATACATTTGCTAAAGAGGAAGACCAGTTTCGAGAGAATTATTGTGTAGCTAATAAGATGAAAATAAGAAGAGAATCTGTCTTCCTTACACATATGGGTGTTTCACCCTTACTGTCATCAGTTCTCAATACTCTGTGATGGATTCAATTCTCTGTTTCTGATACTGGGAAAAATACTGCTCGTCTAAAAGAAACTCTCAGACAGAAAGCAAGAGTCTTTCAGCTTCTAACAACATGTGGCTTATTTAGTTGAGGTGTCTACACAGAAGTGAAGTGATAAAATTTACTGCAGGATGTTTTGGGGGGGGACATGGAGAGAGTAAATAGCTGGCTTTATGAAGAAAATACAAAATTACAGAAGAGGCTTCTAGAAACTTTTATTCCAAGACTGTCTATGATCCTGAAGCAATTCCCTCTTTAACAATTTTAGTTTAATATTTATTTAAGGACTTTTGTTTAAATAAACTAGATAATGATGATGGTACCTTGTTTTTATGTGTGCATCAGCAGAATATTGCAAATGCAGATAAATCAAAAAAATCCAGTGGGGCCTATTAATAATGTCAGTGCCTGAAAGACAAAGATTAAGCAAGATTTAAGTAAGATTACACAGTCCTTCTGCTAATTTTTACCTGTGGATTGCCTTACATATCTAAATAGGAGTAGGTACGAACATATATAAGTATGTGATTAGGCTTGTTGAAAGAACATTGAGTGTCCTGGACATAGATATCTATTATGTGTAAATTTACATACATTTGTTTTGTGTTTATGTTAGGAGCACCCACTCCTGGAATTTAAAGGAAAATAAATGTGTACGTCTAACTAAAGGAGAAAGCCCACTGCAGCCATCAGCTTTTGTTCAGTGGAACAACTTTTAAAAAATGCTGTTAGAAAATGTCTTGATGTCTTTGTTCAGCATAAAGACCTTGCTAACACCATGCCTGATTTAATCTGTCCTGAGCAGTTTCTCACTCAGTGGTCCGTGACACCTCTGTTGTGATTATTAGCACTAAATTGCTTTTTGTTTCTCGCAGTAATAGAGCACTGTGTGTTAATTTTTGACTGGTTTTGCTAGCAGTTTTTCATGAGCTTTGGTGTTTAAATTTCTCATAGTTACCTTTGCCTGGCTGGTTAATTAACTTTGCTGCGGTATCTGAAATCTTAAAGGTGCTCTTTGCTGTTGTCATTGCTGAAATTTTGTCACCTTTGCTAAGGTGACTCATGCAGCCAGTAAGACAGAATATTGGAAAACCGGAGGTTACAAATATGTGTGCTGAACCAGTTATGTTTCCCAATCGCAGTACTGTTTTTGCATAACTGATAACGATGCAGAGCAAAGAGATTGATTTTGCTTGCAGAGCAGCCCTGTGGAAATTCTGAAATGTTGCAAAGTGAAAAAGAAAGTTGTGTTTTAAGCACCATCATCATCAGACAGGACTCTTAACTCTTTCTCTCTCCCCTCCCTGAAATGCATGCCACTTACTTTTCCGTGGAGTATTTTTGAAATCACACATACCTGTGAATTTCAAGGGTGAGGAATCTTTCATGCAACATGACACCACATTAAAAGTTTAAGCCCAAGGAGTCTACATAATATTAAAAACTGCTAGTTTCATTCAGTACCGCTGAATGTCTTCAAGATATAAAGTGGAGCTAATGGAAATAGTCTTTGTTTGCCATTTTCTCTGGGGAATATTAGTTTGTCTTCTCTAGTATCAGTAACTCATATGCATTGTATGCCAGCCTATTTTAATTCATATATTTGCGTGTGTATACATATACCTCAACATGCACTTAAAGTGCTGTAGACAAATGAGAGGTATGGCAATACTGAGTACTTTCAGCTTCTTGGTCCAAAAATCACTGTGTGGAAGAAAGATAATCTTTTCTCTCTGTTTCTGTCTGTCTGTCTCTCTCTCTCTCTCTCTCTTTTATTTTTTAATTTTCCTTTTATTTCCTCCGCTTTCTGAGCTTTTGCAATATATTTTGAATTTTCTTCACCTTTTGTGCTCTGTTAACAGTACACTCCTCACTTTGTGCTTTTTTCTTATTTTTTGCCTCACATACCTTAAATTGTACCATAAAATTAAAAAGTGTATGTGTAGGGGAGAAGCAACCTGGGTTTCCTACTACTGGTGTCCAGAGGTGGCCTGAGGGAGCACTTGTAATTTATCTGAGCCTCTTCCAGCATCCATGTTTTAATTAATAGAAAACAATATTCCAAACTTGCACACGTCATATACAGACTAAAATTTCAAACACCCATTTAACTGTGTCATAAACTCTCCTGTTTTCTAAACAGGAGGATCACTATATAAATATTTTTAGATAAGACTAGCACTTCTTTGGACCTAAACTTAGTTTGTAATACTGCTATTATCCTTGAATTTTCTGTAAAGTGTTTTGTTGATGTTGTTTAAAATATGGTTTTGTTTAATGACTTTGCTTTGACTTATATTTTAAAGAATTTGAATTGCGAACTTTGAATGTTGAAGGATAATTGCAGTAAAAATCCGGTAGCAGGTTGTAAATGTATTACTGGAGTGGACTAGAGTCTAGTTGGAGGCCTGTAGCTGGCGGTGTCCCCCAGGGATCAGTACTGGGTCCAGTCTTGTTCAACTTCTTCATCAATGACCTGGATGAAGGGACAGAGCGCACCCTCAGCAAGTTTGCTGACGATACAAAACTGGGAGGAGTGGCGGATACACCAGAGGGCTGTGCTGCCATTCAGAGAGACCTGGACAGGCTGGAGAGGTGGGCGGAGAGGAACCTCATGAAGTTCAAGAAAGGCAAGTGCAGGGTCCTGCACCTGGGGAGGAATAACCCCATGCACCAGTACAGGTTGGGGGTTGACCTGCTGCAAAGCAGCTCTGCCGAGAAGGACCTGGGAGTGCTGGTGGACACCAAGTTAAGCATGAGGCAGCAATGTGCCCTTGTGGCCAAGAAGGCCAATGGTACCCTGGGGTGCATCAGGAAGAGTGTTGCCAGCAGGTCGAGGGAGGTGATTCTCCCCCTCTGCTCAGCCCTGGTGAGGCCCCATCTGGAGTACTGTGTCCAGTTCTGGGCTCCCCAGTACAAGAGGGATGTGGCACTACTGGAGCAAGTCCAGCGAAGGGCTACAAAGATGATTAGGGGACTGGAGCATCTCTCTTATGAGGAAAGGCTGAGAGAGCTGGGCCTGTTTAGCTTGGAGAAGAGAAGGCTGAGAGGAGATCTTATCAATGTGTACAAGTATCTGAAGGGAGGGTGTCGAGAGGATGGAGCCAGACTCTTTTCAGTGGTGCCGAGCGACAGGACGCGAGGCAACGGGCACAAACTGAAACACAGACGCTTCCATCTGAACATGAGGAAAAACTTTTTCACTGTGAGGGTGACAGAGCACTGGAAGAGGTTGCCCCGAGAGGTGGTGGAGTCTCCTTCTCTGGAGATATTCAAAACGCGCCTGGATGCAATCCTGTGCAATGTGCTCTAGGTGACCCTGCTTGAGCAGGGGGGTTGGACTAGATGATCTCCAGAGGTCCCTTCCAACCTCAGCGATTCTGTGATTCTGTGACTGGAAGGAGCTCTGTGCTGTATGCCTGGGATCCCTCCTGCCCGGGGCGGCTCTACGAACAGCTGCGTGACAACGTTGTAGAGCTCCGCTCTAACTTTTCTTATCCAATCCCATGCGTCAAGGAAGACAAGCTTTAGCTACTGGTAATATTATCTTATGTTGGGGGGTGAGGGGCTTAAGAAGTAACATTTGGCGTTGAAGATGTCTAGGGACTTTGTTTCAAACTGAAATGCATTCTCTAAGAGTCAGTTTTATGCAGGTGTGTAACTTGCACCTGGGAATTGGTGTTTGCCCACAGCCTGCATTGTTAAGGCATTGTTCACATATAAATTACTGTAGTTTAAATACTACATCATGAGGCAATATATTATTAATTAGGTATGAAATACTCCTTACGTGTAGGCTTCTGTATTGGAGAAAACTTTATTAAATCTCTTTGGGATTTTTCCTTCCTAAAAGAGTTTTTCCAGTGGCTTGTTCTTTTTGAAGAACTTCTGTGATGTAATCCACCACGCTAGTACTCATTCTGGAAGCAGGAACTTAGTTATTGGCTATTCTTTGCTGCATTTAGGTTTTGCTTTTCTCTCCACAAAAAAATACAAAGGCATGACCCTTTCTTATTTTAGCATTCTGAAATAAAGCATAGCTTTAGTTATAGGAAGAGATAAGGAATGATTGATTCAAGGGCCATCAGTAAGACTGTATACAATACAAGTTGAGTTAAAAATCTTGACTTTTAGTGACTAGACAACATAAGCCTTGAAAACCGAAATAACCTGGAGTTGTTTCTCTGTCAAAGAGAGCACTTGGTTGTGGCTTATTCTTTCTAAAAAGCAGAGGAGTAAATCACCTGTTGTATACCTCCCACATATAACTTTAGGAAGTGTTTGTAATTGTCTGTTTTTCTGAAGTGTGAAGTGAGCTCTTAAGTATAAGTGTTTTTTCAGGAGCCAGTATTAGAGGCAGGAAGATAGTAAGTACCTCTTAAAGAAAATGTCCATTGTTTGTTTTCAGAGTCCGGATTAACTAAAATTGCTAAAATACTTTTCATGGATGCAGCTATTTTCTTCTTAACATAATGTCTTTAGAAATCTTACTTCTAAGTCTGCCTCTGTTTATGGCAGGTTACAAAAACACGGTTTATAGATGCAAGGTTTGCTTATATCCTTGAACCATGGTGATGGCTACTACTAGTGAAGTTCATGTTACTTCTCTTCTACACAGTGTCTCTGCCCTATCTTGTAGTAGCTGCTCTATCTTAGCCTTGGGTTGGTGTTCCCCTCTGGGTTTGTTTATATAGTGTTCTATCTTCAAGTCTTTGTTCTTATTTTTCCTGATTTTCTCCATCATTCCCCCCTTATTCTCCTGGTTGTTGTTTTGTGCTTTAATGTTGTCTTATTCTTCTTTTGAAGCAGAGTTAGTTTCTTTTGGTGACGATATGAATGGTTTGTGGTATGGACGGTAGCTTTGGTTTAGTCCTGTAGAACTTTTTTGTGGAGTCCTGGCTGTCGTTAGCATCATCTGCTGGTGCAGATGGCTTATGCACTCTGTTAAACTTACCTGACACCTCAGTCTCATGAGGGTAATTGGATGGAGGGCACCTTTTTAGAGACTTATTTTTCTTTTGACCTGTGTTGATGATTTGGAACTTCTGTGCTAACAGAACTTCTAAACAGTTCTTCGCAGATGAAACCATAAAAAGAGGCACACTCTCTTACATATATTATGAACCAAAGCACTAACAAGAAGTAAGATAAACTAAGAGGAAAATGAAGTAATTCAGGTTGTTATTCACATTCAAACCTTTAATTCTATGTGAATTACAGATATGTAGAGCGAAACATTTTCTTTTGACTTCGTTTGATTTAGACTCTGAGAGATGATATTGGTTAGAGGTAACCTGTAAGATAACTTTGAGGAGTGGTGAAAGGATGATTATGGCTCAGTGTGAAAATTTTTATGCAGTTTAATTCTGTGGTAATTATTGTAAGCAGTTAAAATACTGACTTTTGAAAAATGTGCTCTAGCAGTGTTGGTTATCTTTTTGTTTGTTTGTTTGTTCACTTTTGTTTTTGAATGAAGGATGCCTTGAAAAAGGTATGGCTTTGAATCCTCCAAAGCTGTTCCTGGGAAAAATACACTTAATGTTAAAATATAAAATGTTAACTATGCATATACTAATGGCATATTTTGGTGGGACTGTTTAACATATGGTGTATTAAATTGCAAATAAATGTAAATATAAGTTGGAGACTGAGTCTCTGTCCCAAGTAATCACAAGACATAATTGTTCTTCTTGGAACTTAGCTTATAAGGAATTAGATTTTTCTAGTTTATAAATGTAATTCTGCTTTAAAAACAGACCCTGTTCATCCTTATAGCAGATACATGAGGTGAGTGTGGGAACCTCATGTCCTGTTTGCATGCAGCTGGTTTTGGTCCTGATTTTAAATTACTGCAAATGAAATAACTTAGTGGAGAAAATTGTATTCGTTATATTTATTAGTGTGTGAGCTGTGTTTACAATCCACTTAAGGACTCCTCCTCAGGAATCTTTCTCAAACGCTTATTGGGGTAGCAACCCTGCTCTTTTTTTTTAATGGACTTTTTAATAGGAATTTTGAAGACAGAGTTTAAAATGGCATATATATAAAAATGGCGTATGTATAAAAATGGCATATATATATATACACACACATAAAAATTATATCAAGGCAGTTGCATAGTAACTTGAAATCTTACATGTATTAAAAAGCAGTAGTATATTTATATGATGTACAAATGAAACACTGATAATAGTAAATATTGAAACACTTCCTGTTATGAATCAGCCTTTGGAGAAACTGCTGAAAAATGAACAAAAAAGATCATTTTATATACTTTTCTATGTTTTTGCACTACCATTATATTAAATACAGCTTCTGTTTTTTATGTGGTTTTCAAAAGAATTATCACAAACTTAAGAATAGGAATTTTTAGGGCTGTTGTAATTTAGTAGTGAACTCTTCTCTATACTGATACTGATGGTTTCATTGTTACTGTATTGTACTGCTGTGATATGCTGTTTCTTTTTCTTTGTATTTTTATTAGCTAGTTATATGTAAAATATTCATGATAAAAGATGATGGATGTAAGGCTGTATGCACAGCAGGGCTAATTTTATGCAGTAGCAACCATAAATGCTGTTGCAAAAGAATTTTGCTGTGAAATGCTCTTTTTTTTTTTTTTTTTAAGTACTTCCTTGCTTGTGTAGGTTATTTTTAGAGTTGTCACTTTGGGGGATTTTTTTTTAAATCTAAGTGGCTCTGCTGTGTTCTGTATCTCTAAGCAGCTGGAGGACAAGGAAACATACTGATCTCCAGTTAACTCTCTGTTGTGTGGAGAGACAGCAAACAGACCCCTGTAGAAATGTCCTGGCAGAGTAGAGCCCAGCAAATTTGTTGTTAGTCTATCAAAATGGTGAATTTCATCAGTGTTCTGGAGAAACTGCTAAATTGTCTAGCTGCTGAATGATGGAGACCAGAGTTCAGCTGAGCTAATAGTGCAGGCTGTAAGTTTTAGCAGTTTCAAGAACTTATGGACTGATGCAGTGTCATTTACATATGCTAAATAGTTAGAAAGTTATCCCTGTATCCATAAGGCAAGAACTTTGATATTTTAAAAGCTCAGATTTTGGAAAAACTATCTAGCAGTCTTCATGATAACAAAATATGTGGTTCTTCAGAAATGATCTGACACATTTATCTTTTAGTTACTTTACAACACTGTAATATCAAATAAACTAGGTCTATGCAGCATTGTAAACTGTATATAACTCTAAGAAAGTGTTTGTCCTTTATGAAAGAACTCCAGTTAATTACATACTCTAATAGTGTGTATACAGAGGTATGCAGCTTGCAGTACTAAGGCATTACTAAGAACTCCATAGCTTATTGCAGTACAAGTATGTATGGTTCTTAATTTATGCCCTCTTTGACTTCTTAAGTCACTGACACAGATACTTTATGTATTTAGTTCTCCATATTTAGAATGATGCATTGGAGAGGTAATCTTTGGTTGGAGATATTTCAATGAGTCACCAAGTTCAAACTGCTCATTTAAAAAAAAAAAAAAACTGTATACTGAAGAGGCTTTATTTGGTGGCTTGTGTACTGAAATAAGCTCTTTGTAATGCCACATTTACCAACCTGTTAATTAGCTAAAATTAAACTACTTGGAAGTCCTTTATCCCTTTCAGAACATAGTAATTATTATTCAGTAAGATCAAATAGTATAGTTCTGCATTTATATGACCTGGACAATGGGGTTGGAATGCACCGTCAGCACGCTTGTGGATAACACCAGTTAGCGTGTGCTGGAGGGCAGGCTTGTTCTGCTGAGGAGACCTCGACATGCTGAACAAATGGGCTAGCAGAAACCTCATGAAGCTCAGCAGAGTCTGCCGATGGGGACCCCAGAATAGCCTTATGCAACAATATGGACTGGGAAATGATAGCTAGAAAGCAGCTTTGCAGAAAAGGACCTGGATTTCCTGGTGGACACCAAGTTGAACATTAGTCAGCGGCATGCCCTTACGTAGCAAGAACCAAGCCAGTAGCTGAAGGAAGTGATTATTTCTGTCTGTTTGGCATTTGTGTGACTGCATCTGAGATAGTGTCCATTTTGGGGCATCCCAGTATAAGAAAGATGCCAGGGTACTGGAACTGGTCTAGAAGACGACTACCAAGATGTAAGGGGGCAAAAGCACGTAATATAAAAACAGAAGCTGAAAGATCTGGGTTTCTTAGGTGTTGAGAGAAGGCTGAAGGGAATCTTGCTGTTGTCTTCATCTGCCTAATGGGAGGGTGCAGAGAGGAGAGACAGAGCCAGACTCTTCTTGGAGGAGCACAGTGACAGAACAGGCACCAGAAGAAATTCCAACAAGGGAAATTACAATAAGATAGTAGAAAAAATTTACACAAAGAGGGTAGTTGAACACGGGGACAAGTTGCCCAGAGAGGCTGTGGAATCTTCATCCTTGGAGATATTCAGAGCTCAACTGGCCAAGGCCTTGGGCAATCAAATCTAGCTTTGAAGTTGGCTCTGCTGCGGGTGAGGGATTGAAGCAGTTGACCTCCAGAGGTTCCTCCCAACCTAAATTATTTTGTGACTTACTATCATCAGGATGATCAGCTTTCTGAAGGAGTTGCTCTCAGTTACGAGACATCTACTGTAAACAGTATGTACATATATACATATTGTTAGTACACAATCCTATAAGAGTTCAGTGCGTTCCTGTAGAAAAAACAATAGTTACTGGCACATACTGTTGTGCAAAGTAGCATGGATTTATCGGTTTTGCTGTTCTGCCAGCCTGCTGGCACTGATTAATATGAAATATCATATCAAATGATATCACAGCAAATGATATGGTTGCACAGCACCTTCCTTGCTCTTCCATAGTGCAACTAGTCCTAGTCCTGTTGAAATGTGTGGCCCTAAGGATGGTGGAGCTTTGAGGAAGAGAACAATACAATTATCTTCTGTAAATTCTACTCTACAGTTCAACATCCTTTTTTAAGCAGAACCTGAATTCTGCGTTGTTGAAGACTTGAAGTGATCAGTCCAGTGCAGCGAAGTACTTTAAATATTTCATGCATCTGTAGCAAAATAGACAAATTCTGAATGAGGTACCTTTTGCCACAATTTTATATTTTTAAATTATGCTTTTTCTGTAATAGAGGTTTAAAAACTTATCCTGTGCAGAAGTCGCATGATTTCTTGTGCAGCCTTTGAGGCTATGAAATAAATGTATATCCGTAATTGGAATAAAAGTTTATTCTGTTTTTTAGCAAACCTGCAAGTCTAGACTTTCTCATAAGCAAGCTGCTTGAGGTTTATACTTAATTACTTAATAACTGAATAGAAAGTTAAATTCATTTTGCTGGAATGGCAGTTAGACTGGCAGCATGTTCTAGTATAAAATGTTGTATTGTTTAACTAAAAAGAGATAATATGGAGTTTTTGTTTTCTTTGTTACCCTGGATATTAATTATTACAATGTAAAATAAACAAAACTGAATAAAAATGTCACATAATTTTCTTTAAAGGCAATGTAAAGTGCCTATTGATTTAGTCTTTATTTCAAAGAAGCACTTTTTAAACTCAGTCTCACTGAGCTCAATTCAGAAATCTTTTTTTTTTTCTTCTCCCTGCACATATTCCTATTACATATGCAACCAGTGAGGAACCAGTTTGGGGAACCAGAGTTTTAAAATTAACCTTTAAGGAGCTGGCTGGCTGGTTAACCCTCCCCCCCCCCACACTCTGTTCTGGTTTGCCTATTCTCTTGGTTTTCTAAGAAGACAAATGAGTAAGGGTTCTCCTAGATTAATCACAAGCCTTAAAAGTATATTGAGTGTACTTCAGTTTTGTAGGTTGTGGTATTGTGGTAGCCTTAAGGAGTCGCTAATAGCTCTCATCATTTTGCAAATATACAGAGGTTCTCAATTTTAGCAGTTTCTCATGCATGCTGAAGTAAATGATTATCTTTGTTAGGGAAGAAAGCCTAAATCCAAAAAATATGTATTTCCTGGGAATAACTGCTGTAGGAATTACTAATTTCTAGCAAAAACAGTCCATATTTTTCAGATGTCTTCAATGTCTTTTAGGTCCGTCAAAATAATAATGACATGCAGATAAAAGCAGACTGGGTCAGTGCTAAATGGAGTTGTTCAAAAAGTTTTTCTGGAGACTTCAAACGTCGGTATGAACTTTATACAAAAAAAAAAAAAATCAAAACCAGTCTACCCATGGTTTGCTATGAAAATAAATCCTTGCACATTACCAAAGTCTACTCCATATCACTCCTTGCTTTGGCTATCATATATCGTAATCCTGTCTGTGTTTGCTTACTCTGATTCTATTTGATCCTTCTATGTTGTCCTTTCCCAACTGTCCATTCAGCTGCTATATCCAAACATCTGTAACTGAGGGCACACAGGAGTTGTTCACAGGCAGTCATTGTATGTTATGGTACCGATTCCCTACAGTTGTGGGTACTTCTAATAAAGAATCATTTCTCTTTATATTTAAGTATGTTGCACTCTTAAAAATTGAAGTGACTATTAAAATTTATCCATGTGTAACTGAAGGTATATGAGAACAGTGTTCTGTTTTCCAAATGAGTTCAATGGGACATGAAGTTGTAAAATCTGAGGGCGGTTGTTTTGGAGTATTTTTGGATACAGTCTAGAGAGATATTCAAATTGATTAAGGAAATAACTTTTCTATGTTAAGCAGACACCTGATTACATCCTGAAAATGAGCAAGGTATTGCATAGGTGGATTATGTGCCTTTTAGAGTAGAGGGTTCAGTATCCTAATCCCTGGAACACTCCAGCCTCATTCAATTCTGCTGCAATACAGTACCTTCTCCAGCAGATTGTAGAGTACATAATATTAATTAAAGTAGTTTTCATACAAAGCAACGTGTGAAAAGGGAGTCTGGTATACTTATTTCACCTCTTTGTAGAGGTTTTTTTTTTTATGGTATATCATTCTTTGAGCAGTTATTTGAGCTGTTGTTGTTAGGTGCTTGTTTCAGAGATCCTGCTTATTTTTACTGCAATACAAATGTTACATTTCTCTTGCTTCTTGTCTATTGCTCTTTCCCCCTTTTGGACCTTCTAGGTAGTAGTTTAATTCAGTTGGAACTTGCTTCTTGCTATGCAATGTGCTTTACAAGTATATAGAATGACACTAGGCTAGATTTTCAAAGCTATTTGTGGCAGTGGGATTTTCAGAAGAACTTAAGACTTAAATCCTGCAATGAATACCTAAACATTATTGACTAGGTTTTGTATGTCTGCTAGCATTGGAAAAATCTGATCCATGGATTGTACCCCATCAATTTCTAAATCTCGTAAAATACGGTGTAACATAAATTTAAATTAAAAACAAACAAAAAAAAACCACCCACACCTACCTTTCACCGGTCCCTTCTTTCCCCCCTTCTGCTTCTTGACTACCAGGATGGCAGTGCTGGATGTCTTCACCCTCTAGTAAATTCAAGCTCAGCTGTGTGTTTTCACCGCCTGTTGGACAGTTATTTTTGTTGCCTTTCTGCCATGAATGATTGGTCTTGCTTGCCTAGGACCAGGCACTGGAATAACCATCTGCTGCTGTTATTAGCCATCATCTGCTTTTTTTGCACAATGAGATTCAAACTGGGCCCAGATGCAAATGTTGGATCTGGTGAGAAATTGAGTGGGGGGGAGGGGGGGTGAAGCTGCTGTGTCAGTTACTTTCTGGGAGTTTGACACCCCTTTGCATGGGGCTTAGTGTAGGTACTTGCAAGCTTGGGAGCAGCCTAAAGCAGCCAGTGCTGCCTCTGGTGCTGTGGCAGCAGCTGTGTCTGCAGTCTCCTACCCTGCCTGACATCCTCCAGTCTGTGCTCTGCGCATTGTCCCCATCTGAATGCACTGTCATTGCCAGAGAGCCATATCTCATAGGGAAGTGCTGGCCTACAAGAGAAATTTCCTAAAAATTGTTTTGGCTTTAATGATCACAGTGGTGCTGGTTTACTCCTGTCTTGCCTCCACTACCCAAATTAATGTTGGCTTTGCACATTGTTGGTGCTTCTGCTTTTGTCTGCAGTTCAATTTGAGTAAATGTTCTTTTGAAATTACTTTCATTCTTTGCAGCATGCATTGGTGCAAGTAATTCTGCATCCATATGACTGCTGCTATGGTCTGGCCTTTTGGACCATCAACGTCCAGCAAGAAAACCCAGAACAGGGAACTGATGTGAGTCACAACTCTTCTGATTCCCTGTGCAGTCACTCAGGCACATGCCAGTACAAAACAAAGGAACATGTGGGAATATGAATGGATAGAAAGGGTGGATCAGACACAGAAGGGGCAGAATCAGCTTTGGTATCAATTAAAACTGCATGTGGAACTACAGTCAAAGTTTCCCAAGTGACATTAGCATTATAAAAAGATAATGGAGGCAGATTTCCAGCTTGCTAAGTGCACACTTCATAATAACTATAAAAATGACATTATAATTTCTGGAGCTGGCAGACAAATCTGGGAGAGGTCATACATTGATCTGGGCAGCTATAGCAGGGAAATTGGGCCTTAAGGAGAAGAAAACATACAATAAGAACAAGAAGTACAAGGGAAAATATGCATTTCTTTCTCTTGTGATCTCTTTTCCTTTACAAGCAAGAAGAACCAGTCTTAAATAAGTGTCTGTGTGTTAATTCAGCGCTATAGCAGGCTTTTCATAAAGCTGTCACCCACAGCTTCCCACAAAATGGGCATCCAAACTCTGAGAGCTTCTGAAACTAACAGAGGTTCCCCTTGGCTTATATCCCATCTGCCTCTGCTTGCCTTTGCTCCCACAGATGCGCAGAATAAAGCTGGCAGGGGATTCTTTTAACAGACTCTGTGTTCTTGAATCTAACCCCAATGGACTTCTGTCTCACTTTCTAACAGCCAAATACAAGCTCTACCTACCTAGCAAAGGCTGGATTAATAACTGAACTTTTCCTTGTGACAGGTCAGGTTGCTTAAGAACAACTTTATCAGTCATAGTAGCAAAAGGTGGATAGGCTTGTCAAGCTGAACTGGAGGCATGGTGACCTGACTGATACTTGTAAGCCTGCTATTTTATGTCAGCAGGCCAAATTTACATAGTCTCAGCTAGCCTAGAGTGGATGCCATGCAGAATTTTTGGCTGGGTGCCTGCTGTAACTGCTTTAGAGCTGTGGTTGGTATACAACAAAGTAGAAGTCTTCCCTTTCGTGCGGAGGCTTGCTGAGCCATGGATGTAGCAGGAAGAGAATGTGTGTTTTAGTCACAGCACCAACACAGTGGGGAAAGCCCATGTGCCACTGTCCTCTATGACTTTCTCTTTGGCCATTGCTCAAAAATAGCCTTGGCCAAGAACCTTCTGTGCCATCACTGACACCTCCCAAATCAGGAAGATGATCTAGTTCTTTCTGTTCTGTGGGAGCTGTATGTCTTCTGTAGCAGCAGATAAGAGATACAGATGTCCTAAATGTAACCTTCCTTAACCAGAATCCACAGGTGAGCTAGCGATGTTTGCAGAATGATCAGTCTTTGCTTTTCTTAGGACTCTAGGAACTGCATGGAGCAGATGTGGAGCCGACAAAGGCAGTGATGAAGTCAGTGATTAACACAGCCTAGGCTGTATTAACTCCACATTGTATGTTTTGATCATAGATGGGCTCGGGGCAAGCAGTTTTAGAAACAAAGGGTGTATAAAATCTAGTAAACGCTGGTTTTCAGAGCACATGCTTCCTGGCTGTAAAAAAGAGGTATGGCAGCAGCTTTCTGTTGCTGCACAAAAAATTCTGCAACTACTCTGGCAGCCCACAAAGACAAACAGTGGATGAGGCATGAGATGATCTGGGCTATGGGATAGCAAGTCAGGGGCTTGTGCTGGCAAAAAAAAAAAGAAAAGAAAAGAGAAGAAATCAGTACTGTATGACCATTAGCAATCTGATATTTAACAGGCTTAAATCTGTTACTGCAGATGATCTGGTTGTACAGAGATCCAGCATTACTGTCAAATTACAACCTAAACCTTTTTATAATGGTTTCCTTTTTAGATCGCAGTGTTCTTGTTTGAAAGCTAAAAAGTGAAGTATTTCCTGACTAGTAAATTAGACTGTATAATTAGTGCTGAATGCTTAAATCTGTTTCTGCACAGAGGAATGTTTCTCCTTCAAACTGGGAAGACTCCAGTGAAAATTTACAGGTATGCTTTTGCCATTTGAGTGCTTCCTATGAGGAGGTGTCTCCTTGTTCTTCCCCAGCAGTTATGGCAGCTGAAGTGGAGAAGAAAGGTGAAAGAGACGGTGAAAATAAAACTTAACAAGTGGCAGGTTAAAAACAGAAGATGTTTCTTCACAATGAATAGTTAAGCTGTGAAATTTCAGGATGTCTTGGCTGTTAAAAGTTGCCATAAGTTCAGGGAGTTTTGTGAACAAATTAATGGAAGAAAAATCCATCACAGGTTATTAATATAAAAACAGCACATCTCTCTCAAGTACTCCCTGAATTGCTAAAGATTGGGAGAGTATTATGGAAAAGTACCAGTCCGTGCTTGCCCAACTTTTATACTTTTCATTGGGTATCCTCTGCTGGCCACTCTCTGGGACAAGATACTAGCTACTACAAGATACTGATCCAGTATGGCCATTGTTATAACTATGTTTATAATCTTTGGAGCAAAATTGGAAAGAAAAGTTCATATAATGCATATAATAGTAGCAGCAAGCTCTTGAAAGAACTGAAGTGATACATAATCTGTTTGCTTTCAGATCTGTGAAGCCTAAAATCAATAGAAATTTTACTGCAATTCATGTATACCGCTGTTCCATGAAAGCCACACAATAAAATGGATTGATCAATAAAATGTTGACGTGTAAACAGTGGAAGTGGTAAATGTGATTGCTGGAATTGAATGAGTAATCTAGTTTTCATTAATAACATTTGGTTATATATAAATAAAATTATCTTTAGCTTGCTTTAAGCTAATGTCTTGAAATGACATTGTCGTTAGGATTCTTTTAAGGAGTAAACTAGAATAAATAAATTTTCTTCCATTTAGAATTTTGGATATTTATTCCTAAGCAAAGTAATTTGTTTTTATTTATGAGAATCTGCATTAATTTTGTTTTTTGGACAGTCTGAAATAACTTCCAAAACAGCACAGGACTCTTATCAGTCTTTGTCAGACCTGTAGTCATTTTTAACTTCTACTATAATCCCTTCAAATCTGTAGAGCTGCAAAAACCTGTGGGTTTTCCTTCTGTTTTTTTGGAAGGCTTGTCTAATGTTTTTTGTAATTCATCTTTTTTTAGTTCAGTAACATAACTACAAAAAGCTCATTAAAGTTTTGACTTTCTTAGTCTGCTATAGAAATCAGGTAATTTTTTAGGTTTCTCCATTGAATATCAATTGAACCTGTTATCTCAAGAAAAACACAGGCTCCAAGAACCTACTATAATTTCTAAAGCATTGGGCATTGTGGATGCAAATAATAAGAACATTCATGAGTAAATATGTATGATGAAAAATGCTCATTTCAGGACAAAGTCAATCCCTTAGTTGTTGGACGAAAGAAATTTCTTCTCTTAGCAGATTGTACAGCGAATTGTCTAATTAAGCTTTTTACAGCTCTTTCTGTAACATATGGGACTGGCTGCTATCAGGTTCTGATCCAGGAAAATGGTTTTGTGTAGCATGCAGAAGGAGGTAAATAAAACAGAGGAACATAATTTCTGTAGGTCTTCGACAGCTTTTAAACTCATTCTGGTGCTATGTCCACAGCATCTTCCTCAGAGAAGATATCTGGGATTCTACCATAAGGTCAGCACCAGCCTGATCCCTTCTGATTATGTAAATCTTGATCTTGGCAAGCATGGTGATGGCACTTCTCAGTGTCATCGAGGATAACTTTGTTGCTCAGTACCTGAGAGCTTGTTTTGTCTCTTAAGTGAAACGTCTTGGATTCTTTCTTGACTTGATGCAGTCGTTTTCATCCAGAAACTGTTGTGCCACATCTTTATCTTTTGCTGTATCAGGTAGCCATCTATATAGGTCAAACATTTGATCGAGTTAATACTGTTTCAGATCATCACATTTGACTGAGATTGTATCTTCACATTGTACTGGATACATTTAAACAGCTTGAAGTCTGCCTTCTCTTGGCTTTTAGCACAGCTGTAGGCTGATGTCCAAGGAGAAGTCATGCTCTTTAATGCAAAATCGTGGAAGTTACTGTTAAATTATAGCATTGGGGAGGAAGAAAATTTTTAGAAGACTTTGTCTGAAGGAGGAGTAATTTTGATCATATAGGCTGCTTAGTGAGGTGTGATATGCTGTAGTCTGTGTGCTAAACCAATAAAACAAACCATTTCTGGCTTTCTACAATGGTATTACATTAATGTAAAATACAAACACACTGCAAACTGGTTAACCTTGGTTAGTACAAATGCAATTGAATTTGTTGTAGCACAGATGCTCTTTTATTGTTGTGACATGTTTCTGTATGAACAGAGAGTTTTTTGTTTTCACACATAATAAAAAATTGAAATAGTGGATGCAATAGTGAATGTTCCAATGGAAACAAGATGTAAGAATTTGATGCCTTGAATGTTGTGGTTTAGATTCTAAAGAATGGGATTTATATTCAATTTTGCAGTTTAAGAAAGACATGTAACAGACAAATCTAGCAGAACTTTCAAGAAAAATGAGTGTGTGTGTTTTCCTTAATATGCTTTGTGCATAAGAGCTGAAACACATGCAAGGCAGGATTGAACAAAACACTCTATATTCCCAAACTTAGCTGTGAAGAGAACAGAAGTGGAAGAAAAATTAGTTCTGTCATAGAACATCCGATTTCTTTACATGTAGCTCAGATTTTTAACATAAATACTAGCTTTAAAGCACATTGTAACATACATTTTTTCTTAAGTTTAGGAAAGTTTAGATGTCAGAAAAATGATGGGAAAGTAGTAATATCAATTTTTTTATGCTTCAGGAGGACTAGTCTGAGCAACTGGTTTGGTAATTTGATGGGAAAAGCTCAATTTTCTGTGTCATTGATCTTGGAAATTATATTCTAGCAATGAAATTAGGAAAAATAATGCACTGTAAGGAACTTGATGTCTGTGTGAATTAGAGTAATATTACTTCACTCTTCTGGACATCAGAAATGTCATAACTGGTGAAAAGAGTCAATTACATTCTATTGTTTAGATTTTCTCCTGCTACTTGGATGGCTTTAAGTCATTTCAAAGTCATAAAACCAAAAATATGCCTCAGAAAAGTTTAACTCTGTGGTGGGGTTATGTTCTGCTTGAGTTTGGATGACTAACAGAAAGAATTAAAGCATATATAGGTACACACTTATACAGCAGCTACTGGCAGGTACAGGTGTGCATGCTCGCAATTACATAGTGAATACTTGTTTGACCTCCTGTGTTCCAAACAGTGAATGAGAATTAGGCTCTCACTGAATTATTTAAAATAAATAAACAAAAATCCTTGTGACAGTACTGAGTAAGAGGTGGTACAGCAATGTTCCAGACAGGTTTTTCTGTCAGCTTGAATTCCTTCCTTGCTGTCTCTCTGTTTCTGAAGGAAACTTCCTTGTCCTCGCTAGAGTATTGCATTGACAAGTAGTATAGATGCATAGTAACTGAGAAAGTTTCGAGCAAATAAAAATCACCTTAAGAGACTTTTAAGGTCTCAGTCATTTCTTAGAAATAAAAGATGTCAGAATAAGGAATGGTCATACAGGACAGCCATAATTCACCTTCCTGTGTGTGCCTTTTATTAATGTGTCCTTCAGCTTAAATGAAAGCACGCTTGTTTGGCCTTATTTAGCATATGTGGCGGTGCTGTATGCATGGTGAAGATTTTGTAGTGTCCTTTCTCATTTGCATTTTCTTCCTTTCACCCACTGATTCCTGCAAACTGTTTCCCCTTGTTTCTTGCATTTTTCTTGCTCTTGGCAATCCAGCAGGGCTGGTTACACCTGCTGCTTCTCCTCGATCTTATCTGGGTGCTAGCAGGGGTAGGGAGAGCATGGGAGAAATGGCATAACTGTTGTTACTGTCTTCTGGGTCTTGCTTCGGAGTGACTCCTGAAAGTTCAGAGCGATCATGGAAAAAGTCCTACTAACCATCAAACACGGTTAGTTTTTGTACGATTCCAGTGTCTGTGCAGTCACTTCATGGGGAAGTTTCAAGCAGGTAGCTGGAGCGCTAACGAGCCTCTACTGAGCATGTGCAGTGTGATTTCCACTTTTGTATCATGGAGCCTGTAAACTTTACTTTGATGCAGTTTCGATGTCACATGGGTCAGATTTTGCAAAATAAGGGACTCTAGTAACTTGTATTTCTCTTCACTCCTTGTCTTGCATACTGGAGGTCAATAACAGTGTTCTATAAAGAGCAGCAGTCATTAGTATTGCCTCAGCGTCTGCATCAGTCACCAGGTACGATAATTTTTTTTAATAGGAGAAGTGATTCGAACTCATCTTTGTTTTTTGAAAATAAGCTCTGTTCTCTCTGTTTCTCTCTTTGACTTGTCTTTTATCTTGAAACCAAAAAATGTTATCATACAACAACATTGAGTTTCATCATCATTACTCTAGAGTCAAGAATAATCTTCGTAAATGCACACTGTGACACGCTATAATTAAATTTTGTTACCCATCGCCTTTATGTAAATGATTAAGCAATCTGTGCACAGTGGGAAGAACAACACTACTTCAGGAGAGGTGTTTTGGCAAAAGCTAAAAATACTTCTTCAAGTTACATGTTTAATCACAGAATTGTGAAAATTAATGTTAGATTAGATCCAATATATCTTCTTCTATTTCCCTGCCAGAGTCAGAATTTTGCCAGTGGATATATTAAATATTTTATCAGAGCTGTTGCAGTTGCAATTCTGCTAATTTTCTGGCATACGTAAGGTGAAAGTGATAATTCTTGTAACTATGGTTACTTGAATGACTAGTCCTTAGCAATGAGTATTATTGAGATTCTGGGAACTTAGCACTTTGACAAACAGAAGGCGTATCTGCAACTAGAAATAGTTAAACAGTTCCTAAAGTTGTCTCTCAGAAATGTCACAAAACACTTGTGAAATACTGTGTAGCCTGTGTGTTTTGCTGTGGGAGTCTGTCTCATTTTAGACACACCATGATCTCCTGGATTCTGTGTTTAGACCTTACATGAATGTGGTGCTTTGAAGTAGTGCTGACCAGTTAAATTACCGCTTTGTTAAAAGTAAATGGATTTTTTCATTCAGCTGAAAAAAATCAAGGTATCTTTGAAAGATCAGTGAGGTCATATTGTCTTTTGGCTTTGCTGAGAACAAAACCAGCATGTAAGAACGCTTCCAGGAAACAATAAAAGTACGTGCGTGTTCGTTTCTAGTCCGGTACTTTTGTGAACATTGTTTGCCATCTTTCTCCACCAGTTAAACATGCTTTCCTCACCTACCATTTGAATAGTGTAGAAACAAATAGTTCTTTAATGTAGGCAGAGCATATTTTACGAACTTTCGTACCATAGTTATTTATGAAAAATTGTAATGCCCCAAGTAGACGCATACTCTGTCAGTCTTGAAAGTGTAGTTTGTCTAAGTGGAAATAGGGAATTTTGAATACATTTAATGTTCCTTGAATGGTACGTAATATTCTTTTCTGTGCTTTCAGTTATTTGGATAATAAGAATAGAGAAATTATGGTAAATGTTGGTCAGTTTATTCAAAATTGTTGCAACCTGGAGACTATCAGCAGTCTACAGATAGAAGGCTGGTCCTGTAAATATTGTAATTATCAGCCAGGAGTCAGTGGTATAGGATACTGTAATTATTGCTCAACACTGACAGTTCAAAATGTAGCATGATGTTTTGGAAGACTGTACATTGAAAATCTAGCATTATTTGTTTGATCATATTGTTAATTAAAAGAATATATTGCTGTTCATAAAAATAATATTTTTTGTGTTGAAATGCATTGACTTCAGATATATTTGTTATTTCTGAGAAATGTAGGAGTATATTCTTGGAAAGGGGTGGAGCAATGCTAATGATGTACAGCCTGATTGCAGTTGACCTACCTTGAGTAGTATATATATTTTTGAGATCCACCATCTAGGCCTGTTGTATATTTACAAGATACAGCTACAGCAGGATACTGCCAACTGATTCTCTTTCATATGAAAAAGCTTCCTCAAGCTGAGGAACTCCTGCTTTAGGCATATCTTAAAGAGTTTTTAAATATATGAGGATTTTTTCAGATGTTGCTACGTAGGATTCGATCTTGAGCAGCCCTGCATTGCCAGCCTCTGCTGTTTCTGCTTTCTCTGGATAGGCCTTGACAGGCCAATGAGTTTCATTTTCAATTGTATCAACTTAATGCTGCTGAAAATCGCATTAACATTTAAAGCTTTTAGCTGGCCAGGTTTTAACAAAAGCTCTCCAGAGGGTCCTCCTTAGGCAACAGGCAGTTTCAAACCTGTTTACCTGATTCTTAACAAGGCTTTTAAATTGTGTTAAGATGAGCAAACATAGTAGGCAAATACATCCTGGACTCGGTTAACGCAGGGTGTCAAGGCAGGTTGCACCCTATTTAGGTTGCTTGATCAAGTTTCCTGTAGTTTCTCTGTAGCCATTTGCGTTGCCATCTTCATTCCTGCTGCTTTTCCTGGCAGTGTTCTCCAGTACTGGTTTTCTCCATCCTCAGTTTTTCTAAGCAGATCAATCTGACAGGAACCAACCAATTTCTTTGGACTTTTTGCTCCAAACAGGGTCACGTTGCTTATTCCATCCTTCCCTTATTCTGAAAATCTTTGCCTTATAACTCTTGGTGGTTGTTTCACTGGGTACTTCTCATCTGTTGGAACTGATTTTGGAGGTGACACGCATTCATCTTTAACTGAATTGAACTGAATTGGTCTTTGTTTATCTTACGGTTAAACAAAACAAGATGTGTTTGAGGTCTTTTTTGCAAAGAGGCTGCCATGCAGGCTGACGCACTGAGTATGATGTGTGTGTGAGAGGAAGGAGAAATGAGTCAGAGGAGCGTTACATTATGTGAATGGGGTTCTCTCGCTGCCAGCATGCGAGAAATCAGCCTGTTTAAGAATAGTGACAGTCTTCAGTCTGTATTTTTTAGTTTTTCACTGACATTAACTGTTCCATGAGTCATCAGCTGCTTGTAGTTCTCTATGCAAGGGCTGATGTTTTTCTTTTGCTTTTGCTTCTAGTGCTTGTGTCCAGGGCTTGATGAGAGAGTGCTGTTACCAGCATTTACCTGTTGTAGAGCAGTCACATTCATTGAACTAACAATATTTTATGCACTGTATCAAAAGTGTTCTGAGATGTTTTAGTAGGTAGAATAGTCTGTAGTGAGCTTTTTGTACTAAAACAGTGTGCTTGAGATTGTTTCACTTTTTAGTAAGATATGACAATATAAAAATGCCAGAACGATAAGGCGTTTCTGCATTTAGCCTGACTTAATCTAATAAAATGTTAAATGTTTCTTTTTGTGCTTCATCACCTTCTGATCTAGATAGAGGAGGTCTTCTGGTAGTATGTCAACATTACACTAGATACAGGTGTTTAATGTTATTTAAAATTCACTAGTCTACTTAAGCTCATGACTGAAGAGCTAGCCCTAAAAGTGTTCTGCTGTATTTTATGACTGGAGTCTATAAAGATCAGAGGAGAATATAAGCCTTGTATCAGTACCTAAGGTACAGCAAATTAAATCAGACTCTTATGGCTTTGACAGAATATTGCACTGGGAAGAAATCCAAAGTCTGTTCTTGACTTCTGGGAACTTTGAGGGTTTTGTTGTTGTTGCTTTTTAAATAATTTTCTGAAGACATCGTGCCCTGAAATGAATATGAAATGATCTGCAATTACCAGTGAGACTGTTGTTTGACTGCTGTAAGTTATAGGACAATAACTACTTTTGTTCCGTTTTACTGAGTTGCTGCTCCCTTAGAATAAAGTATTATAAAAAAGAAAACCACCCAAAAAAACCTTTTAAGTTATGCCACTGGATGTATTTATTTATTTATTTGACTATCCCAGGCATCCTGTTTTCATCTGACTATTACAGTGTATTTTTGATTTGGCTGTTCTTGGTAGACCAGTATCTTGCATCATCTTTGATATATTTGTGTACCTACCTCACTGTGGATTTATTATGTTTCATTTAGATGATGATGAATGTAAGTGCTGTAGACAACAGCATCAAAATTAAGAATTTTTTTTTCATAAAGTGATAATTGCTTCTAGTCTCTACTACATCTGAGCTTATTGGATCACTGCAAGTGTAAGAGTTCAAAGAAAACCAGAGTCATGCATCAAAACCTTTTTTTCTCCACAAAATGGAGTGGAAAGCAGGAAAAAGAAGAGTGTCTGAAAGAAAATGTTCCATCTGGATCAAAGTATTTAAAATCTGTCTGAGTGAGTAAGCTTAAGTCCTCAAATTACTGAGTTTAGCAATATCTTTAAGCCTTCTACTTGTGGGTATATATGGCAGCACAGAAGGATAGTAACATAAGTCACTAAATTCACTATTCCATAAACATATAAATAAGGAAATAATTAATTTTTCCACTACCCTACACTATATTTTATTCAAGTCAACACTCAGCATTATTGCCACTTTTCAACCCTGATATTTAACAAAGAGAAACTTTATAGTCATATTCACTCTTCGGGGGGTGAGACGCATTATATTTGCATATAATTCTCTACACTGATATATCAGTGTTTTGGGGTGTATACATTGAATTTGACAATGTGAAGTTCCATTCAGAAGGCTTAAAGTGGAAGAAATGCTTTCATTGTTTCATGTTGACAACTTCAGAACTTTTGGCACAAACCTTAAGAGTATTTCAAAAAGTCAGTTGTATTAGTAAAAAAACAAACAAACAAAAAAACAACCCCCCCCCCCACACACACACTTTCTCCGTAAGTTGATTCTCAGGCCTTGCTGGTTCATTTCTTGTACAAAACTTCCAGAAATATACCTCCAGAAGCAAATATCCAGCATGGAAAAATTTTGTCCAATAATTAAAATTTGGCAAATCTTAAATCTTTACTGTAAGTATGTAAAAGTTTGCCAAAACCTGACATTTCCTACTATATCTTAATTATAGACATCTCTGCCAGAGGTACATAAAGTAGGTATGTGTTCATTTGAATGTTTTATTTTTAGTTTTGTCCTCTTGGTCAAGTTAGCAATTTGTTGGCACAGTACTGCTCTTTACTTTGGAGAGAGGGGAGGGGGAAAGGGAGGAAAAGGAGAAATAGCCAGAGCTTTTTCTTCTCTGTTTGAGAGAAGACCTGGTATTCTCAGAATTCTTGCGCCTAACTTTTGACATGCTTTTGTTTCCATCTCACTAATGAGCATTATAATTATTGACATCATGATGTTACTCTCCTTCTAAGTATACTAAATTAATAGGCTTTTTCCTAAAATATGAAGCTGTTCATGATTCCCTTCTGCAATGAACTATGATTTATAATGCAGGACAGTACAGACTCTGTATAAATATTTTATAAACTCACCTTCTGAAAATGAACTGTTGTAACTGCAGTGTCCAAAAAAATAAAATAGTTATCTTCTGAGCTCACTGTGCTTAAAACAGAATAAACTTTGAGAAAGCAATCTTCTATTTTATACTTTTAGCAAAAGTGAGGTGCTTTCAGAAAAAAAGTTGTTTTGATATCTTTTTTCATTATTCTTTTTGTGTAGGCAATTCATTATCAAATAATTCTTTGCAAGGGTATAAGAAACCATATAACATACAATAGTTTTAGTCAATATATATTCTATTTTGAATGTATTGAGATTGAATTGTGAGGGGGCTATGAAAAGTTTTGCTTCTTTGAGCTCAGCTCACTCCTTATTCCACAGTACTGTTCTTCTAATTTACATGCAAAAAATTTTCCTGTCAAATAAGAAATATTCTTTTTTAACTTGCAAATTTTATTCAAACTTTTATGGCTAAACTGTTAAATAACAGTGTTCCATTGTAAAATAACAGTTGCAAATGATCAGATCTGCTGATGATCTTTGCTAATTATATAATGGATTTGTTAATGCAAGAAATACCTGGCATTTTCTTCACAAAAATACTCGAGTATTTTTTACTGCTTTTGGTAGATTTACCCAATAGTACTATGTAGTACAGTATGTCTCCCTTCCTTTTCCTCATCCTCCCCCCTGTAGAATGGTTGCTTTAGAACCACACGCTGGTTCTAGGCTTGGTGAGAAATTCTACTTCAGTATTACAGCAATTCAAATGTAAATTTAAAGAGGTGTGTCATTTCCTGAGAAATTGTGTATTCAATATATAGTTATTAAATGAACATTAGAAGTAAGACTTTTCAAAAATACTTGTCTGGTTCCACTGGTCCCGTATTTTGTCATTTATAAATTTCTAGCAAGCACCTTGCCAATATTTTGAAGGAGGAAATCCTTCTAAAATCCTACAAAGCCATTACATTGTCCTCCAAACTCACTTCTGTCATGATGCCTGTGGAAAAAAATCAATAGTAATTAGGCAGCAGGTGTGGTGTAACCGCTGCCAAAATCTCACTGTTACCTTGATCTACCCATGTCTTTTTGTATCCACCCTTTTTTCATCTTATACTTGGTCTTTAAGCACTTCATGAGAGTGGCCATCACTTTATTAAATATATATAGAGCTGTGATATCGAAATGCTGCTTTTAGCAGTGTTGCTAATAAGTCAATAGAATTTTTGCTGTTTATTGCTGAAGTAGAGGAGTGTGATGCCACTGAGTTTTGTTAGGCTTTAAGGTGATTTGTATTAACAGTATTTTGGTTTTAAGTTTAAAGTGGAACTTTTATTTGCAAACAGTAGAATAGTAAAGACAGTTTCTAATTTTCAACACGTAAGATAGTTAATATTTTGAATTCTGAAATAATATAGGGAATAATTATCAAACCATTGCATTTAGTTTTTCCTATATTCTTTGCTGTTAAAGGTTATGATATTTTCTTTATGAAACCCTTTTTTTTAATCACAGAATTTGAAAATTCAGTGGGTGGGTCTGTCCGCTAAAGAGATACCTTCTCTTGTCCTGTAAAATTCTTTTCAAGTCTCATTTTGCTGAGATGAAATAGTTGAAAATTACCATTTTCATGTTGTCATTTTTGTTACACAATGACTTTTTGTAATACGCTACATTAAAAAATAGCCTAAGAATTTTTTAATGCTGAGTTTACACAAACACCAAAGTAAGAACAGTGACATCAACACTACACACTAGCAATAGTAGCCCGGGAGCTGCTGAAACAGCTTTAACAACCTTTTATTTGGTCCATGGAAGCTGTCCAAGTCCCTGCGGTGGTGGAGTGCCAGGACCTTACAGGGCCCCCCTTCCCTGCCACCCTTTTCCACCTTTCGGGAGGAAATATATCTGTCACAGGCCTTTCACCTTCAAAAGCGTGAAACGAGAGAGGTTGAAAGAGTGAGCCAGATTTCCTTTTTCTGAGTCACTGCTGGGATCCAGCATTGGCCTGTTACCTTACTGGCCTCCCACAGCACATAAAGGACTGGAAGCTCTGAATGGGGTTGGGACAGAGTAGGCCCCTTTCTGCTGTTTTCATTCATCATCAGATCATGTCTTTTCCTCCTTCTCCTTGGTCAACTAGGTCAACTAGATCAACTAAAGATTACAAATGGGCAGATCCTGAATATTTCACAGCAGGACACTCATGTCCCGTGGCATCTTGAGAGGGCTAAGAGCTGCCAGATCTTGGTTTCCTCTGGGCTTCCAAGCATGCTGGGAGCCAGCTGCTATTGCCAGTTAACAGTGTGTCTCCCCCATGTCTTTCTGTATTTCTGCTGGCATGTTTGATGTCTGATTCAGAAAAGAAAACTACAGTGTGGCCCACCACCTTTCCGTAGCATAAGAGGCTAATGCCTGTCATAGTGGGAAAGATGAAGACCTTGTGGATGCTGTGTAAAGGTGACGGGCATTATTACCATTTATAGGATCATGTATTTTACATAGGGAATTGTTTTCTGGACTAGTTTTGAGCCTGTCACTTCTCTCCTTGCATTCTTTCAGAGGTTTCACATCAAACATAAGCTGTTTGTCTTCATTTGAAAGACTTTCATGGACTACCCCCATTCTGTCATCTTTCATTTTCTTTTGAGAATGCGATGATGATAGTTACATAAGCCATTTGTTAAATTTTCAAGCTTTGTCATACCTTTATGCTGATTCTTGTGTTTGGGAGAGTTCCACTTGTGTCTATTCAAAGCCACATTGTCGTTCTTTTTCATGATCTTTCTTAAAACTCTCCCTTTCCTTTGACTGTGAAAATCTTGCGATTTGGTCAGTGGTCCTGTTATGCAGACCAGTGTTTTACAGTTTTTCATCATTTACCTGTCTGTCTTTATCATATCTGAATCATATATAATCCTTTATCTTACACATAGACTATAAGCTTTTTTACGGAAGCAGATCTCACTGTTTTGTGCAGTAACTTATACAGTACATGCTGTATATTTCTAAAATTCCCAATGTTATGATAGTGCACATAAGAGTCTGAGTAACATACCTATGTCTTTTATATTATTCATTCTTTTCTGTGGAATTCTTGCCCTAGACAAATACTTTGCTTCTGGTTTTAGTAGAATCTAAAAGTTCAGGGGGCTGTTCCTGTTAACAAAAGATTTTATTATTTAAAATTAACTAGGAGATTATTAGCTTTTTAAATGTGTATATAATACACACATACAGATATACATACACACATATACACATACAAAGTGTTGCTAGCTGTAATTTTGCATTCAGTAGTATATTGTCATTGTATTTCTTATATTTAATTTGTGTTTGGAAATCCATTTGAAGAGCTTAACACCACTGGGCCTAATATTGGATATATTTTGAAAGAAGACAAAAAATATGCCCTAACCCTGAGAGTTTAAGCTCGGAAGAGGGTGCAGCAGGAGGAACAGGAATGATTCTGAATAGGCTGTAGCAGTGCACTTGTACTTGCTGTCTGTCAAGTCACCTTTTGAAACTGTCTTCCAGAGCACATTCCGTAAAATGCAAGCTGATGATGACTAGTCATTTATAAAGCTCCGATTTTTGCAGAGTTGCCAAAAAGTTGTGTGTTGCACACTTGTGTATTATTGTTTCCCTACTTTCTCAATCCTTTCCAAACCAGTTTTTGTCTCACTTTCCTGTAACATTTGACTTTTTAGATTTGAGCATTTGGGTACTAGGAGATTTACTCAATGTCTAGCATGAAGCTCAGTGTAGGCACTACCACAGCATTAAATGTTTAACAATGATAACAAAGTGAATAGATTTTTAGCAGATAAAATTTAGTCCTATGCAAGAGGCTTTTTGATACAGTATTTTCTTCAAGTAAATTTTAAAAATATTTTTGTGTATAAAATATTTATCAAAAAATACTGGATATCAGCTTTTTAAATTACTCATTAATGTTTTAGTCTCTTTACTGACACTGGGATTGCTCTTTCAACAGAGGAGTTGATGTGCTACCATCTAATGTATCTATACTTCATCAAAAAATAAATAAAGCTTGTTTGGTGTGCAATAGAATTAATGACATTTACTTAAGCAATTTCTGCAATATCTTCACTGCAAAAATTTGAGCCTTTTAAGTTCTACAGAACTGCACAGAGCCTCACTTCTCCCGTGCATTCCCAGACCCCTCCCTTAATACCTTCAGCTCTCCTCTTCCTCATGTTGCCAGTACCACCCTTTCTCTCAGATTCCCTGAGGGCACCATCTTTTCCTCTCACTCTCAGCTCCCTCTCTCATCCCTGCCCAGATCCGTATAATGTTCCAGGTCTGGGCAGGAGGCAGCCTGTTCTGCAGCTGGCACAAGCTAAAATGCAAGCTAATGCGTGAGCTAATTTGCAGAAATACGTGCATGGCAATTGACGCTATTACCTTGAAATTGCAAATGATGGAAGAAGTTTCTGTGCTTTTTTGCTCATTAGGGGCACTGATGGAATCCTCATTACTGATTTTCCTTAAGTTTATAGGAACGTGATATCTTTGAGACATTTCATCTGTTGTCTTGAGAACTATTGGTGGTAGATAGGGATTGATGGATAATGTAATTGTATAAACCTATCTCGTTAACAAACTTGACAGAAAATCAAGTTATTTGATTCTTTCAAATTCTTTCAAGTTATTCTTACAAGTTATATTTGAGGTCGTAGCTGTTGAAGATACTATGCTTTATTTATTTTGTTTTTATGTAGAGGCTAATATGAACTGCTGGTTGACTGTAAAGGGTTGGGCTTTTGTTGTTGTTGTAGTCTTTCATTAAAGCCTAAAACTCTATCCAATATGTAGAGTAATGCAGCTGTTGTTACATCTGAAACACATTAATCTGTAGCACAGTGAGCTGTGCCATGGTCATGTGAATATACAGTGGCTTTCTTGAAGAATATATCATAGTATCTATATGCTTACATTTTAAAATATAAGGATGACTAAAAGATATAAAATGCTGCAGAATCAATAGTTTAATTGAAGAATCTGGGCTTTGGTTTGTCTATGTAAGTAAAAATATTAAGGGTGTGCGCTTACTTTTGGATGAGTACCTGCTTCTTTATTCTTATGAGAAACTTTTGGCTCATTAGTCTGTTGCCGGTTAGATAACTCTGGTCACAGAGGAGAGCATGGACAACATGTTTAGCCAGTGTCTTAGTTTTCTCACACAGTGGCATCAAAAGGTAGGACACAGCAACTCCAAAATAAGGATTGCCTCACCAAAGTTTTGAAGGCAGAGGGCATAAAAATACAAGCCACCAAAGGCCACTGCTCTCCTAGTACTGCTCAGACTGAGAAGTGTGCTCTGGTGATATTAGGACCAAAGTGGTGTTTCCCCTCCACTGAATGAGGAGATGGTGAAAGACCCCAGCCAGTGGGATCTCCTGCAGAATGGGATCTTCTGAGCAGAGCTGTAGCAAGACTGGGATGCAAAGTTAAAGGTGTGCAAGTATACCCAATCCTGCTGGTTGTTACTCTTGCTATTAAAAGGACATGTAAGTTCACACTAGTAGCAGAAAGGAGCTCATAAGAGGAACACACTGTGGGAACAGAATTGTGTCATTGTAGTTCTTTCTTGGATGTTTAGGAAACTTTCTGCTGTTTTGACTGAACTTCCTCTGATTTGTGCTGATTCCTTCTGTGCTCATCCTTTCCTTTCCCTTTCCTCACAGTCCTATCAGCATATCTTCATTCTGTTCTTGCCCTCTCACTTTCTTCTCTCCCCTTTCTCTCTGTTTTTTGTTTTTCCTTGTTCAGTTTTCCTTCCATTTATCTTACCCCCTTTTTATGCCTCTCACTCTCAAATAACTAAGGTGTAAAAAGCTACTCTGCCCTGTTCATCAGCTTGTATATTTGTCTTTCCTCCTCCTCTCAATCTGACTTGAATAGAGTGAGCACTCTAAATAGACTGTATTGAAATAGCTCAGAGTAGTCAAACTTCTGAATATAGGACCCATCTTTCAAACTGGACTGTAATTAAGGGTCAGTTGTTTCAATATTTCCCGAAACTAAGCCATCTCTGTATTTCTCCATATCTCATATTCCCAGACAGGATCCAAAACCCATCATGTTTCTTACTCCTCCAACACCCCCAGCTCTGTGTTTTTATTCCCACATCCACATCCTGATTCCTTTGGATATTCTGCAACTCTAGACCCCTTTGATTCCTCCATTCTTCTGTCTGTGACAGTCTCCGCTCCCCAGTAATTGTTTTGGCAAGCAACTGTAAAAATGAAAGTTTGAGATAGGCCCTATGAGAGCAAGTAGGATATGAGGTACTGGGTGCATAGCAGCTCCTGCCCTGCCTGACTGTGTGTGCCCAGCATAAGTAGTTTTCAGTTTCCTAACCTGCTGTGTCTGGCATATTTGGATGCCAGTGTGCTGCAAGAGGAGGATCTGGCATGTAGCAGTCTGGATGGGGTGACTCATGCACAACAGAGACCTCCGAGAAAGTTCACTGTGCTTCCAGCTGCAGCCACATGCTGAGTCCCCTTTTTCTCTGTGGCATAAATGAGTGTGTGCTCTGCAGGGCCTGATAAGCTTCTCTTGTCCTATCTCGTGAGCTGATGCTCCATCTGCCTGGTCTTTGTGTGGCTTGAGCTGCTGGTCCCCTACATGAGGTGAAGGTGAGAGGCTGGGGAGCACAGCTGCAGGCAAGATGCATTTGAAGTACTTGCAAGGTGCAATTTATTAGTGCCAGTGTAATGCCTGACACTATGTGGGCCCATTCATTATTGATCTCTAAGTGTCACTCTAGAAGTGACATTGGCTGTTTTAAAGTCTACTTAGCAGAACTGTAAAATGGGGCTGTGATAAATCCCACCTTCATGTGCACTGGTCTTGCTGGCACAAAAAAGTGCTATTTACACCCACTTGCACATGCATAGGTGGCAAGCACATTTCTTCATGATATTCTGTGAGCAAAAACATTGATGTCCACTTTCTTGCATATTTATGAAGAATTTTACCCCTTGGTTTAATGATTTTGCTTTAGTTTTACTATGTTTTGAAATCACTTCTGATTTCGAATTCTTATTCACAGAAATTCAGCGTTCATCTTTGTCTTCCATTACAGATGGATATTGGCTGTCTTTTCTAGTTTCTGTAATAGAACAATTTGCATCGAAAGAGTGTATGTTGCAAAAATATTTGTACAGGAAGGTGGCACAATTTAACAAGGAAATAATCTGTAAAGAATTGGGAATTTGTGTGTATTTACCTGTAAGGACTTCAGCAATTCGTGATAGAGTATACAGGCCCTAAATACTTCTTCACGTGTGTGCTTACTGTGCTGTAACTCTGGGTGAGTTCACCTAGGAAAGAGTTTTACAGAATAACTGAGATACTGTTTGTCTTTTTAGGCAGTGAAGCATGTTACAGAATCTTTCAACAAGCGGATGAAGGGGAAAGGAAAAAGTGCCATTGCTAACTAGGATAGCAACATGGGAAATACAACCACCAAATTCCGCAAAGCTCTTATAAACGGAGATGAAAATCTGGCCTGCCAAATATATGAGAGCAACCCTCAACTAAAAGAAACTCTTGACCCAAATACTTCCTATGGAGAAACCTACCAGCACAATACTCCGCTGCATTATGCTGCTAGGCATGGAATGAACCGCATCCTCGGGTAAGTATCAGCTGGGGTTTTGTTTGTATATGAATAGCTGATCGAAGAAATGCAAGAGGTTTAGCTAACCTATAAATACCTTATATGTGTGTGTGTGTATATATGTATGTGTGTGTTACAGACACAGAATCTGTAATATTTCCAAATACTAATAGAAAATATGCAAATTAGCTTATAATCACAGATTGGTATAACAATCTTTATTTTCAATATTTTTGTTCCCTCCTCATAACATTAATCTTGGACTGTTTTACCATGCTTCCTGATGTCTTCTATCATCTCTAGTTCTTGGAAAATAATGACTCTTCCACCGTTCTTGATGTGTTTTCATGTTTTAAAATAACCTGTAGGTAACACTATATCTAATGTATTCCACAGTGATTTTATCTATTTCCAGATGGCACAACAATGTTCTTGTGTTACTCAGGCAGCTTTAGTTTTTCCATTTTGGGTAATAATAGTGAACATGAATATCATGATAATGAATGAATTTATTATTGCTACATAGGAAAAGTAAGGGAATGCGTTACCTGCAATAAAAGTTTACAAAGTCTACATGTATGGCAGTTCATAATGTTAGCTACTTCCAGTCTTCTGTGTTTTTGTCAGTGCTCTACAATCAATTAAAGATTAACCTTATGCAATCAGACATCTCGTTGATATGTTATCCATGTCCAGAGATTATGGGTACAAGCTGTTCTGGTCCAGTAATTCTTGAAATTAGTTCTGAGTACACATTGCTAAACCTCTTCTTCAGTGGGTAATGAGTTAGAGAGAATTTCATAAATATCATCTTACTTATATTAGGACTCAGGATAGAAATATTTACTGAAGGAGAATACTCTCTTTGTGTATTACTGTTAATATTGTTTAAATATTTATGTTTACATCTGCTGATAGGCCTGTGGTGTTCATTAGGTTTGTTTTGTTTGACATATGCTGAAACTTTATTAGCCATCAGGCCTACCACCACAGATTTTTTTTTCTCAGTGTTTAGATTCATCCAACTAATGATTTTTATACTTCATAATTTTTCATCTGAATTGATTTTGCTATGCATTTCCCCCATGAATTATATATTTCTATTTTTAATTGATGTTTTTGTTTCACCGTTGTATTAATTACTTTTTTATTTCTTAACATATCAGAACTTTTCCTCCTTTCTTTATAGTTGAATTATAGGAAATTTTAAAATAAACCTAATTTAAAATAACATCCAGTTTTTGTTACATTTTTCTGCATAATTGTTTTCTCTGAGATTGACAGCTTACCTCTTTCAGTCTAGGAAAATTTAGCCTTTTGGAAGATCAAGGATACATTTAGAACCTGACATCTTATTACTAGCTGCATGGAACCTTCAGTATCTAAGTCTCACAGGACAACTTAGTTTTATTTTGTGCACATTACAAATGGATGGTCAAAAGAATCATTCATTCTTTTTTCTAGTTGAGTCAAAGATTTGTAATAACTTTTCCACTAGTGAGTATAGTCAGCATACCATTACTTGCTAGAGTCCATTAATGAAAACCTGAACTTTTGGAGTTGTTAATACTGCTAGGAATAATTTGCTGAGTGTTTTTTTTTTTTTTTTTTTTTTTTTACTACTTTCTTTTCTGCTCTCTGTAAGGCTCTTGTTTAAAACTCATCTCTTAGACATATTACACAAAACAGCCTTTTTAGCTAAAAGTAGTAAGGGTGAATAAATATAGCACTTACTGCCTGCCTACTTGCAAAGAAAGAGCAGACGTGATTTCCAGTTGAGTATCATCTTTATGATGGGAGTCCTGGATATTGAAGAGATTAAATAAATTGGACATTAAAATGAATATTTTGATGAGGTATAGGAGCTGAAAATAAATGAATTTTAATCTGGTTGTATTTTGAGAGAGATTTACAAGGATGGGATGTCCATAATGCTACAATAATGCATCTTTACATCTTCATGAAACACCTGTTTTAAATATTTGGGAATCTGTAGCTATACTAATTTGTAATTCAACCTCTAAACACTATTTTGTATACCATATCATTTAATGTTACTTTATAGGCTGATATTTGTAATATTGTAGGTGGATATGAACTGGTCGGCATTTTACGATTCATTGTGTGGAATTTTCTGAAAATGGAGTAGTTTGCTGTGTAGTTGCCAAAGCACCCTTTGTTGAATAACAGAATATTTCAATACAGATGTTCAGAACGTAGCTATCTGGCAGTGCTGTTCACATATACTAAAATAAAGAGACAAACTCCCTTTTATCTGATGTATGGCTAGTGGTGACTTCTAAGATAAAGTAAAAGCACAGGGACTGAGTTTGCAATTAAAGGGGGTTGGGGACAACCCAGTATAGTGATCTCAGCAGTGAAGAAACAGGTGACAGAAGAAGCTGGAGGAAAGGCTGAAGGGTCATGAAGCAAAACTCCTAATCTAGACAAACTTTATGTGATCCAGCATGAAGTCTGCTGGCAGAAACTGAAGATGACAATAATTTCTGAATTGCACGGTTGTTTTACAGCAGGTCAGCAATCTGACTCATCTGGGTGCTCTGCTTTTGATCCAGCATTTAGAGTCCAGAAACTGAATTTAGTATGTAATCAAATCTAGTATTCAGTATGTATTCTTACTTTCTTTTCCCTTCACAAGATTCAGCAAGAATGTTTTAAAATATTAGAATTGTTTCTATTTTAATTTTTCATGAGTATCATATAAAGCTTTGTTCTTATATTAAAAATTTTGAAATCGAAATTTGGAAAATAGACTAGCATTCAATTTTGATGGTAATTTATAACGTTTGTTTGGTATACAACCCAAATTAAAGTGTACCTGACAGATCAGTTTATTTTACAGGCGCCTTTAATGTTTAAAAAAGAAAAAACAACAAACACCCATAGTTGCGGCTAATAAACACAAACAAGAATTTTAAAAGGGCTGGTTGCATATGAGCAGGTGGCTGGTCAGTATGTTTGTGTGGCCATGCCCTGCGCCCGATCCCTTCAGTCTGCCTTGTCTTCTTTTTAGACTCCATTTCTAACTATTTTCCTGGGTGAGGAGACTCTTCTAGAGTAGTGTGCACGTGTGCGTATGGAGGGCTCGGTGCCAGCGCCTGGCATGGGACCGCGGGTCGCAGGGGCCTGTGTGTCTGCAGTGCCAGCAACTGGAGCAAGTGAGGGTCTAGGTGCCAGCAGCTGGAGCGGGGACGTGGGACATGGGGGTCGGTGCACGCAGGCACGTGATGTCCGTAGGTATGTCAGTGTGTAGTCACTAGTGAGCAGCAAGCTGCACTAGCCAGTGAGTGTTTCTGTCCATGTTGCTCTGTGTGGCCGGCGGTGCGTGGGTGTACATGCTGTGTACGGGTGTGCGTGCCTGTTGAAACACTGAGCCTTGCTACTGGCTTGTCCTGGGGACATGGAGCTGCTGCAGCCTTTCCTCTGTCAGCCTACTGCATTTGGCAACCCCTAGCAGTTTGAGGCCTCTTATTAAAAATAAAAAGGAACAAAGAGGACATATACGCCTTAAAATCTCTCTAGAAAGCAGAAGGTTACTTTCCATTTTGGAAGCAAAGGACTAAACAATTCAAGTTTTCTTTATTGGACTATATTATAAATACTGTGGGAACAGTTTGAGTGCCATTTACTCACTGATTTTCTATTATGGTCTCCAGACATCTGCTGTTGGTACTTAAATTCAGCATCAACTTTCAAAGCAGTTTGCCTTGGTTGTTAATAACTCTGGTTCAGAAATGTCATCTCTGTGTTACAAAGCTATATTGGTTTTACAGTTCAGATTGTGGTATTGCAAGGTAATACCTAGGTAGCCTTTAGTAGATGGTAGGTAAGACTTCTGAAGTAATGATAAAAAGTACACAGCACTTGCAAAAACAAAAAGCAATAAAAGGCACTTTATGAGAACTGAGAGCTTTGTAAATGAGAGCTTTGTAAAACTTAATAGATTGTGTCCCACTATTAACATTTATCACGATTCCCTATGAACGAAGTCTCGATAGGAGCTTCATGTTCAAGAGGGTAGTTTTAATTTCATTTGGTAAGTGGATTTAAATATTACAGAGAAACACAGGGGATTTGTTTTCTTTAGAAAATTCAGTCTTCAAATGAGCAAGTACCTCTGAGGTCCTCAGGGTTTTTTTCCCCCTAATTTGAAGATAATAATACATTTGAGACCATATGACTGATCAGTTCAAAAGAATTGCTATAAATTTGGGAAGTTATCCACAATGGTCTGGCTATTGCTGAACTACCACTAAAATAAGACAACAGAATAGATTTTTTCTGAGGGTCATTGGGATGGAGTGGCTGGAAATCATGAGGAAACTACTTGTGGTTGAAAGGAAAAAATCTTCTTAGATAATTTTGCAATATATGTTGCGCCATAACTTTCAGTGTTGTAGTTCTTCTGGAAAGCTTTTTGAATAGGGGTGGATGAAGAGCGAGTCGAGAGCTTATGGGTAAGGATTAAAGGGCAGGCTAGCATGGGTGACACTGTGGTGGGTGTTTACTACAGGCCACCTGATCAGGAAGAGGAAGTCGATGAGGCCTTCTACAGACAGCTGGAAGTAGCCTCACGATCCCAGGCCCTGGTTCTCATGGGGGACTTCAACCACCCCGATATCTGCTGGAAAGACAACACAGCTAGGCACAAACAGTCCTGGAGATTCCTGCAGAGCATTGGTGACAACTTCTTGACCCAGGTGGTGGAGGGGCCAACAAGGAGAGGTGTGCTGCTGGACCTCGTACTAACAAACAAAGAAGGACTGGTGGAAGATGTGAAGGTCGGGGGCTGCCTTGGCTGCAGTGACCATGAGATGGTGGAGTTCAGGATCCTGTGAGGAGGCAGCAGGGCACTAAGCAGGATCGCAGCCCTGGACTTCAGGAGAGCAAACTTTGGCCTCTTCAGGGACCTACTTGGAGGAATCCCATGGGTTAGGGCCCTAGAAGGAAGGGAGGTCCAAGAGAGCTGGTTAATATTCAAACATCACTTCCTCCAGGCTCAAGAGCGGTGCGTCCCTATGAGTAGGAAGTCAAGCAAAGGAGGCAGGAGACCTGCATGGATGAGCAAGGAGCTCCTGGCAAAACTCAACCAGAAGAAGGAAGTCTACAGAAAGTGGAAAGGGGGACAGGCCACTTGGGAGGAATATAGGAACGTTGTCAGAGTGTGCAGGGATGCGACAAGGAAGGCTAAGGCTCATTTGGAATTAAATCTGGCTAGAGATGTCAAGGACAGCAAGAAGGGCTTCTTCAAATACATCAGTAGCAAGAGGAAGACTAGGGAAAATGTGGGCCCTTTGCTGAATGGGGTGGGTGCCCTGGTGACGAAGAATGCAGAGAAGGCAGAGTTACTGAATGCCTTCTTTGCTTCAGTCTTTACTGCTCAGGCCAGCCCTCAGGAACCCCAGACCCTGGAGGCAAGAGAGGAAGTCTGGAGAAAGGAAGACTTTCCCTTGGTCGAGGAGGATCGGGTTAGAGATCATTTAAGCAAACTTGACACCCACAAATCCATGGGCCCCAAAGGGATGCACCCACGAGTGCTGAGGGAGCTGGCGGACATTATTGCTAAGCCACTCTCCATCATCTTTGAAAGGTCATGGAGGACAGGAGAGGTGCCTGAGGACTGGAAGAAAGCCAATGTCACCCCAGTCTTCAAAAAGGGCAAGAAGGAGGACCCAGGGAACTACAGGCCAGTCAGCCTCACCTGCATCCCTGGAAAGGTGATGGAGCAGCTCATCCTGGAGGCCATCTCCAAGCATGTGGAGGACAAGAAGGTGATCAGGAGTAGTCAGCATGGCTTCACCAAGGGGAAATCATGCCTAACCAATCTGATAGCCTTCTCTGATGGAATGACTGGCTGGGTAGATGAGGGGAGAGCAGTGGATGTTGTCTCCCTTGACTTCAGCAAGGCTTTTGACACTGTCTCCCATAACATCCTCATAGGCAAGCTCAGGAAGTGTGGGTTAGATGAGTGGACAGTGAGGTGGATTGAGAACTGGCTGAATGGCAGAGCTCAGAGGGTTGTGATCAGCAGAGTCTAGTTGGAGGCCTGTAGCTAGCAGTGTCCCCCAGGGGTCAGTCCTGGGTCCAGTCTTGTTCAACTTCTTCATCAATGACCTGGATGAAGGGACAGAGTGCACCCTCAGCAAGTTTGCTGACGATACAAAACTGGGAGGAGTGGCCGATACGCCAGAGGGCTGTGCTGCCATTCAAAGAGACCTGGACAGGCTGGAGAGGTGGGCGGAGAGGAACCTCATGAAGTTCAACAAAGGCAAGTGCAGGGTCCTGCACCTGGGGAGGAATAACCCCATGCAGCAGTACAGGTTGGGGGTTGACCTGCTGGAAAGCAGCTCTGCTGAGAAGGACCTGGGAGTGCTGGTGGACACCAAGTTAAGCATGAGGCAGCAATGTGCCCTTGTGGCCAAGAAGGCCAATGGTACCCTGGGGTGCATCAGGAAGAGTGTTGCCAGCAGGTCGAGGGAGGTGATTCTCCCCCTCTGCTCAGCCCTGGTGAGGCCCCATCTGGAGTACTGCGTCCAGTTCTGGGCTCCCCAGTACAAGAGGGATGTGGCACTACTGGAGCAAGTCCAGCGAAGGGCTACAAAGATGATTAGGGGACTGGAGCATCTCTCTTATGAGGAAAGGCTGAGAGAGCTGGGCCTGTTTAGCTTGGAGAAGAGAAGGCTGAGAGGAGATCTTATCAACGTGTACAAGTATCTGAAGGGAGGGTGTCGAGAGGATGGACCAGACTCTTTTCAGTGGTGCCGAGCGACAGGATGCAAGGCAACGGGCACAAACTGAAACACAGGAAGTTCCATCTGAGCATGAGGAAAAACTTCTTCACTGTGAGGGTGACAGAGCACTGGAAGAGGTTGCCCCGAGAGGTGGTGGAGTCTCCTTCTCTGGAGATGTTCAAAACGCGCCTGGATGCAATCCTGTGCAACGTGCTCTAGGTGACCCTGCTTGAGCAGGGGGGTTGGACTAGATGATCTCCAGAGGTCCCTTCCAACCTCAGCGATTCTGTGATTCTGTAATTAATGACAGATTTTTTTATTGTATGTTTCATGCTATTATGTCTGAGCACTTTGTGAATATTTAAGCCAAAATAGGATCATTTGTAGCAGTTACTGCTGGTCTTGGGTTGAAGAGGGAGGAGGAGGAGGTGATAGGAACATGAGGCTGTGGGGAGGCAGAAATGGTTTGTGGAGCTGATTTTTTTCCAGAACTGGAAAAAGCAAAGGTTTACAATTGCAGAAGAATCTGGAAATTGGTTTGAAGCCTGAAACTGAAAAAAATGTTGCTTTTTGACTTTCTCCATGCCTGCATAGAGGGACTCTGACGCTGAAGGCATACTTAAACTAGCCAGAGATAAACACTGATAAATGTGTCCAGGATCTGGCTATAGGAAATACTTGTAGTTTCTGAAGTATTTTTCACTGCAATAGAATTACAGAAGATCGAAGTAGTGGTGGTTCCTTCTAGACTGAAATTTCCTGATACGTAAAAATAAATATGCAGCTTTTCTTGGAGTTTCAGGTTGATGTGTTACATCCTTATCTTGTCTTGTCTTAGCTTTTATGACTGTTTCAGAGATTTCAATAAGGATTGTTCTAAGCAATTGTAGTGCCATCAGAGAGAGCTTTTTGAAGTTACCAGTATGTTTCATGGGATGAATTTGACAGCAACTTTGTTGTCATCATAGGGATCTCTGTTAGAGAAAACCCTGTTAACTTCTTTGCAGAACTTCTCCAGGCTTTAGAGAGCTGCTATGGCTGATTGTTTTCTAAAGATGTAAAGCTGCTCTGAATTTAGGATTTTTTTTTTCTGATGCTGCAAATACAAAACAGGGTACTTCACTATTATATTTTGACTGGGACAAAAGTTCTGTGAATATTTAAATTTGACATCCAGATTGACCTAAATCATGCATCTGAAATGTTATGGGTAAATGCGACAAATTGACAACCACTCGGGCCGGGTTGCATAAATTCCAATTTAATAGAATAATTGAGCAAGTCACAAGTAAGCAAAACAGCGCTGGGCAGCTGGGGAGTCTCCTGCTCCACCAACGGCGCGCGCAATCCCCTGCTCACAGTCCCCTTATATGCCTGTAACTTCTGTGGTTGCGCCGGCTGTTGCTGGGGGGGGGTCGGGATGAAAGCTGGGGTCTTCCTCTGCGTTGTACGTGGTGCCTTTCAGGTCACGCGCATACATTTCACAATACAATATCGTTCTGCTGACTCAGTACAATCATTGTGGTGATAGCCGGTACTTAGCGCCTAGTTTCATGATAAAATCACTTCACGAGTTGATGTAACAAATTATTACCTATCACAATCCCCCCTTTTTGTTTTGGTCCTTTTTAATTTGTTCATCAAATCGAACAACAGCCTCCTGTGCCAGGAGGAGCATAGGGTTATGCTTACTCTCATCTTCATTCAGTTGTTCATATTGACTTCTTATCAACAGTAGGTGGGCAGCTTCGAGTCTGCTTTTAGCTAAGTTAATTATTCTATTTACTATACACGGTCCAAAGGTCAACACAAGTACTAATAAAGCCAATGGACCCGCGATTGTAGACAATAGGGTTGTTAGCCAGGGAGAATGACTGAACCATGATTCATACCACCCTTGCTGGGCTTCTCTTTCCTTTTTACGTCTTTCAAGGCCTTCTCTCAGTTTCGCCATAGTATCCCTGACAACTCCTGTATGATCTGCATAAAAGCAACATTCTTCTCCTAGGGCTGCACACAATCCTCCCTGTTGTAAAAATAAAAGGTCCATCCCTCTTCTGTTCTGTAACACCACTTCTGATAGTGATGTTAACGACTTTTCTAAGGCGGTGATGGATTTTTCTATTCGTTCTAAGTCCTCGTCCACAGCTGCCCGTAGGGTGCTAAGGCTCTGCTGTTGTATCACTAAGGAGGAAATTCTGGTTCCCGCTCCCACTGCCCCGAGGCCCAGTAAGGTGGCTATAGTAATCGCGGTGATTGGTTCCCTCTTTACTCGGACCGGATGAGGGGTGTCCCAATGATCGTACATCACTTTTTCCGGATGGTACAAGATCCTGGGGACTACTTCTACTTGTATACAATATTCTCGGGACTCATTAAGCACCCTTAAGGAGACACAAGGAGTCAGGCCCGTTTTTGAGCATATCCATCTAGTTCCTTTGGTGGGAATAGCCCATCCATTTTTAGGGATGTGGTTTTGCAATGATATAGATCCACACAGCTTTTTCTTTGATTTTGGCACTTTGCCAATACACATTCCTATTCCTGTAACTTGCTTCATAGTCAATCCCTTCTTCTTATCTTCCCATTGACACTGTGAAGCTGGATCATTGCTTAAGGTATATGTCATATTTACTCCTATTGCTTCATAAAAAGGGGGTCTTATGTCGTAGCATAACCAGCAATGGGTAGTTATACTAGGGGTTGTAGCATTTAATACTTTGTAGGTTGCTTGCACAACCTTCCACAGAGGATTGTCTATCCTCTCTGTGGCTTTACTTTCTGAGATTACAACAGTATCTTTCGAGGTGGGGTGATTCATAGGAATACTTGTCGAATTCATGATCGCACCCGTTGGTTGGATTCTTGATTCTACTCCCTTAACAACTAAATTCGGCCCTATTGCTTGAGGAGTAGGTCGCACACTTTCTTTCTTTATGAAAATTAATCCACCCCTATCGGTCCCGGTCTCCCAGTACCGGACTCCCCAGGTCTTTCCCAAGAACCATCCCGGATCTTCCGGACGGGTGATATTTATCATTAAATATTTACAAGTTCCCGGGGGGTATAGTGGGGACTTCCCCGATACCCCAGCTGGAAATCCTCTTTAGGGGGGATACACCCAGAAGGCCCCCATTTTACTGATAAAAACTTATCTAATCCTGCTCCTGGAGTCCAATCAGAGGCTATAGTTTCACATCCCCAATAAGCACAATAATAAGAGTTTACAGTATCCTTGCCCAGGATTAGAACTAGGACAAAAGTAAAACCCCATATGATCTAGACATGGTTCAATAGGCACCAACTCACATAAAGTTGCTGTGAATGTAGGACTCCCGGGTACACTTCGTACTTGGATCACTGTTTGATCCTCCCACCTTATTAATGACCACTTAAGGGGTTGGTGTATATTATGTTCCCCCTTTGATTCGTCTTCCTAATAAGCCTAGCACAATCATCTTCCAGAGGAGTAGTGGACCCATGGCTGGGCTAACAGATATTTTACGAACCCTTAATGCCTTGGAGGGGCGATCCGTGATGCCAAGTGTCTCTGGGACTTTAAAGAGTCTGGGCCTTACAATTTTGGGTATCCCTGCTTAGGAGGTGGCTTGTCGGCCTCGATCCCCACAGTTTCTATACGTCTCTGTCTCCTCTGCCTACTCTTTTGCTCAGAGCAGCAGGGTGTACCGTCTTCTCGACAGCAGCCGTATTCTTCAGGGGAACCTCCTGTATGAGCTTTTTGGATTTTTAAAGGCTTCCCAGTTCTCCAGAGTGACACTCAACATACGGCACGGTCCACCTACGATTGGTGTTTTCAATTTTGGCCTTATGTGATCGGGGTGGTTGGCGTAGGTACAACCTTTCTCTGGTTGTACCCCTTTAGCAAAAGCTTCCCACCATTCCACCGATCTTTTCTTGAGATCCCTTTTTAATGTCAAATGGGTCAATTTGCCATAACAAAGGCGACAACTGCCGCTAGGGAGGTACCCGTGCTACCAATGAGTCCACTACTTCTCTTTACAAATCCTATATTCATAACACACAAAGGGATAACAAATACAATGTGAGGTTTTACAAAATGTGGTCTTACTTATCGAGGTTTCTAGGTTTCTTCTTAAAGGTTACTTTTAAATTGTCCGGGTTTCCAAAGGCTTCCCACGATGATTCTGAGATCGGCCCTTTAATTCTGCTGGCATGTGTCCATCCTCGCTCTGCGGTGCGAATAGCAGTGTCTGTGGTAAGCAAGACAAGGAAAGGTCCCTCCCAGTGGGGAGTCAAGGATGAGTCTTTCCAGGTTTTAATTAAAACCTTGTCTCCAGGGTTAACTCGGTGAATGGCTACATCTAATGGAGGTCTCTGTACTATTAGTCCTTTCTTTATCAATTCTTGTCTTCTCTTCATAAGCTCTGTAATATATTTCTGTAATAATCTCTCTTCTGCTTTAGGATGTTCTTTTGGTATTTCTAAATCATATGGCATCCCATATAACATTTCAAAAGGGGAGACTCCTGTGTCAGTTCTGGGCTGAGTTCGTATATTCAACAAGGCTAAGGGTAAACACTTGATCCAATTCATCTGGGTTTCCATCATTAGCTTCGTTAACTGTTTTTTTATTTCCCCATTCATCCTTTCTACCTTTCCCGAACTTTGAGGATGCCAAGGAGTGTGATGCTCCCACTTGATCCCTAAAGGATCTAATGTTTCTTTAATGACTTTGGATGTGGCCCCCTGTCTGAGTCTATGACCGATACATTCCCATACCGGGGTATGATGTTTTCTAGCAATATCTTGGCTACCGATTTCGCAGTAGCTCGGGCTACGGGAAAGGCTTCTATAAAGTAAGTTAAATGATCTACTATAACTAATAGGTATTTATACCTGCCCACTTTCGGGAGTTCTGTAAAGTCAACCTGTATTTTCTCAAATGGCCTCTTGGCTATTGATCGTCCCCCTGGGACTTTTTCTCTGAGGTGCTGCTTGTTAACCTTCTGACAGGTCAAACATTCTCCCACTAGTCTTTTTGCTATGTCATATATTCCAATGCACATATACTTGGTTCCAAACTGGTCTACTAATGCTTGCACTCCCCAATGAGTTTGTCGGTGGAATTCTTTCATGATTCTCCAAGCCACACCTTTGGATACAATTTCTCTATCATCGGGCAACACCCATTTACCTTCTTTTTCTAGGGCTCCTATCTGTCGTAATTTGTCTGTTTCCTGTTTAGTAAAACTCATCCTGGTATCTAGCTTATCTTGGCCCTCCTTTCCTTCAGACAATAGGTGTAAAGCTGCCTTTCTTGCCTCTTCATCTGCTAGATTATTTCCCCTTATGTGGTAAGATGTGCCCTTTTGATGGCCCCTAAGTGTACTACCGCGATTCTCCGAGGTCCCCTCAGAGCTTCTAAAGTTTTTCTAATTAATTTTTCGTGCACTAAATTCTTCCCTTGCGAATTAATCAGTCCTCTTTCTTCCCATATTTTCCCAAATGTATGTACTACTCCATAAGCGTATTTAGAGTCGGTGTATATAGTCCCTATTTTGCCTTTTAAAATTTCTAAGGCTCTAAAAACCGCATACAATTCACAAGCCTGGGCCGACCAAGTTTTGTCTAGGGGCCCTGATTCTATTAACTAACCATCATATCTCGGCCCAGTAAATTATATTCAGCTTCGGGAACTAATAAAAAGGATCCCACACTTAATCGAGAGTCTGATTCTATTTTCACATTTTTAATTACTGGGACCTTAAAGGGTTCTCCTTTAGCTCCTATCACTTGTAGTTTCTCTGGGGATGGTTTACACCCCCAGGGTACCGTTTGGACAGTAGATCTTTCTGCCCCAGAATCCACAAGGAATTCTACTTCTTGTCGCTGGGGACCCAATTTCAATTTTATCAAGGGCTCGGTTCCTTTATGAGTCCCCAGCAGATAGAGCCCCTGACCCCCCTAATCTTCTTGGAACATTTGCTCATCCTGCATTCGCTTCCTGCAATTCCTCTTCAGATGCCCTTTCTTCTGGCAATAAAACACTCAACCTGCCTCAAGTCCCTCATCACGACTTCTCTGGGTTGTCCTTCTTGGTGAGGTGGCTTTCTTTTAGGTCCGTTATACGACCTAGGAGGTTGCGCCTGGATCCCTCTCTGTCCTTCTCGGACTGCTGCCACCAGAATCTTTGCCTGCCGCCGATGAGTTTCCTCTTCCCTTCGCACATGCACTTTCTGAGCTTCCCTCAGCAATTCATCCAGTCCTCTATCTTGCCAATCATCTAACTTCTCTAACTTCCTTCTGATATCTGGAAAGGCCTTTGCTACAAACTGTGTTTTCAATAGAGCCTGTCCCACAGGGGTACTGGGGTCTACCCTGGAATAAAGTTGCAGGTTTTTTCTAAGTCTCTCAAGGCATTCTGTTGGTGTCTCATCCCTTTTTGTTGTTCCATGAAGGCCTTATTAATATTTTGCCCCCTGGGAACAGATTCCCTGATTCCCTGAACTATTATGGTTCCTAGATCGGACATATGTGTCCGATGCTCAGCATTCTGATTGTCCCCGTCCGGCCGTTGGGTGGGCCATTTGATATCTGCTGTGGGACCTTGTTGGTGCTGTTGATCCCAAATCCGCATCCCAGCCCTACGGATCATTTCCCTTTCTTCCACTGTAAATAATATGCTTAAGATGGATTGTAATTCCTCCCATGTATAAAGGCTAGGTCCCAAAAACTGATCTAGTTTTTCAGCCACCCCTAAAGGGTCTTCTAATAAATTCCCCATTTCCTTCTTAAAATCCCGTACATCCCCTGAACTCAGGGGCACGGACACAAAACCCATCCCTGGTTGCGGTCCTCCCATGGGGAGTTCTCGCAAGGGGTACAGCTGATCAGGTCGCCCACCTCCCCTCGTTTGACTCCTCGTGACCCTTCGGGTTTCTTCTGGGGAACTAGGAGGGTCTAGATCCCAGTCCGGGGTTGTTGGGGGGGGGCTATGAGGAGGGGCTGGTATTGGGTTTTGAGCTGGAGCTGAGGGAATATAGGGGGGAGGAGAAACGGGAAGTTCCTCCAATATTTTGCTTTTCTTCCTCGAACCCTTCTCTTTCAGGGTAAATATCATGGTCCGAGTATCTGGTCTTATTCATAAACTAGCATACTCACTTTCTTCTAAACTAAAGGGCTCCTTTGAATTCACATATATATTTGGGGCCTGACATATCCAATTTTCAAAAGACCCGTATATTGGCCAATAAAGGGGGTCTCTTCTAATCTGCTTCCCACCCCATACTTGCATGCAGTAATGTACCATTTTCTCTCGACTTTTGCCTTTTCGGGAGGGCCAATCGTTCCAATACTTAATCATTAATCCTAAAGGGCTATCGACTGTAAAGCCCTCTATGGGATCAGAAGACTTGCTCTTTTTCTGTCCCATCTTCCGGAGCACACACACACACGCTCAATCGCTCCCCTAGGTCGTGGCCCACGCCCTCGTGGACAATGGGAACCGCACTACTGTAGGGTCCGCTCTCGCTTCGTCCCTTGGGGACGTCTCACTTAGACGTGCTCCGGGGATCCCACCCCAACCGAACGGAACCACTTACCAATACTTTACTCAATCCTGAGTCTTCGTTCGGATCTTCGTGCACAAAGTTTACGGGATACTGCAGTTCTTTTGCTTACTTGTCCTGATTTAGGGTTCGGAAATACAGGTTCTGGTAGGGGAACTACCCACTCAGGGGCCATCCGAAGACGGGATGGGGCGCCTCCCCTGAGTCAGAGTCCCGAAACCAGGGAAGCCTGTATCCGAGTCACGGCACCAAATTGTTATGGGTAAACGCGACAAATTGACAACCACTCGGGCCGGGTTGCATAAATTCCAATTTAATAGAATAATTGAGCAAGTCACAAGTAAGCAAAACAGTGCTGGGCGGCCGGGGAGTCTCCTGCTCCACCAACGGCGCGCGCAATCCCCTGCTCACAGTCCCCTTATATGCCTGTAACTTCTGTGGTTGCGCCGGCTGTTGCTGGGGGGGGTCGGGATGAAAGCTGGGGTCTTCCTCTGCGTTGTACGTGGTGCCTTTCAGGTCACGCGCATACATTTCACAATACAATATCGCTCTGCTGGCTCAGTACAATCATTGTGGTGATAGCCGGTACTTAGCGCCTAGTTTCATGATAAAATCACTTCACGAGTTGATGTAACAAATTATTACCTATCACAGAAATGTTCACAAAGGTAGCACAGTATGTGCTACTCTTTCTTCGTCAAATTTCTAAAATTCTGTTCAAGTGCCTTTCTGGCAAATCTGTTGTGTTCTTCTGGATTACCCTCCTATCTGTACTTGTGAAATAGATGTGAGCAGAACAGAAAGAAGAGAGTTAATGGCTGCTTTTTGTCTAATAATGGCAAATAAGAAAAAAAAATGCAGTAATTGGCCAGAACAACAGAGTCCCAGTATAAGGGAATTTGTATTGAATGTATGGTTGTTTTCAGCAGGTAGCTCTGAAGTGCAGGGGGAGTTTCTCTTTTGTTCGTTTTTGTTCAAGGTAACTCTTTGATCTATTAACTGTTTGTTTAGTGTTTTCTAGGCAATTTTACAGCTCAAAATATGATGAAGGTATAATAGTTGTTTATGCTTCTCCTTAAAATTAGTTTTAATAAGTTTTGACTTCTGATTTTAGCATAAAAGATGTCCACCTATCTTCCCATTCTCCCACATATTTAAGATGAAGTTTATTCATAAAAGTTTGCGTGTCTGCATTGGAATTAGTCATGCTAAGCTTCCTTTGTAGTCAGTGTAGTCCTAGTTAGTAGATCTAGTCAGAATAATCAGTGAAGGCTAGAGCACAGTTCATTCATTGTAAAGTTTACTGTAAATATATTAAATTAATTGAACCCCGGAAGTGCCTCTTTCTCCCTATTGATTTTAAATGGAGTCGAGGGTCGGTGTAGTACCTGCATCTCTATGGCTGGGGAGATAAATCTCATTCTAAAATACGTTAAATCATAAAAAATGAAATAGTAGGCACCTGTGGAACAGTAAGTTGAGCATTCTTTCATAGTTTTATGATATCAGCATTGTATACCAATCGTGGGATATACTGCATGCGATACAGTGCCCAGATGTTTCACTTTTGTGGGCTGCTGTGAATGTTAAGTGCAATATTTGGATCCAGCGAAGTGAGAACTTTGGTGTTTCTCCAAATATTTTGTTGTTGTTCTAGTCAGCTTCTGAGAAATATTTGGGTTTTGACTCTGTAAGACCCTTTTCTGATTAGTTATTTTATATGCTTATGACGTTTGTTCACCTACTAAATGCTTTAGAATATGAAATACCGAAGTTAATTTTTGATCTGGTATAGGAGACTGATATATGAAGAACATGATCTGACCAGGATTTGCAGGAATGTTTATAAAGAAGCAAAAGGACTAAATGAATTGAAATTCTGGTGACTGAATGATATAAAATAGTCTCCTACGAGGTCATTTTCATGATACCCAGTCTCATGATCAGTGAAGGCAATGAACGAATGATAAAATCAGGAAACCTTTAAAACTGAGCAAATCCTCAGTGTGACTAAATCCTCTTGGAGAAAACTGCCAGTGACAGTGAGAGCTGGGGACACTTACAGGAGCAACTTCAGACATGGAGTAAGAGTAGTAATATTTTCTAGATTTCTCTAAGGCTCTCATTCTGTTGGACTTTGTCTCCTACAGTCCAGCTAAGGTAGGTTAAATATTCAAACCCTCATCTGACTCTGAAAATCCCTTTTTTTTTTTTTTTTCCCTCAAAGCTCAAAATCTCATTTAAAAGTGGGTCTCACTAATTAGATGTGTGGCCTCCTAAGGGGAATTCCTTGGTGCTCTTTATGATTTCCCCATAAAATATGCAACCATGCACAAACTTAATCTTAGTAGTAGTCTGACCTACAAGTAAACCTCAAATGCCAGTCAGCTACTATGTTTTTAACTCTTATAAATGACCTTTTCCCGGTTGATTTCTGATTATTTTAACCTTATTATGTTGAATACATGTGGTCATATGGAGTTCCTTGATGGCAACACAGCCTTCCTGTACAGTTATGGATGCCAGTGCTGGACATGTTAAGTTACTGCTTCTCCCTGCTACTAGGTTTTCTGCACCCCTTTTTAAGCCAGGAACCTTAGGCTGCAGTGCCCTTCACTGCTCATGTTTAGAGACTGCCTGAAGGTTTTTACTAAAATTATCATCTACTCCTGACGTTATTCTTCCTTTCTTTTCCTTGGAAATCCAATACTGCAAAACAACCTGTCAGTTTGTGATTAATGAGATCAGGTCTATTAATGCAGTACAGTTTTAAAGATTTCCTACTCTGCGATGTCTCTTCTCCTTAGCAGAGCCCTGGGAATATTTTATCTCAGGCAAAGTAGAACTATATTTCAGTTGTATAGCAGTACAGTATAGCTTTGGTCTTTATCAGGATGACTGAGTCTTTCAGCTAATTTTGTTACCAGGTAGAGTTTGTAACTCTGTTGGATTGGTTGGTACGGCTGAATCTGTGTGTCAAACGGTTTAACTTCACCCTGGGAGTTAGGTCGAGGCAGACACTGCTTCCATAGCAGAGAGGTCTGCCAGTTCAATAGTTAGTGTCTGGTAGGAATAATGATTAAGAGACTTAAAGTTTCTGATAAACTGAATTATATTTATCAAAAACATTAATTTTTATAGCTTAATACAATATCCACCTAACATATTCAGTGACTGTGTGTCCAAACAGAGTTTTCATTTTGTACACAAATATATGTACTGTGGATTATTTGTTTTTGTTTTTTTGTTGTTTTTTTTTTTTTGAAGGGACTAAGAATGCACTCATGAGAGGGAATCTAAATTGCTATGTTAATATGCTTTGGGTAGTGCTAAATATTTGTTAACAGTTTTTTCTTTTAAAAATAAAAGTTGTATCCAGCTTGAGGGTTTTTCAGTTAAAAACACGGCAAATTATATTTTGCAGTTAATCCTTATCTGAAGATCTGTTTTTAAAATTTTTGTTTTACATGCAAGAAGACAACTTTACTGAGACATTTAAGAAGAATAGAAAGCCTCTTTTATTAATACAGTTAAAAGTCAAGCAACACAAAGATCGAAATGTTTTTTTCTGGAAGGAGGAAGGAAGGGAGGAAGATGAGACAATCTCTGTAATGTAGTCATAGTTTTCAAGAAAGAGAAAGAATTGATACAAAGCCTATTAATATTTGCTGTGTAATTTCATCATTATTGCTATATAAATAATATCAACACTAGATGTCATACACTGCTGAGTCATTTAAAAGCAGATACAAAGATAAGGGTCTCTGCTCAGAAATACAAAGCAGTGTGCTTCAGTGGTGCAGATAAAACCTCTCCTTGGTCATTTCATGCTTATTATTTTGTCTGACATTTGTTTGAAATCAATCTAAAAATTATAGCCTCACAGTTATCCAAGAAGAGAATTCAGTGTGGATAGTCTTTTCAGAAAAAGCTGTGTTTGAAGGAGGTACTTGGAGAGAAGCCTGAAAGAATCACACTTAAGTTAGAGAATTGGTTCTAGCTGCAAAGAAATGTATAGAAGAGAGGGTCAAAGAAAGAGATGAAAATCATGGAGCTTTTGCACTGCAGAAGACATTTAGTCTCAAAAGTCGCTGGTAAGCCACCAGTTCCAGTGGAAGTCAGTTCTAGTTTGGCACTCAGCTCTTTTCCTTTTGAAATCTCACCTTAAACTCTGAACTAAAAGCCAGAAGTGGCCTGGAATCAGGGAAGCAGTATTCCTAACTGTTCAATGGAAGGCCAGAATAAAATAAAGCCCATACTTTTCTAGTTAACTTAATGATGTTGTTGATATTTTTTCCTATCAGGAATAGTTTAATTCTGTGTTTGCTGCTGTTCCTCCTACCAAGCTTTGGATCCATATATAAAGCGTGATATTTTTTGGTCTGCAGTATTAACAACCATAAGGATCAACTGGTTTTTTTGTTCTGCACTTTTAACATACAGTATCTTTGGATCTATGCTGCACAATTCAATTTTATCATTCTGCCATTCCTGCCACTCCATTGGTCTTCTGTGTTGTGCCAAGCCGAAGATGACTATCTGCGGCAGGACCCAGGTGCTGACCTATATCTAATTACTTTAATAATTTTTTGGAAACATGCTACTTGGGGAAGCCGTAGATGAACTGATAGCAATATATTTTAAAAGATTTTAAGGATTTTTAGGGCACTGCAGACAGCTTAGGAGAGGCTGAAGACAGTGCTCGAGTTCCAGGCAGTATTTTTGTACAGAACATTACATAAAGTCCGTAAGTGAAGCAGGCCTGAAGGAGCATATGTTGGCAGAGACAGAAGTTTCCATTTGAGCTTCAGACTGCTTTAAGTAAAACACACAATTTATATGCACCATAGTCTGGACCTGATTTTCAAAATTGTGATTATCTCTGGAAATCTGCAGAAATTGTTTGAATCTTTCTGCATGCTCAGGAAATGGATTTAACTTTTTTTGCTGGAAGATATACTGGACTTGATAGGATTCATATGAATGGGAACAAATGGGAGGCATTTCTGAGTAGGAAAAGGACAGAATCAGGGACCAGATTGGAGTCCTTGATATAAGGGATCTTTTAATGGCTGTGAAGGCTTCAAATTTCAGAATGAAGAATTAGCTCTTCACAAATTTCCATTGCCAATAGGATATGATCTCAGTGACTGCCTCTCAGATGCTTCCTATGTTTTGCTGTTAGCCCAGATCACTCACTCATTAGTTTAGCAGGTTATTACTAGTATTTATGGGGATTGTGGTGGTGTTAACAGTTCTTAGGCAAGAGGCTAACTGAACTTAAGGCAAATAAAAAGCCAGAATAATAGTCCATGGATTTCCTTTTGATAAATTGGCAGAGGTTAATGATCTGTCAGCAGATTTTTTATTTTGGAATATAAATAGGCAGTCTCCTACCAAGTTTTTTTTAACCACATTCAAGAAATTCTTTGGTTGTAGGAGAAGCTTAAGAATCCTGATGAAACAGTCAGTCTTTCTAGAGGAGAACCTGTAAGTGCTAATAAAGTATTTTCTAGAGCCATCTAATGAATAAAAATATCAATATCAGATGAATAATAATACTTTTTGCAAAATTATTTATACCAACGCATACTTACATACAACTGTCAGTAATGACTAAAAATATTTCTTCTTGTGCTTACTAGTATACTATGGTTATGTGTTGTAGCATGTTTGGGGAAACAGTTATTTGCAATTATAAAATGACTATGGTTAATTAAAGTTATCATGCAACAGTATTGACCTACTGTGGTGGAAGCTCAATGGTTCAAAATAACTATATGATTTAGTTCATTGCATGTGAGTTTTAAGTTACTGAAGTAATGGAACTGTGCTCTTCTGTATGTTTTTATAACTCATGGTTTAGCCATACTTCTGTTAATGCTCAAAAAGCTGTTAACTTTAGGTTTATGCCTGCACTGGAGTTTGCTATCAGAACTACCTGTATAACTTTGTTTTATGCTGCTACTTAATTTGATTTTTTTTTCTATACATAGATACTTTTTCATATGTTTTTTTAAGCATGTATACATACATACATATCAATCACATATATGCATGTGACATAGATATAGATATATACCACTTAGAGAGAATGAAAGAGACTGTGTATATATATAGCAGTTTTCCTCCCCCAAACATGACAGATTTTATAAGAGCTGAAAGAAATGGTTGTGGTGATATTACTTTCCTGGAGTGAGGGAATGTGTCAGTTGTTTATTATTCAAGTTCACAGCCTGATGACCTTGAGTATCTTGCTGCTTTTCAGCAAATACAGATAGTAGTAGGTGTAAATGTTACAGCCTTTTCTTTTTTGCCACTTTTTTTTGCCTCTTTTTTGTGCTTCTGTCACCTCAAGATTGGAGTCTGCGAATAGCTGCAGCTTAAAGCAAAATTTGGAAACTGCAACTAAAGTAAAGTCTGATTGCCTTGTGACTGAGTGGTATTTCCCATAGGCACTACATATTTTCACTCTACCAGTAAATTTCCAGGCAAAATGTAACTTTTTATGCCTCTGAAGCTCTCAGCCAAATTGCAGGGGTCTATAGCACTACTCTTTGAAAGCCTTGCATGCCAAATATCAGTGCTAAAAGTGAGGCCCTTCAAACAGTCAAATTGTAGGTGTAAAATGTATGAATTTACCTCTTTTTGGACATTAATCATCATCTCTGTATTTTAAGTTATGGACTGAGCTGGGCTTTTCAGCTTTGGCTTAACTTCCCCTTTGACTAAAGAGTTGTCCCTTTGACTTTTGTAAGGGATTACAGAAAGAAAAGAGGATTTGTCGTAGCACTTCCAAGCCCAGTTATGGATCCAAAGTGAGGTTCTAGTTTTCTTTGCCAGCTCTGGTGTTTGTTACACCCATTTATGAGACATGGAGGTTGATTGACAAGAAAGGAGAACAAGTAATCAAAACTGGGTTTTTTTGTTTCATACCAACAGTGTTACAAAAATTGCTCTAGAAAATTTGCTTATATTTTAAGTGAATACTTGACAGCCACCTGCGGAAGATGGTTCTTATTGAAGATTTTACTGTGTTTAGATACTGTTGGACAAGTTTTTACCGGATAACTTTCAAATAAGAACAGATACTGGGCTTAGGCCTTCTAGTGATGTATTTTGGATTTGTCTTCTGGAAAAAAAAAAAAATCTGCTGTTATTTCTTGCTGCAGGTGTTGAAAGTCTACCTTGCTGAAAGACTCATATTTGAGTAGTAATGTTCTTTGTGCTGTGAAGTGATAGTAAAACAGTGCAGTGACAGTTTGAAAAACTTTAAAAATCAGAGTTAGATCTTTTTCTTATTTGGTTAATAAGGAAAAGTGCCTTTCTATTCATTTATGAACAGAAAATCTGCAAGCAGGCAGGACTTCAGCACTTCTCATTTTAGATTAGAATATGCATAACCTCTTAAAAACAAGAATGTTACAGGTTTTCCCCAAAAGCTTAATTTTATGGTGGAAGAGAATTATAGTAATAGTTACTCACTAGTATAGCTACCATTTTATATTATTTAGCCTGTTAGAGAGAATTTCAGGGCTTAAAAGGGGCTATTGATTTGACAGCCTTGAAATTTGATGTTTATGCACAGAGTTATGGCCTAGGGCAGTTTTCATAGAAGCATCTCATCACTGTACTGTAGTTGTAACATGCAACATCTATCCCCAGCTATGAGAGAGCATTTGTATCCTTTCAGCACTTGGTTCTTCTATAAACGTTACCTACATAAATCTTTGTAAAGGAAAATTAATAGATTTTGCAATATATTTTTGGAGAAAATGGATGGAACCCCCATGGCTTGGGTTTATCAAAGCAAAATTTTGGCAGAGATTGTTGGGAAAAATATAGTAAGTTTAAAAAATATAAAAGAGCAGAGGGAAAGAGTATGTACAGGATAATCGACTGGTGGCCAGGCAAGTTGTTTTCTTTAATTGATACAATCCAGTTAACTTTACTATTACATTAGCAGAAGTTTTGAATATTTTTGTTTACATATAAAATAATGTTTTGTAAGAAAGTGTGTGAGAAGATCACTACCAGAATGTCGTGCTATTTTGCAATCAGATACACTGTCACCTGATTCAGAGGGAATCACATGCTTTAAAATACCACAGTATGGAATTTAAGTGGAAGAGTCAATTATCAAGCTTAGACAGTAAAGAGTAGATATCTAAAGATACTAGGAATACTTCATCTGATATGAGAGGAGACAATGAAGGTGTTCTGGCAATTAAAAAATAACCTAAGCCCTGTGTGACTGCAAGGTGGGCAAGAGAGGGTTGGATGCTGGTGGAGAGAGACACTCAAGGTTCATAAGGGGTTAAAGAGGATAGGTTTAATGAAGGACTTGCACTACAGACTGCATGGGGACCCCCGGGAACCGCGAGGAGGGGTCGCCAGTGGGAGGCTCCTGGAGGCACGGGTCAGTCACCCAGGTGGGACTCGACTTGTTGTTCCTAAGGGCCCCTTAAATCTCCTAGAGCTGTTTCCTTATCTCAGCTGTGCTAACCTGGAGTAGCTACTGCCCAGGAAGCAGCTAGAGGTTGTTGACCAAGCGGAGTATGCCTGCCTGGCCCTGGTGGGATTCGGTCCGTGTGTAGTTTCACACGCTGGGGCTGCTACCACGTACTCTGCCAGTCCTGACTCCTTGCCAGATCTGCCGCAGGTGTTCTCACTACACCCTGGTTCAGAGCAATACAGAAATCTCAGAAAGTTCTACACTGAATTTTAAAGTAACATTTTACATTTTTTATTAGAGAACTAGCAGGAATCGGTATGTTGGGTGTAAACCAACTTGAAGTGGGAGGAAGAAATGTGGATAAAAAACAGCACATGACATTTGAAGTATGAAAGTCTAATTAATGCAGCCATCTAGCATGTTTTACAGTCTAAGTTCAAACTTTGAAATAAAGTTCAGGCACTTTATGTGAAAGATGAAATCCATCCTCCTTGCAATATCAGATTGTTGCATTAGCTTTGTACTACTAGCTTGTTGCTTGGCCATTTTTACCAGTCAAAGCCTTTAATCTCAGTACTTCTCTGGTTGTTTGTCCTCAGAAATGCCTTTTGATGGCATTTTAATGGAATTCTGAATGAATTTCTGCAGAGAAACTGGTACTTTTGATATTCTGTTTTATTGCACAGTCCATTATAGTGACTGCAGAGGCGATGTGGCTCCTTCTTTGTGACACTTTCTTCTCTGTTCGTTCCACATCTCATTTGAAGCTAACAGATGTCTGCTATCTCTACTAGCTTTGCTTTGCACAGCAGCTTGGAAATTGTTAGATCTAGACTCCAGGTAAAAATCGTTATGCAAACTGGCTCGGACATCAAAGAGTTACCTAGTTTTAAATATAAGTGAGAAAAGAGACACATATGAAGTCTTTTAAATCTTTAGCTGCTGCCTGTTTTTTCCCAGTGTTATGATCTCATTTTCTTTAGGAAGATGCAGGAGTTTGGGGATGGAACATTAAGAGACATATGGATGTCCTGATTCCATGGGTAGGAGGAGAAGGGAATAATAAATGATAATAATAAAATAAATGTTTAATCTTCATTTGAACATGCCTCTGTCAAGACTTCAGGACTATGGATTGAAAAATGAACACCTTTTACATTTTCTGTTCATACTGCAATTTAAAAATATGTTGAAGGCTTAGTTTGGGCTGATCTGTACTTGAAGTAAAAATAAAACAAACAAAATTGTAAAAGGGAGTTAAGAAAAAAATGATACTGGTGTATTATAAAACAGATTTTATTGTAAAGGAAGTAGAGAAGTTCAGATTTTAGTGAGTCTCCAAAATTACGTCTCACAAAGTCCAAGATTTAGACTTAGATTTAGCTTTGTATTTGCATCATCCAGGTTTTGCAGCGGTAACTGTCCTAGTATCCATGTGCCTTCTATAGAATTCATCTCTTCATCCCTCACCGAGCTGATCTTTTTTCCCCCTCTCATTTCTTCCTTTCCCTCCTTTCTTTCAGTCTCTAGTTTCACACTAGGTAAAGCTGATTCAGACAAAGAAATATTATACTTCATTTTGGACAGTATTTGATACTGTTTAGTCGTGTCATTTCTTGTAATCCTATGTGAAGCATTTTGCATGTGTTGCTAAATGCCTTTCTTCTGAAAACTAAAAACAAGCAAACAAAACCTGTTATCATTTTTTCACCAATATCTTCACTCTTAAGTTTGGCATATTCATATTATCTAAGTCTGCCATCATGGAATGAAAGAGAAATGTCTCTAAGGACTATTTTTGCTGCCAAAGTAAGTTTTGGGGGATTTTTGTTTTTTGTTTTCTTTTCTTTTTAAATGCAGTAGCTATTTCAGTATAAAATCCTAATAGAGACAAGGTACAAATAGTTTTAACATTGATGTGGCTTACTAAAGTCAGCTCTAAACTGCAAGATGAAGAATAGTTGACTGAGTCTAGCAACAGAAAGGAAAATGTTATTTTAAGAAGGTTTAACATTGAGACTTATAATGCCAACATAGGTATCCTGACATGAAAATTAAAAATATCAATAAATGTTTTGCTACTTATTGAGAGATCAGTGTCTAGTGATAATTTTATTGAAAAACAAGTGGTTTCCATCAAAACTTTTCATAAGATCATAATGGTTTTGCTAAAATCTATTTCTGAGAAATTACAGTACAATGTTTCATATTCTTGGGAAATATTCCTTCAGAATATTGTTTTATTTTCTATATAATACAGTAAAAAAAAGAAAATTACGTATTCTATCTAGATATTCTAGAGGCATTTGAAAATTTTCTGTTTTGATCCTTTTGAAATTTTGAAGTGTTCTACAAAACCTGATCTCTGAATCTACATTTTATTGAAAAATAATCTGAGTTAATTTAAGCCATTTCAATGGTAGGCTCAAAAAATTAGATTATGATTTTGAGCATATAATCTATTTTAGGTGATGAGGTTGAACAGACTCACCTGATTTATGTGATACTGATATCTAATATTTCTGAGGAATAACACTAACAAACTCTATGAAGTTTCTCTAATTGTTGCATTGCCTGTTTATATAATATATATTTCAATAATTTAGTCTGAAAACCAGCAAGTAATCAGTACTATAGGTGAATACTATTTGTTGGAAAAATATGCTGTAGAGGGAGACTAGTTTTCAAATGGCAATTGAGTAAGGCTTTGGAATTAGTAACGTGATTAGCATGCACATACACTGCTGCATCTCAGTCCCATGGGCAGTTTGTAATCTCTCACATCTTCCTTATCCTCACCAGGTTCTCATCCTTTAACATGTGGCCATATGGGTAACGAGCATATGATCAAAAGCAAATGCCTTTGTTATATGGTGAACATATGTCAGTGCATTTGAGAAGATCCATGTAATCCCGCAGCAAGATGCATATCCTGTCAGCTGATGGAATATGGTTATAAATATCAGCTTACATGATATGTCACATAAAGTCCTGTGTTTGGGGTGGTACCATGGCATAAAGATTTGGTAGGAGCAGGATGCATCATCAAGCTTAGAGAATACATGCAAGTCTGTGATACAAAGATCTAGCTTCATCAGTCTTTCTTCAAGCCTACCTGAAGGTTGACAGGATTGTAGCTGCTCTAATAATATATAAGTACTGTGTTTTGTTTTCTTGTTTGGGTGTTCATTGTATTCTGCAATGACAGTAATTGCAGTGCTGGAGGGAAATGCAAACAAGGAGGGGAAGACTCATTCGAGATTAGCCACATGTTGGCAGACCCTCCTTGGTTTATCTCACAGGCTGTCTACACAGAATAGTCTACACTGTGATGTAGCCAATTTCAGAAATCAGTTTAGTGAACAGATCTTATGCTTGGGAACCAGGAAGTCAAAGTTTAAAAATGAAGTTAAGGAAAAGAAGGATTCTCAGACACATACTGATATTCAAGGTCTGCTAGGATTTCTATAGAATTGGTATGACTGGGCTGTCATGAGGAATCGTAAAGTCACAGAGAAGACTGTTTTGTTTTTCTAAAGTCCTTTTTCTGTGAACCCATTGTTCCCACTTCTTTAAAAGAAGAGTATTTTTTGATCTCACATTTAAACTCGTCAGAGATTTTAAAAGGGAAGAAATGATAGAAAACAGGCTGACCAGGCGAGTATCCTCAACACACCCATCCACCACAGAGCAGGATCATCTGCACCTACATTTTTCTTTTTAAATATTTACCAGTCTGTTTTCAGTAATTTTCAGGAGGGAGATTCCACACCTGCCCTATATAGCCTGCTCCTTAATAAAATAATTTCAGGATTATTCTTTGTCCTGAACAAAGCATGGGAGAACTCTGAGAAAGAGAAAGTCATAACATCTAATTCTTGATAGGATGTATTCAGGGAGAAAAGAAAGGGGAGGTGGATGTCTAGGCTTGTAAACAAGCCATAACAGTGGCATAATTTGGCATTTAACTTTATGCTATCAAAGATTTATTAACTAATTACTTCACAATTTCCACTCAGTAAATATGGTGAAATATATATATAGTTAAGAGAGCTACATAATAAACTGAAGCTAGTAAAACTTTGATTATATTGTATAGAATATGAGAGTACTGAAAGGTTGTTTTATTAGTTGTGAATGACTTTACTTGCAAATCTTCCACTTATTTCTTAAACCCAGTCTAATTGTTGCTCTATTACTTTTACATATTTCTTATTTAGAACCACAGTTATATTTAATTAATACATGCAGTCTGTGGACCAGAAGATTTTTGCTTTATATGTGCTTCAATTTGCCATTTTTGACTGAAAGAGTTCATTTGTGAATTCAGACATTTTTATGGATTAATAATAGCCATAAATGTTCTAAGATCAGTCTAGAGATTACTTAAAAATGATTTAGGAGCTAAGGAACTATTTTTTTAGACTTTAGTGCTTAGTAATTATGTCAGTCATCATAAATTGGCTGGAAGAATGTTTGAAGAAAAGATGTCTACCCTAAAAATGTTAACTGCCTATTTATGTTTTTTGTTTTGTTTTGCTCTGTTTTTTTTGGGGGGGGGGTTGTTTTTTGGTTTTTTGTGGGGTTTTTTTGTTTGTTTTGGTTTGGTTTGGGTTTTTTTGGTCAGTTTGGTTACCAAGTTCTGTGCTCTGCCATTCACCAAGACTGATATGGTCTGATTTTGTAGTTAGACAGTGCCTGCCTTCTGATGGCTTGTCTGCTTGTTTTGAACCGAAAGTGATTGGAACTGTTTTTAATGAGTTTTTGGGGTGAGGGCAGGGAAGTGGAAGCTGGTCCTCACTGTTAACTTAATGAGGATTCCAGAACAACTTGTTTTTTGTAAGGAGGCAAGCAGCAGTTTGATGTGGGAATGAACAGTGAGTTCTACTTGCTTTCCGTGTGATAGGATTTATGAACAGTGCAAGTGTTCCTGCAATGACTTCTTGAACCTGTGTGCCATGCTTCTGATCTAATACGATGCTACCTCCTTTGTGAGCCATCCGTCCTATCTTCACACAGTTCTTTCATCCCTGCCTTCTTTATGCCCCCAGTCCTACCAAGGGTCTTCCTTTTTTGTTGAATCTCCTGCAGATGGCCACCCATGAAGAGAGTCTTCCTTCTCTGCTGCTTCCTACCATTCACCCGCCCTTAAGAAAAAAATTATCATCTTCAACATCAAAAGACTAAAGCAAGTTTGGTTTTAAGGGCTAGTATGATGTCTTAGTTCTTCCCTTTCAGAACTGCACTGTAACGTTCATAATTCATTACTGGCAAGAAGCAGCAGAAAGCTGTGTTGTCTCGGGAGCTGGCAAGAATCAGAATTGTGATTCCAGGAATCAGTTTGTTGTTTCCCTTTCATTCCTCAGCTGGTCCTTTTTGCTGGTGTAGTTTACTGACCATTTGGAACGGCCTCTACAGCATTCTAGAGAAAACTTCGACTCTTGCCAGCCTCTGTCATCTGCCTGGATGAGGGTCTGCACTGTGTTGCACTTCCAAAATGAGTAGCAAGGAGGGTCTTTTCTCAATACATGTGGTACTAGCAGAAAAAGAATTTCATATATTTTCAAGAAATAGGAAATGTTGCCTTTACATCTGAATGAAGATGAGGGGAAGAAGAATGATTTTTTAAGTAGTGCCACTAGCATTTTAAGCATTTTGCTTAGCATTTAGCATTTTAGCTAGCATTTAGCATTTTAAGGCGTAGAGGGGGATGAACTTAATTGACATCATCTGTTTGTAAACTACCAAGTGCACCACAATTTGGAACACACAAAAAAGAAATTATCTATCTTGTTGATCTTTTGACTTAATAAAAGTTCTTGTAATACAACACAGCATTTTAGAATAAATTCTGCTAACTAAAATTTATGTCACATACTGACAAAGTAATTAAATATGCTACTTAATGATGTTTTGGTAATTCATCCTGATCTTCACAATTGACTCCTGAGAGTAATGGAGAAGAGTTGGTAGTACTCACATGGGTTTGAAACACTCCTTCAGCTTTTCGTAAGTGCTTATTGGTGTTCTGAACAGGGTTCTCAGACATGGACTGATTTACATCTGGTTTTTCTAAAATGAAAGCAGAAGCAATTAATAGTCTTTGGGAGAGAGCAAATGGGTAATTAAAGCACCTTGTGAGCACCACATAAAAGGAGGAGGTTCAGGGTGTTTCTCTTTTCCTTCCACATGTTAAGAAATAGACATACCCACTAGTCATTACCTGTTAAGAATGCTTATCCCTGACATGGCTGATCAAATTCTTGGCAGGAGGAAAAGGGAGCAGTGATCACAGACCCTTCCCACTCCAAAGACATGAGCTGCATTGTGTGCTGATTGTTGTTCTTCTCCCTTTTTCCTCCCATGTAGAACTTTCCTTTTTGTTAGAGATGGAAACCCAAATAAACGGAACGTGCACAATGAGACATCTATGCACTTACTGTGTATGGGACCTCAGATCATGATATCTGAAGGAGCTCTTCACCCTCGCCTGACACGACCCTCAGAAGATGACTGCAGAAGAGCAGACTGTCTGCAAATGATCCTGAAGTGGAAGGGAGCAAAACTGGATGAAGGACAATATGAAAGAGCAGCAATTGATGCTGTTGATAACAAAAAAAATACACCTTTGCACTATGCTGCTGCCTCAGGCATGAAAACCTGTGTAGAGGTAAAAGTTGCTATATAATCACAAGTCTGTACACTACTGTTAGTAAATGATATGTACAGTGTTTCATAAAGCTGTTTCAGGAAAAAGAATTGATGTATATAATTAACTTTTAAATCTGTGTTAACTGTGTTTTTTAATTGTGTTAACTGTTTTTTATTCATTGGAAAAGTGACAAAGATAAGCAGCACAGAAGGTACACTGTTTGAGTAGAGATCAAGGAAAAATTTGATTACATATACATTAACTTTATGTGATAAACTCTTCAGCACAAGCAAGACTCATGCAGGCTTATAAAAAATTGGAAAATAATTGCAAGAAGGTAACATTGGAAAAATAGGTTTAAAGATAGGCATAGACATACCTGTAGGTATAAAAAGATGTGAAATAATTGCCTGAGAGAAAATTAAATCACTTTTTATCCTGCTCTGTAGCTGAGACTGCCTGAACCACTTATCCTTGCTTCAAGAACAGGTCTGGTGTTTTTAATTTACAGTGCCCAACTTTTTTAGAGAATGCCATACATCTGTGCTAACATACTTAAATATAATTACCTTTTTACAAATTAAAAAATATTTTAATGTTTGTGAAAATAGTAGTAATGAATAACTGGGAGTCATAATAACTTTGAAGGTCTCCCCTCAAATTTATTTTTAAACTATACCAAATAATGAGGGCTACTATTTAATTATGCTGATAATTTAATATAAGGAACACCAGAATAGACTTCTAACTTTTTCAGCAGTAGCTAACATTTTCATAAGACTGACTATTACAACATAAGGTTTGGTTTTTGAATGGCAATGACTAGTTAAGAGATCATCATATAAGTGTAAAATTAGATTATTCTTCATGTTTGCATCTCTTCATGTTTATTGACACTACTCTTTAGTCATTAGCGTGTCATCAGCAAACTATATCACCTCATTATTCACCTGCTATTCCAAATAAGTTCTGCATAACTTAAAAAGTCATGTCCCAGCACATGCTGGGCTTCATTGGTGTCCTATGTCTGCAGTAAAAACAGACATTCCCCTGTTTTCCTGCCTTTTAACAAGTTATTTATCTGATCAAAGAACTTTCCATGGTGGCCTACTTTTCTTGAGTGTTTTTACTGAACCATTTGGAAAGCTATACATAGACTATATATGCTCTTTCTTTTCCTTGTGTTTTTGACTCCATGAGAAACATCTAATAAATCTGTGACAAAACTTTCTTCTGTGAAAGCTGTATTTTCCTCATTATTTCATATATGTCCAGGTGTCTGTCAGTAATGCTTATTACTGTATTTTCCATCAGTTTGCTTTGTCCAGCTATCAAACGTGTACTGTTCTATACTTCACAGATTTTCTCTGGAACCATTTTTAGTATTGGAGTAACTTTTACCATCTTCTACTCTTGTACTGTTGCAAATTTAAGCAAGAAGTTTCATATTATAGTAAATAGTGAAGCAGTTTCATATTTGAGTTCCATTAGAACTCATGAATAAATACCGTCTGGTGCTGGGTTTTCATTACTGTTTGTTTGGTTTGTTCTAGAAACTTCTGTAGCAAGGCTTCCATTGGAAACAGACTTTCTGTTGTGTCCTTCATGAAGCACGAGGACCTGTGTGGTACATCCCCAGGGGATCTGCATTCCAACAACTTCTATAATTTTTCTGCCATATTCTCTTTGAGCACTCCTTTTGTACTTTGACCAGATATATTGGCAGATTTACTGTGTGCGATGTTTTAAAATGATTTATTCTGACTTTTTGTGCAGTTGGCATATTGCTCAAATCATTCTTACCCTTGTGTTTTTACATCTACCTTTTCCAGACTTTGTTCTTTACATTTTCTTCATCTGGACACAACTTTGGCTTCTTACTTCCAGTATGTCCTCTGTCCTCTTGTTCAACCTTGACAGACTGTTCTGAAGTTTTGGGATTTTTTTCCTCACTTTTACTTAGTACCACTTTTTAGAATTAGGCAGTGGATCTTTGAGATTTTTTCCACTTCTGCAAGAACATTGAATCTAAGTACATTTTGGCCATTATTATTGAGTGGTTCTTTGATAGTAACATTTTAAATCAGGTCTTGCACGCTGTTCTGGACATCATCAGAGGTTGCTTCTCTCCTGGGTTTCCTAACTAGTTTGTCTACAACTCAGTCATTTATGGTGTCTGAAAATTTAATCTATGCATTGTGTTCTAGCATAGCATTTTCTCAATATACTTGGGAGAGGCAGTGACTGAAGTGTCCCTTTATTTTTGTGGTTACTGCCCCTGCAGCCTTTCTGCGCTTCAGTAGCATGTCACGGTTATTGTTACAGTCTTGATCAGATAGTCAGTGACACTATTCTTTTTCTGTTTAAGTCCGGATTGTATTCCATTGGGATTCTCTGGTATTTGTTGATAGAGTTAGCATTTTATCTATAAGCTGCTTTTTTTCTTTTAAGTATAGCACCACCCTTCCACTATTTTGAACTTCTCTGTCATTCTTTTATAATTTGTCCCTTGGTATTACTCTGTCACACCGATTGTTTGTATTCTATCATGTTTCCAGATATTATCTCAAAATTCTCATTTAAAATTGGGCATTTCAGTTCCCAGGCCTGAGCTGTGCACCGCCTTACGCAGTATGCACTTCTTCACCTGCTGAATTTTCATGAGTCTTCTCTTTAAAAGCTCAGCTACAGTCATCTTTATTTCTGATAGCCAACACTTTTTTGTTCTGTTAATGTAAAGATCATCTTTCCTATGTAGTTTTCCAAGGTAAACCCTGCTTCCCTATACCATTTGCCCTTCCCTATTCCATTTTCTCTGCTGTAACTTAAGCCTCTGGCCATCTGGTCCTTTGCGTAAGTACTGAGAAGAGTTAAGAGGATGCAGCCATTAGATTCCAATATTTAACCTTCCCTATAGCAGCCTAAATCTTGCCTCTGTGACTTCTCTCTTCTTTGCCCTGTGTTGTTAGTGCTCTGCAAGCAGTTTTTCTTCAGCACTTCCCTAGAGATTATTTACACGCTTACTGTGTTCCACAGGGGATACAAGTCACCATGCGGTCTTCCCTGACTAGATTATACCCAAGCCCTGCTAATGATGGACATAACTGAATTATACACAGATATTGTCTGGCTCTTCCTGTCAAACAGAATGAATCTTTCCTTATTTGTATGTTTATGTGATTGATTTAGTGCCTCTTTTGATATGATTGATTTATGTACAAATACCTAATTGTCTTCGGGGTCCACATTAATAATGCTCTTCGGTTGATCGTCAACTTTCAGTTCTTTTTAGATCTGATAAATAGATAAAATTACTCATTGCAAGGGACCATGTACTTTTCTCTCATTCTCTGTTCTAATCCCAACTGTTTGATCCAGCAGCCTGGAAGATTCTAGCTGCAGGGATTTTCAATCTTAGTAGTTCTATAGAGCCTTCCACAAGATCCATTTGCTTTTAAGTGTTATTGTACATTAGAAGTCAAATATGCACGTCCTATCAGAAAAAGGGGAGAGTATTTAGCACTTAGGACCTCTTTGAGCCAAAGTTGGTGAAAACTGCTCACATGAACTGATCTGACATGAGAATGGTCGCTTCCAGGAGAGGAGTGGCAAACAGAAGAGATGTAGTAATCAGTTTTCAGTATGTTTCAATTTCTGGTATTTATAAACCTGATAACTCGCATTTGTGAAATATTATGCCTATTACACTGACGTGTAAACTGCCTAAGGTTGGATCCATATTGATACATACTGCAAAAAGAAAGAACAATTGCATTCTCTACAGAAACTCTTATTCCTCAGTTTTCTGACAGTCTTATCTGCACTCTATTTCTACATTTGAGATCCTCAGATAACTTGGACTGTAGATTTACATGAGATTTGATCAAGGATTTGAGCAAGGATTTTTCTGCCTCAGTCAATCTGCCTTTACACCCCCAAATTGGGCTGTGTGGTGGTGTTAGAGTTAGGCACTGTTATTCAAAACATTAAACTTTTGAGAGCATGAAGCATATATGGTCACATAGTAAGATCCACATAGACTATAACATCTGAAAGAATCACAGTCACTGTGGAGAAAATCATGGTTCTGGAGCTGGGCTAAAGCTTTTAACTGCCAACTGTGAAATCAATTAGTTTTAAACTCATCTTGAAAGTTCTTGGTTTGTCTTTCTCCACAGATGGTCCTTCTGTTTCTCAGTGTCTATGATATGATTGATTAGATGAATTAGTAGACTGTTAATTCCCTATTTGATTATATAAACTAGGTTTATATTTCTTTTAGTGTTTTATAGTATTATTTTATATTTAATATTATCTCTGCTCTACTTAGCTTTGAGTATAGATTTTCTGTGGTATCATTGGAATTTGTACTATTAAATTGACTAAACAGTTTATGACACTAATTTTCTTGCGGTTTGTCTTTGAAGAAGAATTTAGAGCCTCTTCCACTTAGGTTGTCATTAGGCCGAGTTTTGACCCAGTTACATAGTCTTAACTAGTCATGCCTTCTACTTTAGAAACATAGGGCACACTCCAAGTTCAAACTTTGTTATGTGCCCTTCCATAGGATAGAGGACATTGCTGCCCTGGATCCTAAGATCCTAAGACTAATATCTGAGCTACCTTAAGTCCTCCAGTGTAGTCTGTAGACCCTTTAACTCCTTCAGGAACAATACATTAGGAAAAGTGGGACTCAGAGCTTAGGGAAGGAATTTAACAATGATCTCCCTGTTTTTTCTTTTTTTATTTTATTTAAATTATTAATGGGATTATTCAAATTATTAATCTTTTAATGACTTAGAAGTCACCAGCCTTTTTAACAGTGGCACCAAAGAAATAATGGCATCATTATTAACAGCATGTCAATCTGCACATTCCTTGTCTTGCAAATTAGATTTTTAACTATGTAAGTCTATAGAGTTTTCTTTCAAGCATATTTGTTGATTTTGCTCCCTCAGAATGTGTCTTAGTTGCCTCAGTTAAATTTCTGTTAGAGTTTAAAATGTACAGACATAGTGTGAAAATCAAGGTACCTTAACAAAGTTTTTTCAATATTAAAAAGTGTAAATAGAATAACAAGATAACTGTGGGCTGGATAGCTTGATAATTATCCTTGTATTATCTGCATTTCTGCCTGATAATCTGGTATGAAGAGAAGATGTGTTGTCATACTTAATGACACAAATATCTTCTTAACTAAATCTTGATAAATAAACTTTATACTTATTTGGGAACTTTTTGTTTTTACATTTCTTTTTATTTTGGAGAACACGGGAAAAGTTTCACAAGAATATACAAGAATGATTCCAGGTGTGTAAAATACACTCTATAGTGACAGATTAAGGAAATTATAACCTGTTGAAAAGAAAAGTTAATGGTGACTTGATTTTGATCTGAAAGAGTCTATGGGAGAACAGATTTTTATTGTGGAAATTTTATTATTTTTTAGAAATATAAAAATTAGAAGCCGAGTTTTGAAATATTCTGGCTAAAAATAATGGATAGTGTTGTTGTAGTCATCATGGTCTGAAAGCAAGGTAATGTTTATAGATTTTAGTTTTATTTAGAAACAAGATAAATGGTTTTACTAGTGAACAATTGGCCCAGGTGCTCCACATTAGAAATTTAGCATGTGTTATTAAAATGTCATAATAAATCAGTAAAATTGTCCACTGTTGGCCGTTAAATCTATCGCGTTTATTGTCTTTGTTATATCAGATCATTTTATAGCAGGAGACAGGCTTAGAAAGATGAGAGCAGCGCAACTATTGTTTCTTAGCTAGAAACTCCATTTCTGGGTGGCTGCTGGCAAGAGACAAGGCTGGTGCAATGGCATGTCTAGACTGTATTTTGTATCAAACATTCAAAAGCTTAGGCTGTCCCCAGTGTGTGCGCTTATGGTAACATTTACATATCGGTAGAAAAAAAATCGCTGGATTTGCAATAGGTTGCTCTAGCATTTTATAGCATTATTTCATTTCACTTCTGTCATGTCCTCAAAAATAGTCCTAAATAACTAGAGTTACCAGCAGCATTATACGCTACTATCTGTGAATGATTCCCCATCTTCCCTCCTAACCAAGGATTCTCCCATCTTTTGTTACCGGCAGTTTTTCAGGCATGTGATCATATTCTATATATAAAGAATATTTAAAGGTGGTTTGAAGGTTATTTTAGCCCCATCGTGCCTGGTCCTTAATGACCTCAGGCCCCTCATTACTGCTGGAGTACTGATCATCCCAGCAGAACCGAACTTTAGTGTTTAAACCTTAACTGAGACATATTGTTCAGAGTTGCCTTGAAAAGCATTGCTGAGCTTTTGTGCCTCCATGGAATTAAATAATAGGTATAATTATGTAGGAAAGCAAGCCATAATTTGTTTAACAACAATGGAAATTCTTTGTTTCCCAAAGACCATCACTATTGTTTTTGTCTCTTCTTTCTCTTTACTTTGTTCATACTATTTTTTTTTCTTGTCTTCTTAACTGACACTTGTGTTTCCTCAGTGTATTTTTAGAGTTGGTAATTAATAGCTATTTACTTTGACTTTTTGCTTTCAGCTTCTAGTAAAACATGGTGGAGATTTGTTTGCAGAAAATGAAAATAAAGATACTCCATGCGACTGCGCAGAGAAACAACACCATAAAGAGTTGGCTCTTAACCTGGAATCTCGGATGGTATTCTCACGTGATCCTGAAGCTGAAAGCATTGAAGCTGAATATGCTGCGTTAGACAAAAAAGAGGTCAGAGGATACTTCAAGTTTTGTCTATTTTATACATACATATGTAGCAGTTATATTGTGACACAATTCTGCAAAGTATTAAAGCAGGTAGTGTGTTTCAGTTATATTTGTAAAGCTGTTGATTTTAACGGACCTCTTTACATCTTTAAAGTTAAGCTCAGAGGAAACAACAACTCCACTGCCAAAACTAAAGAGCAGTTTGTATACAGACACTCCCGCTTCTTCAGTGTGTTATGTGGACTGTCTTGAGAGTGTTGTATGCTGTCAGCTGGAGGAAAAACAGTGGGGCCAGTAAGTGGGGAAACAGGCTCTCCAAAATAAACGTTTTTTACAGTTTCTTAAGTTGTTTTTCTATGTAAAAATGAGAACAGGAAAAATTCTGGAAAGGAGAAAATCAGTAGGAGAGAACAGGGAAAGAAACTTATCATGTCTCTTCCTACTAGACTGAGCTCATGAATGTCACTGAAAAATAGCTGAGGGAATAGTGCAGGGTTTCAAAACAGTGCGATGGCTTTCTTGTTTTGTAACATGATGCCTGGAGCTACTGCATACCAGAACTTGTATGAAGGACAGAGAATAACAGGGGATGTTATTCTGAAGTCGGTTTTGAAAGCAATATGAAATTCACTGACACAGATTTGCTTGAAATCTGGTGTGCCTTACAGAAGACTGTGACTTAAATTTTTGGTGTAATTAAGGATAATTTGACCAAAAAGTTCTAACCAAAAGCTGCCTCCCCCATCCGTTATGAGTTTTTAATTAACTGAGAGTCTAAATAAGAATACGTAGATAAATTATATGACTCATTAAAATTTTTAAGTAATTATGTGTAAAATAAAGGGCATATAGACTTCTATATGGCTATTCCCTTCAAAAGGAGAATGGCCTTACATTTTACTAGTTCAGTCCTCTTACAGTCTGGTGACACTTAAAAGAAAATTAATTCAGGTTTAGGTAGGAGCAGGTTTAGAGCACATCAATTGTTTACCTGAAAAATGCTACACGTTAATTTTTATTTGAAAGTAAGAGCATCATTGTACTGTTCAATTAATTTTCTGGGTAATTTTCTTCAATAAACTTCAATATAAACAAGCTTAATTAGATTGTTTACTCTTAGAAGAGAGGTGTTCAAAGGGGGTTTAGTACACTTTAGTTGTGCATTCAAGTTGTAATTGACTCATTTTAGTTCCTCCAAATGTTGTCATGTAGAAATACCCAAAATGTTCTGAGACTATAGTCTGAAATTATATTTTCTTTGTTGGCAAAACCACTCAAAAAGAGTAGTGCCATTACCTCCCACTGCTGTAGTGTATTGCTACTCCTTTGCTTGTACATTTAAAACTATTTGCGTGGTTATGCTGTAAACCATATCATTGAAATGATTCAGCTTAAAAGAAGGAAAAAGTCTTTGAGAGTGGCAGTACGTAATTGTTTTGTTTAATCTGAATCATTTTTATGGTTATATTAATGCCACAGCTTTGCTAGCATGCGCACCTGCACAGCTACGAGAACAGTAAACTTTCAGGTTGGGTGGGGCAAGTCAGGAGCCACTTGAACGGGTTTTTAGCAAGAGAAACTTGGAGCCCAGTGAACTTCGGCTATCTCCTTAATGGGGCTGAGAAGTGCTCAGATAGCCTTCCCAGAGCACTTATCCCTCACCTAAAATTGCCCCTCAGGTATGGTCCTCTACTTTTTTTTCTCAATTTCGTTACAAACAAAAAAATAAAGGAAGTGAATATGCAAAATGCTTGTTTAACATAGTGTTTACATTGTAGATATTCAGTGACGCCCTTTAATATCCTTCCAAGACATGAGAATTTAATTCATAAAAAACAAAACTTTGAAACACCAAGAAATGCATTTTCAAAGTTATCTCCTCTCTTGAAGGTTGGAGGAAAAAAATAAAATGTTTGAAAACCATGAATAGGATTCCCTTCCCAGGCTAAACAGCCAAATAGTATTAACTCCAGGCAGGGTTCATGGTGTGCACAGTAGTATTCGGAATTACAGTCCCTAATACCTCCCCTTCCAGACCCGCCATGTGTACAGCAGAAAATTACCACTGTTTCTCATACAGTCCAGAAGATTTTTGTAGTGGTCTGTGCAGTGTCATTGAATTAAGTGTGTTTATTCAGGTTAATAACAAAGCTTTGTTTCTGATGTTGAAAGCCAATTTCTGCTGTTCTTCATGTTGAAATATTACCAAGGAATTATGTGAGTGCTTATATTTAGAATTGAAACACTTGCAGTAGTGGAAAAAACTTGCACATACCTTTCTTTATGAATACAGAGGCTTTCAAGCCTTTGAAAAATACAGAACGCTGAGTAGGCCCGCACTGCAAGTTTGAGAGCCTGATGGCAAGGAGCCGTCTTCTAACAGTTCAGTTTATTTCTTCCATTAGGGTTTCTTAATAAAATCTATTTCTTTCGTAATATAGATACTCTAACATTTTAAAACCTCATTTTGCTAAGGCACCACCTGAAGGATATATTTTTAAGAGACATTTCTATTTTACTTAACTTACCTCAAGCACTTTTAATTGTCAAATTGGAGAGAGCAGTGAAAGGCATGTAGCAAACAGGCCCTGATAGGTTAGAAACCCAAATGTGATCCTTTTAAGTGTGTTTCCACAAAACGCAACATAGAAGGCAAGCAATATACCACGTGCACATAATCCGTATTTCCCTATATAAAATAGAAGGGACAAACATGCTCTGAGTAGAGTAAAAAGTGTGACTCTCTTATCACAGAGCAGATAGTTGTAGCAAAACAAGGTCCATCTAAAATGATGTGTGGGCAGGGGGAAGGGTATTTGACAACAAGCCAGGAGAATATGTCAGATGACTTCCTTTGTCTTGATTCTTTTCTCTCATTTCACAAATGAACAGTCACCAAAAAATACTGAGTCAGCTAACTCTATTACATAAAAATTTATGGTTGTGTTTATCTTTGAAATCTCATTGATGTTACACTAAATAATATAACTGTAAATGCATGCTTTTTCAAACTACTTTTATAGATTTTGGTTGTTCTACTAGCACAGTTCTCTAGTTTACTGTTTATTCTAACATAGAAGCATATTTGTCTTTGTGATGTTTTCCTGGAAGATAACAGGCACCTTCATTTCCATCACATCATGCAATGTTTCAAGTGTATGTAAGAAACACCTGGGAATGAGCAGTAATTCAGAGCAGACCATACAGAACAGTTTCAGTTCTCAGTCAAACTCAGAGAAATACACTGTACAATAGCAAAGCGTATAATTTCATGGTTTATTTTACATATGTGCCACTGAAGCTTGTAGAAATACACTTATTAATGGATATATCACAAATTTATTGAGCATATAGATTTTGGAATGGTTTTGTTCAGTTCCAAAATTAATGTCATGTGTACTGCAAGTATGATGAGTACAGAGTTATCTAAATGATAAGAATGCACTTGGTCTCTACAGATAGAGAATTGTTTATTAAGTGGAAGGAGTAAAGATGACTATAGCTAGCTAGTATATAAGCACACATATACTATACATAGATAAGGTGTATGTACTTATACATGAATGAGTTAAATGGAGCAGAGAGAATTTTTAAACATGTAACTCCATTAAATATATAACTCCGTCCAAAAGGAGAATATTTACATGAAGTATATATGTCACCATTTAATTATATAGTTGCCACTGTAGTAAGGAGTTGTGTTGCCCTTGTTTACTTTAGTGATGCTTTAAAAGTAAAAATAATACTTTGAAATAAACTGTTAAAATAATATTCTGTTTACATATTAAGAGTTTCATGAGAAAAACAATAATATAATTTATGATATCTAAGTATTAGTGGTAAAAATTTTGAGAGGAAAGTATTTTAAAAAAAGGCTTATTGAGAATATAAAAGTGGTGAAATCTGTAGTGAAAAGTTCACCAGTGGTTGAAGTAGTAGCTGAAACGGTACATTCCAAAATCATTATATTGTTCAGTGATGTTAATGTCAAACAAAACGTTTTTCATAGCACATACCAGAAAAGACCTCTTCTATAAACAAGTGCTGAAGGACATCTCTGAGCATCATGAGCTAGAATCAAGATCATTTACAGTACATGTCAGTACAGAGACAAGTCATAAATGTCGAAAGTTGTTTAAAAAATCTGTGTGTTATTATCTAGAGAATATATGTCCTTTTAACTGAAGACTATGTCTTTACAAGATTCAATAAGACTACATCGTGTAGACATGAACATTTTTAAAAGATTCTCATTGTAAAGCCTTCGCTTTGGAATTTCCAGATCAAGCTACTTAATTGTGCCAGCCAAAATTTCCTTTCCTTTAGCCTCTTTTGTGGGCTCATTTATTGTTTTATGAACAAAGGGTCTAAAGTTTCAAACACATTCTTAAGAAATATTTCCCTCATTGCTTAAAAAGATAAAATTATTATTTTTTAAAAACCACAGGATCCAAAAGTCCCTGCTGGGTTGTACAGAATGCTCCAGCTGGGATAATATAATAGTCTGTTACTCAAGTGAGATAATTGCCAGTGTTTGACCTAGAACCAATCAGTTAAATATAATTTTGAGCATATCTGCAGTTCAGGATAAAATACTAGGTCCTAAAATATGCATTTATGTTGCAGGTTTAATAGAAAAGAATTGTCTTTTTATCTTGTATGTGTCTTCAGAAAGTGAGGACTGTTGTGCTGACAAAGCTACATGTTTTGCAATTACAATTCAGAATGCAGTTCAGATTCAGTCAAGAAGATTTACTTATTGCTCCAATTTTTGCGGCATATTCATGGCATTAGAACCATTCAGGCACCCAGCTGTTTGTATCCCTGTCTCTCTGACACGCTTTTATAAACGATCTCTTTTGTAAGAAATTAAATAGGTCAGTCCAATTCCATCATGCCATGAAGCAAGCAGCCCAGATTTACTTCAGCGCAAACCATTAATGTTCAGATTGTCCTTTACTTTACCGTCATGATCAGCAGCGGAAGCACATACAGAAACTCCCTGAACTTGGGCAGTCCGGAGAAGGTCAGGACATTCGCAGCCCCTTCCTCTCCTGCTCTTCCTACTTTCCCCCAAACGACAAGACACAACCCAGAGCTGTGGCACCGTCACTCTTGCCAGTCGCAGTGACTCGAGCGTCTGTATGTTCTTGTTTGTGTCACTGGCTAGCGAAGAGAAAGGGTCATTGCGGGAGTCAGTTATGCTTCTTAGATGTATTTTATACAGTTTACTCTGATACCCAGAAGGTAGGAAGAATGGTACATTTTTGAAGTACGTGTCTCTAAAGAAGACAATCATTCAGAAGCTGAATGTATCCATTTCTCCCCCTTTCGCTCTTATGCCTTCTGCTTGCTATCCTCAAGGGGGTACATGCACAGTAGAGGCTTGACTTAGATTGTAGACCTCCAAGGACAGAACCAGTCTTTGCTGTGTGTCTCTGTGTCTGTGTGTACAGTGCCCAACACTAGAAGGTCCTGGACTGTGCTCTACATAAACCCAAAATACAAATAGTAATAATAATGACACCTGCTCTGAACTGTGGTTATCTAGTATCACTGCTGCTCTGTGTCCTTTCTTTTCCAAGTTAGAGAAGACTATTGCCATTTGGTGGCCAAGTTCCTAATTACACCTGAGCGCATTTCATTGTTACCTTATGTCAAGGGTATTAAATCTTTTTTTTGCTATCCTTTATTTAAATAGAACTAATGCATGTAAGAAGAGGTTCTTCTCGTATACCCTTTCATATCCATTCTCTCTGCATATCCTCCCACTTCTTTTTCTCTTTCTACCTTTTGGACAATTTCCCTGTGCAACAGTATAAAATATATTATCTGTTGCCATGTTCTTCCTTTGTTATTTTTAAAAGTAAATCTGCAAAACATATGTATGCATCTCCAAAATCTTGGTCGGAGCTAATTCAGAATCCTAAAATTGCTGCCTTGTTTGCCTTTCTAATTTGACCTTTTTTTAGCGTTATAATAAGGGAATGGAACTGCAGACCAGAGGAAGCCAGCAATTAACTGTGATGGCGCGGGGCTGTCGGAGCATGGCTGCTGTTTCTCAAAGAGAGTTTTGACTTCTTCATGTACAATGAATCCCCAACCTCTAACTGCATGCCTGGCCTGTCCTATTCATTGCTGCCTTTTCTACTTCTGTGAAGGCACATATTGCCTGAAAAGACCTGTATCTGATTCTGTTCACAAAACACATATCCCTTCTTACCATCCAATGTCTCGAGGTATCCTCCTCCCGATCGATTCAAGGTTAAGGGGTCTCAAGTCGTATAAAATAAGCGTCAGGAAGTCTGTGTGCAATGTATGTTAACTTGTCCCTTCTCCCTGTCTTCCCCAAAATCCAAACAGTACCTCAGTTCAAATACAGAGTTGTACCTTCTCTTACCCATGTCTCAATATTTGAGTTTTAATCACTTCAAGATTCAACTGGATTCTGTGAAAATCTAGCTTTTTTTTTTTTTTTTTTTTGGAGAGTCAATGTTATTAGGACAGTTACTCATTTGAACATGGCCTCCAGTTATAATGGAAAACATTAGAAATACTGTCTTTTGGATTTTGAAATGTGCAAAGATTATATATTACAAATAGTGCTAAATGACAAAGTTTCCATATAATTTTGCATGGTCATTGGTCTGCACAATATTTTAATTTTATCTCATCTTACATCACAAGGACAGTTCTATTCTACAGTTGAGATAATTGTCAGTAACAGTGCTTTGAATGTTTTCATTTTAATGTGGAAGTAGAGATTCACTGGAAAGTGCTGCTAGACATAAAATGTCTTTTTTCTTCTTCTCAAAGCCATATGAGGGGCTAAGACTTCAGGATCTGCGAAGGCTTAAGGATATGCTGATAGTGGAGTCTGCCGACATGCTTCAAGCCCCACTGTTCACTGCAGAAGCTCTGCTTCGGGCACATGGTAATCAAAAACTTTAAAGACTAAAGAAATTGTTTTCAGCAAAATAAAAATTGCATTTATGAGAGCATTTTCTTTTTATTGGCAAGTAAAAGAGCAGTAACAGCTGATCAAATACCAGGAAATAGTTCTTACAGTAATTCAGAAAGAAGTACATCTGTAGTATGTCAAAAGCATTGATGCAGACAGGACATCAATGGGAAAATGATTCAGACAAGGAATTATAATGGAAGAAGTTTTAACCTAAAGCAGTGTGGAGAAACAGCTTTCTTATTTTAGCGATGAGACATAGAAGTAGAACTTCTATGGTTTAATCTTTGTCAAGTAAGTCAAAGAAATTCATTGTACCTATTTTTGTCAGACTATTGGTTGTCTGCCACTAAATACCTGTGTATTTAGTTTTTTGCTGCAATAAAACCAGTCTGACTATTACAATAAATAGCTGGAATTTGCCTTAGGGTTTAAAGTATAAGGGATTATATCCTTTAAGGATTTTTATAGTCACTGTTTTAATATTAGGTATACTTTTCCCTGTCTATATCTTTAACAAGTTAAATTTCACTGAAAACAGTTTGTGCTCTCATCCTGTAATTTGAAGCGACAGTGTCAGGATGGGTGTATACTGACTTCAGTGGGTTTCCCCCAGACAAAGGTATTTTACTGAAACTCGGTGGAAGCTTTAGGCTTTGATTCACTGAATCAACATCTGCATTGTCGCCGCATGCCAAAGGGACTGCTCAGGCAGTTAATGGTTTGCTTGCTCTTCACCATATTACTGGATTAAGCATCACTTAATGTTTACTCCATTATTTTTGTGGGCTCCTTGCATACAAAAGAGAGAGAGGAAATATGAAATAGAAAAACATGATTTTAAACCCACCATATTCGGCAGACTTTTTCATGAGTTGGTATGGTACCTGAAACTAATGTCTCTTTTTAATTATTTTGACTAATTTGTACTCTCGTTCCTTTTAACATTGAATTAGGCTGACATGAACTTGTGCCAGTGAGTTTAAGTGCCAGTCTGATCATATTTAAGTCACATTCTTTGCATATGTAATTTTTTTAATGTTGGTTATTTGCTTTAATTCTCAAAGTGTATTTATAGTATTTGCAATATCTGAAAGCTATTTTGGATTCTCAGAATACTCCGCGAAGGCTAAATGTTTCTAAATATTTGACTGAACGGATAGGCACTTTTTGTAACCTGGGCTGACATCCTGAAGAAGAAAATGATGGCAGTACAGCTCAGACTGGCATCACAGCCTGTACGACAACCAGAAGCACCGAGGCCGATGCAAACTGTGCAGAAGTGTCTGCCAGTGTGTAGTGAGCAGCAACTGAAGGTTGCGAAGAAATCAGCTGGTGTCGCAGAGGCTGTTCTGCTGGTGTCGCCTTAGCTGCGTAGCTGTAACTCAATGCGCTGGACCAGCAGGGAGAACAAAGCATACACGATGTGCAAGTCAGGAGAAAGTCAACTATTTTGCCTGTAGCTGTAGTCATACACTGGAAATTATTCAAAGATTTTTTTTTTTTTTTGAAGGGAAGACATAGTGGTGGTAAGACCTAGTAAAAGGAATAACTCAACTATTTACAAGACTTGAGACAATTGGGAAACACCAAATGCCAAATTGTGATGTTTTTGCATTTAGTCTTGGAATTCATAAAAGAATAATATGGAATCTTAACTGAATTCACACTTAGTGTCTAAAAAGCATGTTTTAAAATCTTGAAAAGATTGTTCTTATTTACTACTTTTAATATTTTACAGACATTTAATATTTAATCCAACTAACTTTGCTTTCTTTTATCGCACAACTATATCAGTTTACTGACACAGGCTGTAAGAGTTGGGAGTGTATTTTTGTTTGCCTTTTTTTTACATTAATAGAATTATGTAGGGTAAGAGCCAAGAGAAAAAAATATTGTTATGGCAGTGATGGGGGGAAAAAAAGGAATTTTCCAGTTTCTGTACAAATATTTTTTTCACAGAATCACAGAATGGTTGAGGTTGGAAGGGACCTGTGGAGATCATCTAGTCCAACCCCCCTGCTCAAGCAGGGCCACCTAGAGCACGTTGCACAGGATTGCATCCAGGCGTGTTTTGAATATCTCCAGAGAAGGAGACTCCACCACCTCTCGGGGCAACCTCTTCCAGTGCTCTGTCACCCTCACAGTGAAAAAGTTTTTCCTCATGTTCAGATGGAACTTCCTGTGTTTCAGTTTGTGCCCGTTGCCTCGCGTCCTGTCGCTGGGCACCACTGAAAAGAGTCTGGTCCCATCCTCTCGACACCCTCCCTTCAGATACTTGTACACATTGATAAGATCTCCTCTCAGCCTTCTCTTCTCCAGGCTAAACAGGCCAAGCTCTCTCAGCCTTTCCTCATAAGAGAGATGCTCCAGTCCCCTAATCATCTTTGTAGCCCTTCGCTGGACTTGCTCCAGTAGTGCCACATCCCTCTTGTACTGGGGAGCCCAGAACTGGACGCAGTACTCCAGATGTGGCCTCACCAGGGCTGAGCAGAGGGGGAGAATCACCTCCCTTGACCTGCTGGCAACACTCTTCCTGATGCACCCCAGGGTACCATTGGCCTTCTTGGCCACAAGGGCACATTGCTGCCTCATGCTTGACTCGGTGTCCACCAGCACTCCCAGGTCCTTCTCCACAGAGCTGCTTTGCAGCAGGTCAACCCCCAACCTGTACTGCTGCATGGGGTTATTCCTCCCCAGGTGCAGGACCCTGCACTTGCCTTTGTTGAACTTCATGAGGTTCCTCTCCGCCCACCTCTCCAGCCTGTCCAGGTCTCTCTGAATGGCAGCACAGCCCTCTGGCGTATCCGCCACTCCTCCCAGTTTTGTATCGTCAGCAAACTTGCTGAGGGTGCGCTCTGTCCCTTCATCCAGGTCATTGATGAAGAAGTTGAACAAGACTGGACCCAGGACTGACCCCTGGGGGACACCGCTAGCTACAGGCCTCCAACTAGACTCTGCGCCACTGATCACAACCCTCTGAGCTCTGCCATTCAGCCAGTTCTCAATCCACCTCACTGTCCACTCATCTAACCCACACTTCCTGAGCTTGTCTATGAGGATGTTATGGGAGACAGTGTCAAAAGCCTTGCTGAAGTCAAGGGAGACAACATCCACTGCTCTCCCCTCATCCACCCAGCCAGTCATTCCATCAGAGAAGGCTATCAGGTTGGTTAGGCATGATTTCCCCTTGGTGAAGCCATGCTGACTACTCCTGATCACCTTCTTGTCCTCCACATGCTTGGAGATGGCCTCCAGGATGAGCTGCTCCATCACCTTTCCAGGGATGCAGGTGAGACTGACTGGCTTGTAGTTCCCTGGGTGCTCCTTCTTGCCCTTTTTGAAGACTGGGGTGACATTGGCTTTCTTCCAGTCCTCAGGCACCTCTCCTGTCCTCCATGACCTTTCAAAGATGATGGAGAGTGGCTTAACAATAACGTCCGCCAGCTCCCTCAGCACTCGTGGGTGCATCCCTTTGGGGCCCATGGATTTGTGGGTGTCAAGTTTGCTTAAATGATCTCTAACCCGATCCTCCTCGACCAAGGGAAAGTCTTCCTTTCTCCAGACTTTCTCTCTTGCCTCCAGAGTCTGGGGTTCCTGAGGGCTGGCCTGAGCAGTAAAGACTGAAGCAAAGAAGGCATTCAGTAACTCTGCCTTCTCTGTATCCTTCGTCACCAGGACACCCACCCCATTCAGCAAAGGGCCCACATTTTCCCTAGTCTTCCTCTTGCTACTGATGTATTTGAAGAAGCCCTTCTTGCTGTCCTTGACATCTCTAGCCAGATTTAATTCCAAATGAGCCTTAGCCTTCCTTGTCGCATCCCTGCACACTCTGTCAACGTTCCTATATTCCTCCCAAGTGGCCTGTCCCCCTTTCCACTTTCTGTAGACTTCCTTCTTCTGGTTGAGTTTTGCCAGGAGCTCCTTGCTCATCCATGCAAGTCTCCTGCCTCCTTTGCTTGACTTCCTACTCATAGGGACGCACCGCTCTTGAGCCTGGAGGAAGTGATGTTTGAATATTAACCAGCTCTCTTGGACCTCCCTTCCTTCTAGGGCCCTAACCCATGGGATTCCTCCAAGTAGGTCCCTGAAGAGGCCAAAGTTTGCTCTCCTGAAGTCCAGGGTTGCGATCCTACTTAGTGCCCTGCCTCCTCCTCGCAGGATCCTGAACTCCACCATCTCATGGTCACTGCAGCCAAGGCTGCCCCCGACCTTCACATCTTCCACCAGTCCTTCTTTGTTTGTTAGTACGAGGTCCAGCAGCACACCTCTCCTCGTTGGCTCCTCCACCACCTGTGTCAAGAAGTTGTCACCAATGCTCTGCAGTAACCTCCAGGACTGTTTGTGCCTAGCTGTGTTGTCTTTCCAGCAGATATCAGGGTGGTTGAAGTCCCCCATGAGAACCAGGGCCTGGGATCGTGAGGCTACTTCCAGCTGTCTGTAGAAGGCCTCATCGACTTCCTCTTCCTGATCAGGTGGCCTGTAGTAAACACCCACAACAGTGTTCAACACTGTTCTTGTAGGACAAAATACATTGTAGGTCATAGTAGTTTCTCATGTAGTTCATGCTAAAGGAGTTGATTTAAGGATGAAAGAAATGCCATTCAGCAAATACAACTACCTTTTATTTTACTAAAACTTGTAACTTACTAAAGAATGCATAAAGGAATCCATTTACTAGCATGGCTTAACCCTGGCTAATTTTAAAGATGTTTTACAGACAAAAGAGGTCAAAAAATTTTTAGCAAATTTTGCCTATATCTTTTCATCAGTAAGTTCCCCTATAAGAGATTATAAGGATGATTTGAAAAGTGTTAATAGAATTTATAATTATTGAAATATAAATATGTTCAGGTTTCATGGCTTCAGACAAATGAAATAAAACCAGTCCATTATGTATTATATAGTTTAGCTTAGTTAAGTGTTCAAAATCATCCCCAGATCAAAGGATTTTTTGAATTAGAAATCAGGGAGCAAATTTCAGTATGATAGTAGTCCTTTGACAGTGGCAGTATTTTTACTAAGTTCAGTGCTTAGAATATATACATCTTTTTTGCAACATCAGTACAGTGTAGGAATACTATTTTTCTTCGTAAAACCTAAAATTCAGTAAAAATGACACAGATTTTTTTGGTAAATAAAATGAGATTCTTGTGGGAGTATCTAACATTAAGAAAATAAAACATTTATTTGAGTGAAAATTTGGGAAATTTCTCTTTCTTCTTGAAAATCCTGTTCATGTGATCTTTACATAGCATTGATAGTTTGGGATTCAAACTGGCATAGGAATTTGATAGATTTGTCTTTAAATGAGAACTTTTAATTATTTTTAATAGGAAAACATTTGCTTTTCTTAAGATATCTTTAGTATTAATCTTAGCTATCAGAAACTGAAGGCATTTTGAACAACGATTAAGAAAGATTCTTTTTAGTTTTAAGCTCTTCATACATAGTATTAATAATATTTGTTTGACTAGTTCTTTTTTGAATATAAATGGGAAATTTTAATCATGGATAAAAGTAAAGCATTTAGGAACATCTGATTACAGAATAAATTCGTAAGAATATACGAAGTTTAAAAATTTTTTTTTAGGATTGTGTCACTTCTATAAACAGACTGGCAGCTCTTCAGGCGGCAGAAGTTTCCTGTATTTCAGGCTGACCAGGCTAATTTTGCAGTTTTTCAGCAAACCCAATTGGAAGTTCACGCTGGCAACGAAGAGCGAAAAGCGCAGCTTCCTTGCTGCCCTCCTGCCCCTGCGCGCAGCCGCTCCGTCCCTGCGAAGGGCGCAGGGCGCTCGTGCGGCTCCGCGAGCCCTCTGCGGACGCGTCCCGCTTAGGGCGAGAGGAGGCCGAGCTGAGCGCTGGTGGCCTGCTGGCAGCTCCTGAGCTGCTCGCGGGGCTCTTCAGCTGCAGCACGCGAAGCAGTAGGGGAAATCCAGGCTCACTGAACTTAATGAGAGTTGTGCCCTTTACTTTGATGGGAACAACATTTCTCCTAGTATCTTGATCTAATTCACAGTATCAGCTCTCTGTAAGTGTAATGATTGTGAAAACCTCTGCTAAATCTTATGCATGTAAGAAACTGCTCACCTGAATAATCCTTGAGGGTAACGTTGGCAGGATTTATTAGCCTGCGTGCGTTGGTAACAAAGCCCACACAGCTTCAGGACCAAAGCCGGTGTTCACCAGGCGATGTCCAAGTGTGGGAAAAGGGAGCCCGAATCTGCCTGCTCTATTCAGCTCTATGTACTCTCAGGAGAAAACTTCGGACTGGCCACATACCTCAGATGATCATTGTGTTGCTGAAAATTGGAGGGGTGAAAAGAATGCAGTATAAAGTGGAGGAATCGAATCTTGCAAAAAAAAAAAAAAAAAGCTTTAAAATCTTTTTGTAATCCGGTTCTATACTAGTCTTCTTTCTTCATTTATAACCCTTGGCTTGACCCTATCAAAATAAAAACAGAATAGACAAAAATGAATCTCTACTGAACAATCAATTTTTTCATGCAAAGGGAAAGTATCAAAAATTCTGTGGGGCAAGGACTGTTGTATTTTGATCTGTGTTTGTGAGATTCCCAAGTCATTGAATAAATAATAAAATTTTATTTAAGGCTGATATTATACAGAAAGGAAAAGCTTGAAGTGCAATTAGTTATATAAATATCTTGCGTTATGTGTTATCTTGGAACACATCCTGTAAAATTTAGTATGTAAAGTTCCATTCACCTATATTTCAACATAATTTATTTCTTACTGAATTTTTTAGATTAGCATTTATATATTCTTTCAAGGATACAGTTACAAAATATACTTGAAGCATTGTCAACTGCCTAATTTCCTGTATCTGTATATTTATTGAAGACTGGGACAGGGAGAAGTTACTTGAAGCATGGATGTCCAATCCAGAGAACTGCTGCCAGCGTTCAGGGGTTCAGATGCCAACACCACCTCCGAGCGGCTACAACGCGTGGGACACGCTCCCTTCCCCGCGGACCCCGCGCACCACGCGCTCCTCCGTAACCTCCCCGGATGAAATCAGCCCCTCACCGGGAGACTTTGAGACGGCTGTGGTGAGTCTATAAATAGAGCTCAACCAACAGGGCAAAAGTGTTTATTTCTGGCCATGTGTACACCTACGCAGGCAGGAGAGCTACCACGACTTTTTTTTTATTTTTTTTGAAAATAGCTTTGTAAAGGGTGTAAAGCATTTTGTTAGCAAAAGCGGTGAACAGGGAAGTTTACGCCTTAAACATGCTGTACAGTCAGGCAGTTGAGCATGTGGCTAATACAAAGCCCTCTGTTTTCACCTTGATGCCACTCTCAGAGTAAAATCTTATCCAGGCACAATCACATCAATGCACTTGGCTCGTCTGAGCTTTTCTTTTAAAGCTTCTTATCAAGATGTTCTCTTCTATTGTATCCATTTCCCCAAATATACTCAATGCTGCAAACCCTGCCTTTTAAAAATTTTTTTCATTAGAAAACAAAATTCTCTTTGTGTGCATTTTGAAATGTCAGCCCACTAGTGTACTGTAAGATCATAATTACTTTTACTATGTGTGGGCTGCTTCAAGCAGTTTACAAGGCTATTGCAAATTTGAAATATGAAAGCACCTTTCATTGAAATCAGCTTGATTCTTTTGGAAAACAGAGTTCTCTTTTTAATAATCCACAGCTGCAACATTATAAAACTCTCCATGACCTAAGCATTTTTCTAGAATATTATATACAGTCTTGTAAATAGATCATCCCTGGATATCACGTTAAAATAAAAATTTTGCATTCCTTCATAGAACCCTTTTTCTTGTCTAGCTATAAAATACTGAAAAAGAAGCTATATGGAATAATGTTATTATATATTTTTACTTTAGGAGTGAAACATTGTCCGGGAATATTTCCTAATTAAAATGTGTAATGCAGGATTACATGTGTTCGGTTTTATACTGTATGTTTTGTTTTTCAGTGATGGGCCTTAAGCCAGGACTGCAGGCTAGTGGTAGTGATTGTGGTTCTAAATCTATTGTATTGAAATCCAAATCTAGAGTTACACATATAGCATTCTCTTTTGCTTAAAAATCTTACGAAAAGGTATCAAAGTAATGTTTTCAAAACACTGTTTATGAAGTAACACCTATTCTTCTAAAGCCATTCATTTTGGCAGGCAAATGAAAAATAATATGAATAAATACAATCAAAGCATAAGCTATAAAACTCATTTTCAGATTTTGCTACTTTACATCCTATCTTATAATTAAAACCATTCCAGTAAATGTTTTATACTTGATTTTCTGCTTGTTTAATTGTACTGAGATGTTAGGTTTTACTTTGTGTTGTTTTTATCAAATTATTTCACATTTAAAATGGTCGCTTCTATTAAAGACAGACTCAGGGCTTCATTAACTTCCTTGTTTGAAAGCTAAATTTTAAACAAGATGATTGAAAACTAATAGACATGTAACAGTGAACATTTTTGATGCATTATCAACCTCTAAAATACTTAACTTTAGCAAAACAGTGAGATGAAATGACTGAAACAGCAATAACTGCCTTCATCAAGTTTTACAATTTAAAATCAAACTTGTTTTGTTTTGTTTTGTTTTGGCTGTAACACAAGTGCTTTTTAAAAGTGGCATGCCATAGGCTAACTTTTTGAAAATGTTGTCCTCTGTGTGTGTAATAACTAATATATTGAAATTTGAAGTAAATTTTTGTGGAATCTTTCCACTGGGGGAAAAAAAATCCATTTGTACTCCTTTAAGAAATACTTATGCTCATACCTAACCACAAGCAATGAGTAATTTCAGTGTTTGCAGGGTAAAGGCATCAATATTCAATATGTTATCTTTTCTATAGTAACTAGGTGCATAAAATTCAGCAGAGGTGTCTTCACTTCTGCTGAATTAGTTTTAGCTTAAGGTTTTCTGTATTTTGATTAAAAGCCTCAGCTTATTAAAAAAAATAGCATACCGGTAAATTAGTACTTAAAACAATTGCTGCTGCTGCACAACCCGATTGCTCTGCCTTTGCTTTGGGCCTGACTGTGTGAGATGCTAAACATTTTCTGTGGACTTCGCCTCCAAGCTCCGTTTCTGGCTGCCTGTGAGGTTGATGAAAAATCCAGGTCCCTTTTTCCCTTCCAACGCCAGCTCAAAGGTGTTGGTGCTCTGCGGGATGAAGCGGGAGGACGTAACAGCTGGCACCCCAAAATGTACTGTTTGGATGGGGGGGTACAGAAGAAGAGATAACTAAATCTTTCCTATTTCTATTGTAATAGCCTAAGTAACACTTTCTTCCGGTTACAGTTAGAAGATGTTTTTCACTACCAAACATTTCTTCACATTTTTGCTTGGATTTTCCAACATAATGTGTACTGCTAACAATATGAAAGGCTTTAGGATATTTCTTAATCAGAAGTTTGGGTTTTTTTCATCTACAGTGTGACATTTGTATGTGTAATATTTCTGTGTTTGAAGACCCCGTGGATATGCCTTGTGGGCATGACTTCTGCAGAGCATGCTGGGAGGCGTGAGTATATGTACTTTTATACCTTTTGAGAAATTTTTATACTTCCCATTTTGAAGAGACATAGACAATAAACATAGACAATAACACAGACAATAAAGACCTAGTATTAAAGTACTATTTGGGTTTCACAGAGTTGCTGTTTTGATCTTGTTGAATGTTTAATTTGTCATTCAAAGTGGCCATCAACTGTTCCAGGCTTACATAATGATTGTTTTGGGCCTGACTCAGCAGTGCTATTAAGCATGTATTTTAAACCTGTGTGTAAATAGAGAGTCTGCTCTTGGTTTGCTGGGGGGTGGGGTGCTACAGTTTCTAAATAAAGCATGTGCTTAATTCCATCTCTTAGTTTAGCACACTGAACTTAGGCATCCTAAATCCATTTCCAGTCAGCAAAACAATTAAAATGCATTCTTACACTGCGGCTTAATAATTGAGGAGTGAGCGTGAACTTAAAAATTTTATTCGTATAACTCTTGGGTTAGCATACAATTTTTTTAAAGCTAAAATAGTCACACTAATAAAAAGTCAGGCATGGATAATTATACTAGTATAAATATCAATCTTATTTCTGTTTCCTCAGGAATAATTATATCTGCATAAAGTGCCTTTGCATTCATCTTTGTTCCCATTCAAAAGATTGTACTACTTGAACTGTACTATTATAGCACAACTAGCCCTTCTGTAGCTTAGCCTAATTTAAATAAACCCATTCCTTCCATGTTAAGGAAGAACACTTTTTCCATATGTGCTTTTAAAAGGCGATTTCTAGGTGCTCAGAAAATTAATAGCCAAGCTTCTGTTGTCTTGTAACTTGTGCAAAGGTTTGGAAGTTACTAAGAGATCACTGGCTCGACATGATGCTTCTAATCTGGGGTCTGGACTGTGCGTACGGTGATTTGTGCATGCACTCGGGGCTGCGGTTCAGTGTCAAGCAAGTGTTCGTGGTGGTGTACGTAGGGTGGGATTCGTCCTTCCCAGCCGAGCTAGGCAGCGCGGCGCAGCGCAGCGTCAGGAGTGAGTCATCCCGTTCTAAGGGAGGCATCTAAGGCAGGATGATTTGGCAAGTCTCTTTACCTTAACTATTAAAGGGCCCCCGATGACTAACCTAGAACAGGTGCCTGTGCTTTAGACAACGAAAGCTGGATAAAATGAATGTCATCCTTGATGTCAGATTAATGAATAGATTATAGCCTTTAGACTAAGCAAACCTGTGCACTGCGAGTTTCAGTCCAGCTCTCAGCAGATTTCTGAGCTTGTTCTAGCTCGCATGCTGCTAGTGGTTAGGGACTATAAAGGTCTCCTAGAAATCTGTTTCCAAGAACAAAGCTGTTTTGACTAGCACAGTTGTAAAATCAATTGCATGTCTAATTAAGTATTTCCTGCATTAATTACAGTTATGTGTTCCTTTTCAGATGTAAGTTAGAAGTAATGCTCAGTTTGATTAAACATTGCATGGTAGTCTCTCATAAATGGCAAAGGTGGAAACCACAAATATATAGGGTTAAGCATAGTTGTTAGTGCTCACTTTTGAACTGTGATGGCATCCTCTTATTTTTTTAAGTATGCTTGCCTCAAATCTGTGGCCCTTTTAGGCTAAAAGGGATACGTCCTATTCTTTGTTTAAGATAGATTAATTTGAAGGTCTGTGAACTTAGTATAAATACAAAAATAGTAATTCAGCAGCCTCTTAATTTTTACTTTTCATTCACAAATACTGACTGACAAAATTCTGGCAGATTTTTGAATCTGAAAATTCAGGAGGGTGAAGCTCACAACATTTTTTGCCCAGCATATGACTGTTTCCAGCTTGTGCCAGTAGACATCATAGAAAGTGTGGTTTCCAAGGAGATGGACAAAAGATACCTACAGTTTGACATTAAGGTAAATTATCAAACCGTTTCTGTATTCTTGAAATGTATTTCATTTTACTATAAATACCATGCAACTTCTGTGTAAAATGGTGCAATATGTAACTTTCCAAGTAGAAATTAATAAATTATACGTGCACTGAATTATTGGCTGTCTTACGTACTGTAGTACGAATATTTGATATAGCACTGAAAAAAAGAAGGAGCATTATATTTATTCCTCAAGTACAAATGCTGTACTTCCATAATGTGTAACCTAGTGCAGTATTAATAAAATTTTTGATCAAGCTAATGTCCATAACAGGTGATATGAAGCTTTTATTCTGCCAGACTTTTTCATGTTGACAAACTAAAATTTTAAAAAGTTTTTGAATGTTTTTTATTACTAAGAGACTATTTTCATTTACAAATAGTGCTAGTTTCCCATTTTGGAAAATTATTGCCACAACTGAATGACTTAGAATTTTTTTTCATCCAATGCTTGGTATGATTGCTATATATAGGAAAAGAAGTTAGAAAATCTTGATTTGGTTTTCTGATTTTTTTTTTAATATGTTGATTTCCATTGTTGCAACTTATTTTAAAATCTTTCTGTGGAACTATGGAAGAAGTTAGCTATAAAAGTTAAATCATTTTCCCTATTTTTTTTTTTAGGCCTTTGTTGAAAATAATCCTGCTATTAAATGGTGTCCTATACCAGCCTGCGAAAGAGCAGTAAGGCTAACAAGACAAGGATCGAATTCAACAGGATCAGATACACTCAGCTTCCCTATGCTAAAAGCCCCTGCTGTAGACTGTGGAAAAGGACATCTTTTTTGCTGGTTAGTGCTAGAAGCTTATCTGTGTCTACATAAACTCGTAGTCACTGCTATTCTGGGGATTAATAAGAAGTCACACTTAGCACCAAGCATGCAACAACAATTTGCGCAGGATGACATATGACTATACCATCCCGTATCCATGCATTAAATAACCTACAGTGCACAAATATTTTGGTATTTTGGGGCACAACAAAGGGTTATAATATTTTCTTTTCCCATTCATTATTAATTCTGTTAGATGCAAAACAGCTGCATGAAGTGTTGTGATTTTCAGTTCTGAGGGGGCAGGGAGAGAAGCAGGGTGTTGGTAGAGAGATTTTTGTGTCTATTCTGGACAGGGATAGTATGATTGAAACACGTGGCCCAGCCTGCATTATAGCACAGAAAATCTGGAATTTGTGACTCTGTCAGAATTCAGGTGGACTCACATCAGAAAAGCTGGAGTTCAAGAAGGGCTGTGCCAGATCATTTGCTCCATACGTAGCTAGTTCTGTTTGCCTGATCACTCCAATCCTTGTTTCGCTTTGGGAGTTGCACTTTTTCTTTACATTACCTTCTACCGAGTTGTAAGTTCAACAGAAGCTCTAGAAGTAATATAAAGGCTTAAGAGATATAAGAAAGCATCCCTCAAAGATTGGCTGAACTATTTATCCTCAGTTGTTCTATGGAAAGGACAGCAAAAATAATTAAAAAAAGCAGTGGGAGATTTTTCTGAAGTCTGGAGTAAGCCCTGTCCTAGTTCTGTGAGATTATGGAGGAGGAGTGGGTTAGAGATCATTTAAGCAAACTTGACACCCACAAATCCATGGGCCCCAAAGGGATGCACCCACGAGTGCTGAGGGAGCTGGCGGACATTATTGCTAAGCCACTCTCCATCATCTTTGAAAGGTCATGGAGGACAGGAGAGGTGCCTGAGGACTGGAAGAAAGCCAATGTCACCCCAGTCTTCAAAAAGGGCAAGAAGGAGCACCCAGGGAACTACAAGCCAGTCAGTCTCACCTGCATCCCTGGAAAGGTGATGGAGCAGCTCATCCTGGAGGCCATCTCCAAGCATGTGGAGGACAAGAAGGTGATCAGGAGTAGTCAGCATGGCTTCACCAAGGGGAAATCATGCCTAACCAACCTGATAGCCTTCTCTGATGGAATGACTGGCTGGGTGGATGAGGGGAGAGCAGTGGATGTTGTCTCCCTTGACTTCAGCAAGGCTTTTGACACTGTCTCCCATAACATCCTCATAGACAAGCTCAGGAAGTGTGGGTTAGATGAGTGGACAGTGAGGTGGATTGAGAACTGGCTGAATGGCAGAGCTCAGAGGGTTGTGATCAGTGGCGCAGAGTCTAGTTGGAGGCCTGTAGCTAGCGGTGTCCCCCAGGGGTCAGTCCTGGGTCCAGTCTTGTTCAACTTCTTCATCAATGACCTGGATGAAGGGACAGAGCGCACCCTCAGCAAGTTTGCTGACGATACAAAACTGGGAGGAGTGGCGGATACACCAGAGGGCTGTGCTGCCATTCAGAGAGACCTGGACAGGCTGGAGAGGTGGGCAGAGAGGAACCTCATGAAGTTCAACAAAGGCAAGTGCAGGGTCCTGCACCTGGGGAGGAATAACCCCATGCAGCAGTACAGGTTGGGGGTTGACCTGCTGCAAAGCAGCTCTGCAGAGAAGGACCTGGGAGTGCTGGTGGACACCAAGTTAAGCATGAGGCAGCAGTGTGCCCTTGTGGCCAAGAAGGCCAATGGTATCCTGGGGTGCATCAGGAAGAGTGTTGCCAGCAGGTCGAGGGAGGTGATTCTCCCCCTCTGCTCAGCCCTGGTGAGGCCACATCTGGAGTACTGCGTCCAGTTCTGGGCTCCCCAGTACAAGAGGGATGTGGCACTACTGGAGCAAGTCCAGCGAAGGGCTACAAAGATGATTAGGGGACTGGAGCGTCTCTCTTATGAGGAAAGGCTGAGAGAGCTGGGCCTGTTTAGCCTGGAGAAGAGAAGGCTGAGAGGAGATCTTATCAACGTGTACAAGTATCTGAAGGGAGGGTGTCGTGAGGATGGGACCAGACTCTTTTCAGTGGTGCCGAGCAACAGGACGCAAGGCAACGGGCACAAACTGAAACACAGACGCTTCCATCTGAACATGAGGAAAAACTTTTTCACTGTGAGGGTGACAGAGCACTGGCACAGGTTGCCCCGAGAGGTGGTGGAGTCTCCTTCTCTGGAGATATTCAAAACGCGCCTGGATGCAATCCTGTGCAATGTGCTCTAGGTGACCCTGCTTGAGCAGGGGGGTTGGACTAGATGATCTCCAGAGGTCCCTTCCAACCCCAGCGATTCTGTGATTCTGTGATCAGACTGATGATTTAAGACTATTTTACTTTGAGAGTGGGACATCTTTTTCACTCCTGGAAAATCAAAAAGGGTCAACCAAAATACAGACATTCAGACAAATTGAGTAATCCTTTTTTCCTGGATGGGGCAGGAAGAAGAGATCCTGAGTAATGTGCTGGATTCCAGTATGTTAAAACCCTTAATGAGAGATACTTCTATTTCTTTCCCCATCATCTGGGGAAAGGAGAAAGGAACAAGAAGGAAGTAGGCATAATGAAACAGCCAAGAAAGCCAGAAAATGGAACTTCATGCTAAACCTCCTGGAAAGAGGTTGTTCACAGTGGATGGAGAACTCAGGAAAAAAAATCCTATGGGAACAAACCAGAAAAAGTTTCTACCAGTGAATGTATAACAAACCTTTGTGCCTAGATACCACGCTCTCATCCTTGCTTATGAGTGGTGGTCTCCTGAGAGAGAGAAGCAATTTCTCCGTTAACCTGAAGTACAGAGCTGAGACCAGTCTCGTGTAATATCGAGGTGGTCCTTCAAACACTGGCAGCCCCTGCTTCCTTTACACTGGCTGAATGTACTAGCTCCCCACAATGACCTCTGAGTGAAAATGTCCACTGAGTGCATAATTTTGATGAGAAATATCTCTCTGTTTCCTGATAATATTTCTGAATTTTTTTTATGTGAAGGCTTTGAGATATAGTGCAAGCAAATACAGTTAAGATCTTAAAAAAACACCTCACTCTGTCAGCAGAATATTCAAAGAAGGCCTTTCCAAGGCCTTTTTTTTCCTCCCCACGAAAGTGAATGAAGACTTTCAGCAATGTCAAGAAAGTTCTGCTCACAACCGAAACATTCTGCAGTACTATAAATCAGAACTATTTGCTGAGGAGGTCATATTAGTCCTACAGTATAAAAAAGCTGTGTATGATACAAAGAGTTCCTCTGCAGAAAAAGAACGTGTGTTCTCAGTTCAGAGGGTTTTCATCATTACTGTATGCTTGAAGAAAGCTTGCTTTATATCGTTTAAGATCAGTCAGCACATCCCACATTTCCAGACTTCTGTCACTTCTGCAAGTTTTACCCAGGTAGTCTACAGATTGGACTTTAGGATGTCAACTGATACTGCATTTAGTAAAAGATTTTTTCAGACTGTATCTGTCAAAAAAACCCAACCAGCCCCTAGATACATACTTGCTGTTGTGTAGTAAGGGACTATCCATGAAGTTATGTCAACGTAGAATTTCCTTTTCTAAGAACTGCAGCCTTCCTGCTCATAGAAATAAGAAAATTCTCTGGCTCTGTTGAGCAATTTCCCCTTTTTTATGTGGAAGTAGGAATGTTCCTCCTAAGTACAGAGTTCCTTTGAATTTACTCATTTTTCATAACTCACCACTAACAGTGCGTTAAACAAAATCTAATTTCTTACGACAAAGATAAATTCTTCTCATCCTAATTCTTTATTCCATTCCCTTTCAGAAAAATCATTTTGCGTGATTTAAATGTAGTACACATGAAAACAGTGCACAGATCTGAACATCTGTGTATTATCAGCTAGATTCTTTATATTAGAACTCCTTCATGCTGCTCCACAAGCATAAGAAATTGCGGTGAGCAGACAGTTCTTCTGGAAAATGTATTTAGCAAGCACTGTGCACCTGGTTCTGCACCATCACCCCTCTCTCCTTTTATCCTAGAGGAAGATAGTCTCGTTCTGCGTGAGACATCTCTCTTCAGGAATACTTGGGAAGCTGATGATGAATTTTAACAGTGTTTTGCTATTTTGATTCATATCAAATTCATTATATGATCCAAATAATGTCAGTGAGGAAAAAGAAAACAGAAACGCATTCTTCTTGGACTCTGCTCTCAGCCTTTTCCGGAAATGGTAGCTGAAATTTGCTACAATTTTATTAAGTATGTACTGCACCTTCAAATAAAACCTGATGGTTAGCGAGGAATGCAGTTTGGAGGTGCTAACATTGTTAATTATGATGGCCAGTTGGTGTTAGTTCCCTTCATCCTGTCTTCTCCTGGACTCTGTCTAAAATACAAGTTTGTTTCATAAAAAGCTTTCTGAGCAGTAAGCTCATCACTCTCACTCTATTAAAATGGCATCCCAGTATAAAAATCCTTGTTTTGTGGTAGACTGGGAAAGAATGCCTTTCATGAGAAGTTGTGTAAGTTCCTGTTGTGGCTATCATGCATGTGTGAGATTGCGCTTCATTGAAAATCCTGCTTTCTGTCCATACTCAAAACTGCAAGGGTCAAGACATTTGGGGAATTATTTCCAACAGGCTCTAGTGGGAAAGGAAGGAGACTCAGAATAATGGGAAGTATTTCTTTCCCTGAAAGACACAAGTCTGTCTTTTACCCTTTCAGGAGCCCAGAAATTATTTCCATAGAATCTGAGTTAAGCTAGGGGAGCTCAGCTCGTACAGTGTAAAGAACATATAACTTTCTTATGTTTTTGCAAGATTTGCAAGGGGCTCAGTACCATTCTAGAAATGTTTGCATTTTTTATTTCTGTATAGTAGTATTGGTGAAAATGATTATTGTATGTCTGTAATGGTCTTTAAAATTCTCTAAAGTATGTTTAATTTTCTGCTTTCCAGGTCCTGAAAATATTTCAGAATTTAGGAGCAGAAATTAGTCTGTCTAAAAATTCAAAAATTCAAAAACATTGAAGAGACATTTTCCTCCCCCCCCCCATAGTAGATTGACTAATCACCCTTTACCTTAAATCTGAGTTTGTTAATGTTAATATTTGCCAGCCCATTTCAGTCCTCTCTGGGAACATGTACTGTGTGAGAGGTCTTGGCTCTCTTGAAGTCAATCATTTAAGTGTACTGCTGTCCCACAGAAGTGAAAGGTGACAGTTTTCAACCAGTGCTGTGATCTTCTTAGTACAGGCAAGATATTCATTCTACTACAGACTTCCCCAACTGTGGACCCCAAGTACCTTCACAGTAGAGCTGCAGATCCTTGTGCAGTGAATTTAAGCTTGTTTGATAGCAGACTGGTTAGTGGATAATAGGTCAAAAACTGTTGCCCTGAGCATTTCTTTGTTCACAAGTTCCTGCTTCAGATGTGGACAAGAGTGATCAGAGGGGTATTGATTTAATTTCTGAAACTACATTGCAGAAAGCAGTTTGCCATTTGATCTGCATAAAACTTGCATATGCTCTGATGCGGCTGGTGCCCATCTGAAATACACTTCCTCTGTGAATTTTTTTGTTTGACGTGACAGATGTCTGAAGCTATTTGCTGCCTCTCCAGTAAAAGAGGGAGTCATTACAAATTTGGAGTCCATATTGGCACATCTACACCCAAGCACCATCTGGAAGCCATCTATCTGCTGCTGTGTAGTAGTGATTGCCATCCTTGAAACTAGTAGTAATTCTAAGAGAAATTCAAGGGAGACATTTCTCTCCTGTGTCCATATAACTTGAGCTAAAGACATCTCAATAGAGGTTTGGGTGAAAAGAGTGAAAATCCATAAACACTTAATGCAGGTTGAAGGGCTTGGATCTTGTTCTAGATTGAAAAGGTTGAATCTAGTTAAAGATTAATTATTGCAGGTGAATAGGGACAAATAATTCTACACGAAATGCATCTCAGCTGTAGCGAACTATCTAGTTTTGGATAATCCTTTTATTCTGAGTTGAAATTCACCTTTTGCACAGAAGCTTTGCTAACACTTTTTGTGGCACTAAAATAGGAGCTGGATGTAACTCAAACTACAAACCAGTTGATTTATTTTCCATTGTAATCTTAAAATGCTCTTTTCCTTTCTCCTCTAAATTCTTTGGTAATCTCAATGACAGTAATCTATGCCTGTGAGCAAGTAATCTGAGAATATTTTAAAGTAATGGTAATTGAATGACTTTTAATCTTCCAGACTTAATTAAAGTTTGAGCGTCTCATGATTAGTTTCCATGTTTTTTTGGTTTGAACCAACACAGAGCTTAATTTAGGCCTTAATTTTAAATCTATAAAAAGATTAGTTATTGTCCATCCATCTTAATTTTCAGGGAATGTCTTGGTGAAGCACATGAACCTTGTGACTGTCAAACCTGGAAAGACTGGCTACAGAAAATATCTGAAATGAAACCAGAAGAACGTAAGAGGGTTTCTCATGTTTTTGAATTTTGCTGTATTTTATTTTTAGAGGTTTTTTTTCTAGCTGTATTAAGTAAAAACTCTACATTTGTTGAAAAATAGGATAAAGGAGAGGAAGACAATGAAGCCCCTCCATTAAAATGAGGAGCTGCACAGCTTCATGGCTTTAACCACGTCAGCTGACGTGGAAGCGTGGCACATTAGGCAGCATTAATGGTAGACTATTCTCCTTAAAACCATTCTCCAGTCTGTCATTGTGAATCTGTACATATCAGGATATATAAAACTCTTTACTCTTCCTCTTACAGCATTCTTTTGTAAATTTATGTGATTTATTCCTGACTATAACTTTAATTTAATTTGTCCTGGTCAATTTTAAACCTTTTAGCCCAGTTTGCTCTTCTGTTTGAATAGTGCTCCATGCAGTTATTTAAAGTGTGCTTTAAACTACTTTGAGCTAGCAGGTGATAATAATAGTGAGGTTGAGGATGAATTGTGGAGGGAATTGTGGGGAATGGCTTAATGTTAAATAACTTTTAGTGAAACAACTACTAAGATTTGGGTTTACACAAGACAAAAGTTTTATTGGAGTGGTCAACAGAAACAAAATAATTAAACATTAACAGTAATTGGAATAAATCCTAACGTAACTTGGTTACAATTCAGAACCTTTCAATAATATGTTATAAATTATTTTGTAAAGCATAGAAAATTATGGAAAGAGGGAAAATACAGCATATTTTGTCAAATTTTATGCCAATTTTTCTCATATATATTTTTCTTATGTATATGTTATATATCTTGTATACAAAATGAGTCTATATATAAAAGTAAAATATATTACGCTATATAAATAATATGCATAATATATAGATGAGAATGTGGATGTATATTTTTATATGAGAAATATGTATATATGGTGAAGAATTATGATATTCTGTCAAGAATTAAGTAAACATATATCTTTCCTAATCTGATTTTCACAAAGGATTTCACAAATACAGTTTTAACTTCTCTGCTTTTCTCATGCTTTGAATCCCCCTGTCACCCTCATAAAGTTGTGGGAGTTAGTGAGGCTTATGAAGATGCTGCCAACTGCCTGTGGTTACTAACTAACTCTAAACCATGCGCCAACTGCAAATCTCCAATTCAAAAGAACGAGGGCTGCAACCACATGCAATGTGCGAAGGTAAGAAAGACCTTTCAAATAATTTGTTTCATACAGTTGAAACCATAATTCAGGTTGCGTGCAGCATATAGACATTTATGAGCACAGACATTCCACACCCCTGAGATTCATGCCTGCGATCTGTAGGAAGAGTGGAACTTGTTGAAAGAATTATGCAATTTGCAAATTGTGTATTACATGTATTTAGGAAATGTTTCATATTTAGTGAAATCTGGTTGGTTGGCAAGTGAACAGTGGAATGATCAAAATTTCATAAACACATAAGAGCTGCTGGCAATACAGTAAAAAAGGAAACAAATCAAGAGAAAGAGCATATGTAGTTGGCGGAAGATGATACATTTTAAGGAGTGGTAAGCCCTAATGAAGGTTTGACCTTACTGCATTTTTCTTTTGCATTATTTCTCTAACATAGCAACAAAACAGAGAAGTTTAAATGGAAAAATGTAAAAAGGAATTAATCATTAGGAATGAAAAAACAGTAAAGCAGTAATGTCAAAAGAAACTTATTGGTGACAGCAGCCAAAAATTAGTCATGAGTTTGCACTATGCTACCAAAATAGAAAAAATATTTTTTGCCATGAGTTCAGTATCATTTGAGGATGCTTATTCTCTCAAATAGGGTAAAAGCTGCATATTTAGCATACCTCTTTATTTCAGAAATATCTTATTTAAGCATAGCTAATATCTCATTAAAATTAAGATACTAGGCACACACTTGACATAGTTGGCTTCTGATAAAAAGGCTAAGAGATTTAGAAAACAATTTTATTTTTTCTGGCAAGTTTTCAGTCTCTCTCCATTGCAATCCAGATCCCATTTTCTTTATATTATCATCACATATTCTCTCTCTGTCTGTGGTACAAATTGAAGGGGCTTTTGAAGTTTGCTGGTTATTTTTTCTTCTTCCTAAATGATTTTTTAAAGAGCTCCTAAATTCCATAGTGTTACAAAGTGTACAAGGTATGTTGTTCAGCACAATTTGAAATTTTCCAGACTATAAGCAGAAATAAGAGTGTTTGAAATAGTTATTCATGGAAGAATTTAATTGGGGCCAATAATGAAAGAATTCGTATGTGGGACGTAACAAAAATCTTTTTAGTTATTTGACAGCAGTTGTTGCCACTGACCTCATCTCAACAGAATGAAAGTACAGCTTCAGGCTTGAAAAGGCTTTGGCCACTAAACACTGCTGAATATAGATAATTTAATTTAGTACCATTCTGAGGCACTGACTGACAACCGCAGTTCTCCTTTTTCCTATGAACCTGTATGTTAAAACAGCTTAAAGTGGCCCTAAAACAGGCAGATTCCTTTTGTGGAGGAGAAATCTCTGCAAACAGGAGCTGCCTCCTCTCAACCTAGTGAAGAAGGAAGGGTGCCCTCAAGGTCGTTCCAGGGCTCCAATGCAAGGTGGAGCGGACACCTCTCCTGTCTCTTCATCCACGAAAGTAAGGGTCTGTTACGAAGCTCCTGCCCTTGCTGCAGTAATTTCTGCTCAGATCTACCACATGAAGAGCAGAGAGCTGCGACTGTCTCTAGTCAGTTAGCACACGCCTTGGATACGCTTTAGACGTAAAACCACATTTGTGTATTTAGACAGGCACAGTGCTGTTTTATGAGCCTGGTTTCCCGGGAAACGAGGCTTATGCAATCCTGGTGTCTCTCTCACTTCCCTAACTCTGGTAGGTTTTTAACCTTCTGGGTACTTTGAACAAGATACAAAGGAGCAGGAGAGGCTTCAGAGGTACGACGTTACTGCAAGTGTCATGAGACTTGGTAGCTGTACCGTGCAGAGACCTACTCTATACTGCCACGGAGCGAGAGGCTGAAGTACCCGCTCAGCGATTACCTCCTCTGCTTGGCTCAGCCAGTGGCCCGTCAGCACAGGTGTGATTTGGGAGCCAAGCCAGCGCTGCCCCCCGGCCAGTGGCCTGTTAGGGGACGTAAAACAGATCTCAGGGCTTGGGGAGAAGATGTGTGGAAATAGATGGATGCATTTTTGAGGGTTTAATGAGAGTGGGGAAACTGGAGGTATTGGAGGAGGGTCTCGTGTTGGGGTCAATGTTGGTGAATGTTGAGTTACAGAAGAAGCTGTTGGAGATGTGGTGAGAGACTAGAAGATAGGATGAAGAGGTCCTGGAGGAGATAAATTGGGAGAGGTAGGATTACTGCAGTAGGAGCATGAGACACAAATCCATAGGAAATCAAGCTTTCGTAGTTTTGTTGCTCATGGAGCAACTTGGTTTTGGTATGATTCTTTTCTTACAATGAATATGTGATAAGTGATTTTGAATGATAGATAAACTACACAATTATGTACACTCAACACTCTTATGCATAATTATTCTTATACTACCATTTTCTATAAGCGAGCAGCTCCAAAAAATGTTTAAGAACAAAGAAGGTGCACTACAGTAGCAAGAAGAAATATCCCTAGTCTGCATTGCTTTTTAGAAGAAAAGCAGCACCACTGGTGAGATGAAATTTGCAAAAGTACAATCGAATAATTAGGTTTCATTTGTTCCTATAATATATTTAATTGAATGTATAAAGCAACTACTGATGAACACATTTTGTATGGACTAGATATTCCTGGAAAAGTTAAACAGGTTAAATTTATCAGAGAGAGGAACAATGTGGCTTAATTTATCGAATTCCAATAATAATGGCAATGGCTGCTTATTAATTAGTGTACATTTTTGCTTCAGTTTTTTAGGATTTTTCTTTGCTTGTCTATAAACCAGATAAAAAAAATTCACCCGCTCTTAAAGTCTTCTGTCATCAATGTATAGCTTCAATTATTTTGAAATAAACCAGCTGAAAACACAGTGCCATGTTGAGAATAATACAGTTTGATCTCTGATGCAGAGAAGCCTGCACAAGGCAGATCCACTAGTAAGGTGTTATCTGTTTTGAAAGCTCTCTACTCAGTAGATGGTGAAAAGGCTTAGCTTGAAGTAATCACTCTTCACAGTTTATGTTCTGTTTCTCTTTCTTTAATAGTTGCTATTACTGTTTTGCACCAGGAACTCCACATGACTAAAATACTGATAATCACATTTCTTGAATTGCTGTTAAGAAAGAAAAGAAAGGAAAATATTACAGATGACTGAGATTTGACCTAAATTTTATCATTCCTTTAGAGTATATGTTTTTAGTTATTTCATAGATAAGGTTAGTTGGGCATTTTTAAGGTTTTAAGTGCCCTTCCTACCTCACAGCAAATTTTAACTCAAAGCACTTCTTTCACATTCACTGTACTACAAAGATATCAGCAGTCTTGCAGCTGGAAACAGCAGATTCCAAAAGGATCTCTCTTGAACTACTGACACTGATCACAGTACAGACAGCACTAGAATTGAGAGAAAAACTGTTCTTTTCTACCTGGAGAATATTTAAGATTCTGAAAAATTACTGCTTTCCAAATTGGAAAGAAAGTCAAAATCTTGAACATTTTTCATGAACCAACAACTGAAGAAAATTCAGGTAAGGTCAGTTGAAGCATTGCATTCTGATAACGGAAATGTTTTGTTTTAATTTTGAACATTTTACATTTAAATGCATATTCCTCTATAAATTATTTGTTTCATTTTAATGACATTGAAATTAAACTTACTGATAATTTCACATCTCTCTTTAAAGGTAGGAAATTTCTTAAAGCCAACCGTTTCTCATGAATGGTTTCTGTGTCACTTAAACAACAGGACTGTCTTGTTTTTAAAACAAAAAACAAAGAAAACCCTTCAAAACCAGGCCTAACCAGATGTATTTATCATTTGATTTATTCCACCCACTTGAAATTTAACTTGTAGATCCAACACAATCCTGTGATCCAAGGAACAAAAATTATGACTGACATGGTTTGATATCACAGATCTTCTGCAGTATGTAAAGTAGGAAGAAGCCTCCTCAGGCATTTTATTTTTGCCATAAACACACTCAGGATGATGTTAATCCTTCAGTTGTTTATGGTGGAATAATGATGCATAACTGCAAATCTACAACATATCAGCTTCTTTTTTTTCCCTTGTTCTTTCTCTTCTGAAGTGCAAATATGACTTTTGCTGGATATGCTTAGAAGAATGGAAGAAGCACAGCTCTTCCACTGGAGGCTATTACAGATGCACTCGCTATGAAGTTATTCAACATGTAGAGGAACAGTCCAAAGAGATGACAGTAGAGGTAACAGATGAAAATATTTGTTTAAAAAACAGCACAAAGGCTGCAATTTTCTATTTAAGATGGGTTTCACAAAATTCTTCCCAACCAGAGCTTTAAATGGGAAAATATAAATTTGAATATACTGAAGAGACGGAAAGAAAATACTGCTTATTTGTGGGTAACAGCATAAGATTTGGTTCTGTTGTTGGCTTTTTTAACAACCATTAGCTAACTTTAGACAAGTCATTTTACTTCTCTATGCCATGGTTTCCTTCTGTAGAATGGGTGTGCTGGTACTTTAGTTAGCCCTACAGAAGACTTGTCTTCACCTTGGCGTTTGGAAAGTCTGCTTGAAAATATCATGCATGCACAATGTATCGACTCTGTAGCTATAGTATTTGCAGACGTAAATTTTTTTTTTCAAAAATTGCTTTTGTCTGTTTTCTTACATGGCACTCATCAGCAATGGATATAATGCTTTATGTATTGTGGGAATAGATACAGTTAGTTATACAATTATATGTAATGATGCTTGTTAAATTAAACCGTAAGATTTATCTTGGTTTGTTTTGTTTCCTTCCCCACGTCTTATTTTCTAGGCTGAAAAGAAACACAGAAGATTTCAAGAGCTTGATAGGTTTATGCACTATTACACAAGGTTTAAAAACCATGAACTTAGCTACCAGGTGTGAGTTAAACCATTTTTACTAATTTCTATTTCCATTTTATTCATCCCAAAATGATTAACTTACTGTGTTTTATTTATTTTCTTGCTTTAGTTAGAACAGCGCCTTCTAAAAACAGCCAAAGAAAAGATGGAGCAGTTGAGTAGAGCTCTCAGTGGAAGTAAGTAGAATTTGTTAGTATTTGCTATAATCTGTGAATTTGATTTGAAATCAAATCAAATCTGTTTTAGCTAAGCCTTCTTTTGAATAGAGCTCATTTCAGTCTGCTGTGTGATGTGATCTCTCCAGCACTGGAATTCATAGGTTGTGGATAAAACCTAAATGTAGTTTGTAGAGTGAATTTTACGTATCCAAAGATACAGGAAAAACAGCATTAGTAAGAGAGAAGCTAATATTCTGTGCTTGTTTCTTATAATAAGAACACTGTATAATCATTTAGAACCTGCTGTTGTTTACTTGCAAAATATTTAACTGACATGCATATAAATTTCACTATTTTGGAGAAAAACTCTTACAGTAAAAGAAATGCTGACATCAGCAGGAAAAGATTCTCACAGTGCTTGTGTCACCTTGCAGCTGAGGGAGGCTGTCCTGACACTACATTCATTGAAGATGCTGTACAAGAGCTTCTAAAAACTCGCCGCATTCTCAAGTGTTCTTATCCATATGGATTCTTTTTGGAGCCTAAAAGCACAAAGAAAGAAATATTTGAACTTATGCAGGTAATAAATGCATATATTTTGCTTTTATACTGACACTTTTTGGTAGTATTAGTTATCCATGTCACTTTGTGTTTTTTGTAGTGTAAGACTAATATGCTTCATATTTATAACCAAGTTTGGAAATAAGTGCATTTTTATTCTATAACACAGTAGCTTTTAGTTCAATCTTAGAGTGAATTAAAATAACACTGCTGCAGGAGGAGCAGGGTAAGGGACAGGTGGATGAGGAAAAAAGAGGAAAACTGTTTACTGTTATCCTGATTTTCTGAAGATAACATTTCAGCTGAATTCTCATTGTGAACCAGCTTCATAGCCAAAAGCCAAAAGATGCCTTCCACAAAGAGCTCTTCCACCGGCTCCTGGCAAGTAGCAAGCAGAGATACTTGCATCTCTCAGACTGCAGAGCAGCCTGGAACAGGGGCAGGGGTTATTCTGGGGTAGGGAGGAGCTCTATAATAACTCCATGCAATATTTATCTCCTTTCCCAGCTCTTCTCACCTGTTTTTCCCTACTCACGTGTCTGACACATCAGTGAGGGCAAAATTGGGGAGTATCTTTGTGGTGATGGCATCAGCTGAGCTGGGCAGGGGCTGCTGCCTCCTTCCTTCCCATAGGGCCCCGAACATGTGCGATGAGTGTGTGAGTGCAGGGAACCCTACTCCAAGCGGGAGGGCAGAAGTCAGGTCAGTAAAGGGTAGGCTAGAAGGGCAGGTATTCTGGGGTGAGGAATGGACAAGGTGTCTTGTTACACTCGGAGGAACTGGGGAACTAGAATTCAGAGAGCAGGAGTTTGAGTGTGCATCTACATATGGGATAGGATGGAGCCAAGGCCAAAACATCACAGGAAAAATGAGGCAAGCAGTAAAGTTGCAGGGCTGCTAGAGCAGGCTTCTCGGCGTGCACTGACCACTTCAGGGCCTGGCGTGGTCATTACCTGGCTCAAAGTCTTACTGATGAGTCAAGGCTGTTGTGTCAGGCAAAGTACTGAACACTGAATAAAAAGGTGATTTCTGCCTTCAGCCAACTTTGAATCAAAGAAGAAAGAACAGAGGGAGAAGCAGAAAACAAACTATTACAGGTCATCCTGCCAAGCAGATTCTCAGTATGTCATTTCTGTAGTTGTAACAATTCCAATAGTAACAATTATTTGAGAGTTGGTGTTTCAGGGGCCTCCTGCTGGATGATGTTTTCAGGAAAATGGAAATCATTCAGTTCAGTGTTTATGGTGGAGTTCTGCCTGATGTTAATTTCACTGTAAAATCATTTTATTCTTTACTTATTACTACTGCAGACAGACTTAGAAATGGTCACTGAAGACCTTGCACAGAAAGTGAACAGGCCTTACCTTCGGACTCCTCGCCATAAAATCATCCGTGCAGCTTGTCTTGTGCAGCAGAAGCGGCAAGAATTTTTAGCCTCTGTGGCCCGTGGTGTTGCTCCTGCAGACTCACCAGAAGCACCAAGGCGCAGGTAATCCAGACAAAATAGTGTGCAACTCAAAGAAGTTCATTTGATAGCTGTCAAAGTGGGTGAATCCACCTACCCACTCTCATCCTTTGACAGCAAGGTAAAGTGGAGCTGATAAAATTGGTGGCTGTAGATCACCAGAGTGGCATTTTCTTGGTCATTTGACCCATGCAGAATTATGACTTTTCACAGACTCAAATGCACATATGCTGTTAATCAACCACCCTTTGTTGATGAAACTGCAAATGAGAAACCTGTGCTGGCTTTTAAAATTGCATCAAAACCCGAGACCAAGAACGGTCTTTGGGAGCGCTGAAGGCGATGGGCCTGTTTAGTTTAGAGAGGCTGGGATTCTATTTTTCACTTCCTTGGCACTTACAGAATCAGATTCACTGTATAAGTCAGTGTTGGTACCTGGTCAGCTAACAAATAGTGTGATTTGAAATCAACATTTAAGTAAAAAAACATATGCTAAAAAACCTTTAAAGCGATAGTTGAACAAATTGAGCAGCAGTGTTTCACTACTGTTTTGTTGCAACTATATTTTAAACCACGTGAAGCTACTATTAGTTTGGTATGATTGTACATGACTTACCACTAAATCATACTTCTGTCTTTCATGATGACAAGTTAAAAACCTAAAATTGGCTTTCAGTTTTCTTTCAATAGAATAATACATATCAGTTTGCAAACTCCACTATTACTACTTTATGATAAAGAATTTACATCACATAGTTACTTACATGGACAATTCTGCTGTCCCCACCTGTTCCACGGCAGCAAGTATGCAGGACACCCTTAGGACAGTACACATTTACCAGGGGTTCTGTATGCACTCATAATTTGAAAACTTTTGGGGTTTACCCCTTGTATTTTGACTTCAGGTATCCAAACAGTATGAACTGAGTGTTGGAGAATCACTGCTCTGTATATTGCAGCTTCTCCATATAAATTGCTTCCCCTTTTGTGATATATTAATGATTAGATGTTATGGCTTCCATTCACTTTTATGCTTCAAGATTGACACTAAATACCTGGCACACTCAGAAAATCTGTAAGTGCTTGCTAAATATATTGAGCAGTTCTGGAATTGCCAACAATTTAATTGTATGGTTTTCCTAATGAGTTTTAAGGTAAGAATTAAAGCAGAAGATTTGTTAACTTGAGAGACTTACAATTGCACTACTTTTTATAGGCTGATGTGTTTTGGAGCTGTGTAGGTTGTTTGTACTGTATTCTACTTCTAAATTTTATGGTATATCTCCTTTAATTTTATAGCTTTGCTGGTGGAACGTGGGATTGGGAATATTTAGGATTTGCATCCCCTGAGGTAAACTTTTTTTTTAATTTTTAATTTAGTTCTGCATAGAAACATAGGTATGATCGTAATCTGCATGAAGAGCTTCTTTATTTTGATTCAAAGCATATCAAGTTGTCAAAGTTTGGTTTTATTTATTTCACAATAGAAGGAAATATATGCATAGATAATTGTGCAATGACTCTAAACAATGATTCTAATATGGGTATGGTTATTTCAGATGGCATTAGGTGAGCTACTTTGTATTAAACGTTTTCCAACTTCATAACCAGTTTTAAAGTTGTGTATAAGCTGGTGTCTATGTGCTGGGGAATCTTAAAGTAATGAATATATGAAACTGTGTAGATTACTTTTGAATGCAACATCAGTCCAGCAGAATTCAATAAAAAGTCTAAGAAATTTCCATACTTTCATAACAATCCAACAAAAATGCACAGGCATACAATTAAATAGTTAACCACTTGAAATATTCTTTTTAAATTTTATGTATTAAAGCAGGATGGAAATCAGGTACACATACCAGATGAATTTCTGCTAACTAAACCACGAATGAAAATTGCAATTTTTTTAATGAATATTCTACAATCTCTATATGGGAAAAGACTATATAATTTTCAAGAAAGCATTAAGATAGGAGAAGCTTCCTATGAAGCTTTCCCTTATAATCTCAGTATTTATTTAATATTTTGAGATCATTAGATTAAAGCATACAGTTAGGAAGGAAACTTCATCTCAACATTTCCTTGTTGCTGCTTTCTTTCTAGCTAGTCATTTTAAAAGATCCTGGAAAACTCCATATACTCTCTCTTTATATTTCCTTTGCTATTGTTGTTGGCTAGCATCATCATGCTGGTGAGAAAATAGCTTGCTTCTCTACAAAAAATCGACTTGTTTCTCTTGTCTACTTCCTTTAGTCTTTTGTTTTTAAATAATTCTGTGTTTTATAATATTAAATTGTGATGTTACTGTGTCATCAGTGGAACTGGTTTTGAGAAAAAGCTGATAAGCAATATGCTGATAAGTTGTTTAGCAGTAGGTACCACTGCAGTTATGCTGAGATGATGACTTATGAGTTTTTATGATTTGCCTAAATGAGTATTGTCTGATGCAGGTTGGCTTCTTTGCTACATAGTTATCAAAGATACTTGCAACCACCTATGCTAAAGGAATTTTGTAGAATTAATAATGGTCATCTTTGTTTATTTTTAGTGAATTTCACTACAAAATTTTGACATAGAGCTGTACTTTTACTGACAAGTAGTAGAATATCTGTGTATACCAGATTGTCACAGAAAACAAAATCTTACTGTTTTTAGCAAAGAGCACTGCTTGTTATAGGCCATTGTGTGAAATTTCTGTATTTCTACCCAACAGAATTAAAACTTGCTTTGCTCAAATGTGTAAAATCTTTCCAAGTAATCAGAAATAAAATTGTTTCAGTAGTAGTTGAGATAACTATCTAAAGCATAAAAAAACAGCCAAATGTATTGTTAAATGGCTACTGGCAAAATCTATGATTTTATTGCAAACAGATGAAAGACAAAATCTGATATGATTTATAAATCTTAGTGTTCATTTTTCATCATTCCTTATCTGACTCATAGTGATATCATATATTTTTTAACTAATTCAGTTACATTGTTTCATATCAAATTTTGATTTTTTGTTTTTGTTTGGAAGGTGGAGCAGGTCAGTAATACAAAATATTAGCAACCTTCAGTTTAGGAATCCCAAAGCACCCTGGGACCTGGAAGAGTATTTGGGGAACAATCACTTTGTGCCTGCCCTGTTTTTATGCTGTTCCCTAGGCCAACAAGCAGCTACTGCTACTGCTGGAGACAGAATATTGAGCTAAATGAACCTTTTGTCTGAGTCAGTACAGTGATTTTTATGTTCTTATAATTTTCACGGATCATCTTAGGTAGACAAAAATCTGCCCACACTGATCATTTTGTAACAATTTTTTGGGGCTTGCATATGTCATAATGAATGAGAAGTTGGTCTGAAAAACTTCAAAGAAAGCCAATATACAATAGTAATACCCTTAAAATTAATAAGGTCATTGTGTATGAGAAATGACATGTGTTGATTTAAATTTTAGGTATTTTAGATGTTGAGGTATTCTGGGATAATGTATATAGAGTTGATGTACAACAGGCATGTTAATGGTGATGTTGTCTTTCCCAAGGTATTTGGCCAAAGAAAGTCTTGTATTACAGATCTCCCAACCTGGGGTTTAGGGAAAAAAATATTAGTATTCTTTTCTGAAGAGCTAGTACCTATGTGTATATTTTTATTGCCTTGTGTAAATAAATAACTCAGATTAACAAAAGATCTTACCTACATAGTCAGATTCAGTGTCAACTGTACTAACCAAAAATTCCATCTGGAAAGTGCCAAATTTGCCTTCAAGCATAAAATCATCCTCTTAATGTTAGCAAAAGTATGGAAATGTAAATATTTATTTGCAAATATTAAGATAATAAACCCTTGGGATATCAGTCTAACATAGTCAAAGTGAGCCTTTCCTATAAATATGACAAGTGAATGTCCTTGGTGAATATGCACAACATGAGAAATTATAGTCTGCAGGGGTTCAGATCTCTATGATGTGGCTCATTAACAACTCAGGTTAGGCAAAAATAAAGAGGAGACTTGTAATTCATCAAAGAAAAATCCATCAAAGACCGTTCAGCAGAAGGGTATCAGCTGTGGCTTAAGAAGTTCCTGAGCTGTAGTTTCCTAGAGGTTGGGAAAAGTATTGCAAGTACCAGTATACTTCTGCCCGGTTTCTAAACCCTTCAAACGGTATTTTCTACTGGCCATTGGTGGCCACAGGACCCTGAGATAGTCCATTGGTCTGACTCAGATTGTTTTTATATTCTAAAATCATTAGATGTGTATTTATAAAAAGAAGTGTGTGTGTGTGAATATGTATGTAAAATTGGGTATCAAAACTTTTAAATAAAAAAAATCTACAGGAGATTGCAAGTATTCACATATCTGCAAAACCTCAAGTATTTTTATTTGCTAGTTCATTATTTTATAGATTTAGTGTTACCTGGTGTCTTTTTTTAATGCATTGCATGATATAACCTGCAATTTATTTTTCTGAGAACAGGTGATTTTATAATAAACCTATAAAATCACACATTTTTTATAAAAATGTGGTGCTTGTTACATCAGAAAAATATTACTGCATGCTGCCCTGTATTTTGTAACCTTTGGTTTATGCAGGAATATGCTGAATTTCAGTATCGGAGGAGGCACAGGCAGCGCCGACGTGGAGACATGCACAGTCTGCTGAGTAATACTCCAGATCCTGATGACCCTAGTGAGAGTACCTTAGGTATGCTCCTGTCTTCATGCTGTTTTTCCTTTCTTCTTCCCAATGCCTTTCCCTTCCTTTTTACTTCGCTAGCAGAGTCCACAGTGTTTGTTCTTCTATGGATATATTTTAAAGACGTTTCAAATACTTTGCTGTTTTCCAGGATACAACATTATTCTTCCATTTATATGTATGTTAAAAGTGTTGTTGACTTCACTGTGGCTGCTCCTCTTTTTAAGGAGAACTGTATTTATCTTCCTACTAACTACTCCTCAGCTACTGATTTACTTTTCTGAAGAAAATTTGAAGAGAACGTACTTTGTGTGACAATCTAGTCTATATACCAGCCCTTTTACACAAAGTAAAAGGAGCAGTTGTGCATGAGCAGTCAAGAAGCAGGTTCCCCTGCTGCAGGCATACTGGAAGGTCGTCATACGGCTGTATTCCAAAACCCTGCTCAGAAACTCCTGTCCTGGCAAAGACAACCCATAAACGAGCTGGCATGGGACTATCACTTCCAGCACACTGCTACTCTAATTGACGCTACAGCTGGTAGCACAGTCCCTTAAGGTTACTGTACCTTGGCTCTCTGGGCTGTCTCCATTCTGCCATAAGCTTTTGCAAAGGTGCAAAAATAGTTCATATATGATCATGCTCTGACTTGCTTTCTTCATAGCTGCCAGTGGTGTGCTCGGCCTCTAAGCTGTGCCGCACAAATTCTCATCTCCCTGTTTCATTTACTGAAGCCCTAACCACAGCTTGTTCTTTAAAAACAAAAATCCTTTACCAAGGAGAAATGAGCAAGTGCATTTTTTATTTTTGAAACAGTGAAAACAATTATCTTAAGCTTTGGTCCTTCCCTATTGTGAGTAAAATTCAAAACCATTTCGTTAGTTTGAGGACTAGAGTTTAACTAAACACTTGGATATTATAGAGAAGAACATGGCACTGCACCATATGCAAGAGAGAACTATACTTTGTTAGGCCACAGGATTAATTTGAACTGAGTTAGTCTCATTTTATTTTATTTTGAGTTTTGAAGTGAAAAAGCTTGTTTTCCAAAGTCAAAAGAATTGCATTTCCTTTTATTACAGAGTAAGTTTTTCTGGAAACAGCATTTTACTTCTATTATTTTGTTGGGTTTTTAAGAGAACAGTAATGCCATTGATTGCTGAAACATACACTAGTAACTCTTAATTGTGCTGTAATGTAATGTTGATATTGCAGCTGAGTTGTCATCTTTGCAAGAACAGAGAAATGGGCCAAATTTGGTTTTAAGCCACCTGTAAATGCATCCCATATGTCTTAAGTGAGTCTTAAGCTCTAAATCACACTGAATTTCCATAGTATCTTGCACAATGGTGTAACTAATAGAAGAGAGGGACTGAAAATTGGGTGTTCTTGAGGACACAAAGTGACAGGCAAGCACAAAGGGATAAATCCAAGCTCCCACACTTGGGGCTGAGGGCATTCTGGCAGCATTTGCCATAAAGAGCATCATAAAGAGCCAGATCATGCTGAATGACAGAACGACAGAGGGAAATCCAGAATGCAAGTGGGGCAGAGAAGCCACATGTAGTATTTTTCAGAATTTTCCATAATTCATCTATGTGCCTTAGAAGTATTTTGCTCCTCTTGCCAATGGGCTTATGCTACTGATGGCATGTGCCATTCTTTCAAGGAGAGGAGGAGTGCTGCTGAGAGCAGAAAAGCACAAATGAACCAGACAGTCACTCCTAAAATAGTGGAACTGGTGTTTTGCCATTGTGTAAGAGTTGATGTGGAAGGAATGTTTTAGATGATTATTTATTTCAGAGTGAATAAAGGAGTAAAATTACACAGCTGGAATCCAAAACGAGAGGAGAAGTAGAGAAGTTAAGAAGGCTTTTCCTACTTGTTCTTTAAATGTTTTTGTTTCAATTGCCCAAACAGACACCCAGGAAGGTGGCAGTAGTAGAAGACACGGCACCTCCATGGTGAGTTCAGCTTCTATGGGTATTCTGCACAGCTCTTCGCTTCATGACTATACCCCTGTCAGTCGCTCTGAAAATCAGGATTCTCTTCAGGTATCTCCCCTAATCTCTTTTCCATTCTCTCTGCTTTGCTTGCCTTCCTGTGCTCTGCTTTTCTGTATCATTTTGTTTCTCTGCAAATTTTCGTAATTCTTCGATGAGAAAGGGAGAATCTAGGACAAAAAAATTATACATTCACACTGGTAAGTATTGCTGAACAATTGCTAATGTCACAGTAATCAGCTTTTAAATTCTGATGGCAACTGTAGAACTGTGTCAGTAAAAATTAATTCTGATAAACGACATGTAGCAATAATGAATGAATTTCAGATTTATGACCAAATTACTTTTAATCCAAGATATGTTAATAGATGAAAGTTTTATTCTGAAAGCAACCTTCTATATTTCCACAGGCTCTGAGTTCTTTAGACGAAGATGACCCAAACATCCTGCTAGCTATTCAGTTATCGTTGCAAGAATCTGGTTTGGCCATAGATGAAGAAACTAGAGACTTTCTAAATAATGAGGCATCCTTAGGAGCAATAGGTACTTCTTTGCCTACAAGACTGGACTCTGCTCCCATAAGTATAGATAACCCAAGATCAGCATTAAGCAGCTCTGAGCTGTTGGAACTTGGTGACAGTCTGATGAGACTAGGTGCAGGCAATGATCCCTTTTCAGCCGATCGTCTTCATTCACACCCCTGCAGCGATACAAGAAGTGGGTTATATTCAACATCTAGTGACGCAGATTCAAGCAGTCAGGATCCCAATACCAATGAAAATCTTCTTGGAAATATTATGGCCTGGTTTCATGACATGAACCCACAGAGCATCGCTCTGATCCCCTCAGCAAGTACAGAAACAGATGAGGATTCACAGCAACCCAGTACTGAAGATGGGTCAGCAGGGCAAGCAAATGTTATAGACATAGGACTGGAGCCTCAGGAAGAGCATGCGCTGTTTGAGGATGCACTCAAAAATGAAGGCAGAGGAACCCAAACAGAGGAGAGTACTTCTGAAGAAAACATTATTCCAGGTGAAACAGTATCACAAAGTGGTGATCATACCAGGGAAGTAACAAGCAGCATGGATGCTTCAGAAGATATTTCAAGTCAGATTCCTCAGACCTCAAGTGAATGGATTGAACACGTGCATCTGGTATGAACAAGAATTAAAACTGGAGTGAATGAATGGCAGTGACAGATGGTACAGTATGTGGAGTAAGCACTATGGAGGCTTTGATCCACATAATTACAGCTCAATTGTAACCACTGACGTAACAATGGATACTTAGGAGTTCTCTTGAATTGTAGTTCTTTATAATAATGTGAACCTTTCAAGGAATATCCTTTGCATTTAATTAGGTAGTACTTGCCTTTTTGCTCTCAAGAAAAAGGAATAAGTAGGTTGTACTCCACATTCCTAATACAGTGCAGCATCTGTTTAGCCTTAGGTTGATGATCCTTAACTTGAAAGTACGGATTAAAGGCTTACACTGACTATTTTGTTTGTTTTTCCTAAGAAATAGTTTATTCCATTTTTTAGAACTGATTCTTTCACCAAAATAATATTTAGTAATTCATTTGCATTTTGTTTTGGTTTTCCATAACTTTTCCTTACTGATTTTTCATTTTTGTTAGCAGTGTGAACTGAGGTATTTAATGCTTCTCTTTAGTACTGCTCCAGGAACAAGTTATAGGGGATCTACTTTCACATTAAAATCAAAGATTTTTTCATGTCTATTTACAGTCCAAATGTGCCAAACTGTGAATAGTTAGTTGGCTGTAGCTTAATGAAACAGTGCAGTGTTACTCTATCAAACTAATCCCACAATTTTTAGTAGTGAAAGAAACCACTGGGTAGCATTGCTTCTCTAAATTTAACTGGTATGTATTGCCATGGTGACTGCATTTAATTAAATGTAGCCTGTATCTTAAGTTAATAAAACCTAATGCTGCTGTTAAACAGTTATTTTAAATATTAAAATACAGTTAGTTAGCAACAGCTATGCTGTATTTTAAGAGACACTTTAATGGAAGTGCAATCATAGCTCTTTGTTTTCATAATTCTACAAAGCATTCTATGCACTAATAGTGCAATTACTTTTAATGGTAACATTTTATAAAAATATAGGAATACAGAATTTTCATATATTAGCCACTCCCACAATTAAAGTTCAGATAACACAGTTTGCTCAACATGTTACGGTGCCTTTGCCTAACCCAACTGGATAGTTGCCACAGTTAAACAAGTAATTCAAATTCATTGTCTGTTCTGGAGTAACTATGCTATTAATTGCAAAGACCTCCATAAAACCACCCATGGCCTTGCCTTTACAGTAAATAACTAAATGTTCAGTCAGTGTTTTTGCATAAAAAAAACCCTGCTAGATATCTGTTCAATTGCACAATATATTCATTTGCTGTGTGATTACTGTTTAGTGTAAAAACAACAAAAAAACCCCTCTTCCTAGTTGTTGTACCGTGAAAAAAAAATACTGGTTTTAGATTTGCTTAAAAGCATCAGTCTACAGTTAGTGAGATGATACAATGGTACAGTATGTAATTACAACTAGAGTAAGTTGTTGAAATGGTTGTTTTAATTACATATAATCAAAACCTGTCATAATACAAGCAAATTATGTACACTCCATTTTAAGTTTTGCTTAACTGTTACCAGAGATTTGTTGATACACTACTGAGTGTGTATAGGCAAGTGTCATGATAGCAAAGTTTACGTACTGATTACTGTGAGTTCAAGTGAGTGTTTTGGTAACTAATTCATGCAAATCCTGCTTTTGAACCTTGCAGCCACAGGGTTCATATTAGTAAAAAATGAAGTAAGAATATTTTACCCTTACCCCATAAAAAAACTAGTTCATTTTGCAAGCATCTTTAGAGAAAATGGAACAGAATAGTCTCAAACCGTTCTCCAACTTTTCCTCTAGCTGCCCTGTTCTCAACATAATCATGAACTCTTGGACATCTTTGAAAAATATCTATTTTTAATTGTTCAATGGTATAAAATCCTATAACCTAAAATAGTTCTTTATGAACTATCATCATGAATTGGTCTGAAAGTTGTTTAACTCACATATAGCTTCCTTGAATTGTATTTTCTGAATAGAACGATTCTCACAATGATTGTGTGTATTGCATTGAAATGTTTTGCAAAGCTACAGTAAGATATGTAAGAGTGCTCTCTGTGAAGATAGTGAAATTTGTGGGTTCTGGTTTTTTGTAATTTGGTTAGGTTGTGCAGTATATCCATTGTTTCTGTATTACTCTTATAAGCATGAAATTACCCTATTAAATTTGTATTTTCTTGGTACTTATTTTAACACCATAGTCATTGACTTTACAATTCAAAAATAAAGTTTGGCAAGACTATTTTGTAAACCTGTTAATTTTATAATGTAAAAAAATTAACCTAACCTTGAATTGTTATTTGCACTTTCATAGTCTATACTTGATACATTCCCACTTTATATACAAGTAGGATACTACAACCATGTAGATGTTTGGCCAAATGAATGCTGTTAATAATATGTAAAATTCTTTGATTAAACATTTATTACTTAAACTAATTCCATTCTGTCTCATTACATCTTAGACTTACTGTAGCAGATTCTTAAGACTGATGACAGTTTTTAGGATATAGTCAGTCCTGTGCCAGATTAGCTGGGGGACCTACAAGAAGTTGAATGTTTTAATTTGTAAATGTAAGATGCCTATATTCATTAAGTTTTAAAAACAAAATCTAAAGCAGACAATTTTGCTTAAGTTGCTACCACCACATTATGCACTTGTTTTTAGTAACGGAATAGTGGCACAAAAGAGAGTGCAGGGACTAAGTGTTGAAGAAGATACCATTACTTAGACTGAGTAGAACTGATGAGAGACTAAACCTAAACACTGCATATTAAGATAGAAATTAAATGTAGATACTGATCTGCTTGTTCAAGAAAACATTAATAGCCTGATCCTGCTGAGTTTTACCCCGAGTTCCTAAATTCTGCCACTTAATAATACCCAATCTTCCTTAATACCAGGATATTCCAGGCTGCCTCTGTATGTTAACAAGCAGTAAACTATTCTGTTCATTGTTACAATAATTTTGTTAGCTTCCTCCAACAAGCATGCAAAAATCCTGGAGAGCTTCTAAAATCCAATGTACAAATCTGAGTTAGTTGGTTTGGGTTTGCATGACACTATCCATCACCTGCTGCAGTGGTTTCACTTAATATGCTACAGTTATCAAGTACTCAGTTTTACTAAGATATTGAGCAGCATGAGAGAGAGATTTGTTTTTCTGGCAGCTAGAACATATTAATAGATATTCAAATCTAAACCATATTTTGTGAGGTGTTTTAAATCACAACAACACGCTTTAAAATTAGACGCCCCCTCCAACCCAGGTTCAGAGGTCTGCTTATCAAGCCTGATTTCACTGTTATCTTCTCCTCCTTCTCTCTCCCTTTCCCAGCACACATCAGGCATCCCAAAATAATGCTCACAGGGGTTGGTAAGAATGGAAGTCAAACACAGATACAGGGGTAGCTAGTTACTTTACTGAAAACTGTGCAGACAATCTAATCTACTCTGAGTTATTAGACAACATAACAATTATTGTCCCTGTTACTGTTGCAGGTCAGCCACATATGGAAATTTGAAAGATGTAGAGAAGCTAGTGAAGATGCAAAACTGAATATCAATTTACCATTTAGTCCTGTTAGCTGAACACAGGATATGCACTGAAAGGAGGCGATGGATCCCCTGTAATTACTGCATGAGATGGGTTTTCTGTCAGTCTTTGCAGAAGGGCAAAGGAATGAATGAAGTCTTGACTTTCTGCAATGATATGCTTTCAGTCGACTTCTTTAAAAATAGTCAAGCGTAGCATTTATACTATTGTCCAAATATATAACAACGTAAAACAATGTAAGTAGTTCATGAAAACTTATTTAAAATACAATAATGGACTAAATAAAAAATGCTTCCTAACTTCTTAACTGCAAAGCCCTGTTTTCTCCTACTCTTCAGAGACACTTAAGATTACATCTCACTAGCAAAATGTTAAAGCTAACTGTTGACAGGATGGTGTCACATTAAATTATGCAGGTCTTGATCTTTATAGAACCCCTTTCTGTAGTGACATATGAAGCTGACAAAATTTTTTGTACGTATTTTTCATTAGCCTTACACTTTGAAATTATGCCACAGTTCCCTTTTTAGGTCATCTGCATGAAAATCCAAATAAATGAAATACAAGCAAGAAAATATTTAAGATATCCAGATAGAGGTTCCGTACTGCAAATACACAATCTTCAGGATTCAGGATAGTGATGTTTTCCTCTAAGCATGAGCCACATATCCACCACAAGATACTGCAAAAAAAATAAGGAGGGGGTTGTCTTAGGGTTTTACATAAGACCTGTCAACTACATAAAAATGATTCATCTTCCCACTAAACTGAGGTGTGTTTATGAGCCCAGGTGCTTTTCTACAAGCAACAGTGAACATTACTGAAATTATTCATTGCTTATATTTTGGCCACTCCATCTTCTGCTCAGATTACCAGATCAATTTTATTCATAAAATAATCTCTTTGGAAAAAAAAAAGTCTTACTCAAACATTAGCATTTTTACTTCTGCAAACACCACAGTCAATCCTGATATCTACCTGGATATGTTTGCCTATGGCAGACCATGTAGCCAACATCATCATCTTAGGGGTGTATACAAACAGCAATGTGATATAAACTAGCCAGTCAAGATTCAGTGATAAGTTTACAAAGAATACTACATGAATGTTATAGCAGAAAGCTTTACTCTCTGCAATTAAAAAAAAAAGATATTATTTTGAAATTGGTTTCATTAAACCCCTTTATTTTCTGTCCAGTTGTCCGTGGAGTTTGAGGCTGCCCTTCTGACCCTTATGCCTTTATGTATGATGCAGCAGCTGACAGCCACTTAAATTTCCCATTCCATTTCTATGAGCATATATATACAGGGTTATTGAGCACTACAGTCCAAATTCCGCCTGACTATAGTTCAGCCATCCAACCTGCTTCTCCACAATTTTAGATGAATTTTCTCCTGGAAGGCAGATGAAATAGACTCTAAGTGAAAACCACTCTTGCTCAATTTGAACAAAGTGAATACAATATACATGGCACAGAAGAAGAACCATCAGGACATAGACCTTTATGATGTATATAATGTTTATTCATTATATAAAGAGAAGTATTAACTAGTTAGATGAAATAACTTCCCCTTGATACACAGCCAGTCTCGACATATTTTTCTACTTTCTGCTACCCTATAGCTCTTCTCCACATAGCATTAGAGCTTTAAATTAGCTAAATGTGCAAGATAACACCAAAGATGCATTTTGAATAGACTATTAAAAAATACTTACTATACTAAAGACCAGTGTTCCAAATAGGGCATGAACTATTTGTAGCCTGTTAAGAAAAAGGATGAAACATTTTTCATAAATGATCTGACTAGCTCTGAAGACTTTCAGTGGAAATATTTACACTGAAACACAACAGCAATTGGTTATGTAAAAAAAAAAAGTCAGCTCATTATTTACTATTACATTGCTACTTTCATGCTTATTAGCCCTTGTAAGTCTTCCTTGACTACAGGGCTTCTGCTATATCAACACAGCAGTCCAATTTCATCTTTGAAGAAACCTAACTGATGTCAAATATGGAGGAGGGTAGTTCTGCGTTCATTCTCTACATATTAATGACAATGTAGAGAAAGGATGAAGTTCACTTATGAAGGGCAAAAAGAAATAAAACAGGAAATGTAGGGAAAACACCCAGACTAAACTGTGGAAAAATATTCTAGGCAAGTTTGAACTGGTTGCAGAGGCCATCAAACCATGCAAAGTGCCCTGTGTCTTCACAGCAAATGAAAAGTATACTCACAAATGATTGCAAGATGGCACAAAGAATGCCAAAGGCTGCTCATACCAAGATCAAAACCAGGAGTATTCCAGTCACTACCGTGAAGTCCCGCTGGAGATAAAAATGAAACTCAGCTCGGTTTATGGCCTACCACAGCAGATCCTTTGACCAGTCCAAAAAGAAACAAAAAGGTCACAAAATTATTCTTTGAGCCTGCCACCTTCCAGAAGTCCAGAAAGGCTTCCACAATGTCTCAGAAACAGGGACTCCCCATGCTTTATATAAAAGTAGAGCCACAGAAGCAGCTGAGCACCACTTTAACCTTTCAAGCACCACTACATCCTAAATCATCTTCTCAATAATCTATATTTTGCCAGGAGACATATGTCAATGAATGGGTCCCTGGTGCCAGCAAATTCCTCAGCCAGTGGCTTGATTTGAAACCCCGCAGGCATCATGCCTCCAGCACACTTTCTGACAGAGCTAACACAGCAACCAGCATGTACTGCAACGTACGTGCACACATGCCTCCAACAGCCTGCTGATTAAGGCACTCCTCTAGAAGTCAGTCGCTCCTGCTTAGGACCCTATGGTGCTCAACCTGAAAGTCTTTGACTAAGGGTCTTGAAGCCAAGTTTTCCACATTCCTAGAGCATATTCCCTCATCACAGGCCTATTTTTTTTCTAGTAAGAGTTTCTCCTTCTGTTCCTCTTGTATAAATAGCTACAAAGAGGCTCAAGCTAGAGATAGTATGCAGTTACAGCCGACAGTTTTGGACATTCACATAGACAGGTTAGGTGACAGAACACCCAAAGACTGTGCACTGCAACCTTTGATTTAGTTTTGGAATTGACTTTCACATCTTCCATGCTCTGAAAGGCATTCCTGGGGAAATTCCAAAGGCAGGGTGCAAAAAAGCAGCTCTAGACAGTGTAACATCATAGTGCAGAAAAAAAGGCAGCTGAGGATGCATCAGAAGTGTGTGTCAGTGGGGGATGCCTACCCCAGAAGAAAATTTCATCAAAAAATACATTCACTGGTAACCCCAAGTAACCTTTTAAGTAAGTGCAGCTGATTTGAAAAGGACAGATATTTGACATATTCTTGAAATCTAAGTGTAAAGCAGCCATAAAAATGGCAATGGTAAATAACTGAAATTGCTTCCCATGTAATATGAAATCTTACCAAACTGGCAGACCTCCTTTACATTTTTTTTATCAATTAAATAAATTTTTATTAATTGAAGTAAAAGTTTAGGTAATTAACAAGTTAATTTACATGCACAGTGGGAATGTGCATGTTGTGCCATTACGAATCAGTGTTGACTTGCAGCTGTCATGCTAGCCAGTAATGGAGACATGAGAACATTATTTAACAAAAAACATAAAGAAAATTAACTTCCTTAGTCACAGTTCAACAGCAATACCTACTTTTGTCAATAGTGCAAAGAGAGACAATCCCACAGTCACAAATAAAGTTGCATATAAAGATCACATCACTGCATCAACATCATAGAGGCTAAACCTTATTTTATTGACATGCAGTTTAACTGGCACCACTAATTCAAATTCTATTCAGAGATTTACGCTAAAACTGCTCCAAGCGTTAGACCCTCAAGAACTGTCTAAAATGAAGCAGAAACAGTAAGCTGTAAAGATAACCTGTTAAGCAGGAAGCTTGTACTACAGGATTCCCATTTGCAAGAAGATGTAACAGTGAAAAACTTGTCAACTGTCGTAAAAAAAAAAGTCCTGAGAGCCTGAACTGATGAAATATGACAAGTGCAGAAATATTAGCTTCTGTTAAAAGGTATATTTTTGTTCTTACTGCGTCACACAAGCATTTTAGAGTAGATATTAGTTCTAAAAACAGCTTTAGCATGCATTGAAAGAACAAAGTGGCTTTGATCCTGGTATGTTATTTCTGCCATAACTTGACCTAGCCATGTCCCACAGGTCCAAAAAATGAACACCTCAGAAAATCTGGAGTTAGTTCTTGGCTCTGTCACACACTTGAATGAGTAAATAAGAAGTTGCAAAGACTTATGCATGTTATTCATGCAAGTAATACATCCTGCAATACATTTCAAGAATACCATCATTTCAAAGCAAATTTTAGCTACAGGAATCAAGAGAATAAAATGTGGTCCTCTCAAGAGAAAATAAGTATAGAACCTTAGTACAGGACCATGCGGAAATGCAAAGGGCACCAGTTAGTCAGATTCGTATCAGATTACAAGCACTTGCAGAGAATATATTTCCAAAAAAGCACTCCAGGTACATCCTCTGCAGCTGACTGTGGAACAGTGATGCACAGACAATTAGAATAAAGGGTTCTTCAGATGTAACCCATCAGAGTGTAGGTTAGCAGCAGGAAACTAATTGGAACCAATGCAGTTAAATACACTGCAAAACAATTTAAGCAGGAGATGCACGAGTGTGTATGGATATACACTACTTCTAACAAATAATTGACACATTCCTCAAAAGTTCCTAAGAAGAAATGATTCTGCACTAACAGCTAGTGTCACTAACACTCCCACTCCTCAAGTGGAGCCAACATGTTGGTTTTGGCAGCTCCTTATCCTGTCTATTGACATTTGAAGTCCCTCAGAACAGGGACAGGCTCAGATGACTCCAAAGAGCTTAGCCAAGAGGACCCCACTATTTTGATGCAAAAAATAAATAAAATTAAGTGAAAACGACAAATAAGGGAACAAAGACATTGCTCATTTCAACAAAATACTTACAAATAATGCTGGTAAAATGAAATTAAATGGAACTTTTTGGCGGGTGTTGCCACAGCAGGCAAGCACAATGGCCAGAATAAAGATGGCTGGGCTAAAAGGAAGACCTTTTGTTAAATACTTTCAATGAAACAGTTGCAGTTATACAATATAAAGTGATACATCCAGTTATAATTTCATGTTAAATATTCACCATAAGGCAAAGATTCAACCTCTGTTTTATTCAGTATATGACATATCTCTTCCTAGTAGCCAGATAGCATACACTCACCTAAGAGAGTATGAAAACCAAGGATTCATGCTTATCCATTGTCCAAGTGTGATCCTAGGAAGAGACAAAAGGCACAGAAATTTTCAGCTCATACTATCCAGAAATGGATTATTTAAAATTACTTGGGCATGCTTTCCTTCGAGGCCTTTGTTCAAGTATTATTTGCAGTTGGTATATTCACATTCCCACGTAAGACTACCAGTTACAAGCTGATTGCCATAAATTGCTGCTACTGAAAGGACCATGCTGGCCCTCTCCCTTATCAGCTCTTCCCACTGTTTATTTCTGTCACCTTCTCTTCTGCTGCGACTAGTGCTCCTGCAAGCGTGCAGGGCACCAGAACAGGGAACTGATGTACTGAATTATAAATCTCCCCTTTCTCCCCCCACAAAAAGACTCAACACACAAGAAAGCCAGCAGCAGCATAAGACAAGGGAGCAAGAGGACAGGCAAGCAGAGGGAGATGGCACAGAAAGTCTGGTCATTTCAGCAATAGTGCAGATGACGTCTGAAGGAACCATGTCACCACAGATACAGAGAGGGTATGTTTGCAAAATTAAAAAAAAGGCCAAGTTAGCACATTAACTACAGAAAGTCTTGCTCCCCAGACTTTCAAGCACCCCTACATTAACTTGCTAAAGAGGGAACTCTCTTTTCTTAATTCTGTCAGAGCAACATGGGTGAACAGTGATTGCTCTAAATTTCATATTATAGGCAGACTAATACTGTTATACATTAATTTTGTAAACTCTTCCTGTTACAAGATACATATTCCTGTGCTTCATAATTTTGTTGGGCAAAGTGATCAGACTGAAGTTTTATGTACCAACTGGCTCTACCTCCTGCTGAAAAATTCACTTTTACGAAAGATGTTAGGAGAGGGTGTTTGCCCACAAACTGTATTCTAGCAGCTTTACCTTTGAGAAGCTCTAACATCCCCAATTTTTTGAGCAGGCTAGTGGAATTTAGGCTGCCCTTGTTTAAAAAAATATCCTTTTTGCTATCCTTTAAAAAATAATCTATTCAAAATTGGCTCTTAGGCTTCAGAAAGGAAACAAGTTCATATACAGATGGTAAAAAATACATCAGAGCTGAACAGCCCAAATTCACAGAATCTGTATTACTGTCTCCTCAGAGCTCAAATATGTGATAGGACTGAGCATGCCCCTTTTAACCCAGGGCTATAAAAGAAAGCCAAGCATTTAACTCCAATTGGGGATTGGGCCATCAACATGTAAGAACAGAGACTACAGCCTCTTCTGTGGTCTCGGTAATTTCCTACCCAGAGAAGAAAGCACCTTGATTTCATTGCACAGATAACAATTACAGAAAGGGAAGAAATGAAGAATTTCTATCTGAATCCAGCAAAACAGACACAATTCTGAGATGAACAAGAAACTGTGATTGGACCAGGCTGGGCACAGAAACTGGACCAAGGGCCTTGCAGGCATGAGACTGGGTCAGATTATGGCTGGGAGCTAGTTGGCTGAGGTGGAAATATGAGTGCTTGGTGGCAACAGGGAAGTGGCATAAACTGGGACTTAAAAGTAATGCAGCAGGGAATGGGGCAAATGAAAGGAAAATCGATACCTGGAGGCCCAGCAGTACAGAACTGAACAAGGTGGAATGTGAGGCACAGTGTAATTCCGAGCAGGGCCTGGAAAGAGACAGATGGACCAGCGTGGCAGCTGCGATGTGGGAACTGGTTGGCAATGAGAAGACAAGGTCCACAGTCCACAGAGGAACAAACTGGATCGAAACCTGTAATGAGACAGACCTCGATAATGGAATCAAGCCAGGAGCTGGGTAGGGAAGAGAGATGACTGAAAGAACCTGTTCTCCTCACAGCTGCTCAGAGCCTGGAAAGGAATCTGTAAATCCTGACTCGGCTCAGCCTCTGCAGCCCTGTGGCAAAGCACCCACATCAGCCCCAGCAGGCTGTCCAGGGCCATGTGTCTCTGTGGCGGGCCCACAGCTTCCAATGCTTGTTTTTTCAATTCAGTTTTTTATTTAACATGGAAATTACTCACATGTGTGTTAACTACATAAAAGGAACATGAGGTTGTGAAGTCAAATGCCCCAACATCAGCAAATGCTAGAATTAGATGTACGTATTAAGACTCACCCCTAGATTACAAATTTACATACTATTTTTTCCACATATGTGCACTTTTTAATGATCTGTAGATGGCAAAGTATTAGTATCCTTCCTGTTCACAAGTAGCTTAAGACTTTATTTACTTACTGCACATTATTCAAGTTTGGCAGTGAAGACCAAAGTATTAATTTCTTCACCAGCTCTCCTGATGTGCTCAAGCAGAGAGATGAACTTAAAGTTTCACTGACTTTCAGTTACCAAATCTGACAAGACTACAACCTAATCTTTCATAGTCCCTAGGATTATATAGTGCTCCATATGTTCAGAGCACAATTCCCACTGATTCTGAAAGCAAGCTTAAGTGCTCAGCAGGAATGCAAGGCAATGCCCACTGGATCAGAAATGGCACCTCAAAGTGAGGCCAAAGCAGTGGACCATTTTGGTACAACTGACTTTCTCAGTATCACCCAAGGAGCTCCATGCCAAAGGCAGGTATAGGATACAAACGCTCTGGGCAACGTTCAACTACGTCAACCGTGAGATAGTGTTTTGCTTCTCTGAGATGCCCTAACTCATGCATTGCACATGCCAGGGGCAAAGAACAATTTTTTTCACTGCACAGTTCTAGTTCATCTCTTAATTTGGTCGTGAAGAGCACTCAGGAATGGTGTTGGAAAAAGCAAACTATTGTTTGTTCCATGGCAGAACTTAATAAACTAATTTTATAAGATGGCTAAGAGCAATGATGTTTTTGAACTGCATCATAAATGTTGTTACCGATGAATACACAAAGGAAAAAATAACACACCAATATACCACTAAATGAACAGGCAGACTATACCAACAGTAACCCCCAGCTGAACTGTCAGGATGAGATACACATTACCGATGAAATCTAAAAATCATGCAGACATTGTTTCAAATTACTTACCAAAAAAAAAAAATTATCTTTTTTTTCCCTCAATTACATCATATAACTTTAAAATGACAGGTTGGAACAATTCTAGTTATACTATTAGATATCATAAATAGCTACAGAAGTGGAGCTAGGCAGATACATGTTTTGCAGTATGTTCCAGCATCTGGTATTCAGAGCACAGCTAAGATGTGGGCAGTCCTTAACAGGAAAGAAATCATATTCTTAGATTTCTTTACAACATGCAATGTGTTTGTAAAGTAAATGATTTGCATCATCTTGTAAAACAGCAACTGATAGAAGTATCTTCTGTAACTATGAAAATGGTGAACAGAAAAGATCAAACAGGAAACAAAAAAGATGATTATACAACTTCTTATGAAGTTACCTTGTACAAATTAATACACCACACCGTACTGTTTATTAGGTTTCTGTCTCATTCCTTAAGATGTGTAGAATACACTCTAGGAAATGCAGCACATTTTAACTGTCTGTCGCTATTGCAGCAAACACAGAAAGCTTGTATCTAGAAAGTGCTTTTTAAAGTTAGTGCTCTTTGAATCAGTTCTCCCCAGATTTTCCCTCACAATTATTACAGTTCAGAGTAAGAATTCACTTTCTTCTTACCTCTGTGGATGGTCTGTTCAGAGAACTGGTTGGTGAACTTTGCATTGCTCTGTTCAGTAGGCTTTTCATGGCCTTTTGCTGGAGCACCATTAAGTTCTGGAGAACCACCCTGGGGCTGCTGGCAGGCCTATGGAGGTGACCCAGAATTATGCATGTTCAGAACAAACGATGAAGCACCTGCTTGGAAACAGCCTTTTCCCTAACAGTTGACTGGAGGGTACTTCCAATCAGATACTGATTCTTCCAGCCCTTCACCTCAAGGATATTTAAACAATCCATGATACTCTGCTCCTTGGTGGTTAGAGCATATTGTTGGCTCTGTAGTGAAATGCAGCTGTAAATCTGGTAGAGGTGTGGGCAGGGGGCTGAACAACGGGACTGGAAATGCAGCTTCTTTGTCTGCTATTCAGTGCCGAGTCTGATGTGGGTGAGAGCAGCCGCTAGGCTGGATGGCACAGTTAGCACCATGCTCTGACAGCGCCTAGAGAGGTGCCAAACTGCTCAACAGTATCAAGACAGAGACACTACTAGTTGTGCCCTGAGCAGCTCTTAAACCCTTTATGATGTTTACTGCTGGATGCAGAGATGAAATGCTTCCCTGGTTAGAAGCAGACTGAGCGGTGGTTCAAGGGTATCACGCTGGAATGTGACTGGATCCACAAAAGGATCTGGGTGTCTATCTCACCAGATGCTTCCTCTGTGGACACCGTTAAGGGACAGACACTAAAAAGATTTTTCACATGGGCAACAGAACAACTGCCACTCGTCACTTGGCTGAAATATAAGTGCATGAATTTGAATGATGAATATGGCACGAAGTAACCATGAAACACTAAAGTAAGGAAAAAGAGAAAACAATGAGACATGCTTCAGAAAAGAGCTTCCACATTAATTGGAAGAAAACAGATTTACTTCCCAACTGTAGCTGAGCTTAAACTGTGCAAAATTCCTCAGCTAAACAAGGCATTTCCAATTTATGGACCGCAGCCCAGCAATTGCCTTTCAACCCACTTCAGCTTCAAAGGAGTCTAGCTCTTTTGAGGAGAATCAGGAAACTGATGAGGATTATCAAAATTTAGGATCAATATTGTCAAATTTGGGAACCTAGAGAGGGGTACATAAAGAGAAGAACAAACAACTGATCTGAAGAAGTCCTGAGACTCCCCCCAACTATCAGATATATAGCAACTCTCAGAACATTTCAGCAACTGCCTGCATACAAAGTTAAGTACGAAATAATAATAATTGTTCTGATAACTTATGCACTCTGTTTTTTTCCGTCTGCTTTTAAACAATAATGAAAAAAATGCTCAAGCTTTAAGAAACTTTCTTGTTTGATGTGGTAATTTAAGCTATTTCAATGGGTTTCAGCCAACCATATCTATGTAACGTTGGCAGAAAAGAGTTTTAATTCATTATTTCTTGACAAATCAAAGTGCAGTTTCATTAATATCTGTCATTTAAATGGAATCTAAGCAAAATGACACCTACAGATTACAATGCAGTTAGTATGATTATACTAACGGCCTTGTGAAAAATCACAGTGGATAAGTTATCAGAACAATATACAGCAGCAAATTTAGTTAAGAATATACATATATGTGTAAAACAGATAGATCCTACATTTGTGGCAGAAAGGGAAAAAACTTTGCAGCACTGTTTTGGATAGACCAAATGGGAAGAAGTGCAAAGCCAGAAGTGCAGAAGATGGCAAAAAAGACTGCAGCAAAGCAATGCGCTCGAAAGAGTTGGGGGGAAAAAAAAGAAATAAACAACTACTTCCGAATTTACTTGTTATCCATCTCAGCAAATCCACAGGATAAAAGCTTTCACAGAATAGTAGCTGCTTACCTAAGACAGAAACAGACGCCCTCCATCCCTCAGCACTACCCCATTTCTGTGCAGACGAGCGACACCACAGCACCGGCGTGGCACAGGAAGGCAGAAGTCGCAAGAACAGCATGGGCGGAAGAGTTTGACTTTAAAGCTGGAATAAAGGTCTCTCTGTGAGATCACTGACCTGCACGATAACCGTATAAACATAAAAGTACAGGGGCATGAATTAAAGAAGTAACAAACCACGAACTAGGAACGGTTTGAGAGGAGACGAAGGTAAAACAGGGTTTGTACCAAAACGAGGACATAAACTCAGCACCTGACGGAAGAAAGCCCAGTCTGGTGTGAAGAGGGGAGCACAGGGCGCTGGAGCCAGCACCAAGCCCGGCAGGCCCGGGCAGTGAAAGCTGACTGCAGCGCCCGCCAGCACACACTGCGTGCAGGCCGCACGCCTCGACACTGAGTGCTGCAAACCGTGCCGCTGCATCACACAGCTGTTACCACAGTACACTGAATGAAAACGCTGCTATTTCATGCAAAAGGCTAATTGATTTTAGCAAGATCGTTTTCCTGCATGTAAAAACCGTCATGGAAGAAGGCGGCGATGAGCTGTTCTCCATGTCTGCTGAGAACAGGACAAAAGAAAATCAGCTTAACTCGCACCGGAGAAGGTTTAAAAGTAAAAAGCGTCCCAGCATGAAGGATGAAGGCTCAGTATGGGAGGTGAGAGGCTGCAAGGCTTCAGGCGTGTGCGGACGCTGTCTCTCCACCTCAGAGCAGAGGCAGCTGCAAGGGGCGGCCCGGGCACGGAGCGGCGGCACGAGGGCGAGAGCCGCCGCGGCAGCTCCCCGAGCCGCAACGGCTGCCTCAAGGCCGCCGCCTCGCCCCGAGCGCACGGCGCGGAAGGAGGGAGGGAGGGAGGAAGGGCGGGCGGCAGCCTCGGCCCGCCGCGGAGCGCGTAACGGCGCCCACGGCCGCAGCAGCAGCAGGCGCCGCCGCCGCCCGCCGCCTCCTGCCCGCGCTGCGGGGGGGCGGCGCGGGCCGGGGCGGCGCGGGGCGAGGCGGGCGGGCCGGGGCCGCCCCCCGGCGGCGGCAGGGGGCGGGCGCCCGGCGGCGGGCGGCCCCGCAGCCAGCAGAGGGCAGGGCCCCGCCGGCCCGCTCCTCCCGCCGCCGCCGCGACATCCGCCGCCGGCGGGAAGAGGCCGGAGCCGGCGGCGCGTTCCCCCGTGTGGCGGCTGCGAGGGGCTGCGGGCCCCGCCGCCGGCGCGGAGGATGCCGCTGGGGCTGAAGCCCACCTGCAGCGTGTGCCGCAGCACGTCCTCCTCCATGTGGAAGAAGGGCGGCCAGGGCGAGATCCTCTGCAACAACTGCACGGCCCGCTCCGCGCCGCCCGGGCCCGGCGCCTTCGCCACCACCTCGGCCGCCGCGCAGCACAGCAACGGCGGCGGCGGCGGCGGCAAGCAGGTGAGGCCGCCGGGCCGCGGCCCCCCGGCCCCCTGGCCCCCCCGGCTCCCCGGTCACCGGCCCCGCGCCGGGCCGCCGCCGCCCGCGGGCAGGCGGGGCCGCGGGAGGGCGCCGGGCCGGCCGGGCCTGCCCTGCCCCGGCAGCTCCGCCACCCCTGTCTTTGCATCCTAGAGCAAGCAGGAGATTCACAGGCGCTCCGCGCGGCTGCGGAACACCAAGTACAAGTCCGCCCCGGCTGCGGAGAAGAAGGTTTCCACGAAAGGCAAGGGGAGAAGACACATATTTAAGCTAAAAAATGTAAGGCGCTGCGTGCGTTTCTGTGCCGCTCGCGGGCAGGGTATTAAGGAGGGGGCTGCGGTGGCGGGATTTAGCGTGCCGGGGTAACGCCGACCCCTGGAAGCGCTGCCTCTCCCCGAAGCAGCTCTCCTGCGGCGCGGGACAGGCCCCGGTCGCTTGGCCGGTGTCTGACCCCGCTGCGGGATTTTGCAGCTCCAGCCGCAGAATCGGTGTTCAGGCTGCACGGCAGGTTGTAATGTCGGAGTTAAGTTTTATTCATGAGCAGTACAGGTGAGCCTGCCTGCGTGATTCACTGCCTTTTGTTTGCCCCAAGCGGAGTGAAATCATGACGGCTCCTGTCCTTCAGCCTCGTTTCTTAAATGGAGGAGTTTTTTGTAAAATAAGAAACCAGTGATGTGAATTTAATATTAGTCTTTCTGTTTCAAGTCTTGAGAATGAAAATGTTAACTTTGTTATTTGAAGTTTTAAAGTACAAATATTTAAAATGTTTGCACTCATTTCCTGTTTCCTAATTTTCTAAGAAGATTCTGCATCAGTATGCCCTCTTTCTAAAGGGGGAAAAAAAAAAAAAAGGAATTAACATTACGTGCCATGTTTGTGCTAACACTGTTGACCTTCCATTTCTACGTTGTTTCCTTAGCCCATCAAGGCTCCTGAATCTGTATCCACTATAATTACAGCAGAATCAATCTTTTATAAGGTATGCTTTATGCAAGTCCATTTGCAAAACAGATCTTGCTGTTCCTATTTCCATTTTCAAAGGTTAATGCAAATAATGAAAGCAGTAAGGAAGTATTTACAGAAACTATTCTTTCTTTCCTAGCGGCACGTGTAGTATTTTTTTCTGGTTTATGCCATTGAGGCTTGTAAGGTAGCTTATTCCAGAAGTTATCATTGCATCTCATTCACTTAGTAATTATTGACATCAAGATTTTAAAAATTACATTTGCTTAAATGAATGTGTGAATGAAAATTCTTAACTTTCACTGTGCTGATACCGAGCAAAACTACTATAGCTGATGATAACTTAAACATGTGTGATGTTTTCTACTTTAAGTGTATATGGTAGTGCAGGTGATATGTTGCCCTGACATAACATCTGAACTTGCTTGCCTTTCAGAGCTGCCTGTGAGCAGTCTCAGGCAGCTGGGGAGTAGGATCTGTCAAACGTGCCAAGGAAAGCAGAAGCTGGTCGCCTTCTCACATTCCACATTCTAGAGCATTTTTAACAGCCTGCCAAGATGTTAGTGTTCTGAAGTTCTGAAATTTGCTTTTGCCTTCCAGTAGAACAACCAACCTTTTGAGACATCTTTTCCTCAAAAAGAAAAAGGTCAGGATAGCCAGTAGCCAAATGCTGTAAAAACACTTGAGAAGTGGGGTATGGAGTTTCCTTATACTCACTAGAGACCTGATGCTGTATGTCGCGCATCCCAGACAAATCTCTGTTTTGCTATTGACTGCTTTGGAAGAGAATTGATATCTTTTCTTGTGTTTTTTGTTTTTATCAGAAATTCCTGAGAATTAGATCAGAAGCTCTATCTAACCTGATACCTTTATGCAAAACGTGTCTGTTTTTATACTTTGCTGTATTTTTGGGAAGGTGATTGGTTGTTTTTTTGTTTGTGTGTTATCCATTTTAAAAACAAAACCCTGCTGGATGATTCATGGCAAACTCTGATCTTGACTGTGCAAACACTGCCTTGTGCTGTGTGACACTTATAACATGAACTGATACTGCCATTGCTGTGCAGCCTCATGCACGTTACAGAGCACCGTGTAAAATGGTTGAGCCTTGGCAGTAGCAGATGGGTCTGTGTTTTGGGACTCGATTGCATGCAGACGGGTACACTCTTCTTCATATGCAGAAAGCTACTTTTCCTGTACACACAGCTTACTGCTGTTACTATTTCTAGATGGCATCAGACTTGCTGCTCTACTTCTGACAGAATGAGACCATTGCCACCCTGCAGACAGGAGGCCTAACAGTCCACAGAGAGGGAAGGAGCAGAACAGCTGAGCCGGCTGTTTCTTTGAAGATAGATGAGGCCAGGTTGCTTCTGCCATTGCACATTGAGCCTACAGTAGACCACGTGGAACTGCCTGTTTGGTTTCAGAAGCCATTTGGGGACCAAACGCAGAGTGTTAGACATTAGGTGACTGTGCATAAGCTGTGATCATGGCTGTGTAGATGAGACGGCACTTGATCTTACACCACCTTTAATTTGCATGTAGCTGAATTAAGATTGTCTTTTGAAATTGGGGTAGCTTGAGATAATTTAATATACTCATGAATCAGAATTAGAATGAAGCTTCTAAAATTAGATTGTTTTATTTATTTATCATTTGTACATCTTCTAGGGCGTGTACTATCAAATTGGAGATGTTGTTTCGGTGGTTGATGAGCAGGATGGAAAAACATACTATGCTCAGATCCGTGGTTTTATTCAGGACCAATACTGTGAAAAGAGCGCTGCACTAACCTGGCTCATTCCAACGCAAGCCAGCCCCAGAGATTGTTTTGATGCTGCATCCTATATCATAGGTAATCTCTAAGCTGTCATCTTCTGTGACTTCTGCGTGCCTCAACTGATGCAAGCAGAGTTGTAATTCTTAAATGAACTTTTTTAATTTATCAAAATCATCTATATAATTGCCACATTTTAGACCCTAATCCTGTAAACATTTATCTTACTTGAGTAACATTTTATATGTGTTCGTGTGTGTATGTGTGTGTATGTGTGTATGAATGGTACTACTGCAGTGAGTGGGATTATTCACTTATGTGTGCTCACAGGCACACTTACAGTCTTGCAACTTTGAGGATCAAATTATTCCTCCATAACTAGAATCAAAGTTATTATGATATAAACCTGATATATTAGGCAAGCTGTTTCTTTTAAAGTGATCTGAATTAGCTGACCTTCATCCTGGGTACTTAGAACGGATAGGGCGTAAGCACTAGCATAGAAAGTGTTCTGTAACTGATTATAAAATTACTAATATTTGGGGAAAATCCTTTTGACAGGCAGGCCTTCAAAAAGAAATGCTTCAAAAAGAAAATAAAATTGTACTGACAAAAAGAAATGTAGAAGTTTGTTATGTAGTATTTGAGGCTACCAAGCTGGCAATGTCATTGATTGAAGTAGCATATTCTATGAGGGATTTTGGCTGTTGTTGGATATTACATAGTTTTTGGATGCTCCAGTTTTAAGCCTTTAAGTTTTGACTCTGGGGATTATTTGTTTCTTCCTAGGACCAGAAGAAGATCTCCCAAGGAAAATGGAATATTTAGAATTTGTTTGTCATGCACCTTCAGAGTATTTCAAATCTCGATCATCTCCTTTTCCTACTGTTCCTACAAGACCAGAGAAAGGCTATATATGGACTCATGTGGGACCTACTCCAGCAATCTCCATTAAAGAAACTGTTACCAATAATTTGTAATTTTTTTAAAAGGGAATACTCTGGACCAGTTATTTTGGGTGTAGTCTCAGGTCTGCAAACCCCATACAAGAAGTTAAAAAAAATTATAAAATGTTCAGGTTACTTCATGGATTGTGGTACTTACTTATTTTAAGTTATATCTGATCTTTAAAGTGGAAGTTCTCTTTCTATTTGATGCGTTTTTTCCATGCTCCATTCTTCAGTCATTATTGCTCAGTTTGGGGGGAAAAAAAGCTACAAACTTCATGTCATCTTCCAGTTCAATGAGCAAATGAATGACTTGAAGTTGCCTTTAGTGTTGTTATTTTCTAATTTATTTCCAGAAAATGAGTTACAATCCATACTTCTAATCATCCAGCACTGTATATACTTGTTTAACGTAGGAGCTAGATTTAAAAAAACAGTTGCTAAGGAAAGAGGAAAGACTAATCTTATACTTTGATAGTCTCAGTATATGAATGAAAATATTTAAATAGCAAAACTGGGAAAATACCAGAGTTTATATAAAGGTATTCCACTGAATAGAAACTGTGTAGTTCATATTAAAGTTTTATGCACTAGACATTTTACAAGCCAAATGGATCAAAACACTATAAGGTGTGCTTAGATGACTCAAATTGCCTGTGTTTAGTGTTTCCTGCTGCCTATGTAGCATAAGAGATGCAAGTGGAATGCAGATCCTCTAAACATGCTCTTATATTTAGCTTTACAGATATATGCGACTGTAGCATCCAAACCCCACAAATCAGCTTTAGTGCATTGTTTGAAAGTCTGTAAAAGTTGCTCTAGAGTTATGGTTTTAACATCATGGAAAGCTTTGATTTATTTTGAAATACATTTGGAAAGTGTCTCAATTATTGATGATGTTCAATACAGTGGGACCTGTGACAGCAGGAACCAGATACATCTGTTTCAGTTTGCTGCCTCAGTTCTCCCCTCTTCAAATACAAAGAATAGTCAACCTTAAGGGAGTAAATGCTGAATTTAAGGGATTTTGGCAATAGCTCAGAATGTCTCGGGTTGCTTTAGAGGCTTCTGGTTCAAGTGGCCGTAACTGTTACCAAGTGGCATGAGGAGTTTTCAGAAAAGTAGGGGTCATGCCACATCCTTAATACCTTCAAAATGTAAGAAAGCGGTCAGCGTGTAGCACCAGCATAGCATGACTGCTAATACAGAGTTAAATCTCAGATAACTTCAGTTGCTACATACATTTCAGATGCATGCTCATGTTCAGTGTGTTGCAGTAATGGTGACTGGTGAAGGTGACTTCACTCCTGGCCTTCTGACCTAGCTCTCCTTTCTCCCACTTCCTTCTGATTTTTGTCTAGCTGATTCTTCTTAATTAAATTAACAAGCATCAGAAAGTAAAAATAATGACTCTTAAAAGATACTTACAGTAACCGGAGCGACCCCCTCAAATGTTTTGTCTCCTTTCTCTGCCGTCTGCAAGCTTTTCACGTGGGGTTCTCTCATTAGTCCTCATCTTTAGTAACTCTGAGTTGCATTTTTGGTAATAAATGAGACATCATTCATTCATGAGCGTGACCGTAAGCCTTGTGGTGACACCATCTCATCAGCGAGGTAACATATTTTATAGATTAGCACAGTATATTATGCCACAATCAACCTCCCTGCCCTTTTAATACCTATTTCTACAATTCCCTAAGACAATTTTTTGTCTATAAGAAGACTATTATACAAAAATGCATCCTGTAATCTCCCTGCCAGAATGCGTGATTCGTCTGAGCTGACACGTACCTTCCTTTAGTAGATGAATGAAAAAAGAGAGTGTAATGGTATGTCATCAACTAACAGCAAAAAAAAGAATAACATAGCAATATGTATGTAAACTGTCCATGCTGTCACAGCATAATTCTTGGAGGCACAATCCTGTGTGGGTTGTCTTTCAAGCTCAGCTACCGTCTTCATCAAATCCTTGCAGGAAGAGGAGAGAAAGAAGTGCTTATGTTCATTTTTGCTTTTTGGGTTTCTACAATTTATACGAAATTTAAAGTCCTTGCTGTTTGCCCTTATTTGGAGATAAATGTTAAATAAAAGGGTCAATTTAGAGAAATGTCAAGGTATGATTTGCAGCTTGAAGTTTCTGTTTTGCAGAATGACTGGAATTCCCTATTAATGATGAGGGCAAAGTCATAACCCTTCTCCAGCAGGGACAATAGTTGGTTATTAAGTCCTCATGACTGCAGAATTATTTTTAGACAGTGGACCACAACCAACCAATGGTAGTGAGAAAGAGAGAATGTTAAGAGGAAAAAAGGATGTTACTGGGGGAGATGTTAACTCCCAGAGGAAACCTGAGTGGGACAAAGGAAGTGACAGATGGGCTTTTGTAAGGAGGTTTGGATTTCTCATTTACATAGTGTTATTTTTCTTTCTTGCCTCAGTTGTTTCATTAATGGTCCCTACATGCAATCTGTTATTTTCTGATGCAGCTTCTTGCCTGTGAGTGACACTAATGCTATGATGAACTTTCAACCTTCTAAGATGTCTAAAAAAAATGGAAGACTTCCTGTGCTGCTCTGCTACTTTCCTTGGAGGCCAGGGGTACTTTATAACTGGAGTCTGTTTGGTACTTTGCAGTTCTCACATGTTTAGACACACACGCTCCCCTCTCACCACAACCAAGGAAGCAGATAACAGTAGCAGGCCTTGTATCTAGAAAATTTTCATGGCAGCTTACTATCAGCAGTGAGATATGAGTAGTTTGGAAGTCACTGTTGTATTTTAGCAGCAAAGCAAAATGTCTACCTGCTTTGGCAAATAAGAGGTGCACCTTGTTATTTGCTTCACCAGATTCTGTATTTAAAAATTCTGGGGGGAAGAAGTTTGCATTTCTACTGAACAGGCCTAAGAAAGTGGCCAGTTTTGCAGATACACAGATCTCGGCATCTTCCTGCAGGTCATACTGAGCTAGATGCCTGAATGCAGTATTGGGGAACCTTACAGTAGACATGGAGTTTGAAAGTTTAAACAGAAAAGTTGGTAGCAAGATAATGTCTTACTCTTATGAAAAAAAGCATGCCATATAAATGTTCTACTTACATTAGCAAAGAACAGAATTCCAAATGCAGCATATATAACCTGGAACTTCTGTAAGAAAAAGCAACAATTTGTGATCATTGCCACTATGAAATGAAAGCTAGAGTCCAATAAAAATGACATCCCTCACTGTATTTAAATCAATAGCAGCACTAAATCTAAGAAAGGCATCATCTGGTCAGGTTAAAAAAAATACAGTAAAGATAAGGCTATCAAATGATGTAGTAGTTAAGTAGTCTAGTAGTTAGCATTCTAAAACAATTGTGAATCCACCTCAGTTCTGTTATTAACCTAACCGTGATAGAGAATTACTTGGTTTGGAAAGGTGCAAAACTCATCAGTTTGCTAGTGGGACAACCCACAGGAACTTCAGTAGGAGTGAAATAGAAAAAAATCACATTGAAAAAAAGTCTACTGAGCAGCTGATTAAACATAAAACTTGCCATCTAAACATTTTTGCCCCTTTCCTTAATGCATAAAAGGACCTTAATAGAGAAAAGGATTTCTGCATTTAAACATTTTTTTATCATTTGCATTACAGTATGATAAGAAGCTACTGAGACTACCCAATACAGATACAGTGATTACAGGTACTGTACAATATAAACTAACCCATAGCAGTGTATCTCGTAAGTGCACATCAAGTAAACCACTTACAGATGAATCTATAAGGATATGAACAATTGCTCCGATAATCAGCAGGATGCTTGATACGACTGATATGTTCATGCTTGTCAGGCTTTTCTGAGGACAGCAAGCACAATAAGAGTGTCTTTAGTTGCCATTGGCCAACACATCTTTGAATTAAAAAAAAATTACATGTTGTTCAGGGTTGATGATTAATAAACTAACATTAATGACATACAGTAAGGATAAATCCTGAGGTTACTACAGCCAGTTTAATCTTCTGCTCCCTCTTCTGGTCTGTTAATAAGCTGAATAATTCCCTAAAACACATTTAATTGATTTCCAACTCTATGAAGGGTCTGTTTTTCTTAGCTTCCTAAACTGACTTCCAACTGTTGCTGCCGTCCTATTGATACTCATCAACATTTCTGAGTGATGCTCTAAGGGAAGAACAAATAAATGGTAATATGTTCATGAGTAAAACCAGACTACCCTCCACCTACGCACATTTGGATTCCCTCACGCTTAGTATAGCACACCTGTACAGAGAAAAATGAAGCTGGTATAGAGATTTGCAGGAAAGCAGGATCTCTTCATTTAGTACCACAGTTCTTAGGTCAGACTGTTCTCAGCTTTTTCGTTTACCTTTTTTTATTTTAAACTATGAGCATTGCTAACCTTGGCAATGCAAACAAAGCTAGTAGACGTGATGGCAAGATGCTCAAAAGGATAAAACAGATACAAAAATGTCATTAAAATCATGAAAACATAGATTATTTGTTGTTACATAATCCATGAATGGTACTTACTTTTGTCATCAAAGCAAGTACAATCAGTAACAGGCTTGCAAGTGCAGTTATTCCTCCAGCTTGAATTAAAATCGTCATATCATGGGAACTAAGACATAAGATGCAGTTTATTATCTCAAAGTGCTCAAGAAGAATGCAAGACAATGAAATAAAAATATTTAAAAGACTTACTCTGAAATAATTCCAAGTATTACACTTCCAACTACTGTCTAAGAAGACAAAAAGGATTTTTTTAGAGAGTTATAGAACAACCTCCCTTAGTAAACACTAAGTATTTTTACTTTAGTTTTTGATTATACTGGAATGTGCTAAAAATACCCCCCAAACTGGCAAGAATTCTGACGGTAAGGTCCATAAAGAGTTTGGATCCCCAGTCACTGCCTTTTATTAAATCATTATAACTTTATATGTAAGTATGTGAACAATTCCACTATCCTGTTTCTTCACATTCAGAATATCAACCAGTAACATAGGAATAATGAATGATTCTCCAGAGAGCTTCTTACAGACACCATTGACAGAATGGGACGTCTGAGAGCAATTTCTCTTTCTGAGGACTTCTCATATTAGGAAAATGGAGGACAAAAGGAAGACTCACAAAATGGACTCAACAACAGAAGGGATATCATAGGATCCCATGGGGGCAGGATTTGACGGTCTGCGATTGAATGACCTGAGCTCACCCAATACTATATTCTCTTTTTTCCCTTGTACCCCTACTCCCCCATGCCTAAATTAAGGCAGGTTTCATTTTTGCATCACTGTACTGTGAATGGACATACTACTACTACTACTAAATTTATTGCTTTGTATTGAGCTTCAGAGCTTTGTGACCAGCCAACAGACTTTTTTGTTAAGCAATTTTAGTTCTAAAGATGGAACATCTAGCTAAGACGTAAAGTTATTAATATACGGAGCAATGTACAGAACATCCACAGTATGCCCTGAGGTCTTACGGTTTCATCTGCCTGTAGCAAGAAAATATCCTTTTTGTAATTGTAGGAAATCAATATTATTCAGTACATTTGCCTTGCAGAACAGAAAAAAGTTTCCAAGATAGAAGTAGTGCAGACATTCTTTTTAGAACAAATTTTTGACTGAGGTGAACATTTACTTTTGTGTCTATTTAGGAGGAATAAAAGAGCTTGAAAAGGAAAAATCATGGACTTCAACAATATACTTACCCCTAGGAAGGTGTAAGTAGCTGAATTAATTTTGTTGGAAATTGTCTGCAGGATAGTAATAGCAACACTTGTCCCAATTAAAAAAAAGGAAAAAAGCAAATAAAACATTTTTAGTGACTGATAATTCAAGTAAATATAGCAAATAACAAGTAAAATGTTTTATTGTTGAAAGGAAACATTCAGATTTCATATGTCTACTAAAATATTCAATTATTTATTCAACATATTTTTTATGTTATGAAAGTGGAGTCTTTGTCATACAAATAGAGAAATGACTCATTTGGGATATATACGCATAAATCATGTAAATAAACAAGAGTTATTTGTTCTCAGGCATTTGTCATATATTTGTAGGTGCATTAAAACCATATTTTGGGTGTGATCTAAACAATTTTTTTACTTCTAACCTGCCTGAGTGAGCATCATTGAAGATTTGAAGATTTGTATTAGAAGGCTGGACCAAAGGGAAAAACACAGATTAAAAACGTAGGGCCAGCTTTTCCAGAAGATGTTGTTTATGCCTATGAACTTTTTGATAAGCAGTATGCCAGCATACCCATGGGTTTTACATTCTAACGAAGATTTTTTCTTCTGCTGCTCTTTCTGTACCTCTGCATCTCCTTCCAATACCGGAGCACTATGAATAGAGCTACCCGGCCCAGCACAGGCAGCCTTGGGCGGCAGGCTGAGAGCCCACTAATAGATCCTCCCTTAAAAAGAGCAGCCTATTTTCTTTTCCCTCCTCTCCTCTCCCTGTCCAACAGCCCCCAGCAGTTAGGCTTTCTTTCTTTTACATCCAACTCCTCACCAAATGTAGCAGTGAGAGCTAACAGAACACGTGAAGCCCTGAGCTTTCAGAGAAGCTAAAATGGTTGCAATTGGTATGACAGATCAACACATACCATTTCAACTTTTTCCAACCATTTCAGGTATTGGCTGAGGGACAATGAAAAAACCTAACAATCACTAAATGGAAGATTACTTTCATAGTTTTCAGCACACAGTGCTAGGTATATATCTATTTACTACCCTCACATTGCAATTCCAGCCTTCAATGAAGAAAAAGGGACGTTGAAGAAGATGTGAAGAGAAGAGAAAGTGGATAAGAAATGAGTTTATTTCCTTCTCATGCCATAATCCTACTAACTAACAAAACCAAAAGATGTAGGAAGAGAAGTAGCAGAATACTGATCTGATCCACTCTGGAAAAGGTACCAAGTGGTACTGTTAATAAGTTCTCAGTTCATCACATTTACCTGAACTAGTAGTCTGGTGCATCATTTCTAGGTACTTACATGGGTGTAAGGAAAAGCCACAAATACTTCTGCAGCTTCCAGAATACTCTGGTCCTAGGGAAGGACAAAGCTGTAGTTACAGCATCCTACATATAAATATACACAAATATATACATAAATATATACATCTCAGCATGACTACTGACCCCAACAGCATTGCCAGAATTTATATGAATAAAAACTGCCCCCCTGCCATGCTCAGTATAGTTTCCCTGAGATTTCTTTGAATGCTCCTCAAACCCAAAATGCTCTCCCTACATCCACACTTCCCAGAGGGCCAGTAAACACATAGTGATGAACTGAAATGGCAAAGATGAATGAGGAAGAGTAACAGACAAGTAACAGTGATGAACAGTAACAGTTGTTTATATTGAACATGATATACAGAGGGATTTACGGTGCCTAGATTACAAAATCTGTGCCAGTGATCATCTCTGATGCTGTCTGGAGCCTTTGTGCTAAACATGAAAAGGTTTATGCAGAGGAGTGCTCTTCCCTTCCTTCCACATTTAAAATGCCCATTTAATAGATTTGGCAAGTAGTCTTATTTCCCTTACAGTCACTTTCCCTGGAGCTGCATATCTGCTATGCATGAGGCCACGGAGTCATAACAGCAGTCTGTATTGTACAATTCATGCAAAACAAGCAGGCTCCAATTTGTTTTGGTGTAAAGCAGCCCCTCTTTTTTCCCTTTTTTTAACCTGTTAGCTATCCGCTTGAACTTCTGGATCTCAATATTGTAGCTACTATGGAAAAAACACTCCAAGGCTGTGTTCCTCTGAGAAGTGTGCTGCGAGGAAACTGAAAGAACACAAATTGGTCGAATAACACTGTGGCTGTGATCAGCTATTACATGACTGTAGAATAATATAGATCTCATTACCCTTTATTTTCCTTATGACTGTGTAAGGGGAAGATACACTCCAGCCCCTGGACAGCTAAGAGGTTAAATTAATGCTACTAAGAGACACTGTTGCATGAGTGATTGAACAGGCACTTAAACTTACCAGTATATAAGTCCCACTGATATAGCTAGATGAAATGCGGTAAAGAGACACACTTTCTTGCTGAAGCCTGAAGAGAGAATGTAGACAATGTCATTTCATCAGTATAATAACTCATGCGTAAAAACACACTATGCCAAGAATGAATGCTGAAAGGGTGAAATGTCTCTGTCTTTCTTTTTAAAGGACAGAATTGTCCACCAAAAAAAAGACACATTGACTCCAAAAGGTGCTAACTGTGGGTGAATTTCTCTTATTCAGCAGGTGTGTATACAGCACACAGCTGTGGTTGCAGAGTGTAGCTTCTGATATCTCTATTTCCTTAACATGGTTGATGCTTAGCCAACAACTGTAGAATGGCTTTTAAGGCCCTATATTTACTTTAATGTTTTGCTTAATTCTAAATAGTCAGTCAGAAATTGGCTTCCTAGTCTATGGCTAAGCTGTAGCTAGGGTATACCACCAGTCCTCTCTTGCTGCTGTGCTTGAACCACTTTGTCACAGTACATGATTGAATCTCACCCAGACAAAGTCTCGATGCACGCATAAATCAGGAGCTGAGTATCTATGCCTAACGTTGCTTTGAGTTAGTGCATATTTTAGTCTTTATATTTACAATGCATATTACACAAGGAACAAAGATCACTTTTATTGTGGTTGCTGCTATATTGTGCATAATGATTAACAAAGGCCTTAATGGCCTTACAGAAGTAAGAACAAAAGTACTAATAGACAAAATACTGCAGTTTCATCTGTTCTAATACCTTACGCAATAAGAATGCTTAAATACAAATAAAGTATAGTATTTATCTATTACCATCCAGACAGAACTGGTATATCTCTTAGCTAACTGAATCCATCTTTCCAAAATTATGAAAGTAATTCAAATCAGACATCTGTTTGACTCCTAATCAGGCATGTACTTACTGAACTGTGAGCACTGGTCTGTTTTACAAACACACTTCCGTGGTTTTGTCCTGAGCAAGATCTGTGGTGCAACAGCTTGCATGTGAAAATGGTTAGGAGCACTGTTAGTGATCATAATAAAATGCAGATTATAAATTATATTTTCTTTCATGCTATTAAGTATGAGACAGAAATATTCATTTTCATAGGCAGGTTAGATCAAATGCAAGATAAAGAGTGGTATGTTGGGAATCTTTGGGTTAGAAACACAGCCCAAGGAGATGTCCAGAGTATACTCAAAGGATGACTATGAGGGGAAGGTGTTATTCCAGATGAAACATTCAAAACTAGTAATGATTTGGTATTTGGTGTATATCCCCCCTTGCATCCAAGGCTTAGCTAAAGAGACTAAAAGTACACCTGCTGTCTGCATGGCTTTGACCAGAACTCTACAAGCAAGAACGCAAGCAGGGCATGTGGAGCATATAACATATACATGAACACCTCTAGGAAAATGAACATGCTCTCACAAGCCTAAATGCTTTTATAATTACACTAAAGACAATTTTGTACAGAATCCTGCAGTGGTTGACAGCAGAATATTGTGTTGGTGCTTCTCTCTTTCACACAAACTCACACAGTCACGCTTACCTTCAGCAAGATGATACTCATTATTTGGTTCAGCTGCTGTGATTGAAAATTCAGATGTTGCCCTGTTGCCTAGAGAGTCACGATCGTATGTGCTCTGGGCTGATGGAGAATCCTTGCTTGCTGGTGGTCTTCTGTGTTCTTGCATTTGGTCTACTGTTTCAGAGAGTTTACCTCTCTTTCGTGGCAGGGGTTTGCAAACTTCAGTATCTTCACTGACAACAACTTCTTCACGGACAACAACATCTTGGGAAGATTCATGCATCCTCATGAAATCCTGAAGGGCTTGGATGTCTGTTTAGTGAAAAAATAAGTATAACTGGAATTGAGTGGTGGATAGGAAGGTGGCTTCTATCTGAAAACATCCAAAATATACTGTCCTGGACACTGACCCTGCAACTGACTCAGAAAAGCACACTCAATATCTATTCGGTTACCTATTGCAATTTGGGGCTCCATCAAAACCTTTTGAACCCTTTTGTTCAGGGAGAACATGGGAAGAGTATCTCTCTTCTCTCAGGAAGTGGTTAAACACTACATTTTAGATTTTCTTCAGGCACAAAGCTCCTTCCAGAAGTTCCTGCTTGCCACCACACCCCCAACCTATGTTTGTGGTCCCAGTTGCCACTTCTTTGCTGAAGATCATCACCTCTTGGCCATATCAGGGTAATCTTTTGAACCTTGCTGTAAATCAGATCTCTTAACTGGTCCAGGGACATAAAACACACAAATTTTTTCTTAACACAAATCTTTCTCTAGGTGATATCGACAGCAAGTTTTCTGTTTGCCTTCAGGATGTCAAACTCAGATGATCCTCTCCAGGGTAGGTAGGATCTTAAATACAGATCTTATACAGATCTTAATGATGCCTGCCTTTCTGATAAGATCCTACAACATAAGGCAGCTTGTGACCAGGCATCTGAAATACGTAAGCAGAATTTGGGAACCTCTTATCTCTCAAATTTCAGCAGTCCACTAAGAATAAAATACCCTGTCCTGCCCTGTTCATTGGCCTGCCTTTCTCCAGAAAATGCATTTCCCATGCTATGGAAGTCCACGCACAGATTTTCCAGTTACCTTTCCTCAAGCAGTGAGTGCATCGCGGAATAAGAGTGTTGCTCTGGTGGCTTTCAGAGGGACCGCTCTTTTGTGCTTCCAGTAGACGTAGGTAGCATGTCAGGAGAGGTTCCCTCTTTGCTCTTTTGAGGAATTGCTCCTTCTGGTAGGTTCTATCTGACTGAAAAGATCTTTCCTTCATACTGGTCTTAGTTCTATGCTGGCTTCTTTTGTCCAAGTATCTTTCACCTTCCAAAACGTCACAAAGAAAACAATGAGAGGCTCTTAAATCCAGAGCAAGAATCTTCTTATGGCAGCAAAATGAACGACCAAGGGAAAGCTTTGTCAATACTTCTCAAAAAGCAAGGTCTTCATCTGGGAGAGCTTGGTGATTTGTATGCACCTTTGAATTCAGCACAGGATGGATAAGCTAGCTGTAAAGTCTGACTGCAACAACAGTCATGGCATAAGTGCTTAAAAGTCAAATACATGTTCGGCAGATCAGCAACAGTTATAGACAAATAACAGCTATTAAAGCTTACTCAGAAACTTACCTTTCTTTATCCCTTCCTTATAACCAAGGCGGGTAGTGGTTTGATGTGTGAGACAAAGCCAGCCTGAGGTGTCAGCAGGATAGGTACCCTTTCACTGGACTAACAGCCTTCTCCTTCACTCTCCCAGCTTTCTTAAATCTTTATTCTAAAGTGCTTAGGAATAGATTGCTACTACATAAGATAGATTTTTACAGCTTCTTGTCTTTCTGCAGAGAAGCTGTACATGCTGCAGATATAGTTGGGCAAGACGAAACCGAAAGCCACTGAGTCTTACCTGCCACCACCCTGTACAAAGTCTGGAGATCCGGGATCCGGCTTAATGACTCCCTTGGTGAGATCAGCAGAAATGGTATGATTGGGAAATTCACATATCCCTAAAAGGCTACACTTATTGACAAGGTCTGTGGGATGGTTATGGACAGTTATAATGAAATGTCCTTCATCTGTAGGCTCTCAAGCCATACTTGCCCTTCAGTAACAGCCTGCTACTGACCGTGGCCAAGTTTGAGGCCTTGAGAAAAGGAATTGACAAGTTCACCTCAGCTTTTTGGGACCAACAATGTTTCTGCCTGTTCAAGTGCTGGTTTTGAACTCGCCGCAGTACTTTGCTGTAGAACCAAGTAACAATCTCTCTTATGCTCTTGTAGAAAATTGGTGCAACAGAACTCAGTGCAAGACCTGGGGCAAATTTATTTACCACATCTCTAAACAAATTCATTCTCCCCACTCACATGCATTCTCTCATAGAGCTCGTTCACTCACACAACACATGCTCACAAGCACCAAGGCGCATGTGCCCAGGTGCTCTGGCCAGGGTCACTTGTGGACAACACAGAAGACAAGGGACACTGGCTAGTGAGTCCTTATCTTTTATATCCTTTAAGACTGGTCCTTTGCCATTATCTTCTTGTTGCAATAATGGGAAATCACAGAATCACAGAATGGTTGAGGTTGGAAGGGACCTCTGGAGATCATCTAGTCCAACCCCCCTGCTCAAGCAGGGTCACCTAGAGCACGTTGCACAGGATCGCGTCCAGGCAGGTTTTGAATATCTCCAGAGAAGGAGACTCCACAACCTCTCTGGGCAACCTCTTCCAGTGCTCTGTCACCCTCACAGTGAAAAAGCTTTTCCTCATGTTCCGATGGAAGTGTCTGTGTTTCAGTTTGTGCCCGTTGCCTTGCGTCCTGTCGCTCGGCACCACTGAAAAGAGTCTGGTCCCATCCTCTCGACACCCTCCCTTCAGATACTTGTACACGTTGATAAGATCTCCTCTCAGCCTTCTCTTCTCCAAGCTAAACAGGCCCAGCTCTCTCAGCCTTTCCTCATAAGAGAGATGCTCCAGTCCCCTAATCATCTTTGTAGCCCTTCACTGGACTTGCTCCAGTAGTGCCACATCCCTCTTGTACTGGGGAGCCCAGAACTGGACACAGTACTCCAGATGTGGCCTCACCAGGGCTGAGCAGAGGGGGAGGATCACCTCCCTCGACCTGCTGGCAACACTCTTCCTCATGCACCCCAGGATACCATTGGCCTTCTTGGCCACAAGGGCACATTGCTGCCTCATGCTTAACTTGGTGTCCACCAGCACTCCCAGGTCCTTCTCAGCAGAGCTGCTTTGCAGCAGGTCAACCCCCAACCTGTACTGGTGCATGGGGTTATTCCTCCCCAGGTGCAGGACCCTGCACTTGCCTTTGTTGAACTTCATGAGGTTCCTCTCCGCCCACCTCTCCAGCCTGTCCAGGTCTCTCTGAATGGCAGCACAGCCCTCTGGTGTATCCGCCACTCCTCCCAGTTTTGTATCGTCAGCAAACTTGCTGAGGGTGCACTCTGTGCCTTCATCCAGGTCATTGATGAAGAAGTTGAACAAGACTGGACCCAGGACTGACCCCTGGGGGACACCGCTAGCTACAGGCCTCCAACTAGACTCTGCGCCACTGATCACAACCCTCTGAGCTCTGCCATTCAGCCAGTTCTCAATCCACCTCACTGTCCACTCATCTAGCCCACACTTCCTGAGCTTGCCTATGAGGATGTTATGGGAGACAGTGTCAAAAGCCTTGCTGAAGTCAAGGGAGACAACATCCACTGCTCTCCCCTCATCCACCCAGCCAGTCATTCCATCAGAGAAGGCTATCAGATTAGTTAGGCATGATTTCCCCTTGGTGAAGCCATGCTGACTACTCCTGATCACCTTCTTGTCCTCCACATGCTTGGAGATGGCCTCCAGGATGAGCTGCTCCATCACCTTTCCAGGGATGCAGGTGAGGCTGACTGGCTTGTAGTTCCCTGGGTGCTCCTTCTTGCCCTTTTTGAAGACTGGGGTGACATTGGCTTTCTTCCAGTCCTCAGGCACCTCTCCTGTTCTCCATGACCTTTCAAAGATGATGGAGAGTGGCTTAGCAATAACGTCCGCCAGCTCCCTCAGCACTTGTGGGTGCATCCCTTTGGGGCCCATGGATTTGTGGGTGTCAAGTTTGCCTAAATGATCTCTAACCCGATCCTCCTCGACCAAGGGAAAATCTTCCTTTCTCCAGACTTCCTCTCTTGCCTCCAGAGTCTGGGGTTCCTGAGGGCTGGCCTGAGCAGTAAAGACTGAAGCAAAGAAGGCATTCAGTAACTCTGCCTTCTCTGCATCCTTTGTCACCAGGGCACCCACCCCATTCAGCAAAGGGCCCACATTTTCCCTAGAAATGGTATATGTGATATGCTGGGTGTTGCCATCTTCCTCTTGTCAGAGTGCGGGGTCTTCCAATAATGAGACATCTCTGCTGTGGTCTTATCAGAGCACAGGTCTTCTGGGTTTGCCCCCATTCCCTGGATGACTGGGAGCGGAGAGTCCTTCATTATCTATACAGGCCGTTCCTTTAACCTTCTTCTAGTGTGTGCGCGCGTGCGTGCGCGCGCACACACACACACACACACACACACACTTCCCATCATAGCAGTCCTAATATTTGTTACAAAACTCAACATTCTTTTTCTTCCTAACACTCAGAAGCAGACTTTCAGATTGTTTTACATAAGTTACATAAGCAACAGTCTTGGATCAGACCAAAGTTCTACCTCACATAGTAATCCCTCTGCAACAATGGCCAAAACCAGATTTTAATGCCTTGGGAGTGGGTATTAAGAAGTGGGTAATCAGAGTGTTATTTTCTGAAACACTCTTACAGTTCAGAGATGCATGCTCAGGAATTCTCAGTAGACTGAACCTATGTAAACCAAAATACTCTGGAGCACAGAGTTCTCCAGCTTAACTGTACAGTGTGGGAAAAGAAACAAACTCCTTTGGTTTGGTTTGAACTTGCAGTTTGCTAGCTTTCTTTGATACCCACTACTTCTTGAAGTGGAATAGGCAACGAAGGCCCCTTTGCAATTTACCCTCTCCCTGCCTTTCATGATCTGTCATATCCCGCTCACATTCCCTTTCTAGAACCATAAGTCCTAGCCTACTTCGCTGCTTATTGTACGAAGTCCTTGAGTGTTCTTGTTGCCCTCCCCTAGCCTTTGCCAGTTCTACTGTATCCTTTCTGACGTAAAGGGAGCTAAACCGTACATAATATTCAACAGCACACATGCAGGAACTCCATGGGTTTATGTAATGACAGAATACTTTCTGAAGTGTTTTCCATTTCTTTTCTAATAATTTCTAACATTCAAATGCCTTTTGAGCAATGAGGTGGTGTCTTCATGTGGCTATTTATTAACCACAGGTTTCGATTTCTGAATAGTAATGATCATTAGATTACTCAGGGCCTATCATATCGTTTTTCTTATCCCTTTACACTTAACTACATCCAATTTCATCTGCCAAGTCCAGTCAGCCAATTTTGTGAAGGTCTTCTGCATCATTTTATCATCAACCTTTGGTTTTACTAGCCTTCATTGTCATTGGATTTTTTTTGCTTACTTTTTTACTCCCTTTCAAGATCATTTATGCTAAACACCACAGGTCATGGGTCAGATCCCTGCAGGACTCTATCGGTGACTTTCTACCACTGTTAAAACCAACTGCTCATTCTAACTTTTCTTTTCCCATCTTTTAAACATTTACTCATATCAAGACCTTCCCTCTTATCCAATGGCTGCTTTGTTTCCATTAGAGGTTTTGTTGAAGAGCCTTCTCAAAAGCTCTTTGGAAATACAAGCAGACTATTGCAAACAGATTTCCCTTGTCCAGAGATCTGTTGAGGCCTTCAAAAAATGCCTGTAAGTTTGTGAGGCAGAATTCCTCTTTCCAAAAACTGTGCTTATCTCCCTCAATATGGCCAATATGGCTTTTTGGGGGGGTACTTTCCACTAATTTGTCTAGTGCAGACACTAAGCTCCAGGTCTGCAGTTCCCCAAGTCTTCTCTGAGAGAGGCTTAACAAGTAGGCATCATATTTGCCATGGTGATACACTCATGTAGCTTTAAGCAAGAACTTGCACTTCACAGTTAGTAGCTATTACACAGATAAATTCCCTTAGGGCTACTGACTGAAGACCAACAGGTAATGGTGACTTGCTATTGTTCATTTTGCCTATTTCTTCCATAATCCCTTCTACCAGAACTTCTCTTTGAGGCAGATCCTGTGATGAGTCCCCCACAGAGACTGGTTGTGGTGTAACAATCATCTCCTCCGTTTTTCCAAATCTTGGCATGGATACAAAAATTCATTTGCTTCCTCTGTTACGGCTTCACCACCTCTGCGTATACCTTTTATACTTTGATCATCTACTGTTTCTGCAGAGTCTCCAGAAGTCCCTCTCTGTGATTGAGGAGGGAAATTATTAATAGTTTTGATGGTTTCCTGCAAATCATTCTTCAAATTCTTTTTTGACCTGTCTGCACAACTGGGCAGTGAAGTCATCCATTGTTATTCTATTCCCTGTTCTTGCAGCTTTTTGATCTTCCTTCACATGCTATAGTTGGCATTACTGTCCTGCTTACGAGGTCAGAAGTACAGATGCAGTGCTATATCTTTCCTTTTATAATCCAAGAAATATATGTACTAGGGGACATCATAGCATCTCTGTGAGTTATTTTAGCTAAGAGAAGAAATGGCATAAATGCAGCTCAGATGTGGCACTGTTAGCATTAAGAAGCCCTCCTAGAATCCAAAAAAGCAGTGAAGACGCACAAGAGACTTTTCAGGCATTAGCCAGCTGGTGCTTCAGAGGACTGGAGCTGAGCTGACACCTGAAGCTGCTCCTGTGTCCTGCACTAAGTCCTCTCTTTTGTGACATGGCACGGATATCTCACATGCCTCTGTATGCTGCCAGAAGGTCTAGGAATGCTGCTAAACTGCTTCTAGCCCTGCAATTCAACATGGTCTCCTTTTAACAGTGCTGCAGTGGAGTGTGCAAAGCCTGCTGGGCTGAGTTGACATTGCACAATATGAGTTCTAGCGTCTCTGTGCCCAGGGCATTGAAAAGTCTCAGTAAGCTACGGACAACTGCCTGTGCAAAAAAAGTAACAGAAGGGAACATAGGAAACATGAAATTGCAAAGTAAAGCTCTCAAGGACTGATTGCACTTAGTGAGCACTTACATTTCAGCCCTGCACACTGAATAAGAAAAGCATAGTGTAATCACACAATTAAATACTGCCTCATGATTCAGACAAAGAGGATGTCGAACCAAATAGTACACTGGCCATTCAGACATTTTTTGGTGACTTTTAGCACTTAATATTCTTAAAAAGATAAGAGTGGGGTGGACAGAATGTGTGTGTTTGTTGTGGTGGGGGGACAATACAAAGACCTTACAGATGGTTATATAGACCAGGGATGGAAAACTTGCATCTCTTAAGTTCTTACAGTTCTGGAGATGTTTGGGGGTAGCTTTAACGTCAGGGCTGTGCCACATCCCTAGAAAGAGGATTGTATTGAATATTTTGGATTCCCAACAACAAGAAACCAAGTTGGCTGAGGAGACTGAGATCAACTCTGCTGGGTCATCTCAGGATAACTTGAAACATGGCAAAACAGGTAAGACAAGCAGTATATGACATATTGAAGAGTGCAGAGGAGAGACCCCGGAGTAGCACTGCAGGAAGTTAACTTGTGTCTGGAAGGGTTTACTAGCTCCCTGTCAGTACCTGCCCTCTGAAACCTGAGCACATATTTGCAAAGCCGTTTGAATGTCTCTGATCTACAAGCAGTATATCAGCCAGTCTTGGAAAACTACTGTCATTTCCTGTCTGTGAATTTATCTCAGAGAGTGTCTTCCCAGTCACTCCAAGGTAGACAGTATATGTGAATGCCTCTGAGATATGCAAAAATTTAGCAAGTGGCTCAAGGGATCAGGAAGGTTGGCCAGAGAAACAGAAGAAGTGCTGGACATTACTAGTGGGCTAGATTTTTCTGCGGTAGTGGAGAAGAGAGTCTGGGATAGAGGAAGTTAACATTCCAACTTATATTCCCGTCCAGCTCTCTATCCCGTTTGCTGTTCTCACTGTTCTGTATGCACTTTTGTACATCACTTTCCTGACTACTCTCCACCTGTGAATTTTTTGCATTTGAATCAGGCTGCTTTCTTTTTTTCCCCCGTGTCGTCTATGCACAAGCACAACACGTACTGACAGTACAGAAGAGCTTCTCTGTGAAAAGAATAAACACAGAAAGTCTTATCACAAAATAGAAGCTCTCTCACTGTGTGATGACAGTGCATCTGCAGTCAGGTTGGTGTGGAAGTAAAAGACAATCAATAGTAGGAAGACTAACTCCATTTTTACTAATCACTGTCTTAAGGTAGAACAAAGGAAGTATCGCTGAACTTTATATGAACTCATCAACTCCTGCCTGGCATCCCAGGAATTTGAGCTGGATAGAACTGGCTAGAAGTTGCGGAGTTGCAGTGGAAAATTCCATAAATTCCATTTTCTTTGTTCTTTACCTTGGATGTATAGCCAATCAAGAGTGTGTTAGACAGTAGCTATACCAACCAAAGAAATTTAAGTCGCTCACTTATGCTAGTTGGGGAAGCCTCTGCCTGATCTGTGCATCAGACATGCTTCCCCTGCAGCTGCTGGGGTGTGTGTGGGAAAATAAAGGCTCTCTATAAACTAAATTATGACAAGTAGAGGTTTTCTACGACACTGGTAAAATCTTGCGGGATAAATCATGCTCCCTCAATTAGGATGCTTCAGAGCAGAGCAGTCAGTCTCTAAGAAGCTTCTGCGAAGCATATGTGAACTCTAGTTTTGTCAGAAACTATTATTTGGCTATGTACAAATAGCAAAATCCACCTGACAGCAGGGCTGCCCTTAATGCCCTGTTCAAAACTGAACTATTTCAAGATTTCTGTAGAGTCTTACATAGTTTTGTTAACATGCACAAGACAACACTGATTTAAAGTTCTTTCTAGAAAATGGGCAAAGGTTTCTGTTGCAACTCTGTTGGTCCCTGAGACCAGTGGGAAAGGCTGGAGCAAGGAAGACTCACCCTAGGTGGAAGAGGATCAGGTTAGGGAACATGTAAACAAACTGGACATACACAAGTCCACAGGCCCTGATGGGATGCACCACAAATGCTGAGGGAGCAAGACCAATCTCAATTATCTTTGAAAGGTCATGGCGATTAGGAGAGGTTCCTGAGGTCTGAAAAAGAGCAAATGTCATTCCAGCCTTCAAGAAGGGCAAGAAAAAGGATCTGGGGAACTACGGCCAGCCAGCCTCACCTCGATCCCTGTGAAGGTCATGGAGCAAATTCTCCTGAAAACCATTACCAAACACATGAAGGACAAGAAAGTGATTGGGAGTAGTCAGCATGGATTTATGAAAGGGAAATCATGGTTGACCAACCTGCTAGCTTTCTATGATGAAACAACTGGCTTGGAGGGTGAGGGGAGAGCAGTGGATGTTGTTTATCTTGACTTTAGTAAGGCTTTTGACACATAACATCCCATAACATCCTCATGGACACACTGATGAAGCACAGGCTGAAAACTGGCTGAACTGCAGGGTTCAAAGGGTGGTGATCAGTAGCACAAAGTCTTGCTGGAGGCCAGTCACTAGTGGAGTAGCCCTGAGGTCAATACTGGGTCCAATATTGTTTAACATCTTCATTAATGACCTAGATGATGGGACAGAGTGCACTCTCAGCATGTTTGCAGATGACGGAAAAGTGGGAGAAGTGGTTGATACACTAGATGGTTATGTTGCCACTCAGAAGGGCCTTGACAGGCTGGAGAAATGTGCAGAGAGAAACCTTATGAAGTTCAACAAAGGGAAGTGCAAAGTCCTGCACCTGGGGCAGAATAATCCCATGCACCAGTACAGGCTGGGGACTGACCAGCAACTTTGCAGAAAAAGGCCCTGGGGGTCCTGGTGGACACCAAATCAACATGAGGCAGCAATGTGTCCTTGCAGCAAAGAAGGCCAATGCTATCCTGGGCTGCATTAGGAAGAGCTTTGCCAGCAGGTTGAATGAGGTGATCCTTCATCTCTCCTCAGCCCTGGTGAGACCACACCTGGAGTGCTGGGCCCAGTTCTTGGCTCTCCAGTACAAGAAAGACATGGACTTACTGGAGCAAGTCCAGCAAGCAGCCACGAAGATGTTTAGGGCACTGGAGTATGAGACAAATTAGGAGAGGCTGAGACAGCTAGGATTGCTTAGCCTTGAGAAAAGAAGGCTCAGGGTGGATCTTGTCAATGTGTAAAAATATCTGATGGGAGGATATAAGGAAAACAGAGTCAGACTCTTCTCAGTGCTATCCAGTGACAGAACAAGAAGCAATGGGCACAAATTGAAAAATAGGAAATTCTGTTTAAACACAAGAAAGAAGTTTTACCATAATGTGATTGAACACTGGGACAGGTTTCCCAGAAAGGTTGTGGAGTATCCATCCTTGGAGATATTCAAAATGCAACTGGACAGAGTCCTGGGCAACCTGCTTGAGCTGACCCTGCTTTGAGCTGGGGGGTTGGACTAGACAATCTGCAGAAGTCTCTTCCAACCTCAAATATTCTATGATTCTATGAACTCTGACAATTGGTGTAAGGCAGATATTTATGTTATCATCAGCTTGAACAGTGTAAGCTTGCCAAGTTTAAATGCCAAGAAAAACAGGCCAAAGCCCATGTTACTATCAGGAACACAAATTCCAAGTTCAGGGATCATAAGGCTTACCACAGTGAGACACTCCTCCTACTGAGGTTCTACAGAAGCTGTCTGTTAATTTTGCAGTTACAGTTTTCCCTCACCAAACCTAAATATTGGAAGAAATCATGAATTAAGTCTGTACATAGTTTAAAAAAAAAGTATAAGAAGTCCCCACACATCTCTGTCAAATGAGTGTAATTACAGATATCCAAGGTATTTTTATATTTAATGTATAAAACTGGTCCAAACTGCTGACATTTTGCAATGAATTTTGGCACACAAAAAAATCTGAAAGGGATCAGGAAAGCCAATAAGCTAAATGCTTTCTTAGAAAGTACTCACTTAGCATGCATATTCAGAAAGATGCGTGTAATGTTCAAACTGCTTAAAGAGATACCCCATGAATACATACAAACTTTTTGCCAGTTAAAAAAAATTAGCAACATTTGATTATCAGCTGCAATTCAGTACTTTCAGGCTTCTGATTAAAATGCACAGTCTACAATAGTAATATGCACAACAATTTTTACCAATGTGTTCAAAATTTCATAATTCAACAACTGTGCAAGCATACATATAAGACTCTCTGATTTTACTGACACTTATCACACTTGAAGTTGAGTGAAACTGAGTACTGTGCTGAAGAGGGGCTAATTTCAGAATATCCATGATGCCCAGTTTCCTAAAATTCAATTTTAGCAGCTCCACTTGCAAATTTAGTAATGCCAGGCCACAGCAAGTGAGACTGCTATCCAAGGTTACAGCCAAAAATACTGGTCATACACTCCCTCAGTAAACATCAGCATGCTAAATTGTGCCAAGTCATTAAATGCATATATGATTATAATAAAGAAGTATATTTTTTAGCTGGGAGACATCATCTCCTGGTGTGTTTGAAGGGTTGCCTGAAGAACCTTCTTTTAGAGTGCATAAAGCATCTGCATTAGAAGATATGTTGTTTGCAGCTGATTCAGTAGCATCAGCGTGCAGCATTTGCTCAAGTCTCTGAATACCTGTAAAAAGGAAATACAGTTCACTACAAATTTCTCTTTGCCAAAAGAAACAGTGGAATCAGAAGGGAAATACTGACTGGACATATGGAAATAATTTTCACTGTGAGATTGATTAAATACTGGAACAGGTTGCTCAGAGAGGCTGGGTAATCTCCATCTTTGGACAGTCTCAAAACTTGACTGAAGAAGGCCCTGAGCAAGCTGCTCTGGCTCACAAACTGTCCCTGCTTTGAGCAGGATGCTGTACTAGATGACCAGAGAGTTCCCTTTCAACATACATTTTTTTACGATTCTATATTCCCATTACTCCCATTATTTCACAAACAACCCTTTTGACAACAATGTACAGCACTGATTCAAGATTAAGTATTTTATGACATAAGAGATGGGTGAATTTTTCATATCCAATGTAAGAGCCACATAAAAATGAGTGTTGCTGCTGAATTCTCACATGATATAAAGGGCAATTTGAGAGAGGAAAGAGCATATTACATAAAATTTGGTTCACTGACTTCTGAAAGAGTTGAAAATTATTTTTAAAATGAAGCTCTGCAAACTTTAAAGGTTTAATATAATCCAAAGTATATGCTTTGCAAACTATGCTCTGGGACAATCTAATACTTCCCAGTTTATACAAACTCTAAAAACACCACTCACAAGCCTAGAGAGAACAATCAGATCTGAACTTATGATTTGTAATGTTACCTTTTCTAAAAAACTTACATACTACTTCATGACACATTAAAAGTAAAACACACTTACACAAGTAAATTTTATCTACAGAATCAGAGAAAACCAATCTAAACCATCCAGGCTCATAACAATAGAAAGCTTTTCCAGGACTAATCAGGAGTTTTTCTTCGAGGAGCTTCTGCCATAATTCAAGTTCAGCTTCAAATGTCTGTGATTTTAAGAACTAAAAGGAGAAAATAAAACTTTATTAAAGACTGAACAAATTCATAAATTCTTTAAAAAGATTTTCAGGGACCTAATATTAAAGTGTGTAACAACACACATGACTAATTTTTTGTTTTTTTGTTTTATATCCCCACCCCTTTCCAAACTTCTTACATACTTTTCTGAAGTCTGCCCACACATACAGTCCTCCTGAACTTTTGAGCACGGGTATTCCAACATCTGCAAGTCCATCCACAAGAATATTCTGTGCTTCTTTAAGTCGCTTTTTGTTGGTGGGAAAAAACACATTATCCAACCAATCTACCAAAGAAAGAAAAATAGCATTGTTTTATTTCTACCTATAAAGGAAAAATAATACAGTTCAATGGAAACATTTGTAGCGTGGCTAACCTCTGTCACTAATGAATTGACTGAGAACATGCTGAACAGGTCCAGGACAGCCATGGAAGACAGCCAGTTGATTCACAGCTTTCTGAATTTCATGATTTCTGGTATACAGTACTCCAACTCTGATACCACTCATACCAAAATCCTTGGAGGACAAAAAGAAGAGAGAGGTAAAATTTTTACTTTATGCTTGTATTTTATCAAACCACCATCTACAGTCATTATGTTATATAGGAAAGAAATTCTCAGAAAAATTAGACTGCCACATCAACTGTGTGGCAAAATAAAACTTTCCTACCCTGCAATAATAACATTTGATGACACAGTAAGAAGAATCTTAAAACTATTGAGAACAGACGAGTAAATACAGAGAATAAATTGTCAATGGAATTGTCAATATTGGCTGTTTAAACCTGTGATCTGCAACAGTCACTGTTCATAAGTGTTTCCAAATCTACATAAGTATGCAATAACATAAACATATTAACATAAACTTTCCCTGAGTCCTTAAGCAGGAAGCCATATGTCTCGCTGTGCAAGGCACGAAGTCCAGCTTTCTATTCTTGCAAGTTGCTTAACCTGTACTACCAACTTGATGGAAAGCAGTATCTATCAATATATTTGTACATAATACTGATAAAAACAATACACTATTCTTAATATTTATGAAACTTGCCTTTTGTTCTTCTTGAGCAAAACTCCCATTAGAGGCAAGGAAATCATTAGTCACATAGAGAATGAAAGATCAATCCCAAGAAATTTAGGATAGCAACTATATAGTAACATTAAAATTAAAAATATTGACTACTGTGCCACATCTAGAAATGATCATTTTAATATACAGTGCAAGGACTGGTCCTTCCCATAATAAAAAAAAAAGCAGCCAAAACACTGCCCACCCAGTAAAGTACCCAATAAATCCCACTTCGCAGTGGGAGCTGTAAAATTATGTAGCATACCAAGCGTTCACTTCTAATACAAAAACCTTGAAAATGTTCTCCACACAAAATCGTCTGTGCTATCTATTCAAGTGTGAAAGGACTGATAAACAAATGATTAGCTATGGAGTTTTACACTCATAACATGAGCTGGAAGCATATAATTTCTGAAATTCTGGAGCAAACTCACACGTGGCCAAATGGAGTCCCCAGTGTGATAAAAAACAGGCAGCAACTTCAAAACTACTGTGTGGCAGGCGAGGGGAAGGGAAGGAGTGAAGGGGAAGGAGAAGGTGAAGGCAACATGCTGCCAAGCCAACAAAAAATGGTAAACATAGTTACACAGAGAATTTTTAGAGAAAATAGAGAACAGAATTTTTAGAGAATTGTTAACCCATTCTTGAAGCATTATGGGCTTCTTAGATAAACTGGTAACATTGTATGCGTGTTAATTATCTCCAGATATAGACAGCAATAACGAAAGAGAAGTTAGTGACTTTACCAAGGTTGCCTTAGAGGCCAACGACTGAAAACACACCTGCCTTGTACCCTTCCTCTGTCCCCATTATATCTCACTGTTGTTTCTAAGCAGTCATCAGTTTACAGTTCCCTCCAAGACAAGGAAAGGCAGAATGCTACAGATCTGAAATGTTTCAACTTTTACTATGCTTCCCCACACCAAATACAGCAATAAGCAATGCCAAGCAATGCCTTTAATACATAAGCATTAATTTTTTCTGTTGAGTAGATCACAAAGTAAACTCCATACTTTAACAAATTTTAGACCATTGAAGAAGAAAAATAAACAAGGAGACTCAGTTTGGCACCTATAATCCAAATTATGTCAGAATAGTCCATGAAATTTTTGTGGAGAAATATCATAAATTAAAACACAAACATAATATATCAACCTACCTTGCTAAAATCCCACATAAAATGTGTCCGTTCTGGATCTGGTACACTGAATGAGAAAAGAGGAAGTTAAAAAGAACTGCTGTTATAGAGGAACAAATTATACAGGTTACAAAAAATTTTAAATATGTAAAATTATAGTACATTTTTACTAAAATTTGTATATAAACCTTTAAAGTGTTACGACTTTTTTTCAGAGATCTTGTAACAAAACTTTATCCTACAACACACACATACACACAAAAACAGAAAAGAAAATGATTTGCACTAAGACATAATGGTCCAGTTAAAATTCCCACAGATTCTCACTATATTGATCAAACTCATATTGAAACAAAAATTATATTTCCATAAATGGTGCAAAATGGCTCTTGATGGAGAAGAATTCTTTGCTCAGCTATGCTATATTTCAGGCTATGAAAGGGAGAATTGAACATTTTAGGGCATGTACTTGCATAGCGTGGTGCAACTAAACTAAATATACCTCAGAGGACTATTTGAAGAAGATGGCTTTTCTCCTTTGTGTAACTTTTTGTAGGTAGATCCAAGGCTGGAGATTTCCTCCTTCAGACACATGAAATTGGGTGAATTTTCATAGTAACAAAACTATTTTGATTTCGTGGTTCATACTGGTTTGTGTACGGTTCATTTATGGTTCATGTTCTTGTATGGGTAAGACAATACCCAGTCACTCCCTGTGCTTGGTAGCACTCAGATGGACTTGGAAATTTACCATCAGTGTGAAACTTATGCAGTTATACAAAGACAATCACATACTTTTGGGAAAGAAGTTTCATTAGTCAGATACCAATAGCTTTAAATATTCTTGAAACATTTATTTTTTCATCATCTGTGCCAGGAAACTAATAGCCCAACAACATACTAGTCAAGAAGGAGACCACTATAGCGGGTAACCACAACTTCTAGCAATTTCATTTGCATTACAGTGAAATCCTTACACTGTGTAACAGGAAACAACAGAAAAAAGCAAAGTGGCAAGATGACTAAGGGCTCTGTCTATTTTTGATTGTTATTACTATACTATGCATACCTGCTGGAAGCAAGAGACCTGCCATTTAAAGCAGTCTGTGAAAAACATCTCTTGTATTAACTAGTCTCATAGTTGCAAAGGTCTGGATGTGAGTTAGTTATATTGACTAACTAGAAGTTTGAAAAAAATGGCATAGGTTCTATTTAGGATTAAGTATCTTCCAATCCCTTCTAAGAAATCACACTTACCAGTCTAAGCTAAGAACACTGGTGAAGGTGGCATCACCATAAACAGACAGCATGTATATCTCATCCATGATTACATGCAATTCATATCTATGCATAGAGAAACATAGGCATATTAACATATTTAAATGAAAGGTCTTTGCATATATACATTAACTATTGCCATGGCAAAGTACCCATAAACATGCCTATTTGCTATTATACTCACCCTGCAAGTTTTACCCCCAAATCAATTCTTTTTAAGGTCACAAGACCTACTGTAAGCACCTGTGCATCACCAGCTATTTATACATATCTGGTATTTCTCAGCAGCAATAACATTCCATTACATAATATCTGAAATAAAATCTGACTGCATGCTCAATCCAATGGTTCTCAGGATTATGTGTGGTCCCCACCCAAACCATATTTAAAATTTCAAACAAACAGAACTGTATATTATAGTCCCCTTTACCCTGCAAGACTTATTCGCTGAAACTTGAAAACAAATGCAGATGTTAGATTAAGATCACTTAAGATAACTCTCTAATACACTCCTGCTGTGAAAGCCACAACAAATAGCAGCCATCACAGAAGTATCATACTTGATACTAGGAAGCCTTAGGCATATTCGGAAATAGCAAATAAGTGGCAGAATGCTTTAAACATCCAAGTAGCACAGGTTCCCCAGTCTAACAAAACCTCATTTAAATTGATTGTTGACTTCTATATTTTTTTCAAAAAAGGAAGCTTGGTTTCAGAGCAGCTTTTACATTAAAAATAAAATTTTTTTTTTCTAATCATTATCCTCTAACATTTTAGTACCAACTTAAGTTGGTTGCATCCTGAAATCCATGCACTGTGCCGGGAAAAAGACACACGTGCCACTTAAAAAACTTGCTAACTGGAAATAGCGCACTGAACTCTACCAACCTCCACTGCTGTTTCTGTGAAAACAAAAAACACGCCAAAAATGCAGGAACATTATGTTATTCTCTTTCCAAATAAAATAAACCAGCAGGAGTCTTTGGTAAATAATGAACAATTAATACTAACCTACTCTATTTATGATTGTCAGAAACTATCCAAGCACTATTAGATTTTGAAGTATGTTCAGAATTTTGCAGTCATTCTTTGGCAAAAGCCCATTGAAATAATAAGGGTACACATTTTTCAAAAAAACAACCAAACCCACAGATGTTTTTCAAAATGAAGTATTTTTTCTCTGTCAGTACCCAAAGGATTCAGGAGACTGCTAAGGCTTCGAATGCAAGCTCTGAGCTGGGCAAAGATAAAAGATGGGGAAAAGGAAAGGGACATCTTGGAGGTATCTTCCTTTGAAGGAAAATGAATTGCCTATAAATCTCAAATTCAAATTAAGTAGGTATAAAAGATACTAAGACACTTCAGACAGTTAAATTACTCTTGGATAATTAAATTACTCCTCCTCCATCAATTTTTTTTATTTTCTTATTTTGATAACATTTCAAGTGACCACACTAGCCATATTTACATTTTTTACTGCTAAAGACCTTGGTAATCACCTGTTGTCATTTTTCTGAGCCATGCATCAAAGCAGGTTAATAAAGAAATATCATTAAGCAAATAAAAAGCTTTAGTAGTTTAAACCACACATTAAAAATCCCAAAGATCTTTCATTCAGAAACACATTGTTGGACCCCAACTTAAGTAACGTATTTTAGAGTTCCCAGAAAGGCCAAATTAAAAGGATAGCAATACAAGAAACATGACCAGGACCCTGTATACCACCTCCTGGGAACACGCATAAACCAAAGAACAGGAGATCACCAAAGGTGATTTTTCATTACTGCTCTATTACATAATGGAAAATTAAAAAACAAGCAAACAGCACTAGGACTCAAACCTGTGCGCAAACTCTAGACAGTGTTTCAGTAACTGTGCTGGGTAAATGTCCCCTAAAGGATTGTGAGGGTTGATCAGGATTAATGCTCTGACTCGGATACCCTGAAAAAAGAAAAACTGATAGTCGGAGATGCCAGTGACGTCAAACAGAGGACTATCAAGCATGTAAGTTAGCCAACTCTTCAATGAAGAGCTAGCTTTCGAAAAGTTTTTAGTTACACATAAACAGATGTTTTAATAATTAGCATACAGAATGAGATTCCAGCTACACACCTCATTTCAGAACTTCTCCAATATTACCCCCAGAAACATACTAAATAGTTTATTAGCAAATGAAAATCAGGTTAACACTCTTATGAAAAAAAAAAATCAATGTCAGCAGGCAAGATTATGATGTTGTACAGATTAACATTTATTCTTGGTTCTACAGGTGTACTTTCAAAATAGTTTCACAGGATTGAGCAAAGTTACTATGGATATACATTGGGAAAGCTGAACGGAATTTGGACTTTCACATTCTACAACCAGCTAAGTAATTAATTATTCATTGCTTTTTTTTTTTTTTTAAGTAAGAGACTGTGCAGAAGTCAAAGGTTAAAAATTTAGTTATTTGGTGTTCTAAGAGAGGTGCAGAGGGATGAAAGGAAATCTGGGTAAAGAATTTTCTCCCCACTATTATATGAGATTGTAAATATTCTACTGTGTAATGAGAAGAGTCCCACATGATCAAAAATCAGATTATAAAGACAAACATAATCCATATTTTTAACTCTACAGGTATATCTCAAAATCATCTACTTTCTATTTGCTAAAAAAATCTTTAATGTATATTAAGCTAAGCTATATTCAACAAAGATATTTTTATTGTGCACAGGCAAATACTGTAATAGTTACAGCAGGAACTTTCAAGAGTTAAACTCTATCAACATGAGGAATTGCCTTATTACTTCAAGTTTGGGATAAACTTGAAATTAAATTAGTATTTTTACTTCCTCCTTCAAAGGAGGATTATTTGCAAAGAGCAACTCCACAGGAACTCCAGGAAAAGAAAAAAAAAATCAATTATGAGGGAGCACTGACATTTGCTCTCCCCTCAATATATAATTTGCCTGAACATTTATGGGTACTGTGAGCAAAAACTGAACAGGCAATTAACTTTCAGTTTTTTGCCTTTGGTTCCAGATATGGGAAGAAATTACTTGAAAACAAGCTAAGATGTAAATCCCAAAGCAATACCAGCTTTTCCACAAGAACTTCTTGCATGGATATCATCTTTACGCAGTAAAGTTTGTTTTTTGCAGTTTAGAGTATTTCACATCTGACAAGTATTAAGTAGCAGAAGATACTGAGGGAGGAGCTAGTGTTCATAGGAACAGCTGCTGTGGGATGGTACTTTCTCAATTGCTAGTTGTTCCTCCAGCTATTTATTATATTACATGCATACAGATGTTTGTAATATTAACCATGAGAACAGTTTCAGCTCTTGAAGAATGACAGAGACATGCCTAACTGTTAACTAGAGTTAACCGACACTAACTCTAAAGATTTAATGTGCCTCATGATCCAGCATTTTGTCCAGACAGCTCACATTTTGATAGCCACAGTAACAGAGCTTGGGTGCTAGCTAAATACCTTTGCTACGATCAAGTGACAATTTGTCTGAATGCTCGATCTCACATAGACTGCCATGGGCACAGAAGATGACATAGACATACAGATCATACCTAAACATAGGCACCATGCTGACAGAGCAGTTCAGCTAACTAGGAGATCTTCAACATATCTAAATCAAACCAAAACAAGAAAACCCTCAAAATCAAAACAAACCCTCCCACCCAACAACAACAATTTTGTTGCACACTTGTATGCATCCAAAATACCCACTTTATTTATATGTGACCTTACTTATAATACTGCCCTTTACAACTGACCTTACTTGTATGCTCTACCTGTTGTCAAACCTCATTTGTTATCCTGGACTAGGACACAAGTCTATTTGACTTCTTGTCTTGAAACCATTATTAATACTACTACCACCACATCTTTGGTAAAATGTTTCACTATTCATCCTGTGTTCTCTCTGGCTGGATATTTATGAGGAAGATCACAGACAGTTGAGTTTAAGTGCATTTACAATTTCCCATGAAGTCTGCAGATAATGAACTTCAAGATGACGAGAATCTGAAACATTTTGGCTGAAATAAAAACTATTGAACACTATTCAATTGTAATGGACACTCAGAAAACAAAACATTCCTTAAGTAAAGCAGTTCCAAAAAGAGAGGGAAGCGTTAAAAAAAATGAGACACAATGAGACAAATAATATTCATACACTACTGATGAGAATAAAATCACTGAAAATGATTTGTTAAATATTTTGAACTACTGAAGTTTCCTAAATTCTGGAAAAATTACATTTTCCAAGGAGCCTTCAAAGTGGAACAATTCTTCCCCCACCCCTCTGACTTTCCAATGATACTACAGTACATGGTATTCAATCCTCCTTGTTAGCTGGAATTCAGAAGAGCCCCCTTCAGAATCCCACTAGATACATCTCTTTAATTAATGGAATGGATCATTAAAGTAGCTTATTCTGTCTTCTTAGAGTCTGAATAGCTCCTTCACTGAAGTTCCATAAAAATCCACTGAGGAAGAAGCTTGGTCTTGAAAAACAAATTAAGATCTGTTCTTCATAAAATAGAGTAAGGGTGTTTCTCTATATTTTATTATATTGCCCATGTTACAAAATTAATTAAATTCCTGTTGCTACAGTTGGGCCCACCCCAGTTATAAGATTGTGAAAATTTGTAAACATGAAAATGTGTAAGTAGTTCAATGTTGGGAAGTTATGTTGCTTACAAAATAACTAGGAAAACATGAAAATCAGAAATCATTTAATGATATTCCTACCTGGTTTTTAGCTCTCTGTAGTGCAGCTTCTAATTTTTCAGCTGTTAACTGGAAAGGGTGACTTTCTTCATCTGTCACCTGTAGAAGAAGAAAAAAAAATCAACAAGAACAAAAAAAGATGATGGCGAAGAAACACTCCCACCCAGCGAAAATATAATTGCGACTGGCTTTTAGCAAATAAGTAAGTTAAACAAAACAAGCTTTTGATGGCACTAGCTCAAGGAGGGAAAATAGCAATCCAACAATGTTATCATCACCTCAGAATCTGAAACCAAGAACAGTCTTTCATATGTAATTCAATTATTGTGTTTTTTAAATATTGTCCGTATACAAGACTATACTTTCAACGACTTGCAGAGGAATTTGTGTACTTGAAAATTTGTGGGTTCTTCTTCCCCTCTGACTGTATCATTTGGTTTATAAAAGATACTACCTCCCTTTGCTTTGCCTCTCAGACTACTGAGCTTTCAAAGGGGAAACCAGTGTTATACAGCCTATGTAGCAAATAAATGTTTCAGTGATTAATGGGAAAAAGTTTTACAAAACAAACTTACTTCTAGTAAGAGTTACAAATTTGGAGCTCACAAATTATAATTCAGTGTATCAATGCAGAGGAGAGTCTGTACAGAACAAATGTGATCCTACACAGCTGATCACACCTGTCCCCTGTTGTGCTGCAGTCTGAAAAAAAAGACAGACTACCTCTAAAAGGGCTTCAGAGACAGCTTTACCTCACTGAACAAGGGCACATGAACAGGTTGTATTCCACCATATAGCCATGTTTTTGAATTTATACCACCGTAGCATGGAGTTGGAATAAGATATCCATCTAAAAATATGAAAAATAGAATTAACATTTCTCATGAGCAATTATTTCATTATACTCTAACAGACCAAACTGGCAACCTAAGAATTTGACATTTGATTTAATCTCAAAGCCTTTACTGTGGCCTAAAAACAATATTTAAGCAAAACTGAAAATTTAGCAGAAAATTTAGCAATCAACCTGAATTCTTTCCCAATTTTCTTCCTTAACATTTGCAGTTTCAGATTGGTTTTGATAGTCATATAAATTTTCAGTGAAAGGGAATGGATATGATCCATGGACCCGATTGTTTTCTTTGCTTCTTTTAAAATCTTTTAAATAATAATGACAATAACAATCATGCTGTCAGTATTTTGTTAATGCTGTTACTATTAACTTTTCAGCAGAACTGCTGCAAACCTCAACTACTTCATTCTGGTGCCAAAGTGCTGTCATGTGCCAAGGAAGCCTACAGCACTGTGGAACTTCTATGCCTCCTTGTCTTTTTTGTGAAGTAGTCCCAAATTGGCGCTGGACATACTGCAAAAGCCCTGTGTAACAGGTTTTCAGTGAAGGCTAAGAGTATGCTTCCTATATTAATGAAGTGCTAAAAGGCAGTCTGTCAGTGTTGAAGCAGAAAAGTTCCTGTTAAAAGTGTACAATGAAATAAATACAATGAAATCTGAATATATTAAAATGGGATACGTTTACAAGTAGCCTTTGATAGGCATTTTCTTTATCATTTTAAAGCTAAGCAAAACTCACTCATTTCACACCTTTTTTATCACCTATAAGCTGAAGTCATCGCACCACATGAGGTTCCCCCCAATACTCCATTCTCCCCTGTCAGGGCTTCTTGGCATCCAGTAACAGGGTGCTATGGGGGGCACAGCCTCTTGTGCTGGAGGAAATATAACTCATCTTGCTCACCTTCCCTTTTTGGCAGGTCTTAACGGATTTCCCATTCTCTACTGCCCTACATACCCACTCTCCTTCCTCCACTCCAAACCAGACATGCAGACATTTTCCCTTGCTGTGGTCTTTTTTTCCTTCTACCGTCTATTTCTGCTGAGAGCACCATGTTTCCCAGACCTCCATTCCTTCTGCTTTCCATTCCCCTGTGCTTCCTCTTCAACACCATTCTTATTTGACAAAGAACCCCTTTTTTGCTGCAACTCTGCTCCCCTGTCCCAAATTCTTTCTATATTTTTTCCTTACCCTGTTAGCTAAGTTTTCTCTGGGTCCCTGATTTCAATCCAGCCCATCTGTCTCCCTTGTATACCAGCCTACTTCATGGTTCCCACCTCTTTTTCTCATGACTTGTCAAAATGCACTTTGCCTTCTCTTGATGCCATTCTCCCCTTCCCATAACACTCTTCTCAGAAAGCTACAGATTGTATCCCAGAAAGCAAGTGGGCCTGCTGATACCTCAAAAATTTTCCATGGTTCTAGAAATAATCAAAGGCATTATTAAAAAGACACTCTGCTAGTGACAAAAAAATACCATGTGTCGCTTCATTCAGTCAGTTATAATAAAAGTAGGCTGTCATAAATCACAATACTATTAGATTCACTGCTAACTAAAGTTTCCAAATAAAAATAATCATTTTTTACTCACCACAAGGGTCACATAATACAGTTGACAGTGTAGCAAAAACAGCACAACAGCCACTCATAACAGTGATCTAAAAAGAGTAGTACGAACTCACAATAGCAGAAATACCTGTGCCTGTCTAGTTTGAAGGTAACATTTAGATGACTAAGATAGATTACTGCAAGCTTTAGTAAGAGTTTTGATTAAAAAAAATAGTTTTTGAAGCACACTTTCTGGTAAACTAAAGTGTTACATGCAAAGTTTAAACCAGTCATTCTACTAAAGTTAAGGTCTTCTTAAATATGTCATTGCAATCTCCCTTCCCACCTCCAGTCTAGGTTTTCCTGAATAATTGAAAAGGATTGCTTACATTCCTGCAGAATAAAAACAAAACAAAGCCCACAGTATTTTTAGGTGTTTGGCTTTGCATTCACACCCTGTTGGTGAATCCAGGGAGGCCTGTAGTTTGGCAAACACTTAGAACTATTATCCACTGGGAATACTTTTTCCAAAATGTCTAGGATTGCAATATGGTCTCTCTTTCTCTTCCTTCCCAGTTTAAAAATGAAAGTCAAAGAAAGGTTGGAGACATAAAGGTTGGAGAGAGACACACAAAGAACAGAAACATGTTTCTACCTTCCAACTGCTGGAGGAACTTAACAGAAGGTATTTCAGCTACAGTAAATACTCAATATCCATAAACAAGCAGAAAAGTCTTAATCCTAAACCAGCTAAGAAATGACCAATGCATGTATTAGCTACATCTTATTCTGCACATGCCACTCCAACCTAAAGTCGAAGTTCCACAAAAATGAGTTAGGAAGTTGCATTTGTATTTCTACATGTTGTTGTCATTTATTAACTTTAGAAGCTATTCACAAGTCTTGAAACTACAGGAGAGGGAATCCCCCTTTGTACAGTTCATAGTTTCTACTTTTGCTTTCTGCATTGCTGTGGGAACAGAAGAATATAACAACTTTCTGAAAGTACTTCAGAACTTCTCCCTACACCTTTTCCCCATGAGTTTGGCAATTTTCAGTTTACAACTCACAGCATATAAACCCTAGACTTTCATTCAAAAAAACAGAGTGAAAAACCCACGCTATTACATCCCCTTCATATTAAGTGCTTGAGAGCTACATGTTGCCCACTTTTTCAACAAAAAATTACGCTAAGAAGACTTCTGTCCTACAGGAATTCCTCCTGTAGTATCTTGTTGACATATGTGTACAGATTTACTCAACTCTTATCAATTTAAGAAAAACAGAATGCAAAGCTAAAGCACTTGTCTTACATGTTCTGGATTCAGTGCTTCTGCAGCTCTAGCATAGTCTGTCAGAAATTTGGCAATTTCTTCTCTGAAGCTGAAATACAGAATTAAAGTCAACTACGTAATCACATATATCTCAGAAAAAAAACACAAATCACACACAGAAGAAAGTTTACCAAAAATAGAACAATGCATAATCCGTACATAATACAAGGCTTATAAAAGCCTTGAAGATTTTGTTTTTCCTACAGATTAAATGATATTATTTCCACAGATATCCAGCATGCTACAGTTCTTGAGGTAAAAGAGCATAGGAGCCATCTGTTACCTTGAATAACAGTGACTGTGACTCAACTAGTATTTCCAGAAAAACTAGCAAATAAAGAAGCGTCTTTGAGGCTGGGTAGAATCTCTTTCTGGAGACAGGACAAGAATTTGGGCACCAGGAACAGTGAAACCTGAGTAAATGAACATTAGATCAGGACAGACCTTCAACCCTAATAAAGGCAATGGTAGAGTTCCTACTGATCTTCATGGAGCCAATATTTTACCTCTACTTTTTGCAGCACACAGAGTTCTAGTTTATCCCTCACTAAGTCTAGAATAAGTCATTCCAAGAAGCTATCATGAGCTCTGGAAGAACTGTCCATATGTGCTCTCTTTCTTGCCAACATGACAACAAGACCTTAGGAATTTTGGTTGTTTTTTGTACAGTAAAGACAGGTGGAAAAAACAAAGCAAAAAACCAGAAAAGCAACTCCTGAGCAGGAAACAGAAAACGTGTCATCAAGCCACTAACATTAATTCATCTAGCCTTCAGGTTTACCAAAAGTGAAACAACAGCCAGCTTGACATAAGCCACCACTAGCACTGAACACAACCAGTGTGGAAAAGGGGAAAACTGACTTCTTACCTTTTAGTACCTTGTGTATCAGAATAGTGGAAAAGTTCAGGCTCCAGATAATTCATGTCAAGTCTTTTGAGCTAATTACATAAAAGAGATATATGGCAGAACACTATATTCTTGGGCATTTCTGTTCTGCTGTACCATATTTATTTTTTAAAAAATCATTATTCAGTAACATTAAAGAAGTGGAGAACATAAAAATTCATGAGTAACAATTATGCTCATATTTTGCACGTCGCTTTTTTAGTTTTAAGGTATTAGACAGCAACGACATTAAAACATCATCAAAACAATGGAAGAAAATCACGAAAGAAAGAATTCTTTGATTGCTCTGTCATGCATTAAAACAAATCCTGAATATCACATTGAGAAAAAGCATACCAGCTAGGAAATTATGCATTACTTTTGAAATATGTCAAAACCCAACCAAATCTGTCAATATTTACAACATTAATTTTTAATTCAAACATCAATTTTGATTAGCTTCTCAACCAGCAGGAAAAAAATGACAGTAACCTTAAGCTTTGGCTTTGCCACAGCAGAAAAGTGAGCCACTTACTAGGCCATAATTTTTCCCTCAGAAATACACTTCTTGAAAGCTACCATTCCCAGACAAGATTTTCTGTTAAAACAGGAACGGAATCTCACATGATTTCTGTTTAAAGGTTAGAGAACATGTTCAATCAAATGTGAGTGAAGTTTAAGCAAAAATAAAATGATTTTGGCTTTCAACCAGAGGCAGGTTTTCAGTGTAAATATTACTTTGCAAAGCATTTCCAAACATGAAACCTGAGCAGCACATACAAAGCACGCTTATTTGTGAAAGCTGTTAATCACAGCACTGGCAGTATGCTACGGTAGATGTTACCTTTTCTGTGATAAATTATTTGTTAACCAGACACCACAAAATTGTCAAGAACCAACCGGCAGCTAAATCCAAATTAGTCAGAAGACAGCAACACTTACTCTCTCCTCTATTAAATCATAGCAAAGTTTGTTCTCACTCGTTCCCAAATTCAGAATGCCCTGAAAGAAATTACTATTAGTAAATAATATCATTACATGACTAGAAGAGCATTAGTTTAGTTCTCATTCTGAGTTTGTCGCACTTGAAGCGTCTCTGCCGGCCAGGAGCGCCTACAGAAACTCCTGGGTGCCGATGCTGACGGTGTGTTTTTGGGTGTGAGGATGCCCGTTCGCCGGACCCCCCCAGCCACAGCGGATGGAGCCCCCAGCCGCACCTGAGGATTGAGGCGGCGATCGAAGGGGTCCGCGACGTACAGGGCGAAGCCCTTGTCCAGCAGCCCGGGGGCGCTGGCGGCGATGCGGGCGCCGCGGGCGGACAGAGCCCGCTCCGGGGCTGCGGCCGGCAGGGCACCGCCGCCGCTCATCCTCCGTGCGGCACGGCGGTCCCGCGCTCGCCGCCGGCCCGGGCGCCGCTGCCGCCCCCAGCCTGCCCTGGCGGCACTGACCGGACGGCGTCCGACGCGGTACGAGGCTGCCGGCACCAGTTACAGCCAGGAGAGCAGCGAACCCCACGCCTCTAACGTGACCCACTGCCTGGCAGGCAGGTTGCTACTTCAGACCGACGGTCTTCGCTAAGCCGGGTTTGGTCTTTGCTCCGCTAGAGACCTGCAGCACCTGGACGGCTGCTCTGGCAGGATGACGAGAAGCGAAGGGAGAGCTGGGGCCGCCGGGAGAGGAGGGGCGCTGGCGTGGGCAGAGCCCATCGCTTCCTCCCCAGCGTCCGGAGGAAGAAAAGGTTTCAACACACTGACTTCCAAGCGTTTCTTTCCGTGTCTATGTTTTACACACTGTCTTTTTAGTTAAGGATATTTTGTTCTTTTAAAATTAAATCATGTCTTTTAGATATTTTTGACACTTACTTATAAAATGGCAAGTAACTCCTAGAAAAATGGGTGTTAGAAAACGGGCTGCCTGTTAACTGTTGACAACTAGAACTATTACGCACCAAAAAGCTCCTGTTGTAGCTTTTTAATATCTAAGCAAGGTCATGCTGTTCTAGTTATATAACTGTTTAAGCAGTACTTTGACAAGATACAAGTAGTGTATTTAAGTGGTATCAAAGTAATATGTATTATTAAGACATAATTTAGGTGACTGTTCCCTGAAACTTGGCAAAGACTAGGGACAGAGATTAGCATTAAATTTTCAGCTAGTTTGGCTGAGGAATCCAAATATCTTCCCAAAAGAAAAATGCCACAAAATCACAAGGATGGTTTTAATCCTAGCTATGCTTTTGCTGGAATTATATCATGTGACATTGACAGGATTTTGTAGGTGATTTCAAATATTTCCCTGTTTTTCTACAAAACTGCTGATCTCTGACAGTAAGGGAAATCACTCAGCGACTATATGCCCTTACTAGGCAGTTTTTGATGCATCAAATCCTTGTGCCAATGTCCACTTATCCACTGGGTCTCCACAAGGTACCCACTGTGTTGTTCCTGTGCCCAAGTCAGGTAATAATCACTGCTGCAGAACCTTAAGAGCTGAGTTTATGTGACCAGTGAAGAAAGAGGAGGTCTTCTTTTCACACACAGGAGACCCAAAGGGATCTTTCCCCTGAGCTAGTATTCATGGCTAATTATTTCACCTAATTCAAGCTATATATATAAAAAAAAAGTTTTTTGGAGACTAGCTGGGGACAGCACTGCTAAGAGATCCAAATCTACCCTGGTTATCTAATAGCAGCTAATATGATACAGCTGCTGTATAACATTTCGGGAAGGCAGCATTCTTGGAAGTGTTACAAAAGCTCCACCAGCTGCTAACGGATATGGAGGAAGAATTTTCACACTTCATTTTTATTAGTCTGACTTACACTTGTGACCTGAATACCAGCTAACTGATTTAGCATTTACCAGATACCATCCAAGGATCTGAAAGTATTTTATCCCAAGCCTCTCTGCTGCATCACTGAGACTGCACTGCTATACATTTTTCAATAGATTTTTGCTTCAGTATAGCTAGTACAGCTTGTTATCCTTTGGTCTATTTTAGAAATGGGAAAACTAAAGCAATTGTTCCTTGAAGCAAGATTTTTACAGTTATAATCACATTGTACATATGCTAATGCAAAGAGATAAATACTCAGGTAAATGACTTGCTAAAGTCTAAAAGAGAATTATGATAGAACTAATGTCTCAAAATTCTGTAATTGAGGCAGAGCTGGATATTAGTCAATAACCATTAAACTTAGTATATATGACAACAGCTGTACTGAAACAGAACACATTATCATGTGGCCAAGTTCCCGCCTCCCTTGCGCTTCCAATGCAAAGTACTTCACTTAACCCACACTTATATCTGAAGCCAAGACTATGTCAACAGATGGCTCACTTTTAAGAGAGGGCATATAACTGCAGCAAAGACTCTACAAAACTGTTGCAATGAAATATACTTGGAAGAAGTACTAATTTAAAATACCTCTGCCAAACCACCTTAGCCTCATCAGCTAAGGTTCTCAAGTGAGAGCTATAAATGGGTTATTCCCAAATGATTCCTATGGCAGAGTGAATTCCTACCTGTCAATGTTAACAAACCGTAGTCCAGTCTCCTAACTTCATTCCATAGGGTTAATGCTGCAAATACCAATCTAATTCATGCAAGAGTTTCCCTTCTTGTTCTGGTCATTTCCAAGTTCCTACACTGCTTAATATTTTGATTGCTATTCTGGCTCCCTGAAAAGGCTTGGCTCTCACCCTGCTATATAAGAACAGTATGAGGTTATCAGATATTAAATATTAAATTACCAAATCCTTATGTAATAATACAGCATTTTTTTCTATTTTTATAATAACTAAGAGTTATGAAATAAATTAGATAACAAGTAAAGATGATAAATTAAGACTCATAATAATAAGAGTTAACTGTGTATTACTTCATTTTGCACACACACACCCACACACACACCCCTGTTAATTTTGGTAAAATATCCTATGAAAAATTAAACGCATACAATGCAAGTCTTGAAATTTTATTTCAAAAGGTTTACTTTAGGGCTGGAGGAATTTTACATTGCTTCTCTGATGCCAGAAGTGAGGGGAAACTCCCTGTACCACTTTAAGTTTAGATTGTTCCACACCAAATTTAGATTTGTTTGGCTGAGCAGAGGACTTTTCAAACCTAATGTAAATCAAAAAATTTGTGCAAGTTATAACCAGGCTGTTAACTGTCATGCTTAAAATACTGTCAAACTGAGTTCTAGCTGGTGACGTCTATTATGAAACATAACACTAATGTAATCTAAGCCTGAGCAGATGATGTTTATCTTTTAATTTCATTTTAAGCAGGTTAGGAAATCTTTTATATTTTTTTTTTCTTTGGGAAAGGAACAACGGTATACAATAAATATTTTGTGGAATTTTTACTGTGCAACTGAAATTCTGTTTCCCAAACAAAAACGTGTGATTTATGGCAAAATAGCATAACAATGAAAGGACTTAACACAGTGGATGGTATTCAGTGTTCCTAATTCTTGGAAAAGCAAGTCTGGCAGATTATGATTTAAGGAATTACTAAATCCCCTCAATATTCAAATACCTGAGCTTTTCAGTACAGTTAATTGCACTGATTAAATCAGCATTTGGCAGAACTGACCCCATTTATGTCATCTTTTCACAGAAACTTGCTTTCAACACCTTACTTTCAAAACAAATATTTGTTAGAATGCAGTGAAACCATATTTTAAGCTTTTTGTCAGTAGTCATCAACAGATTCAATCTGTAACTTTGGATCATTCAATAATAGGTCCATTTTTCCAAGTCAGTATTTGAAAGATGTATCAGCTACTTACCAGTAAGGAGATAGCTCCAAACAAATAATTTTTACATTTAAAGTTGCCTAAACACTTTTTCAGAAAAAATTATGGGGCGATAGTGGAAATAAAGTTCCTATTATTTCTATATTATCTTATTATATTATTCCTATATTATACTATATTAAGTAATATAATCTCTTCCATGTTAGAAACAAGACAAGTGTTCACATCTATATTTATCACTCATTTCTGAAGAAGTCCCTCAACTTCAAGGAAAGACTGGTTGGCAGTTGAGGAAAGGTCAGTGACAGCTGACTATGTTAGTGACAACAGACAAGAGAAAAGAAAAAGCTACCCTAGGTTACCAACCTCTCGTACTCTTTGTAACAAATACCCAGAAAAACCTGAATTCTGTGTCACTTCACGGAGTCAGAAATGACAGATGAGATTAGCAGGGAGGCATTACAAGTCACTGTGGGTGACTTATTTCAAAGTAGTTCATGGTCTCAGTCCAGTTCCACTAAAACATTGTTCTATCATTATGTATGTTTTTGTTGACCATATAACTGGTTAAATTATTTTATGACAGTGTAATACCACTGTCATATACCAGTGTAATACCCACCACTGCACCCCCCCCTTTTTTTTTTTTCTTGACAAAGTGGAGGAGGCTTTGTGGAAAGCAGAGCAGCCCAAAGGCTCACATTAGATATCCACAGACTGCTTGTGATATTTTCATGATCCACTGCAGCAGAGATCCTCATTGCTTTATATAATATAAAAGATAAACTTTCTTATTGCCCCTTTTCACTCCTGGCATACCTCTTAATACAGGGCATTGTGCAAAAGTCTCCACCATCCAATCGATGTTTCCCATACAATGCTTGTATAGAAGGGAATTATCGTCCATTTAGCTACTGCTCTTACACTCCCTGTATGAATTATATAACTCTAACAGAGCTTAGATATGCTTCTTTTAAATACTCTGCATCTTTTGAGTAGTGATAGTAATGTAATTCAGATGTATCACTGAAGATTACCTAACAACAACTAGTTATTTATAGTGACCTCCTTTCATGGATCAAATGATATTATCCAAGGCATCAGTCAAGGTTATGCATATATACCTGACTTAGTTCAGCACAGTGGTGAAATTCCCTGCATGTAGAAAGAAAGAGCAAATTTGGAGACCAGATTTTGAACCTACGCATCCTATTTTTCAAGAACATTTTGTAAGACAGCATAGTTCCTAATTCTGATTGAGCGCTGACAGGACCTCTGTGTGTAGCCTAATGCAGACGTACTTTTCTTTTCAACTTTACAAGATAATTTTTGGCATTGAAATATAGTATGCTATTTTAAATGATTCTAAATGTGAAGAGCAGTAAACAATATAATCATATGCTCAATATTGTAACGTGTTCTTGTAATTACTTATATATTTAAATGAATGAAATAAGGGACTGGAGCATACAGTGGGACTACATAACCAAACATTTAGAAGAGGTTTGAGGAAGGCTACTACTACTAATGTAACTGAGTAGTGGTCATAGGAAAAAAATGGGCCTATTATTTGATCACAGAAAGGTGATCACAGAATGCCCAGTGGCCCAAAGCAATACAGGTGTGAAAAGGCACGTGACGACAGTGACTGCTATGAAAGAAGTCTTAAAAAAAGAGGGGAGAGGGAAAAATGAATGTTACCTAATTACCTCAGGGAGGTAAATTCTAGGGAAGGAAGATTAGTAAAAACAACCAACCAACTCCCCCTTCTTCTCCCCCACATCAATATTGGTAAAATGTATATAAAGTAGTTGTGAATAAATTCAGGATGAAAATTAGAGAGTTTCCATATAGAGATGTTCTTGAACGGCCTCCAAAATAAATGATGGGGATAGGAATATAAATTGCATCTCACAACTATGATACTCTTTTGAATAATAAATAGTGGCAGAAGACAAGATGCAGTGATCTTGGTTTGTCTTTTTTTTTTTCTTTCCTTTTTTTTTTTAAACAGAATGTATAAGTGCTATGCAACTTGTGAAGATAGAATTTTGATAAATTTGCTTCATAGATTTGGAAAACAGATTTGAAGAAAACACGTATTTGCTGTGAAGAAATAGACAGGGGCGGGAAATCATTATTAGTTTCTGGTAACCATATATTGATAAAAATCAAACTTTAAAATTTTGCAAGATAAACAACTAGACATAATGTAGCCAATGTTGTCTCAAGAAATTTAATATCAGTCTGTAGGAAGGAATTTTCTTCAAAATAAAATGTGAAATAATTTTACAGCATTTAAATTTAAAAGAAACTTATCTTCAATTGCTTCATTAATAAATCTATATGGATATAAATAATCTGATCTACTTATTTAAATATGAGGCTGACATTTATCATTTCCAGTTACAGTTTAGCTATTACAAGCATATTAGAAGTTACTATGCTAGAGTCACTTTTTGTCCTGGTCTGAACGTTGAACCAACTTGTCCTTTCCTCTTCTTGAGATTCTGAAAATTTTCATACCTGGAAATGGAAAAAGATATTAGCATATTATTATGAAACACCTTTGTTTGCAAAGGCCTCTTCAGATACACATTAATGCAACAAAGAACTGCATATTCTCACTGAAAGGAAGACTGCATGTCTCCTAACACCAGATGATCACTGGGGCTAAAAACCTGAGAGAGTTTCATCCACTAATTTAATCCAGAGTGTTTTCTGCTCTGTTTTCTTGGGGGGGGGGGAAGAGAGGGAGTAGGGTGGAGAGGACATGGTGATATAGACTCCCGGGAAGCATGTCTAGTTCTCCTCCTTTCCTGTCCCTTCCTTCTTTCCCCTGCTGTAAGAAGTACTTATCAGCTGAGGAAGACCACTCCTTAACACTCTTCCTGTCCAAAGCACAAGCTGGTGAGATCACAGAACATCCTGATGCCAACTTCCAATTTTTTCACTCCAGTCATTTTGGAATCTAAGGAGATACGTTCTTCTTTTCCGTAACAGTATGACCATGCTTTTGCAGATTACTTTTGTATTTTTTGGGGAACATGTACTGAGGACTCAAAAACAACGGGCCTTTTCCTCAAACACAGTACTACAATGGCCACTGCTGAGAGTCAAAAAACAGCAATTTGAAAATCACAAGGAGCACTACACTATGGCAGTAGGCAGGACCTGGCATTAAGACTTAGAGAATCAACTAAAACAAATTACAATAACTTTGTGAAGCTAAATCTATTTAGTTAACACAATAACGAGAAGGCCACATAGTCAAACTAGCCATTGCAGATTTCATAACCTGAAGTCACAGATACTGGGGAAGATAAGTACAATTTCCTTCATCTTTAAACCTTTCAGAGGGAAGTATGAGAAGCTTGTGGGTGCCAGGAACATTCTCAAAAGCCATAGCAAGCGGTGTTTGTCAGGAGACAAATACTATATATACACCAAACAAGAACACTGATCATCTAAAGAACAATGCAGTATTCATATGAGAAACAGACTAAATTAAACAGTTACTTTAAGCTACTGTAGAGAGTACTGACAATAGCTATGTGACATAAGCTAAGCCTGTTGCTACCCTGGATTTGTCTTCATTAACTTCTGCCTTATGAATGACAGTTATTTTCATGTTTGAAGATCTACTGTGCCTTTGAGAAAAATACACATCTTCCCTTAGCAACCGCGGAAATCTCCTCCTAGTTTATTTTTATATAGAGAGTATTAACACAAAATAGTCTAAATGAAGGTATAGCTTAACTTTACAAAGCAGTCAGCAAGATCAGGAATATTCTGTAATTGTTTCTTTGTGCTCTCCTGCCTCTCTCTTGTCCATTTAGCCTAAGGGCTGTTTGGGATAGGAACCACCCCCCCCCCCATCTTTTACTGGTATAGCTCATAACAGTGCAGTTGTGTGCTGCTCTGTGATAAGGATCCTACACTGACAAAAACAATAAAACACAATGTATTGGTAAAATATTCTTCCCTTCCCAGTATTTAACTTAGTATTTCTGAAAAAAAATTGCCATCAAGAGCTATTCAACTCCTCTACCATTCCCAGCCTAAGGAGTAATCTTCACTGAATCCACATCTCCACTGAATCCACAATTGCTAAAAATTTTTATACTTACAGCTCAGTAAAATTCTTCCAGTCACCTTGGCTAATGGATGGTCTTATGCTCTCAAGGGCAGTCATCAGATGGGATTGGGTAATAATTAAAGTGTTCTTTGTGAGCACCAACTGATTAAGGGTGCTGTCCTCCTTGAAAACAGAGCCATGAACAGACAACAAAAAAATTACCATGAGAAAAAAAAGACAGTGACATGAATATCAGTAACTTTGGAACTCTTCCATTATGTGTATCATAAAATGTATTATAAATACAATCACAGCTTTCACCTCACCCCAATATGAATAATATAGAAATAACCTTTTTTTAATTACATGAATGTTAACATCTGGCTTATTTCCTCAGACTAGGTATCAATTATCTTTGCTACTTTTGTTATGTTTTATTTAATGTTATTGCAGAAATAAGATACCAAGAAATGTGGGGAAACAATAGAAAAGTGTTAAGATTAAGTAATATGAAAAAACTGCCGTACTCCATTCTTGCTTCTGTAATTGGCTTTGACAGCATTGATTTCTGTCCTCAGGTGCTCTGTTTGCTCCTGGTTATTTTCCTGGGAGCCTTCTTGAGAAGCTGTTCTAAGCACTGAAGGTTGTGATGATGCTGTGTCTCTTTGACTCATGCTGGTTAAATCATGAGTTATGGAGTTTGGTCCAGACAGACACAGAGAGCTCTAAATTGACAAGATGGAGAAATACATTAACTCATTACGGATCCAAAAGAGCGACTCCAAAGGGGCACTCCAGATTTGGCTCACTTTGTATACAAACTTAATTCAGTATAAGCTTGCTCCCACCAGAGTATGTTCTCTTAAAAATATGCCATATACATACCTTTTTGAGGCAAGTTTTAGGTTAATTTACCAAGGTAGTGGGGAAAATAAAATTTTGAAAATAAAGTATTCCATCTTTGGGAAAAAAACTAGATATTTATGCAATGGCCTATCTCAAAAAGAATAAAGGTCTTTTAAGTCTTTTTTTTTTTTTCCATATGAAAATCAGTGGTTCTGAAATCTGGAAAAGTTTATGTAGTTAGCTTCAGAATGACTCATAATTTAAATATTCATCATCTGCAAGTTCTCTGTGCACTTGATAAAATATGCAACTTTCAAGTTCAACAACTTCAACAGATCAAAGTCTCTGTAACCTTGCTGAAGAACTTTGTTAACGTGAAGTCTCTAAAGATACATTAATGAAACACTGTCCTCAATAATGCAAGATAAAACATATAAAAGCACCTTACAAGACTTAGCAGTCAGTAGTTAGTTTTCCAATGTCAAGATGTTATTTTTGGCTTTAAGAATCCATGCAAGCCAGTTTTGAAAACAGGATTCTAACACCCTTGATAAGTACTTGTAATTAATTCAAGTTCTAAAACAGATCTAAAACATATGTCACATGGATCACATGCAAGCTATGAAGTCACCTGTTCACTGTCAGCAGCCCAGAGGCAGCGTTCTCTGTTTAGCTTACCTGGCAGCTGGGAGAGACTAGCTGGTCACTGCGGGGGTGCTGGCCAGCCAGGCAGCACACACTCATCTCCAGACCAGCCACAGAACATGCTGGTTTCTGTGCAGTGTAATTCCACAACAGAAATCGTGCTTCTTAAGAGCAATAATGGTAGCTAAGAGTGTTTTGGTGTTGTTGACACAATCACTTGGTCACAGATTATTCCAGTAACACACAGTCTACTGGAAACTGAAAGATGTTTGTTGATTCTTAGTATTATGGCTTACTTTTAGAGAACTGATACTGACTGTTCAGTAATAAAACTTTTTTAATAAAACAAACAAAAACTGTTTTACTAATAAGCTTTGGAAGGGAACAAGCCATTAGATCAGACAATAAGATCCAGTAAGGATACAGTTTGCTTGATTATGAAGTATTAAGCAGTATTTTTGGATTTTAATGTAAAAGTCCTGTACAGTTGTAGAGAAGTCCATATATTTTGTTAGAGAACATTCTGACCTCTTCATCCCTACCTTAGCCCACAAGGTATAGAATGAAGACAGTTTGAATGACAAAGCAGACATAACTGTATTTATAAATCCATACGACTTGCCTACTTCAGTTTTTCTGCTTCTCAACTGATACTACAGCATTTAGAAAATTCAAAATATTTTCTTCCCTACCATGAAAGTTTTGAAATAAATACATGTTACATAAAGAAGAGATTAATTTACCAGTTCTGAAGGAGTTCCATTTCCTAGCTCTGATTCATAAGAGCTTCCAAAATAAAGACGATACATGTTAGACCTTGAATCTTCATGAAGCAACTCAGACATGTCTAGAGAAATAAGAGATTGCTCTAGCCCTGCTTCTCCATCTATTGCTGAATCATCTGAGCCACTGCTGTGATTTAGAAAAACCATGGAAGAGAGACTGGCGTCACTGTCAGAACTAGAACCAAAATCCTGTGACAGAGTAAGAACAGAACATTAGAGGTGTTAACTAATTGCATTGTGAAATACCTTAAAATATTTCACATATAACTCAAATGAAAACATCTATTTTGCAATTGATTCTAGCAATCCTTCCTTCTCTGAAAAAAGATTGCCAAATATTTTGCTGAGAAAATCCAATATCTTTAAGCAGAACTTTCTGTCTTCATGGTAGAGCAATAATTTGGGGAGATAATCTTAAAGTTTTATTTATTTGCTGCGAACTGTCTCACTCACTAAGTAACAATGAGTGTTAAGAAATTCCATGCATGTTTTCCGTTGTAGAACCATATCACTTCTGGCTGGACCATTCCCTACCAAGTAATTTAATATCTTGTGTAAGGTGTGGTGAGTCTGCTTTTACAGTGCTTAATTGCTGTACACATCTTTAGTCATGGTCAACACATTTAAGGTGCTGATATGAAAACACCAATTGTTGCTTTAGACAATGGTCTCCTCTAAATGAGAGATAATCATCAGGTGTTCCTACAACTATTTACTTAGGTCAGCAATACAGCATTTGGAAACAATGTCATATGAAGGCACACAAAAACTGGTAGCAGTGTAAGGACAGATTGGACACACTGAACTGTCCTCTTTGCCTGCACCTGAGAGATGAACCTTTAATAGTCTATTCCCATCCCCTAATTTCATATTCTCCTTGTGCTGATGCTACAGTAGAGGCATGGTTGGGGGAGATATGCTGGAGCCGCCACCCAGCACTAAGAGGTACATCCCCAGGGCCCCATGCCTTGGCAACTGCAGGGACAAAACGGAGCTGAGAGGCTGGCCCAGTCCTTCCCTTTGCCTGGCCCCTTCCCAGTTAGAACCAAAGACAGGTATTGACAGGGTGAGGGGAGGTGGCTGAAGAGAGGAAAAGGAAAGGAGCCTGTTGGTCACAAGAGAGGTATGAACCAAAGGTGGGATTATGTACCTCAGACATGGGGGTATTAGCTGGTGCCTGGGAGACAAGCCAGAGCAGGCCTTGTAAGATACCACCAATCTCCCTCCACTTCTCTCCTGACCTCAGTTCACACTCAGTCTGCTGGAACAACTCCATAAAAGCCACTGATCTCCTCCCTCCTCCACCCTCAAAACATGTCACCTCAAAATTGAATTAGCTAGCTGCTCCTAAAAACTTTGAGGGGGATCCTTCCTATTGATCCTCAAGATATTTTCATACAAAAGTCACATAGGGATCTGTCTTGCCAGTCATTCCTTGCAACAATGATAAATAGGTTTAGCTAAAATAAATCTATTTAACATTAAATACTATTCATAAAATGACAAAAACTGTATTTAAGAAGCATTAAACTAATTTTTTAACAGTATTCTCATATTAACCTGTAAACATATAGTAAGATTTTAATCCTCTGTATAGAAATATAGAAAATCTTATTAAAGGTAATTTTGCTAAAAAGCTATGGGTAAAAATCAATCCTTTCAAACATATCAATGTCAAAACAAAAAGAAGAGACATCTTCTTACCTGTGGTAAGCCTGAACCCAAACTAGTATGTACAGCCTCTAACTGGGCATTATACAATAAGGCTTTCAGGTCAGCCCCTGTGAAGTGTTCCGTTTTTGCTGCCAAATACTGAAAGTCCACATCATTTGCCAAAGACAGAGAATGACTGAGAGCTTTCAAGATTTCGTAACGTGACGTCTGTAAGAGCGGGGGGGGGGGGGGGGTCAGTAAAGCAATCTGTTATTTTGCTCCTTCTGATTGCTAGATAGTGCTTTGACCCTGTCCCTCACAAGCCACTTCCCATCTGAGGGAATATATTTTAAAGGGGATGCTACCCTCTAATAGTACACAGAGGAGATACTATAAAGTAATCAGTCTTTAAAATATAGACATAAATTTTGTTACATTTTCTTTAAGTGTCTAAGACAAATACTAGCAAACAGTATATGCAGAGAAATAAGTGTCTCTAGCTACACAGTTAATACCTGGGATTTTTATACATGCTATAAAAGCTGAACTCTGCTACTTATATTTCCTTTAAAAAGAGACATATGACTAAAGTGGAAAACACTTCTGTTCACCTGAAGGATAGTGTTCTAAATCAGAGGTAGGAAAAAATTGAGAAGAGTTAGAATGTATCTATGTTCTTAGTGCATGGGATTATCTTCTATATATATGTTTCAGAATGAAATTACGTGGTATCACTTGCCAAATAATCTAAAAGTGAACAATGGTAATTTTGAATCAGAGAGATGCTGTACAGCCTCTAAAGGTCTGATCCAAACTCTGCCTAAGATCAATGGTCCTGAAGACTGTGGTAAACAGCCTTGTCTTTCCCCAGTTTGATACCAAAACATTGGCACATACCACTAGAATCAGTGGATTTATACTTATACTGTCTGTATAACTGGAATTTTGTGATCAAGTCCACCTTGTTCAGGTTTGGTAATGACACAAAATACAAAGAAAAGGAGAATAAAGCTCATTACTTTAATTACATTCCCCACTCCTCCACCTTTAATGTAAAACATCTCATTTCCTTACCTGATCAGGAGGTGGACAGTACAGGCACTTATCCAGCCGACCTGGCCTTAACAAAGCAGGATCAATCAAATCTGGGCGACTGGTAGCAGCAAGCACATAAACCCCTTTGAAAACCATAGAAAAAATATCATTAACATCTGCTAACCTCTTGCCTAAAAAGGGGACACACAGAGGAATTATTACCTTGTAAGCCTTCTACGCCATCTAACTGAGTCAGCAGCTGGTTAACCACTCGGTCTGTAACTCCTGTGTTGTCATGACCTCGGCGAGGAGCAATAGAATCAAACTCATCAAAGAAAACAATGCAAGGCTTAGCTGCCTGAGCTCTAAAAGAAAATGCTATACTTAAACTCTGCTTAAGTTTGGGTCACAAGTAAAGCTGCTTAGAAATATTACAGACAATTGCTTTTTGGTTTGGAAATAATTGTAGATACTGGAAAAGAATGTCAGCTAGACATGTTCTAAGATTGAGGACAGGAAACCTATTTTCTTTAGAAATTAGGTATTCTGAAGAACAGGATTCCTATGGAACACTGTTCATTTTTATGATATGCTTCATAGTGACCGTTTCCTTTCTGAAGTACACAGTTGTTGTGTTAGTATAGATGGAAACTTTAAAATCAAAACACTGCAAATGAGGTCTTGGCTGAAGCACATCTAACAAAGACAGTCTACACTGTAAACTACATGAAAAGCAAAGGATATATAGGGTATGTTTATATTAGCAGCAGAGAGGCCCAGCAGAATCAGATCTGTAAAGTACAGCTGGCTGGGGCTAAGGACCCTAACACTAAGTCTAGTCTGGACCTACATACTGAATGCTCATTAATGGACAGAGCGCATTAGGAGGGCTCCTGGGTTCATCTGAAAGGAATTCAGGACATAATCTCCAAAGCAGCTCTGTTTTGTGATCCAAAGCACTGAAAATGAAGACAACTGGGAGACTGGCTTCAAAAGTACACTCCTGATCTGAACTGAAATGCCCTGTTCCTTAAAAAAAGAGTCAAGTTGAGCTTGCTAAGATCTGAACATCTGGTTCAGTACGACTGACTATTTCAGATCTAGTGCCTGTGATCTAAGGCCATGTATTTTCTAGGTCAGCATGCATCTTCAACCAATAAAATCTATTGATAACATCACAGATCTTTACAGAGCCAACCTGTTAAAGATATCTCTGACTGCTTGCTCACTTGCTCCAATATATTTGCTGAGCAACTCTGGTCCCTAAAAAATGGGAAAAGGAGAACATTCATTATATGTTTCTTAGTTTCAACATGTAATTCATTATCAGCATAAGTTTTACACACTAGAATGAATTTTGTTGTAACCAAGAGAGTGGAATCCTAGCACAGGAAAGCAGAGGTTGCTAGATGAGCCAAAAGAACCTTTGAATCATCCCAACTAATTCTCAAGTAACCAATTCCACTTTTTTACTATAACAGAAAATGTGTTACAGTATCACAAGACAGTGATTTACATTGTGTTTTGAAAATACATTTAAAACACATTGCCCAACTACATTGTCCTGTGAAGCCAAAAACCAGGATCTTTTTTATAACAATTGGGAAACTAAGAACATCTAACAAAAATGTATAATTCTGCCTAATAAATAATTATACAAAAAAAAAAAAAAAGTCCTTGTGGTAATACTGTGAAGCTCCAGAAGACAATTACTTGGATATCCAGAGACATCCTACACTTTAAATGCAAGTTTCTTAGTTTGATATTTTGCCTTCACAAGCCCACACCCACAGCTATTATGCTGAGCTATTCTATTCAGTTAATAAAATAAATCAAATCAGTCATTCAATAGCTTGTTACCTTGATGCTGATGAAATTCATTCCACTCTCTCGAGCAACTACTCCTGCTAACAGTGTTTTTCCTGTTCCGGGTGCTCCATACAGCAAGATTCCTGATCTCTGTCGTATGGGCAGGTTTGCAAATAATTCTGGATACTGGAAAAGAATGTCAACAAGACATGTTCGAAAATACGTAATTGATTTGCAGTGTACTGTAATGCCACCAACTAACATTAATTTATGTCTCAAAAGAACATTGCTTTTATTCATGTTATTATCACAAAAGCTTGTCTGGACTGTTACTTTCCTTGGGGCTGAAGTGAGTTCCTAGGCTTCACAGGCACTTAAAATATAAATACTGGCATTTTCTGCCAAGAGGAAACAGGACAGAATAGAGATGTACCAGAGCTTTAAAATGTCCAGACTGGTATTTCTGAATTCCTGTTTTGATCATAGCAGTCAGTGACCTAAGTATGCAACTGTGGAGTAAAAATGCTGTCTATTATGAAGAAAACTGTTCAGTCATTTCTCTGAAAACTGAAATAGATGACTCATCTTGAATATGGAAGCTCTAAGCAAGGCAGAAAGGTCAAAGTGGTATAAGGCAGAATTGATGGATTGGTATTCATCCGAAAAAAGGGCACTCCTCTACCAAAAGTACTGAAGACTGCTGGAAATGTTATCTTTAGAGAGCCTAATCACAAGCCCCACAGAGGGTGTAGCAAAGGCTGATGTTAAGAATATGCCAGGCAGAAGATGCAACACCGCAATATTCTAGAGCAACAGTTCATCTGGGAAAAAGCACAAGCCACTGTCTCTAGAATCTGCAAGAGGGAAGGGGAAGAAGAAATTTTTCCAGTAGCTCAAGGCTGTTGAAGACTGGGAAACTACAGAAGTAGCTTAAAATTATACCAGTCTTTCTGTAAAACACCATGTTGCACCTTGAAAGTCCATTTTCCCATAATAACAATACATACTGAATTGAAGTAACAGGCTTAAAAGAAGCAGGTACCTTGGCAGGTAACATGATAGTATCCACGAGTATTTGTTGTACATCTTTTAAGCCACCAATTCTGTCCCAGCCAATATCCTTAGGTTTATGAAGGTTGACATTTCTCAAAGCTGATGGAGTAAAATCTTCTAAAGCTTTCTGAAAATCCACAGTTGACAGATTCAATTCTGTTTTAAAGAAAGAATGATAAAAACCACTGAACAAAAAAGAACACACATAGCCTATCAATAAAAAATTCCTCATAATAAACAATAACATTTAAATACATTTTAATTAAGAAACACAAAAACTTTTTTTTTATTTCTTTGTTATTCCACAGGTGCTGGATAACAGAAGTAAAATTACGAAATAGAGATTTTGTTGTCAACATACCTCCATTCTCATACAAATTCTGGTTAGAAATACAGGCGTGAATGGCACGATCAACCAGCATAGTAAAATCTCTAGCAACAAAACCTTCTGTTTCCTTTGCAATATATTGGACGTCAAGATCAGAGAACTTCTTTATATCAGAATTCAGTTTATTTTTTAGTATGGAACACAGCATTTCAGATCTTTGATTCTGAAAAGTAAAATTACACAGCAAAGGTATATCAGATTTTCTAGCTATATGGATTTCAAAAGTTCAGAAAGTATATACATACAAGTTAATAAAATTTCTTTCAACATTTTACATGTCACCAAACCCTCAAATAACAAAATCTGAGCAAGCACGAGCATAAATGAAAGTTAGTTTTTCAGCTGAATTTCAATAAATTCACCAGTTTTACAACTTGAAATATTTACCTCACCACAGTTACCTTAAATCCAACAATAATAATAATAAAACATCCCTTCACCCCTGAGGAGCTACTGTTTTACACCTGTTATTTGTCTTTCACTTATGCTGAAAAATGAAATATAGTGGATACAAAATACATTGTATTGCATACAAAATAAATCACTTAGTTTGATATCCATTGAGATCCTGACTTTTCCATTGCATCCTTATTCATATATTAGAGTTAAAAGAAGGATGAATGCAGATTTGCTGAAAGTGGGAGAAAGCTACACAGTAGCTAACATGGAACTCCTTCCTTAATGATTTTTAAAATTGCTAGTCTGACAGGATAATAAGCAGTAACAACTTGTCTTCAATACCAATGAGTTGTCATAAATGTGTCATGCCATTAAGGAATGCATGGGCACAAAGTATCTACTTTTTCCTGCAAAGAAAAAATATACTCAGTTTATTTTTGTCCTTTCCTTTATATTGTTTCAAAATGGCCTATATTCAAAAATAGAGGGATAGAATTAATACAGAAGAAAACAAAGAAAAACCTTGTCATTAATCAACATTTAGTTCCAATAACATTTTAAAACACACACATCACAGGGAAATGCTTATTCCTCTGAAGAGTGAAAAAATGCACTTAAGTTTAAACTTATTTATCCAGCTATAGTGATCTACGCATCTTTTCAAAGCTGCTTGTCTAGAATCCCCTGATAAGTAACAAGGAGACATGCATTTCCAGGTAGCCATTAATCTCAGTTAAGTCAGGTGTGTCACCTACCTAACTTAGTTTAGGTTGGACTGAAATGTCCTCTGGATACATCCTTCTTTCTCCACTGAGGATAAAGAGAGTGGAGCCAACTAATTTAGACTGGATGTCTTACTTTTAGATGGCTAATTAAAGATTAGGAGCTTTCACTGGATTACTTCTGCATATGTCATTATTAAAAAAAAAACAAACCCTAAGTATCAGGAAAGAACTTTCAAGACTTCTAGGCTTCTTCTAAAGTTCAGGTGTAAACTACTATTTTTGTAGCTGCTCCAGTACTGTACTTGAGGCTGCAGGGAAGGTAAATAATATTTTAACCAAATTACTAAATGACTGAATTTACCTGATCTGGAGATTGGATACATTGGAAGCACTGAAATATGTGAGTTCCTTGAGCTGAAACCAGTGAAGGATGTAGGGAATGTTCAGACTGGCTTGTGGCAATTAATGCAATCAAACTCCCCATGGAAATAACTTCTTTTATCAGATCTTTTAAAACTAGACAGATAAGACATTGCTCCATGAATTGCAAAATAACAAATAGATTCTGTATTTGATGTATTTGATACTCGGCATTTCTACTGCACTGGAGAGCAGTATTAGAGCATACAAAATAAAATCTTATTATATATTTACTTTATTTCCATATTTTAAAAGGCTGTTTAAAAAAATTATAGTTATTTTTCTAAGCATTTATTATTAAACATTCCATTATTAAAATGCCATCAGAAATGCAATTTAAAGGCTAAGTTTATAACATTACTGATGATGTCTGCCACAGGATATTAAATGTGATTTTTCTCTGCTACGAACTCTGTTCTGGAAATATTTTTCCTTTCTGTTTGAAGAAAAAAAGGAAATTTAGAAGAATACAAATAAATCTTAAGCCTAGAAAGTAAGCAATCGAGGAAAAATTAATATACACAAGTCAAAGAAATTTATGGGTGCAAGGCAGACTATCAAGGAACGCTCTTTTAAAACTCAAACTCTGCTGTATGCATTATAACTGTAAATAAAATAATAAGAAACTCAGTTCTGCAAGTAACTTAAGTACATGTTTTGGAAAAAGAGATGAGGGTAAGAGTTTCTGAACTTCAAAAGTAATTTAATAAAAAAATTTGAGAACTGCCTCAAACAGCTAAAAAAATGGAAGTTTTTTTTTTGCTATTGCTTCTATATATGGTGATTCTATAGGGACACAACTGAATACAGAATTAAACACAGTTAAGAAAAAATAAATGTAAATGATCAAGATTAATATCTTTAAATTCTTTTCCCTAAGAACATTTTTTGTTTTACAATTTATCACTGGCTAGATTTTAGAGAATAAAAAGGAGCCAAATGCAATCTTTAAATCTATGTCATGATAAACTATTAAAAAAAAAAAAATCTATGGATGGTAACACTGTAAAATAAAAGAGAAGCTCTACGAAGTTAAGTATACCAAGTAGGATGATAAAGAAGTTGCATATTCAGCTAAAAATTGGTTCTAAATATCAATAAATAGCATTTTTATATCTCTGTATAATTATAAATAAGAATTATAAAAATCAGTATCAATTTTAATGATCAATATGTCAATTATAATATCGCTCTCATCAGTAATTATCAGTTAAAGATTCGTGTGTAATTTGTAAGCAATTGCAATTTAGTTGAGAACATGAAGGACATAAAAAGGAACTGACACGTTTCTACCACTGGCAATGGCTTTACCATCACCAGCAGTGGTGCAAGTATCACTACCAATACCCACTCCCAGCTCCGCAGAGCGGGAGCTAACAATTCAGCTAGCGCTCCACATATGGTCTACAAGTGATCCACACACCATGATTTGTGAATCCCTGTCATGGAATACTGACTGGCTGAGAGGCAACAGTGGTGCAAACAGAATTGTCCAGTTAGGACAGTACAATTCAGGTGCAAGAAATTCTCAGCTGCATGACATTTTTATCCAGACACTGGTAGCACAGTATTACCATAAGCAAGTCTATTGCTTTGAACCATTTCAGGGCTGTTCTCATGTTCTGGTGTAGAAGGTATTCCAACAATGTGATCAAGATCATCCATTAAAAGAATGGATGGCTGTCTCCATGCTGCCTCTAAAAAAGCTTCTTCCACATTTTTCCTTATGTTTCCTAATCTTTTTCCTAAAACAAAAACACAATCTTAGTGACAAAACAGATCAGGAAAAAAACCCAACAACCCCTCCCCGACTTTGACTTACATCTTGCTCAGGTAGTACGCAAATGTTTGGATTAATCTAGCTTAACTTTATTCCTAGAAATCTGGATTTCTAGTTGAAACTGGTGTCTACAGTCCATAAAGAAAGGAGGCCACATCTTCCAACAATTCTTCTGCACCTCAGAAGGTCCCACCTGTCCTAAAATGGGATTAATCACCTTTCACTAATCACTGGAAGAGCCTAGAGGCCTAAATTCTAGATAGTTAAAAGCAGAATGGCTCTCTGAATTAGCTGCTAAAGAGTTCCTCAGTTGGAGGGATGTTTCAGTTGTTAGAGAGAAGGACCTAGCTCTTTACCAGTCTTTCACTTTTTCCTCTGGAGCAGGGATCTTTAGTAGGGGCTGTAAAAGAGTAAAGGAGTAAAGCCATGCAATATTAGGTCTCTGTTTATTAATAAATAAATAAATAAATAAATGCCAAATGAACAGTTGAGTATTCTCTGGCTCTGCAACACCAAGGTTATAGGGGAAAGTCCTGTAAAGGAAAAAGTAAAAAAGGCCTCTTCTGTCCTCCTCCATCTTTGGTGCAACACACTTATTTTGAACTCACAAAATCTAAGTGTTCACCTTATCATCATGTGTTCATCATCACCATCATCTATAATCCTGACTATTAGATGAATATTGCTGGCATACGTTATGTTAGTAAATATGCCATTATAAAGTTTCAGCTTGCTGTTTGATCCTTCTTTTTGTCATCCTTTCACTGGGTAACATAGGTATTCTTTAATATTTAAGATTTGTTAACATAACAGTTGCTCCAGCTAGCACAGCTGAAAAAACCTACACGGTTCAACTTGCAACTTGTTCCTCTTTTGTAACAATTAGGAATAAACATAGCAAAGATAGTTTGAATTTGGTGGTGGTGGTGTGGGGGACAAAATCTGGTAAAGCATGAAATAAGTACATTTATAGTAGGTATATTTTCATTATGTTTTTTAACTTAAAGATGCTCATTGCAGAGCATCACATTTCCTTGTGAAAATAATAAACCTGGAAAAATTATTCAGACAGATCAAATATGATAATGTCATAATTATGCTTCATCACATAGCAAATGTTTGAGAATGAAAGAATATTATCATACCTCTTAAAGCTTTACAGTCAATTACTTCGACATGAGCATCCAGTCTATCAAATGCTTCTTTGCAGATGGCCTTTGCTAATGTTGACTTTCCACTTCCCTACAAAATGAAAAGTTACAGGTTAATGAAAAGTAACAGAACTATTTCCTTCTATTTCTGGGAACTTCTTGTCATAGCATGCACAAGTTAACAAGCTGGGAAAGCTGTACATACGCTGATTTCTTTTCCTCATCAAAAGTACATACACATATATATAATAATATGTTAATATTTCATGTATATATAAAGCCATTTTTTCTGTCTGTCTGTCTCTCTCTAAAAATAATCATTATATAATATAATCATGTACTAATGAGTTAGCTCCATCCAGTTAACTGCTCTTTTTTCAGCACTATTCTTTAATTCTATAGAATTTGCATGGTATTGGGGAAAAAAAACAGTTTTGTAACTACAGAAAAAAAAAATTGGGAGGGTTTGCAAGTAGAGAGTAGTAAACCCTGTACCTTTCCTCCTGTGAGAAGTACTCCTCCATTTCGCAGTCCCACAGCGATAGCAGCCAGCTTTTGAGATAAAGGACGACCCAAAAGGCTGTGGCTTATGTGTTCAAAGGAAGATGTTCCTAATTTGTCCACTCCTCTGCAGAGCAAATAAAACATCAAACAGTCTGTGGAAGCATCAGTACACATAACCTAAGTAGTAATAGCTTGCAGTATAGTGAGATTTCAGTGTTGACACAATGTAAAGTACTTTGTTTTAAAGAAAAAGGTATAGACAATTCAATTTGAAGAGACAGCACTTTTATTGTGCAATAGGGACACATAAGGGGCACAGACAGACACTGCAGAACATCCCCATCATGAAAGGGTTATCAAGTCATTCTACACGACCCTGACATGAGCTATATTTCAGAAGACAGAGCTAACTTCAGCTTTTCAGTGCTTAAGCTATTAGAGTGTTTGAGTAACAACTTACTAAGGAATGTAACAAACAGGTAAGCATGGAACAAACCTGGGTCAGAAAATTTCTCAGCCTGGTTAAGAAATAAAGCAGCACATAGTTCATATGAAGACATCCTTAATTCTTCACTTGTCCTAAATCTTTGTAATTTTTGACACAACAATGCTCATTTAAGGTCCACAAACTGCAAAGCTATCAGTTTTGTATTCCAACTTGAAACAAAGTATGTTGTTCCATGAGAAATGGAATGAATGAGTGAAGCCTGGTTTCTAACATCCCCTGCCCACCTCTGCAACACTAACCCCACATCAGTCCTCATTGCCTCTTCAGTGTAATATCCTCAGTTGCCTTTCACGAGCCCCACAGCACACTACCATAACACTCCAAGTCTCATGTGTCCCCTCTTCCCCATCCCTGTCTCAGGCTTGCTACACAGTACCACTATTTTTCCTTATACTAACGAAAACTGCTCTTCATATCACTGAGTTACTGGCCGGGAAAGAGCCGGCATGTCCTACGGCTATTTCCAAACTATACCTCTGCCACTGGCTATCTAGCAGGATAATCAGAAAGCAGCTGTTGAACTTACATTATGTCCTTTTTACCAGTGGAGATAGTATTCTGAATTTCTCTCCTCTACCTGACAGCTTTGATAAAGCTTGTAGGAGTTTAATTTCTCTGAGACACATACCCATCTATTAAACCTATTGACTAGTTTTAACCAAATTTAAGTTATTGTGGGAAGGGGATTGACAAGCTACTGCATTTCTTAAGTTTTGCTTCATTTGAAAATCCCAGCTAAAAACCTCCCCAACAATCCCAGTATTCCATAATACCACATAGCGATCTCTTGTTTCACACCACTTAAAAGCACATCATGAGCCAGCGAACTATTTCTTTGAAACTTATGCAATTCTGAGACATCATATCCTATTGTCAAACACTGAACGTTCTAGCACATGAATAGCATCAGTCATGTGAAGTTTTCTATTCACTTCAGCAAGCCTAATCAGAAGACAAAATTAAGCACCTACATACTCAATTAAAGGACAAACTCCGAGTGACAGAAGTTAAGAAGATACCTAAAGATGCAGAGTTTAAGATCTGGCTTAGTTTTCCAAAAATGTGCATTTTCACCAAGTTCTTTTTCATTCCCATTCCCTCTCGTATTTTCTACTATGAAAATGTCTTACCCAAGATGGTTTAGTCTGTGATACAGACAGTTCCTGTCTGTATCACACATAGCTGGTTGGCTGTCACCATCAGCTTTTCTAGTCAGAGGATGTAAAAGAACCTACGACAAAGGAAAAAATTACTTTTCATTAACAGTAACTTGAGAAGAAAAAAGGGGTATAGAAATAACTAGCACTTTTTGTTTTGGAATCTGTATGAAGAAAATGCTGCATGTGTGCTTTGCTGAAGCTCAATTTGCTTGAAAGAAAGATGCATAGATATAACTATCTTCAAAATACAGTCCAATTCTTATAATGATGTAGCAAGCCATGATTAGATGTTAAGCAAAGTGCTGTTTACCCCAGTGCTGATTGCCCAAGATTATGCAGCTCCCTATCTGTAGGTACTTTTTCCTTACACTGTGCCCCTCCTCTGCTGTGTTGGCACAGGCACTTATGAGGAAAGGAAGTGAATCACATCAGGAAACTGATCTGAGGGAAAAGTGACCTGGCAAAATATCTGTTTTTTTTCCGACACAAGTTAATTTTTCAGTTTAGTTCACCAGGGAGCTAATATGAAAAGCTGGGCTGGCAAACAGGGCTAACAGAGGGGTTTGCAGATAGGAACAGGCTGGTAGGAGATGCTTAAAGTTGGCACTGCTACTAAGAAATGCATATTGCCCTTTCATCTTAGTACTAGTCACTAGCATGATGTATCCTTTGTAGAAGTTTTCTTGCACTTCTGTATTACCAATAAAATAAGGCTCTTGCTTTACTTTTGTTGAACAGGAATCTTAATTTTGCAGAGAAATTCTATTCTGAACACTCAAAAAAGGCACCTTCATTCTCTGCTAAAATTTAATTGCATCAATTTAAAAGAGAAAAAATGTTATCCCACTACAATAACCATAACCCTGGAGTCATGGGTTCAACTAGAATTATGAATGGAATCAGTAAACCTAGTATTAAATAGAAATACTTATTCTTCTGAGAAAGGAAAAATTGAAGAGACAGGACAAAGAAACTGTATAAAAAAAAGGTAGTATGAGCTTGGTAGGCTTGGATGGAGGCTACGCTTCATCTCTGACAGAACAAGCCACTGTTCTTGCCAGACACATTGTGATTTTACAGTGGTTTATGTATCAAGGGAAAAAACAACCAAGTATGACGACAGGCTATTCAAACTTGCACAGAAGTGACTTTACTCTAATTGATTTTACTGAGAGTTTGATACAGACTATGAAAGTCAGTGACTGGCCTGGCATGCAAGGAATCTCACTAGTACCTCATGCTACAAAATAACACAGAGAATACAGATATAATTTAATGAACAGACTGACATTATTTTAAAACCAACATGCATTATATATAATCCAATATATTTTTAATCAAATGTAACAATTTAAGTTACTTGATACCTGATATTATGTGATATTTACTTGTATATTTGTCCTTTGCAGCAAACTGGGACTCAGTATAAAAATATTCTCAGATTTATTTTCTTCAGTGTGAGTAGAACGTAATACACTAAGGACAAACTCCTCCATGCCTGTAGAAACACAAATGAACAAGTTAAAACACCAAATAAATTAAATTCTTATTCCTCGTAAGAGCCACCAGAGTAATATATTTTGAAATGCTAAAAGATAATCTGAAATTAAAGAATAAAAAGCTTAACCATTATTATAGCATAATTCACACTCACAATTTCAGTGAAAAGAGATATCTGTTAAATTAAATGGTATATACAGAGATTTAAAGAAGGTACATTGCCTAAGTAATTCCATAATGGTCAGATAAGACAGCTACAATAACAGCAGAAGACAGTGTTATTCTTACTTTCTTTAACAGCGAGATGTATACAGTCTGTGCTCGTCATTATCCAGGGAAGATCATCAGTAGTAGAATTTTGCAGCCACGAACTGAAAGCAGATTTAACATCATCTTCATGTATATCTTTATGCTAAATGGAAAAAAGAGAAAGAGGGAAGCAAAACAAAACAAGGTGTTAGTCAGCAAAACTTTCTTTCTATGCATAGGGCATTTGCTTCTCTTACGGTAGCAGAGAGACGGAAGAAGCTCTAACAGCTTTACTCTTTTAGAAAACATCTTGCCAACAATCCCCATTTCTGCCAAAGCTTTTCTACAGAAAGTACTTGTCTAACGCTTGCTACAGCAACAGCTGAATCTTCCACCATCTTTAAAGATTTTATCTTTGCAACACTGATGTGAGACAAGAGATGTTTTTATTCGTGTTTTACTCATCTGTATTACCAGATCCAAGAGCACTGCTCAGCTCCTGGGTCAGAAAGAGCACCCAAGGATGCACTGATAGCGCCCAAGGTGTACTCTGGGTGCTCACTACACCCCTCTCTTCCCTGTACACCCCGCTTCCTACGCAAAGAACATGGGTCTCATCTGGATCAGAGGACACTGACAACAAACTTCAGCAGGTAAGCAAACAGATCAAACGTCTTGGCCCACAGAGCTAGAGCATTTACCTTTCCTCAGTCCCTAATCACAGAAACATAATTCCTGTCTAAAAGGGGGGGGGGGAGTCAACTGAGATCATGGAAGCAGTGTTCAGAAAGGACAGTGAAAGATGCTGTCGGATTTCTTCCCATTTTTGTCTGTTTTTTCCAAGAACTACAAACATTTGAATCGGAAAGGAAAAGAAGGAAGAATTATGCATTTAATACACATAAAAGCACACAACTATTCCACAAGATTTCAGCAAATTACTTTCAGAATACTTAACTCTGAGATTAAAAAAAAAAGGACATTTGAACATTCACTGGAGATACCAAAACAAAATAAAATAATATCAGGGATAAAGAACTGATTATGCATAAACCCTGCAATGATGGGAAATGCTGTAATTAAAACTTTGAGGAGCAGCTAATATGGCAAATAATCAGGCCAGTGTCACAGTAAAACAAGCATACTGTGTGTTATGAAGAAATATATCATGCAACAGCTACACCTTTCAGCCTGTGAGAACTGGATGTTCTTTTTGGCACAAATTCCCACTCAGAGGATTGGATGTGTGTCACTTACAGGAGATGGAAGGGATTTATATAAGTCTAGAAAATTAATTTTTTAGCATGAGAAAAAAAAAGAAATGTTGGCATTAAAAGGAAGTCAAAACCTAAATAGCACATAAAAAATGATCATATCTCAACTGTCTTATTTTTTTTAAAGGAATTCCACTGGGCACTATAATGTTTGAAGAGCATAAGGATGTCTTCTCCTAGAAGACTTGAAATTGATGTCTCAACTTTAGGATTTTCTCTTTTCATCTTTATAGGTTTAAATTTATACCCTTAAAATTTGCTAGGTTGGAGCCACTATATCTTAGATGAGGATCCGGTGCAAAAATACTGTTGACACCTCCTATTTGGCAGCAATTGTTTACATTTGAGACCTTACTGGAGACCTGATCAAACAGCAAATGCATCTTCTGCCATATCAATGACAACATGTTAAAAAGGATACTAACATCGTCAAGGAGAAACAAGAAAGACAACAGAAATTTTCACAATTTGAGAATACATGGAGATCCACTGATTTAACAGGTACTAGACAGCATTCCTCTGATAGCTTGAGGAGAGCAGGAGTCAAGATTCAGAAGTTTTATCCCCTACACTCTGTGACACCTCTGTCACTTCTACTATACAGAAAAATCATTATACGATAACATGCCAAACTTATTAAAATGTTTACCAAAAGCAAAACGAAGTTCAGTGGGTTGATGTTAACAGCATCAGTGACTGAAATACAAAATAGTACTACTAGCTAAACCTTGTTTAAATAGCTCACAGCATTTTCTTAATTTAAATGACTTACATAGTAAAAAGAAAAAGTAATTATTCAGAAAAGAAATTCCTTTGGGGTGATGTACACTTCAAATATTAGCCATATATAGTAATAACTTCCAAACTATCACCTAACAAGTACAAAACAAACCAACATTGGGAAAGAACTCTTGACCAGAGCAACATTATCATTTTTTCATATATGAACAAGTGTGTGACCAAGAACATCAACTCACTAAGTTCTGTTTGGGTTGCAGTGCAAGAGATGTGGGAATTTCAGGAATAGAGTCTACTGACTTAATTCGGACTGCTGAATGCATTTCTATATGTAGTTTCTTTCTCAGACCATCTGGAATCTGCAATAGTTAAAATAAAAGCAAAGAGAAACGAAATATCAGAAAATAAAATAGTTTCATTGCATAACATTGCGTACATAGTATAATTTCAGTTTCTTTGTCACTAACAGAACCTCTACATTTGATTACAGATATGATTTCTTTGTTGTAATCTGCAAAAGAATTTAAAAGGAAACCATAAAATTGATGGAGGTATTCAAATCTTCTTCTCATGGACACTTCTTATTGCCTTTTATCCTGTTTGTAAAAATGATCACTATAGCTGACCATCCATTAACTTAAAAAAAAAAAGAATTAAGGTTATAATGTCGTAAAAATACTTTTAGGGAAAGAAAAAAAATCAAAAATACTCAACTCTTCTATTTTCATTCACTGATTAATTTTACATGGGCAGGTAAATATAATTAGCCCATTATACAAATCAGAAATAAGCACATCTGTGGCACAAAGAAATCCACTTTTCCTAAATTCTACCAGCCAATTTGTCCTTGTAAAAAAGAAAATACTTTTCAAATATCCTATCTTATTTTAAATATATTTCCAAATTGAGAACACCTCAGAAGTGTCTATTAAGTCTGAAAAATTTTATGATTGCTGGCACTTGGAAAGTTGTGCATCTCCAAAGATTTAGTGGTAAAGACTGTTTGCTCTCATTCTCAACAACAAAAAAGCGAACATTGAGAAGTAGACCTCAGAAGCTATCACATCAAAACATTCAAATGGTGATTTGAGGGTTGTTTTTTTTTTCCTGCTCTTGTTGATCTAGCACATGCTTCCAGGAAAGCAAGAACAAAAGCAGGCTGTAATTCCATCAGAACAAGCCGAAATATCAGTGTCTGCCAAGTGGGACTTGTGCCACTTTCCAAAGTACTGTATAAAGACTAAAAGAGCCAACTAGAAATTCCTAGTAAGGGCTCAGTTTAAATTATCTAAATACAAGTTATTTGATATTAATTAAAACATTTTAAAGATTTATTTTAATGAAAGCTTAAAGAGTATGTAAAAGCATTTGCAAACATCATGTAACACTAGGATATGTGATCCTATTACTTTATATTTTGATGACAGCTAGCGTCCAAAACATACTTTAAAGTGGTATCTGATGCAAAGTGTACCTTATTATACAATAATGAATGAATATAAATAGATATTTTCCTGTCCTCACAAACACAGTGACTGCCAATAGGTTTTGAAGCAAGCATGGACACCCTCCAGAAACACTGAAGAACTTTCCCCCAGAATGCCAGAGGTGCAGAAACCCAGAGTACACGGTATATTTCAAAGGGTGATGGCAAGTAAGAAGCAGCCCAGAAAGAGAAAACTTAGCACAGCATAGCTCTACTAAATATGATTGGATTCTGGCATGATCTACTTGAGAGCTTAACACAAAGCCTGTATCCTAAAATTACATGTTAACTAGCCAATTTCACTATTATCCCGCAAGAAAATATCTGATAAAAAGCCCTAAAGATAGTATGTTCAAACTGACCCAAACTCTTCCAACATGTAGGGCTTCCCCACTGTTGCCATACTTTACGACACTCTTTAGATCTTCAAATCCATTCCAAACAATCTGAACAACAGACCCCTCACCGGATGCTTGACTGCTACTAGAACGACGTTTGTCTTGTGTGCTAGTTGTATGTTTTTGTTTTTCAAATGGCAGATTTTGCTTAGCTTCTTGATGACACTGTCTTGGGGAGAGCAGCTCACTAATTTTCCCATAAGAGACTACAGCATTTGGCTCCAGATCAACAAACTCTAAATTCCATGGAAAAACATGAACAGCATTGCATTTCAGGAATGCATGGGTGGCTGATATGTTCTGTATGCTCGGCGGCTGGGAATGACATACTCTAAAAATGGAATCCATGTGAATTAAATTCAGCAGCTTGTCTTTGAAGGTTTTCATTTCATCTTTATCAGACAGAGTCTTTTGTTTCTGCTCCGATGTGCGAGAGAAAATGCTCCCTATGAAATCCCAAATATTTGGCAGAACATTTGAGCCACGCGTCAGGTTTGCATCTTCCTTACTCTGTTCAGGGACTCCTGACTTTAAGTGAGGTTGCTTGGCGAATGGCTCCTTCATTGTTTCTTCTTGGCCCAAGCTATTTTTCACAAATCTTTTGAGCAAAGCGTCACTTTCTGTGGAAGGCATACTGGTGAGATTTTCTTCAAGTTGGCGTGTTTTGGGGCATATCAAAAGTTCCGTGCGAGGTTCTAATCTCCCATAAGGGGCAGCTGGCATAAGTGCACCTGAATACAAACAAAACATATGAATGAATATATCCACTCTTGCAAAACAGCTCTCTCAAAGTGCCACAAAACCCTTCATTGTTGCTTACCAATTTTGATGTAAATGTGAGTGTGCTGTTCAACCCACACAGGGAAGATGGCTTTTGGAAATACTATTCGAATCTGGTCAAGAAGGTGTTTTTCAAGAGAAGAAGCGTGCAGTTCCTAAGAAAATTTAGTATCATTAGAAATGAAATCCTTCATATATATTTAAGATTTGTTTGAAGATAAAAACTCTATGTCTCTTTCTAATATACCATTTGAAATACAAAATACTATGAAAAACCCACGACATTTATTGTTTCCTTAGGGGAGGTAAAGAACAGGGGATTGTACTGGAAACTACATATGCCTACAATCTTTTATCTGTAAGGAAGAGGATGTGAACAACAAAGAGTTTTATTACCAGTATTTCCCAATCATCTGCTGAGAGTGGTTCCACTTCTACCTGCTGACAGGAAGAGACGTGCGAACAGGGTTCAAGGAATACCTGACAAAAAGTAAAACCATTTTGATGCATTTAACTCCTTCTTTTTAAATAAATAAATAAAAATCCATCTTTAACTCAGCCAGACAACTGAGATCTCCTTCATTATATGTTTTCATTACTTTGAACATACATCATCTTAATGACACTAGCTAAGCTTATCAGCAGAGGATGAAATTTCAGTGTATTGGAAATGGACTGCATTGGGTATGCTTGGCACTTTGATGCACCATGAACACAAGTGCATCAGGAACTTTATCAGCTGATATAAAACAATCAATTTTAAAGCATTTTGATCACATAAGCTTCTTCAGATTTTTATTAGTTTTAAAAAAGGTACATCACTCTAGAAAAATTCATCCAATTGGGCACAAATTTACATAAGGCAGAAATAGCTGAAGAAACGGGGGGCGGGGGGCACAGGGAACAAGCTCTTTTATCAGTGGGTTCACAGAAAGCATCCCCAATTCCACAAATCAGCTAATAGCTTTAAGGTCCTGTGTATCAGGAAGAATGATAGAAGCTGTTGTGGCTTAGGGAAAATAGGTCTTTTCAGAGTGCCTTAAATACATATTTCAAAAGCTAATTTTACCAAAGGTTCCATTTGGCAGAAAATAACAATTTTCAAACAATATCATGCCATACATTTTTAAATAAACTTAAATAAACTTCTCCCAATATAAATATCTCTAGTTACCTGTCCTCTGAGAAATATTTATTTCGAATCAGATTTTATAAAAGTAACAACTAATTTTAAATTCCTGTGGGTCCTCAAGTTGGAAGCAAAAGTTATGAGGAAATACGTTCTCCCCAACGTGGTAAAAAAAGAGCATATAATTATGAAACACATCAAACATGCACTTTCTGAAGTTAAAAAGATGGTGAAACTACCTAATTGTTCATTCAACTGTACAGATGATTATTTCCTGGCAACTTATTTTATCAACTTTTTTTTCTGTTGAAGGCTATTAATTGTTAGAACAGAAAAGGCCAGTTACCTTGCCACTGAGCTGGCAAATCTTATAGTTCTGCAAATAGACACAGCATTTCTAGAGAGTAAGTATTAAAAAAAAAAAAAAAAAGTAAACATGCTAATGTAATACACTGCTTTGAGCCATGTCCTCTGATGTGGTTTGTTCTGCTGAATAAAATTTACCACATAATAGAATATGCATATATGAATATATGATGCAATAACATTGTATGGAATAGTACATCTCTACATCCATTGATTTAACTCTCTACCTATTAAGATAAAAAAAATCTTGGACGCTGAAATGTTAACAGTCCCATGACAGATATCTTTGGCTGTCTCCTGGGAAACTGTCCAACTTCTTTACACTAAGAGAATCATTTAAACAAGAAGTTGAACACACTGTCCAAGCATAAGAAAATAGCAGGCCCAATTAAATAAATATTCAAAGAAAGAGGACATGGGGATATATGATGAAGGGGGGATAAGAGGGGGACAATTCAAACACAATATAAGTCAAACAAGAAGAAATACAGAGTAAGTCAATAATTATTTAAAAATGACAGGAATTCCAGGCAGAATATTTTTATGAAAGAATTCCCAACTTATTTAACTGCTTCAAAGTATGTTTTCCTAAAAATAATGTCACTACAGAAGGGCTCCAACCCTGGAAAAACCTACCCACAAGCCTATCCTTACATCATTTAGGATTTTACAAGGATTTTATGAAGAAATCTTTTCATGGTTAAGACATGTTTCATGAAGGCGAACTTTTCTTATATGACAGATATTAATGAAGTAACTTGGAGCTGAGTGAACACACGAAACAAGGTGCCAACTCATAGTTAACTTGTAAATCATTATCCTTCAGGGATCTTGCATTATACTCTCCGTACTTAAAAAAAAAAAAAAAAAAAAAAAGGAGAGAGAGATTTTGCATTTCAAACCTGTTCTCCATCTGTAATGCCAAGTTTCTCTGCTAATTGTCTGTTAATCTCTGCAATATTTTCACGCTGGTAACCTCGATGCCTGATTTCCATCCAGCTCAAAAATACAGGCTGATGACCACCGGAAACTTTCACAGCTTGGCCCTATTAGTTTCAGAGAAATAAAATAAATTAGTATCAAACAACTTAAATAAAATTATTATTATTCAAACTAAAGCACATATTTGATTAGAGAGTTGAAAGGAATTCAAAATATTTTCTGGCTTTTATAGGCCCAATTTTAATGAATATTCCAAAACTATAATATACAATGTTTACAACAGGTCTATCAATGGTAATAGAAAATTTTTGGTCCTGGTGGACTGACCAATTTCTTCACCATCAAGACTTTCCTCAGAACTCTTCTCCCTGTTACTGATCTGCACAACTTTCAACACAGAATTTCCTGTTGGTGTCAATGTTTAAACAGCTTTCAATGTTTATAGTCTATTTTTAAGTATATCCTCTTCCCTTTTTCTGCATAATAATCTATCAACCAAATATCCCACAGAAATGTATAATTACACATTTCTATTTCTCATATGGGGGAATAAATGTGTATATGATTAAGTTTCACATGCACTTTAATACATTCAATGTGGACTTTAAGAGTGTATTCATGAGCTGGGAAATATTTTTTTAAAATGTTATATTGACTTTGCTCAGATTATTGCATAAATAAGTAAGCCCACTTACTTTACATGTGTGTTTGAGAAATTAAGGTCATAAAAAAATTACAACCATATTTGATATAAATGATTCATTAACAAAATACACCAGTTAAAGTAAAATGCAAGTTACATTTCTATGCATAATGGTGCAAACAGAATTGAAATATCATTAAAGATTAAGGCATTCAAAGTCAAAATTTAGTATACTAAAATCTCAGACAGGTTTGAGCACCTATAGTCAAAGATTTATTGGTCTCATCAAGCTACAGACACTCATAACAGTTTTGATGGAATACAGAAAAGAAGTAATTATGTCTGAAGAAAAAGTAGGGAGCATGAAAATGGACAATTATTACACGTTAACAAAAACAGACATCACTGCAACTCTGGGATCATTTCTTGCTTTCCAGAATGTCTTCAGTAATCCTTTGTAGTAATTTCTTAATCACTTTGCAGTACTCTCTGTTACTGCATTACAAGCTCACAAATCACGCAAGCTCAGACCCAAGCGCTAGAGCTCTTTCAGAGCCCCTCTCAGATGCCTCCTTTCCAAACTGAAGAATTTTACTATATTCATTCAAATTCTGTATAAAGAAAGACTGTATCCTGCATTGTATCATTCTCGCTGCCATTTTCTGTATTTTTTTCAAAAATGACTTATCTTTATACATCCAAGTGACCTGGACAACAAACTGCTTACAATTTGGATACACCACAGATTTTCATGTTAACATAGTGATGTCTTCTGGTCTGTTCTCAACTTGTATCCTAAAAATTTCAAATATTATTTGACTTTTTAGTAACTTTTGAAAAGTTTGAGGACATTTTCAAAAGTTTGAGGACATTTTCATTTCTGTAAGAAGAACACATGATGAAATAGACAAAAACCCTGGCACAAAGCCGTGGATCACTAGACACGTTAACAACAGGCCACGGCACGACCAGATAGCAGTGATACGAAGCGTGAGTTACGCGCTACTACACAAAACCACGGGCCTGATCTTAAACGCTATTTCACATGTCCCTAGTCCTGTCCATAGGAGGGGGCAGCAACAGCTGCCCGAGGCCTGGCACCCGGTGCCTGCCAGGCCTGGTGGCGCTGCTCAGGGCAACCTGCGACAAGGCAGCTGCCAGGGGAGAGATGATGTCAGCAGTGATGGGAGACAGGGCTGCGTATCACTGTGGCAACGGGATGCCGGGGGGGGGGAAGGGTTGCTCTCCCATAATCCTCTCCGCCCGGGCCACGAGTGGAGCCTGCCCGGTACCTGCTGCAGGCGGAGGTGGGAGGCCAGCACGGGCGGCAGGTGCAGGAAGCAGTCCCGGGTCCCGCTGAGGACCACCGTCACCGCGGCGACTCCAGCTCCGCCTCCGCCGGGGTTGCCGCTGCCCCACATCCTGGCGGGCGGGTCCCGCCGCCGGGCGCCCGCTCCGCCCTAGCGCTCCGTGAGGAGAGCGGGCAGGCTAGGCCTCCGCGAGACCCCTCCCCCCCGCCACCCCCGAGACAATGGTATGACCCACAGCCAGCCAACGGGGACGCGGCATATACCCATTCCCTCCTTCTGATTGGCTCCTCAATCGAGGGCTTCAGCTCGTTCTGTCTGCTTGTCGATACCGTCACTCTCCTCCTGGTCGGAGCCAATGAAAATAAGGCAGTTGTTCTGTCTGATTGGCCACGCTCTCGGGGAGCGGCTAGAGCTGCCTCCGTAGGGCGCGGTGGCCGATGGGAAGATGGCGGCGGCCGGCGGCCCTCTGGGGGATGCTTGCAGGCATCACGCGCAGTTGGGGGCCTGCGAGTCGCGCGCCAAGTACCGCGAGGGGCGGAGGCCGCGCGCTGTGAAGGTGGGGCGGCCTCGGTCTCGGGCCCGGCTCGGCAGCGCTGGCGGCGGGCAGGCCGGCGCGGCGCGGGGAGGCGGCTGTGGCTGCTGCTGCTCGGGGGAACGGCGGGCCTGCGTCTAGGGAGCTCCTCAGCGGGAGCGTCCCAGCCCCCGGGCTGCTCTTTTGTGTCGCTTTTTGGTGCTGGTCTCAGTTCAGGGCCTTTGTTCCGTTCTTCTTCTCTCCCGTGTTGCTGAGGCGCATCTGTGTGCCGGCTCCAATGAGGTTTATAGCGCTCGTAGCGTGAGAGTGTCCCGTAGCAGGTATCTGCATCGCAAAAGTCGGCCTTTCTTCATACCTTCTGTGGAGAGGAAGTGGCTCTTTCAGCTAAGTGCTTGCTGACTTTGCCATCTGAGCCCCTTTTGGAGAAGTTTATCTCTGATTCTTGAGACATACCATGTGCTTTGGCAGTTTCCACGTCCTGATGACCTTGTATTGCCATCTGCTTTCAGTGTCCTGTGTTGTGCCTGGAGCACACAGCTGTGCAGTATGCGTGGCCCCTGACCTGGAGGGTTTGCAGCCTTAGCATGTTTCCTGTTTGTGCACAAAAGCAGTAGGCACTAGCAGGAGTTGCTGCATTTGAGCCTGGTAAATCTAGTAACCCCCAAATTGTACCTTGTAAATTAGTCGGTTAGAAACGCACATGCCACAAGTAGCCCAGTTTTATGCAAAACATAAAACAAAAACGATTAAGTGGGGTGTAAAGAAACTTCTGAAGCTGCATGTTACAGTTATTAGCTAACACATTTGGGTACACATCATTGAACTCAGTATGACTCCTTACATGCACAAGGCTGTTCTTGTATTTATGCAGTCATGCCCAACTGCTCCTGGTAAGGTTCAGGGAAGGGCAGACATTGTGGTCTCTTCCTGTTGCATAGCAAAAATTTCTCATTACACCAGCATTTTGAAAGAATGCTGTATTTGCTTTCTGTGTGTGCAGTTAACATACTGTGTACAGTACAGGTATGTTTTAGGGCTGACTTGGGAAAGAGAATGGCTAGGAATAAGCTGCTGTCACAAGAACAATTTTTGCAATGTATTCACAGAGGATACCTTTTTATGATGGCAGTTTGAGAGCTGGTTTCCTGAGTAGTTCTCCCTGGTCCTGCATTTGCTGGCTTTTTCAAAAGATGTGCATCTCATGCAGTCTAAATGTTTTTTAACAAATTCATAATGATTTTTTAAGATCTTATAATAACCCACCTGTTCTACAAAGACTGAGCTGTCACAGAGCTTTCCTTGGATTTTTCTGTCCTGTGTTATGCTACAGTCATTATGCAAAGTAGAAAGGAATTTCTACTAACCTGCCAGGGGAAAACATTGCTGCTTTCAGCATCTTATTTGTATTTGTCTCTCTTAAAAATGTATCCTGTTTGATCACTGTAGCAGAGACAGCTCTGCACACACATGATGTGCCCCAAGGAAACACAATATTTTCTCCCTGCTTTGCCTGCATTGCCTCTTTGCTTTGTGAGCAAGAAGGATTTTACAGGATTTGTTCTTTATTTTGACAGTGCCTCATACTAACTGGCTACTATTCAGTCTTGCAAGGAAATCTAGAGAGTTGGAGTACTGCTGTTTGTTGAATAAAACTTATGACCTGGTGGAGAATGTGTCAACTTAAATTTGCGTTCTACTTTTGAGTAATAGGATGGAGTTTGGTCCCTCTCAGTGATGAAGAGGTCCTGCAAAACTGTGCACTTATATTTTTGCTAAGGTCCTGGCTTACTGCTTATGCCAGAGTCCAAAGTCTAAACAGAGCCCAGAGGATTTTCAGTGTTCTGAGAGGATCTGAGGAGCAACAGACAATGTAGAGAAAATTCCTGGAATTGTTAGTTTTGTACTAAAATAAGAATATGAACACTTTAAAATACTGTGTTGTGTTCTTTCAGGTTTACACTATCAACTTGGAATCTCGTTATTTACTAATACAAGGAGTTCCCGCGTTAGGTGTTATGAAGGAATTAGTTGAACAATTTGCATTATATGGTGCCATTGATGAGTATCATGCTCTAGATGAATATCCAGCAGAGCAGTTTACTGAAGTTTATCTTATAAAATTCCAAAAACTGCAATGTGCAAGGTACGGTACAGGGCAATATCTGCCTTTTGTCTTACTTTTACACCCTAATTATTTGTAATCTGTTAAGATTCTAGAGAGTTGAAGTGACAGTCTTGCTTTTGCTAATGCAATTTAATTTCCTTCAGGGTGGCCAAGAAAAAAATGGATGAACGAAGTTTCTTTGGTAGTTTGCTACATGTGTGCTATGCTCCAGAATTTGAAACAGTCCAAGAGACTAGGGAGAAGTTGCAGGATAGAAGAAAGTATATAGCAAAAGCAACAAATCAAAGAGGTTTGTAATTAATTTCCTATAGATTTAACATACCATTTCAGTGGTGGGTAGGTTAAAAGTGCCCACAATAAAAGAAAATACTTTGTGTTCAACTGTTTTAAAGATGCATTTTAAATATGCTAGTGGCAGAACAGAGACATCTTTCAATATTTAGAGGGCTGTATGTTTCTGAAGCAATTTTTAGTCTTTGGTTGATACAAAAATAAAAAATGCACAACTTTTAATACTCCATTGTTTCATTCCCTTTCCATTTTTTACTCTAAGTGTTATCAGAAATTTCTAACACTGGTCAAGAAATTTGAGGTCATCTTTTCACCATCTTTTTGTTCCAACTTATTCAGGCACACCAAAAGGAAAAAAGTTTTATAAGGTGACCACACCCAGAAGCTTTTTACAAAAAACTTCTTCAGCCTATGTATTGGCACTGGAGGAAGGCTGAAAATGGACTGGGTTTACAGGCAGTGGGGCTGCAACACTGTAGAGTTCCCAGGCAGCACTTAAGCATGGGCAAGCTATGAAATACACAAATTGCAGAGCACAGGCTTCTCCTTTCTTGTGCTTTTATACTTTGATATAATTTTTAATTATATGATATTTAAAAGGAGTTAAAATCACTAATTTTTAACATCACAACACATAATTTCTGATGTTTCAAAACACAGGCTATCCTTCTTGGAATCATAACTGGCAGTAAAAATCAGTGATTTTTAACATTAGAAATATTTTCATCATATTCTCAAAACTGCTGAAATACTTCTGCTCAGGCTTTCCTCATAAACAAGTAGAGAGACTAGGCTGAAAAACTTCAGTTTGAAAGGTGACACTTGGGGGGGGGGAAATCACTGAAAGGTGACTGGGAATGAAATATCACTGGTGCTGCTTCTAAAATTGTTGTGTATTAAATTGTTTTTCTTATGTGGTAGAGTTAGCAATGACATATAAAAAGAGTCAAGCTATGTTTTCTCGTTTTAAAGATCGCTTTCTTGCAAAGAAAGTAGAGGGGCCTAAGAAGATCATCTCAAAGAACTCAGAGTATGATTGTCAGCGAAATACATCAGAATCCTGTGCAGCTGGTAACTGGGATCCATCTCCTTGCTTTCCAAATTCTCACATGGTATCACAAAACAAAGGATACCCTTCTGGGAATCATAATCAGAGCCAGTTTATATTTCCCCAGAATGACAATAACTGTGCTGAAACTTCTGGGTACTTTGGTCAAAGCATGTCCTTAACTCAAAATGTACAACCAGGAGGACATACTCCACCAGTTTCTTCAATGCAGCAAAGAACAGTTCCAATTGATAATGGAATTGAGAGGTTTATGCCTCGTACAACTCATCTACAAGAACGTAAGAGGAGGAGAGAGGAAGGTAACAAATTTGCCCTCATGGGAACATATATGGACAGTACTGAAGTCATTATTGGTCCACAGCTACCGGAAGTACCTAAGGTGGATATGGATGATGATTCATTGAATACTTCAGCTACATTAATTCGAAATAAACTGAAGCAGGTATGGATTCTGAAGCTTCTGGTATTTTTCACTTTCAAACATATACATTCTGTGCTTGTTATCCATAAAGACCCTAAGATAACTTAATTTAGCATTTATCCAGTATTACCAGTTTATTTGGAACTTATAGCTAGTGCTTTGACTACTTAACTCTTTCATCATGCAGAATATTTCAGGCCATTCTACTCCCTACCTCTTACATCATTCCCAGTTTCCAAAAGTATAAATGTTAGTGCTTATAGCTTTGAAAATATCAGAGTATGGTCCTAAATGGTCCTTAGTAAATGACACTTTTTCACAGGGGGAGGCCTGATAACCTTGCAGGTAGTCCTGCTAACACTAGTGTAGTATTTGTATCTTGGATTTGATTGAAAAGGAGTGGAAAAACAAGTCAGAGTTGAATGTAATTTTGCTTGAACATTTGTTATGACATTAAAAGAATACAGAACTACAAATACTATGCTGATACATTTCAGAGTATAAAGCCTTTTGTGGAGGATGTTAATGAATCAGTTTACAAGTAAAACATTCTTGATGTAACTTTGTGTTTATATTAAGATATTAAGAGTTTTCTTGACTAGAACTAACTAGACTGATTTGAAAGAGAAAACCTCTGGTCAAATTGACTTAAAAAGTATGTTAAACTTTACTTTTTATCACCTCTCTCAATACTAGAGGTGTTTCAGTTTGTAATAGTCCATCACTGACTCTCTGAATTCAGTTTGTGGGATTAAAATACAAAATGGTATTGCTGACAGACTTGTATTTTCTGAGGGTTTCACCTCCTTTATCTTGTGTCTAATGCTGTCTGTGGTGGGTTTCTTTTCTCCCCTTTTCTACAGGAAATTTCAATACAAGTGTAACTACAATGATACAACCCTTCCAATACCAAAATACTGGATAGGTGACCTTACTCTAAAACTAACATAAAGACAGGATAGTTGCAGTTTACTAAGAGTAGATTTTTTCCTCCCCCCCCCCCCCCCCAATCTAGGTGGCAGCTTCTGTTTCAAGGACATCTGTGGAAAAGCCAAAGGATAGTTTAGCCAAGCCACTTGTAAAGCAAAGAAGAAGAATATAGATACTGCTGGCAGCATCTTCCTACAGTCTTCTTTAAAGGATAGTTTAAAAAATATATATATTTTTGGAATGTCAAAAATAAAATATTTTATATTGTATTTCAAAGCCATTCCCTGTTAAAATTGTATCTATTTTTTTTCCTGGAATGAATGAACAATTAGAGTAATCTGTTACTTGCATAGCTGTAGCAATCTTCTTCTGTGTGCTTCTCATGAAAGAACTGTATTTATATAATGTAAGCAGCCTCTATTTATTCAGTAGCTTTTACAGTAAAGGAACATTAAAATTTAGTAAGTTTTGAATTGTTCCTGCTTTTACTGTGTCAGGAAGAATCATTAAGAAAAAGAATTCTTACAACAGTATTCCACCAGTTGGTGCTACAGTTCATTAGTTTCCTGGAAAGTTTTCAGTTCAAATGCCATACTGCTCTGTTTAAAAAAAAAAAAAAAAAAAAAAAGTCAGTAACTAGAGGATTTAAGTTAGTCAGAAAATGGTGCTAAACTGAAACTTGTAAGCAAATAGAGTCCTCCTTAAACTTTAGGAGTATCTTAATTCCAATATTATTAAATTAGCGATGTCATCACTGAGAGATCAGTCAGAACATTCAAAGACATCATTACTCTCCAGTAGGAAAACTTGCAAATTACTACTTTTTTGGACCACAAGTTTACATATTTGTGTGTGCTTTAAGTCAAATGTCAAGAGTGGAAATGTTCTTGCTGTTCAGTTGTAGACCTGCCTGCGTTTTGTTCATGTGAAGCTCATAACTGAAATCTGTTTGTTACTTTTGGGGCTTGGAAGGATATGTAAATAGAGTTCTCCTTTATAATAATGAAATTAGAGACCCAGTAAATATGCAACAGTCGTGTAGGGTACAGAATAGAGACACAAAGAGGGGAAGCGTGAAACAAGCTGAATGGCTGCCATGATTTGCCTGAACTATGTACCAGCTTTATTACCAACTTTGACAGAAGGTAAGTCATTTCTCTGTGCCTATTAGAGAACATCAGTTTTGTTCAGAAAACTTTTAGAAGATTTTCTAATTATTAATTTGGTATTAAAAGAGGAAAAAAAAAAGTAGTAGTTAACTTGAAATTTCCCAAACTGCTCAAAGTCTTGACAGTCTGCCAAGAGAAGTCTAACGTTTTGGAAACGGGTGCTCTGCAGGGGACCAGAGATTATATAGCCTGCAAGTCAGGGCTCCCAGACTTTTTTCTGCTGTCCTCCAGCCTGCCAGACAGGGGAACTGGCAGGAAATGTAGGTTTCTAGCAAATGAAAACTTGCCTTGTTTTCAACGGTCTCTCAGGACTTTTTCGTTTCTACAGACCACTGCATGTATTTCAAAATTTTGTTTTTCATCTCTATTAAGGCACAATTTACAGTATTTAAAACTGAAATTCAATTCAAATAGAATAATGGTTGTTGGATTAGGAAAAAGTTACTCTCTCTTCATTTCTAACCAATTTGACTTAATACTAAGGAAATGAGCCTGTCCTAAACTAGCATCTTTCAAAAAAAGGTTACCTCAGAATCAAACTAGATGTATTGCTAATAAATAAAGCCCAGTTGGATGGAATTTAAAGATGGCAATATCACACTCTGAGATGGAGAACAGTGTGAAGATAATTTTTGCAGAAAGTCACACTACTGTCTACCTAAAGAGGCTATAAGTGAGGTGATTGATAGCAGTGACATTGAAGAAAGAAAAATAAAAGTTGCATTTCTGAAGAGCTTTCAGATAAACTTCAAGAGAATGGTCTCATTTTTCTTGTTTTCAGAGGGTGCTTATTTAGGATCATTCATTATATTGCTGTCCTGGGACAGCAACAGCAACAAGCACTGCCTAACTGTGTTCTTTTTATATCCTCTGGTATCAGTTTTTGACTGTTTAAGGAAGCATCTGTGCCTGTGAAAGGTAGATATGAACTCAGCATATGCCTGTCTCACAGCTGGAGCAATTTATCAGTTGAATTCAGGAGGCCCCATGTAATGACACCTAATACCAAAATATATACATCCCCTTAACAGTGACAGAGAAGCTATTTGCATGTTCTTTTTAACTCAAAGCTGATATACCTTTATGTCTGGCAAACATGGTCCAAAGGCTTCTAAGAGAAGATTTTCATCTCTTACAGCTTTTTCAAAGTCCAAAAAAGAAAGCTTGCCATCATGATCATAGTCCTACAAAAGGAGGAAAACATTTTAGCAAAGGATGGTTACTTGAGGTAGCTGTAATTTTTTTTTTTAAAACATATTATTTACATGGATTCTATTCTTGGTTTGAATGTACCAAGAATGTACTTGTTATGGAAACTATTAGGCTCACTGGCCTCCATAACAGGGTCCGACCCTAGGTTCCCACTGAGGCAGAAGTTCGAAGTCAGATTGGAGAGAAATAAAATTTAATAATACACATGTGGTAATTACAGCTTGAGCTGGGTGCCTCTGAAGAGGGACCCCGAACAAAGAAACCCCTGGGCAATTATACCCTTACAATCTAAATTCCCCACCCCTTAAGCGATAGTTTGGACCAATAGTAATAATTAGGTCTGGGTTCTTCCCCTTCTTCACTGGGCCCTTTCATTGTCTCTAGGCAGGCTGCTGCTTTTCTTATCTTCAAGGTCTGCTACTCCCGCTGTCCATGTAACATGTGCCTCTTCAGAGGCACCCAGCTCAAGCTGTAATTACCGCATGTGTATTATTAAATTTTATTTCTCTCCAATCTGACTTCGAACTTCTGCCTCAGCGGGAACCTAGGGTCGGACCCTGTTATGGTGGCCGGCAAGCCTAACAGTTTCCATAACAGTTTGGCACCCCAGATGGGACCCTAGGCAACCACTGTCGGGGCCTCTCATCTCCAAACAATCATCTGGCGCCATCGGGTGAGTTCACCTGGGATCTTTGGTAACGGGAGGCACCGAGAGGGTGAGTCTTAAATTCCTGCCTAAATTCTAAATTCTGGTTTGGTAACAAAGTGCACTGTAAGGAGTATGCAGGCTGATCACCGTAAGGCGTACCAAGTAAGGGGTACGTAGGCTGATCACTGTAAGGCGTGCCAGGTACTAAACTTCAGGGAGAGTGGGTTCGAGTCCCACTCCCAGGATTTGAGTGGGTTTGAGTCCTGCTCCCAGGATTTGAGAGGGTTCAAGCCCCATCTCACTCCGACTGGAAGGGGGGAGTGTGCAGCCTGATCAGTGTAAGGCGCACCGCAAGACTAACTTAGAGTTACTGTGACTAGTGTGAGTGTGGATACCGGTACTGTGACTAGCGTGTGTGTGTGTGCATGACCTGGGAACCGAAGGGGCACCCGTCGGCTGACAGAGCTGCCCACTACGAAGGGACAGCAGTCCTAGCAGTTAAAGACTCAGGTGGTGTGAGTGCGGTTCCCAGAGAGTGAGAGAGAGAGAGAGTGATCACACCAGCTGCAGGGGGGAAAGAAAAGAAAGAAAATTTTTTTTCTCAGAGTATTGAAAGTAGCGCAGCTGCTAAAACGCTTGTGGAAACTGCTCCACCCTATGCACTATCCTCTGCTTCAACTTCTCTATACTCCCCCCCCCTTGCCTTCCCCCTCTGCCTTTCAAGCCCCTTTGCACGTCATTCCTGTGCCAGGAGTGCCCCCGCCAGGTCCGGATGGGGTACCTCGGGTAGCTACAACGCGAATTTGCCGAGCCTGAGGGCCCCAAGATTTGATTGCATGGAGTCAACAAACTCCCAGGCTTAGAGAAGATCCAGAGAAAGTGTTACAAATTGTAAGAGGAATACTGCGGGCGTATGATCCTACATGGGGGGATGTGCAAATGCTCCTTGAAGCCTTGTTCACTCCAGATGAAAAACACTGACCTCTGGATGCAAACCGTCGCTGGGCAGAAGAGGGGGGTGTTCTGGCTGCTTGAAGGGCCTGGCCGATTGTGGACCCCGGGTGGAATTATAATGTAGAGGCAGATTACCAGCAGTTGCAATTAGCCAGACAAGGCTTAGAAGAAGCTATACGTTTGGCAGGACAAAAGACTGCGAATTGGTCTAAAATAAGGGAGTGTCAGCAACAACCTGAGGAACACCCCTCAGCTTTCCTTTCCAGACTATTTAAACAAATCAGAATGTTTGGAGGGGGGATAGACCCAGAAGCCGAGGCTAACAGGCCTCTAATGGTTTCTACATTTGTAGATCAAACGGCCTCTGACATTAAGAAGTATTTTTCTAAACATGTTCCTGACTGGCCAGGGAAATCTATGGATGAAATAGTACGCTTAGCCACATTTGTATATAACGGTCGAGATGAAGAGAAGGTGAAAGAAAAGAGACGACAGAAGAAAGAGGAAGTGAGCGTGTTAGCGGCTGTGTTAAGAGACGAGTTTAAAGAAACTAGAGGAAGGGGGCGAGTAAGGGTCAGAGGAGATGGACGGAACCAAAGCGAACGTATTGTACGCTTAGGAGTTAATGATTATTGCCATTCTTGCAGGGAACAAGGGCACTGGAAGCAGGAATGCCCAGTAAAGCCACGCATGCCCAGGAATAGAGGGGACAGCATGAGACAGTTGAGTACTGGGAATGACACCAGGCAATTCCCAGCCAGTCCACAATGACAGGAGATGGGAGACCCAGAAAATACTGTGGGAATTGGGGGTAAATTCATGGGATATAGATTTGGATTTCAGGGGGCAGGTAATGGCAAATATAGTAGGTTAAGAAATTCCCTTCTTAGTGGATACTGGAGCTACCCTTTCTCTTCTGAATTTTGAGCCTAAAGGATGTAAGTCATCAGATAAAATAACAATACAGGGAGTAATGGGAAAAGGCGAACAAACGTTAACTAAGCCCTTGTTGCTCACTATTGGAGGAAAAGGAGTGTGGGGACGTTTCATAATTTCCATGGATTCACCCTTTTGCCTTTTAGGGAGGGATCTCTTACAAGCCCTGGATACTCAGATCTGCTTACAGCCGGAAGGGATGAAATTAATAATAATGGGCTCATGTGTTCTGGCTGAGACACCAGAACCAGAGTCAACTAATCTGCAAATTCCGACAGGTTTAGAATCAGTTCCTGGAAAGTTATGGAGCTCTTCAGGAATGGATGTTAGACTATTGAAATCAGCTAGTCCAGTCTTGATCAAAACAAGGGGAGGATTACCTCCTGTGGTTAAACAATACCCTATCCCAAAGGAAGCAGAGAAGAGTATCCAAAAGCAAATTTATCACTATCTAAAATTGGGTATCCTTAGAGTTTGTGAATCCCCATACAACACTCCAATTCTGCCAGTGAGAAAAAATAGGCAGGATTCTGATGGCGACCCAGAGTATCGGTTTGTACAAGACCTAAGAGTTATAAACCAACATGTAATTGTTCCACATCCAGTAGTTCCTGACCCGTCAACTATATTACTACAGATACCTCACTGCGCAACTTATTTTACCGTGATTGATTTAATGGCAGCCTTTTTTAGTATACTGGTAGCTGAGGACAGCCAAGATCTTTTTGCCTTCACTTGGAAGGGACAACAATTGGCCTGGACTAGGCTAACACAGGGATTTACTGGGTCTCCAACTATTTTTTCACATATACTTAAAAATGATCTTGCAGATATCGAACTTCCAGGACATTCAGTGTTACTACAATACGTGGATGATTTGTTACTAGCAAGTAAAGATTACGAGACATGTTTGAAAGACACTATTTCTCTATGTAATGCTCTTGCTGAGAAAGGGCATCAAGCATCTCCGTTCAAGCTCCAGCTGTGTCAGCAAGAGGTAAAATATTTGGGGTTTATCTTGAAGAAAGGGGATTCCTCACATCTGCAGGGAGAGCACTCGCTAATGGACAAGAAGTACAAGAATTATTAAAGGTGATGAAACTCCCCAAAGAAATTGCTGTTATTTACTGTCCTGCTCATACAGAAGCAGCCTCTGATGTAGCTAAAGGAAATGACTTGGCAGACAAGACAGCTAAAACCGTTGCTAGACATTTTCTCCTTGTAGCCACTGCAGATCCAGTACGAGAATGGCCAGATGTATTGAATACAGCAGAAATGTATGAAGACATGCCACAGAAGAAGAAAGAGAATGGGAAAAAGTGGGAAGCGGTTCAAGACGAGAAAGGAATTTGGACTATCAGGGGTAAGCCCGTCCTTTCCTTAAGGTATTTACTTTTTATGGTTAGGTGATATTATGATCGTGGACATGGAGGAGCATTGACTGTCACCTCATGTATTGTACAAACCTGGGCAGCTCCCAAGTGCATGTGGTTGAGAAATGCATAACAACAACCTGCCCAACTTGCCAAAAATTTAACGATACTTATCCAAAGATTAACAGAGGAGGCCTCCCATGGGCTTATTTTCCATTCCAGTGTCTACAAATTGACTATGCTGACATGCCAGCAGCAGAAGGATTTAAACATCTCCTTGTGATAGTTGATCAACTAAGCGGCTGGGTGGAAGCCTTTCCTACCTGCAAAGCAGATACGGCTGCAGTGATTAAAGCCTTGTTAAAAGAAATTGTCCCTAGGTATGGAGTCCCAGAAACTATAGATTCAGATAGGGGTTCTCACTTTTCAGCAGGAGTTTTAGGGAAATTATATCAAATGCTAGGAATTCATAGAGAATTGTACAGACCTTATCATCCCCAGTCTTGAGGACAAATTGAGAGAATGAACAGAATTATTAAAAACAATTTAGCAGGGGTATGTACACAGACAAGTCTCAAATGGCCTAATGCCTTAAACTTAGTGCTGTGGGAAATTAGAACAACCCCTGGACAACCAGTAGGATTATCCCCAGCAGAAGTCTTATTTGGGCATCAATTGGCTATACCAGGAACTTATATCCTGGCTAAGACCAGCCTGTTGGATGGAGATGAACAGCTAACCCAATATGTTCTAGGTATGCAAAAAAGGTTTGAAAATCTTAAAATTATGTATATTTATTTGTGAGAGTAACACTATCAAAGCTCAAGACATTTGTCTTGATACTGAACAAAATGTTTGTCATTTTGAAATACATCCTGATGAAACCCCTGAAACTGTACTTGTATATATTGGAAAAAGGATGTGTTTGTATGAGAACCCTCCGTGATCTTATATCAGTAGATAACATTACTGTGTTATGGAAAATCAAGCTCGCCGGCCTCCATAACAGGGTCCGACCCTAGGTTCCCGCTGAGGCAGAAGTTCGAAGTCAGATTGGAGAGAAATAAAATTTAATGATACACGTGCGGTAATTACAGCTTGAGCTGGGTGCCTCTGAAGAGGGACCCCGAACAAAGAAACCCCTGGGCAATTATACCCTTACAATCTAAATTCCCCACCCCTTAAGCGATAGTTTGGACCAATAATAATAGTTAGGTCTGTGTTCTTCCCCTTCTTCATTGGGCCCTTTCATTGTCTCTAGGCAGGCTGCTGCTTTTCTTATCTTCAAGGTCTGCTACTCCTGCCATCTGTGCAACTTCTTTATCCCTCCAGCTTGGATCAGCTCTGGGGCCCCCTTTTACTTATCTAACTAAAAGTTCACAGCCCGAGGCCTAAGGCTTCAGCAAATTTAGCTACTAATGCTAAGCAAGTTATGCTAAGCAATTAATTCTAAACAGCTTCAGTTCAATATTCTCTAACAACTGTAGACACAAGTAATCACTCAAATATTGGTGTTTGTAATTTTACTAAAATTATGGGATGTGGCTTTAATTATTCAGCTCCTGTTGTGTCTTATCAATTATTACAATCTACTTATACCTTAAGTCAAGATTTATTGCCTACCCCCCTCGGAATGAATCTTACATTGGTAAAGAAACTACTACAACATGATGACCTGTGTCAACTGTTAAAACACATCCAAAACAATGGACAAAAAACTCTAATCACTGTTCATCATGATACAGAAGAGACACACCACATCTTGGAAAGAGTGAAGAAGGATGGAGAATATCATTGGTGGGAGACTCTTCTGGGATGGTCACCAACCGCAACAAGGATCTATAATCACATGTTGCACCCAGTAGTAGTTGTGTTAAGTTTAACCATGCTATGCCTATTGCTTACAACCATATTGTACATAAGAATTTGGAGAGTGATAGTACGCCTCGAAAGGCTTTGAGAACTCTGCTTAACATATTAGCAGGGATGCTTAATAAAAACAAAGGGAGGACTGTTAGAGAATATCGAACTGAAGCTGTCTAGAATTAATCGCTTAGCATAACTTGCTTAGCATTAGTAGCTAAATTTGCTGAAGCCTTAGGGCTCAAGCTGTGAATTTTTACCTAGATAAGTAAAAGGGGGCCCCAGAGCTGATTCAAGCTGGAGGGATAAAGAAGTTGCACAGATGGCAGGAGTAGCAGACCTTGAAGATAAGAAAAGCAGCAGCCTGCCTAGAGACAATGAAGGGGCCCAATGAAGAAGGGGAAGAACCCAGACCTAATTATTACTATTGGTCCAAACTATCGCTTAAGGGGTGGGGAATTTAGATTGTAAGGGTATAATTGCCCAGGGGTTTCTTTGTTCGGGGTCCCTCTTCAGAGGCACCCAGCTCAAGCTGTAATTACCACATGTGTATTATTAAATTTTATTTCTCTCCAATCTGACTTCGAACTTCTGCCTCAGCGGGAACCTAGGGTCAGACCCTGTTATGGTGGCCGGTGAGCCTAACAGTTTCCATAACAGTACTAATGTACTTTAGGCCAACAGTTTCTGCTCAGAGATCTGTATAATTTGCCTCTGTGTAAGGCATAAAAGGTGGAACTGTCTCTTATGTCTTTGCTAACAGAATTCCAGAGAAAGCAAAACTTAACACTGGGAAGAGGTTGAGCTGAGAATCGTGTGGCCATATCTCAAGCACCATTACACTGAGATAAAAATGGGGACTTAAAAGTAGGAAAAAATGGTAAAAGTTTGTAAGATATATCCTGTATATGTTTTTACATCATGAGTGTAACTGCACCCTGTTCATGAAACTGAAGATGGTGGTGCACGCTGATTCCAGCCCCCTTCATTCTTACTGCAGAATCTCAGAATATCCCTCTGGGGGGAAAAAAATCCTTGTGTTTTTAGTATTTCTGCAACTTGAGAACCTTCCATTTCTATGGACATGGAGGCTTAAAATACTGACTGAAGTTACAGTGATCAGACTTCTCTGAACCCTGTAAAATTAAGGCTTTAGGTGAAGCTAAATATGGGGGGGATACGGTCAGTGTGCAAGGCACAAGACCAACTGTAAGTTCTGAAAATCAAGCCCTGAAACTGTCATAGCTGGTAAATAACATGCAGGGAGCATAGGCTCTAATGGCCAAAAAAGCACAGGCAAGCTGCTAGGTAGGTAGGTAGAGTCCTGAACAGGAAAGCCTGTCACTGGGTGCTTAAGAGAAACTGAGAAATGGGTATGCTCTACAGTATACACTCCTCAGCACAGGGAAGAGCATGGCACGAGCATGTTCATTACAAATACTCTAAGTATGAAAATTGTCTTTTTTCATGCAATTGGACATGCTTTTAATCATGATGCAATTGTACCTACAGACAAATTCTTTTTCTTCTTTGAGTGATGGGCTCCACATAGATTCCTTTCTGGATATCTAACTAGTAGTTGTTTAGTTATTTGAGATGGGCAGCAATATCCTGCTCAGACAATTGTCCAGCAACCAAATCAGGTCTGGACATTCTTCAAAGACTTCTCAAGCTCTTGTGGAAAAGCTAATATAGGAGTACATGTTCAACTTATTATATGTTCTTATGTATAGGAGGATTTCATGAGGTCTAGAGGATACAGCTCAGGCTTGGACTTACACAGCTCATTTACCAGCTGCCTAGAACATGAGAGTGTTCATTTTGGATGCAATCTAGGAAAGTTGAGTGCGCAGGTGCCCCAAAGATTAGCAAATTGCTAAGTGATAACTTGCTTTCTGTATGAGACAGTGGACTCAGCCCTGTGAAGAACAAAGGGTAAGAGCTGCGGGTCAGCTGAAATAAAAAGATGGGGGATTGGAGAGCTGATTTGAAGAGAGATTTTTGTAGTAGGAGGGGAAGGGATGTTTCTTGACTCCATGAAAATGTTGAAACACAGCCCCTGGCTAATTTGGGTAGATTGATCATGTTGAGACAAGTTTTACATGAATAACCCTTGAGGTTACTACTCTAATAGAATATATAAACTGCATAAATACTTTTAATGATCAATTGATAAAATACTTAAGAAGTTTACTTAATAATAAAGTTACTGGAGATGCCTAACACTGGAATGAATACAGATTATTCTTTCAAATTGTCTGCTTTTGCTTTGATGGGACATACATGTGTGTATGCACACACATGCACATATGTGTCCTAATGTATACATAAAGTTTATAACACATTGACATAATGAACTAGTATTTTTGTGTTAGGATACTGTACTGGGACTCACTAGATATGCATTACATTTCTGGATTTCCTTAGAAGGACTGTTTATCTGAAGTACATAATCAGCTCTGGCCTCCGAGTCCCATTGTAAAGCAGTAACTGAATCTTTTTTTACCTCATAGGAATGCTCTAAGGTTCAATTAACAGATATTTGAAAGACACTCAAGTATCACAATATGAAATTACTTACCATTTTCTTCAGTGTTATTTCCACTAAGTCCTTAATTCCCTCATCAGGATCTTCTTCTGATGGTTGTTTGAGCAGGCTATTTTTCAGCATATGAAACATTTCCTCTCGCGAAATGTATCCATCGCCATTCAGATCATAAACTTCAAAGCAGTCTTTTCAAAAGATAACTCAATTAAAATTTCATGCAAACTGTATCATTCACCATTAAAGCTGTCAGCTATAGACAGAAAATATAACTTGTGCTTTACACCATAGGTTTTCAGGCACATTCACCATATATAATATTTATATATAAATATATATCATATTTTGATACCGGTCAATTATTGCCTACTTACCCTTCAGAGTTAAAATCTATTTCTGTTCAGATATATAATATAATATACAATCTTCAGTTTACAGAAAATACAGTGACTTAGAGATCTTAACTTCTTTAGGAATAGTTATTTAGATTATAAACAAAGGTTCTACTTTAGAAGCCTGATTTCCCAAGGGTGGGATAAAGTGTTCATATTGGAAGGACTCTGAACCTACAAAATGCATCCAGATAGTTCAGAAGCTGGGTTAGAAAAGTAGAGGAAAAAGAAGAATGAGCTGTGCTAGCACAGAAAGGACAGATGAAGTATCCTTTAATGCAAAGAGAAAGTCTCTGTAACAGAACACTTTCAGTATGAGCGTCTTCATAATTTCTCTTCTTTCTATTTGTTTCTTCCTCCCTGGGAACACAAACTGATGACTGCATTAAATTTAACTATCTTTTTAAAACACAACTTCTTAGACAGTTTTGGAACACAGAGGTTTTCTCCTGCCAAAGACTACGCCTACACTGAAAAAACTGTACTGGCATACATTTTTAACTATTTATAACAGACAACACTGCTATTGCATTACACACCAGTATTCCTGAGCACCTACATCTACGTATTTCTGCAGATGTACCTTCTGCAGAATGCACATTCTGCATATTTTATTGCTTGTGGTTATACTGATGTACTGAGCTACATCCCAAGCACACATTCTAGTGGTGTGACATCCCAAGCTACCTTCCAGTGCAATGCTTTATGATGCCTTTATATAGTGCATTAGGGGTGGCTGATGCTGCAACCAGGGAACAATGGAGACAACGTGCTGTAATTCTCCTTTTTCTGCCATATCTTAGTTTTTTGACGCTTTATAAAATTCTAGACTTCTTGCAATTTTTCTCTGCCATCTTTCTCCACTGTTACTCTGGATGTTCTCATAATCACCTTGCAAACAGACTCACAGTTTTTATATCTGTGCTTCCAAGCTGAGGAACTGCTAGAATTAATGCAACTGCTGGTGTCTCCTCATTATGCCAGTGACTGAATGTTGGCATAGGTCTTGGTTGGCTTGAGGAAACTGTATTATTCAGCCAACATCAGCTTTGAGCTACATCCACTTATTTCTAATTTGTGTGTGAATATGGAAAGGTACATTTTGTCAAAACTATATATTGTAGAACAAGCTTCAGTTACAAAGATAGGTTTGCTTTGTCAGTGACAAATTAAGGTGGCAGCTATGATAACAGCAGTTTCCACACATTAATCTCAGAGAAGCATTTCAGAACTTAGTTCCATGGCATTAAACTATGGAGGAAAACTCCCAAATTACCAAATACCTTATAAGTGAAGAGTAAATAATAAACTAATTATTAAAGTGATGTGCAGTGTAATAGTCATAGGTTCAATGATTAATACTGAATACTGGCATGCAGATAAACCTTACATTTAATCTTTTCTTCTAATGTCCCCCGAAGAAATATCGATAAGCCTTCCACCCATTCCACCACACTGATGCAGCTGTCATTGTCTTTATCAAAAGCACGGAATACTGAGAAATGTATCAGATAAATTTTTAATTTATATAATAAGGAAACACAAAGTAGTATTTTCTTGAATTCAGCAAAAAATACGAGCACATTTTTGTCTGAAGCTATTTCTTTGCTTTCATCAAAGTATGATTAGCCTTCCTGGATCCTTCTAAGCCATAACAATGAAGGGGAGCCCACCCCCCAGTCTACTAATCTTCCACTCCATAGTCCTGCTGGGATAAGCTATTTTGTTTGATCTGCTGCTTTCCTGACTTATACAACTACAGGAAGTATGCTTTCATCAGGCGTAAACCAAACGGTCTACGTTACAGCATATTTGCATATAGTAGGGGATTTTAATTACTAGGCTTTGTCTCAAAAAATCTTGGAGAAAGTAATCCTACAAATAATGCACATTTATTTCAAATATACCAAGAAAAACAACCTTCTGTCTTACATATACCAAAGTCTTTTTTCCTCTCTCTTTCCTGTAATAAGAAATGTAACCTTGCAACTTCATTATCAGTACAGTCTGTAACATAGTAATTCAAATCCAAGATATAATGCAAAAACATCAGTTAACATCAATTACTAATTAGCATTCTAAAATGTTAATTAGTAAGTTGGCTACAGGAACACCTGTACACAGAAAGCTGAAATACTGTGCACACAGGAGCCAAACATTCCAGAACTGGAAATTAACAGGTTTGCCTTTGCAATCTTAAATCAGTCCCCTTTGTATGTAAGCATTACAATAGTCTTTAGGGATGGGTCCATGTACCATGTTTTCCAAGAGATACTTGACTTGCGGCATAAAACGGCATTCTCATTTAAATACATCCCCTGCTAGAAGAAAGGAGAAAGCTGAACCAAGTGGTGGCCCTTCTTGGCATGAGATTGAAAGGGATGGCAGACTCATGCCTCCTCCATAACCTCCACTAGAGAGGAGTCTTTACATCAGAGATTGTGCTTCTTCCACAGCACCTGCAAACGTGTGTATTTTATGCACCTTTGAAGACAATATACTTTCAAGTGCTGATGTTGGCTCACTATTCTCATCTAGCTCTGTGGTCTGACCAGTACCTTCAGTGCTGTTTACAGCACCTCTATTCCAGAAGCTAGTAACAGAACACCCTGCTGGGACCTTCAAGTCTGGGACAGAGCAGAGTCTGGCAGCAATGACTAGACCTCCCTGGGGAATCACGGGAGGAAAAAAAGGAAAGTGACACCATGCTGCCCTCTTCTGTCATGACATCAAGGATGGGATAAAAGCAGCCATATGATAGGAAAGTGACACCATGCTGCCCTCTTCTGTCATGACATCAAGGATGGGATAAAAGCAGCCATATAATAGCACTACCTCACCTGCACTTCTCCCTCATACAACAGTGTGAGCTATCCAAGACACAGGGCAAATTATTCCATATAAAGAAAAAAAGATACCTTTTATTCAGCAGCACCCAGGCCTAACTCTTCCTTTGCTGTACTGACATGGATGAGAGGACACCATTTTATCTAGGCATGCTCATCTACTGGCCTCCAAAAGCTTCCCATTTCCCCCTCTGGTCAACAATGTACCAATTTTCATCCCTCTATGGGCCACTTGGATACTGTTTGCAAATTGTGCACTCCATCCCTTTACCAACTAAACTTACACTTGCAACTGTGCAGTAACCTAGAGCTAATGTAGCAACTGCTCCTATGTAACTTTTCTTCTGTTCTGTCAACTTTTTCTACAGCCATCAAAGGCATTCTGTCAGTAATAAGGATCCAGTATTTTTGCAGGAACAAAAAAAGAGATAGGAGCCAGTATCAGATGATCTGGCAAGTCTCCGTAAAAAGTGTTTTAAAGACCACTGTTTGAAAATTGTCACCCCAAAATTAAAAAAAAAAACACCCAAAAAACAAAAAACCCGAAAGCTTACAATGTTTTAAGCCTATAACCCTCACCTCTGTCCATAATCATGTCATCCGTCATTCCAAACGTGCAATGCAGAATGTTTCTGAACATGTTACGATCTAAGCCAACTGCAGCAAATCGATCCCTCGACTCAGTCGCCAACGTGTGAAAGAGCTTGATGAGACATTCCACTTCCTTTTTATTAACTGCCCAATCAAAACACAAGCAAAAAGATTTCACATCCGAAGTTGCAAAAAATAAATTACAGGAACAGGGAAGCCACAGGACCCGGCCACGAGACATTAACCGGTTTCTGAAGTCACACAAGACCGATCCGCCCCCACCCCCGAACACCAGCTGCTCCTCAGGGGGCAGAGCGGGACGGGGCGGGGGGGAGGGGGGTTAATACACCCACAAAACGAGGACGGGGCAAAGAGCAGCGGAACACAACGGGGGGCCGCCGGGAGCAGCAACCGCCCCTCAGGGGCAGCCGAGGCTGGGCCGGTGCCCGCCGGTGGGGAGCGCGCCCGCCCCGCCCCGCCCTCACAGTGCTTGGCGGATCGGACCAGCGAGTCCGTCAGCTGCTGCAGCCTCTTACGGTTCATGGCGGCGGCTCAACCGCCCGCCGCCGCCGCGCGCCGCTACCGTGGCAACCGGTCACGCGAGGGAGGGCGGGCCAGTGGCCGGCGGGGGCGCGGCGCGGCGCGGCACCTCCCCCCGCCCCGCAGCATGGCGGCGAAGCGCAGGGAAAGCTTTGCCTGCGGAGGCGCCGTCAGGCGGCCGCACGCCGACGACTCCTAGTAACTGACTGCCTGAAACGGAGATGGCCGAGCAAGAAGTATTCCGCGGAAACCTCACAGGGCGACGGGGGAGCATATGAATAAAACCAGAGCTGTTAATCGTTGAGCCGTTTCAAGACTGAGCCCCAAACCCCACAGCTATATATACAAATATGTATATAGGTAAAACCATGGAAAACGCTTACCATAGGTAAAAGAATCAAAGTGGTATAAAGAAACTAATGGAACTTCAAACCTCTAAAAATGTTTCTGGAAAAAGCAGCTAAAAATTAAATACTACTTCTGTTGGTAGACAGAAATCAGTTAAACTATTTTTATATCCACATTGTTCATTTTCTACTTTCTCCCACTGCTCAAACTTAAAACATTCATCTAGGTGTCTTGTACCTTTTTTTCCCCCCTACTTTATTGTGTACTGAGAAGTTCTCTATTTACAATTTTTCTTTATGCTGGCCTGTTCTGCTTTCCTCCCCTGTGGATCCCAACCAAAAACATCAAAATCCCCACCACAGTAGTACAGGTTTCTTTGCACAGAATCAGTGACCCCAAATCAAATGGAAAACTAGCAAAGAGCTCTGCCTTCGCTTGCGACTAACATTACCTTCTCATATACAGACCAAGAAAGCTGAAATGCTTTGATCAGACTTCACTCTTCCTTCAAGGAAAAAAAAAAAAAAAGATGCAAGAGGATTCACAATGTATTTGTTAATGTACTGAAAACTGAAATATTTCATTGGCCATATTAAAGAAGCTTTGCTATGAACTGACAAAGGTGGTATGCCCCTTAAGTAACTATACTACTTCAAAATGTTAAAACAGTATTTGACTAGACAAATCGCACAGATAGACAGGAACAAAGAGTTGTATTTACACAATTAAAATTACATACCTGCTCATGCATTTGGAAGACTGGGGCACTCATTTCCACTTTTATTTCTTTCTGACACAGGTAGTTGTGTAGAAGTCAAATAAGGCATCACACAGAGCAGAGCATTTATCATACGGTTCATTACCGGTTCCTTTTAGCAGAACTCCACCACCACAACTTAGGAAAAAAAACAACCCCAAATCAAACCCCTACTGTTCACTGCATTTTGCCTTTATTTTAACCTCAATGATGCAACAATCTCCAAAATCAGTAACGTCAAGCCTAACTGTACAAAATATTTGATCAAAATAGTTTTAGAGGGACAGAAAAGTCACTGCTGCAAGTCAGTGTTTGTCTTTTTCTAAGAACTTACTTGAAGTCAAGTCAGTTTCACTGTAGAATGGCAATACTAACTATCTTTTTCACCCAGTTTTTAGTTATGGTTTTCAGACTAATAATCAGTTAACTAAGGTATTGAAATTCTTGGTAATAACATATTTGAAACATCCGTGTGCAACAGAGGTAAGTTAGAAGTTAGCACCTGTGCAATGAAACAGAGGTGGCTCATTAGTACTCCAAATAGAAGAGCAGCTGTTAATGGCTAACACAGGAGGCCTAGCAATGAGTACTTCAATGGACGACATAATGAGAATTTCATGTAAAAACTAAAATCCAATGGTTGCTTGTGCTTTTTATGTGTGCACATTTAATTTAAAAGCTTTTTTTTTTAATTTCCTAAGGGAACTTATTTAAAGTAAAATAGCTTTATGATTTAGGTAAACATTCTGTAGCCCTCAAGTACAAAAATATAAATACAAATTGTTTAAACAGTATCTTTAATGAGATTCTGGCAGTATTTTTATATAACAAGACATCACGTAACAGGTCTGCCACTGAACTTGCTTAGAGTAAAATCAGCTTCAATATGAAGCTGTTAGATATCAAAACCCCGCTTTTTACATGCTAAATATCTTCAGCAAGTGTGCATTTAAACACAGCAATGAACTTAATTTTAAGAATAACTAAATACATACATGAAACTCTGCATGTGGAACATAATTCATAAAACTGGTTACAACAAATGATTACCTGTATTTTGTTAATTTAAAAATGGTACAAAACATGCAAAACAATTCTAAAGATAAAGCAAAGAATTAAAGCAACCAGTGTTTGCCAGAAGTGTTCAATTAAACCGAAATTACATTAAATGAAGTATGCGCATTTTCTAGCACAGATCTATTTCAAAGAAGCAGAGGTAAAATCTTTAGTTTTTTAATGTCAGTTATGCTGCAAAATGTCATTGCTTTTGCTTACTGCAGAAGCACATGCTTAGAGACCCAGAACTGCTTATTCAGAAAGCCTGCTGACAATAGTTGTGACCTCTCTAGAGTCAGAGATGCTGCATGGATTAAAAATAGCAGAGATATGCAAGGATCAAAGGCAAAGGCACCCTATTCAGTTAGCCAAAATGGTAGCATTCCCTCTCCCACAAGCATAAAGATGGTAATGGGGCAGATGCTAAACATTTCTACAAAGATAGCATTTTAAATGTCATCATTAAGTTCCCATTTTGTAAATGCCAAAAGCAGGCATCAGCTTGTAATAGTTTATGTACTATATTAACCTGAAAGATGAACTTCGGATTTTATTTGTCCTGATTTACAAATTAAGACTATTACTAATTCTTTTTAAAACACTACTTTTAGTATCTAAAAAGTTGACTCTTATTTTCCAGTATTTTACATCTTAGCTGGACTACCATCTCATATTGTTTCAAACATCTAACATTGTTAATTGGAATTTTATAAAAGTTGTACCCCATATATTAAGCAGCAGGCAACAACAATAGTCTTTCCCAGCACAGCTGCATCTGGCTGGCTTCTGAAATATTAGGAATATTTCTAAAACACAGGAAAACTCATGCAGTTTGGTAAAGTTTGCCATCATTTCACAGTTTAAGTTTCCTTTAGTCATTGCACTTTTGTTGAAAGGATAGTCTTGCTTTTTTAATATTATTCTGAATCTGAATTTGAACCAGCAATCTTCTTTTTCTTCTTTTTACCATGTTTCTTATGCTTCTTTCTCTTTCTTGTTTTATCCTAAAAAAAATAAAAAAAAAAGTTAAAATGGAGGTTATTGTATTAGAAAACTGCCATCTATTAAGTTCATCTAATGAAAAATGAGAGCGCTGAAAGGATATTCATACAAAAACATTTCAAAAGAGACTTCTGTAAAAGCCTATTGAGTTATACTAATACCAGAAAAAGTCCATATTTAATCCAGTAGTTTGTACTATTATGAACAACTTTTCAATTTATCTCCATCATAGTCTGGCTATTTCACGCCTCTCATCATTATAACTATTTTGTTTCCTAATCTTTTACATGATTTCAATGTTTTACAGATTTCTGAGAAAATAGTAAGAAAGTGCTTTGATAAGCAATGACTTCTTATATATGTGGGAATGACTAGAATGTTTACAGATTTAAAAATAAATGCTTGCATTTACAGTGCAAAATTAAATAGTTCAAGTGCACTTGGCTAGAACTGCCAGCACTTACGTCTTATTTAAAATGAAACAACATCATCTCAATTGTATATACAAATACACTCAAGTAAAGCTGTTGGATTCAGTCCTGAAGTTAATATTCTGAACACTGTGCTATAGAAGCTGAGAGATACAATCTTGTATTTTGGCAAGCAGAATTTCAATTTGAATTCTTGTAAGTGTGATGCAATGCAAACAAAACAACCTAGATATAAAAGCTATTGTTTATATATATATATATATTATGCACACATGCAATTCTTTTAAGGAAAAAAGACAGTCACTAGAAATTTTATGGCAAACAGCTTACATGATTAGGAAAAAACAAAAACTTAAGTTCCACATAAAGTATGTATGGGATATCACTGATACTCCTATGCTTCTATTTGTTGGATGACTATTGTAAGCCTTCCCTTTGCACTAACTCATCTGGATAACTGAGGTGTCCAAGTTATGAACAGCGCTGCTGTGGGCTCTCTGACAGTCAGTGGGGAGGGACAGATACAGACATCTCCACCAGTGGGTAATTCAGATCTCAAAATGACTACACTCCAAACTGAAGGAATCTCAGGTAAACGTGATGAATCTGGGGCTCTGAAAATCACTGCTGAACCTCCATCTCACTTTTATCCACAGAAAAATCAACAAAATAGAAGTAACAGGTTGCTAAGAGCTTTTTGTTCGGCTGGGGAAGAATTATACTAGAACAGGCACTGCAGAGATTGTGGCCTAAGGCCCTTTTCATGTTCTGGTACAGGGGGCTTACAAAGGAAGGATTATACACAATACTGTGACGCAGAACAGCACTGGAGTCTGTGTGGCAAACAGCTAGCCCACCAGATATTATATAGAATTTAATAGTTCTGTTTGGTTGATACAGAGTAAAACATATTTTGACTTCAGGCAATAAATGTTAAACTTAGATATATATGAAATGGGATTTATATATTTAGGTAAAACAGGGACAAATTCTTCTTCTAATTACACAACTGAAAAAGTGAGTTCAGGAAGTAAATGGAGAAATTATGAATTTAGATTCATGCTACAGTAGACTTTTCCCATAAAACATTTGTATAACTGAAAAATGTGGAATTGAAAATTAACTAGGTACAGTATATTTATATCCTAAAACTACAGTAACAATAGGAAGGATACTTGCTGTTGCTTTCTCTTTTTCCTCATTGTTTTTCTTCTTTTTCACTTGCACCTAAAAAAAATTAAGTAAGATTTAATGGGATAGCAGGTTTGGAAATGTTGTTTTAAGTAAAAGTTCAAGCTTTTGCTGTGTATAAATGAGTGATGGCACAACAGAGATAGAACATGCTGAACAATAATGCATGAAGAAACAGTGGTTATCTATGTTACTTTCTAGAACAAGCATTATCCTATAAACATGCAATTTGGTAATGCTCTCTGCTTTTAATATACAGCAGAGTAAGAAATCAGCAGAGCGATACAAGTAAAATTACTAAGCTAATAATGTGATAAAAATTCATAATGAAAAACCCAGCATTGTCCGACATTTTGTAATCCTACAGGAATAAAAGTCTTCAAACACCTAAACAAGGGTGAGAATAAGAGTATTACGGCCAATTTTTTTTAATCCAATGAAAAAGGCAGCCAATAATTTTAACAATCCTGAAATCTGCCTGTCTATAAACAGACACCAAAGAGAAATCCTGTGAAGTGTACCCCATCAAGCAGTTGGCATGATGTTACTGAATCCTAAAATATCTATAAATAGTTGAAAATTTTCAAGGAAGAAATATAATTCAGAATAACCTGTGGGTGTTAAGAGTTGTACTGAACAATTCTTTCTATAAGTTTTTATTAAAGAGAAGAATATGAACATCTCTGAATGTGTTGCACCCTCAAATTTAACTGTTAAGAGCAAAAAGAGTTCCAACAATGTATTAATCTAAGCTAGTTTCGTTCACTCAGGTGCATCAGTAAGCTAAAAGCATTATAACATCTGAAATTGAGGTTTCACACTGACCTGCTCTGTTTGATCTGATTCTGATAAGGATTCTGATGATAAAGGTCCATCACCACGATCAGCTTTCTTCCTTTTCCTGCGATGATTTTTGCCATCCTACACAAAATAGTATTATATTTGTTAGTAAAGCTAGGCCTTTGAGATTTTACAAAACTTCTGCTCTACAAGTTAGATTGAAATGGTAATTCTAAGTTATGATACTATTGCAGGTATTAAACTAATTACTCATCATCACCACCAAATTACCCCAAATGTCTAATAACTGTTAAAATGTGGAAATACAATAATTTTTCTACGTATTGCTTTCTTTTGTTACCAGGATACCACAATCTTCTGTAAGTGAGAGAAATAATGCTCCAATATAGTCTCTTATTTTAAATAAAAACATTGTGAAGGAGTAAACATTTGAAAATAATGTCTTGCATGATTTTGAAGTACTACTGAGTAAATAAGATGTCTCAGTAGGCATATACAAACACTGCAGCTTCAGACTCTTGCTTTGCTAATGAAATTAAAAGGAAGAGCTCCCTCTGTGTCCAAATGGGTGAGCTGTCCCTGCCAGCTGTACAACATTTTATACATAATCTCAGTATATTTAAAGGGCAATCTTTATATTATTATTAAAATCTAGATTCTGTATGAGATTACTCTCACAAGTTACTTTTTTCCTTTTCCTTTTTCCAGGCCACCTTTGCTCTGGACCAGGCAAGGGGCAGGAGGCAGGTGTGATTCCACAACTGAAGCTACTTTCTTCCATTCAATTTCTAAGGCCAGAAACTGAAAAGAAAAATTTCTTGCTAAACACGTTTTTGCAAGGTGTGATCACACATCTCAACTATCCTATCTAGTCTATTATAGCTACTACAATCTTTTCGCAGAAGCACTCAGAAAATGATGCAGCCAGTTTGAGAGACTGGGCACCCTCAGACAGGAAAAGGCCTCAAGTCCCCCCAAACCCTTTGCTTTCAGAAGAGGCCTGGAAGTAGGCGTTACAGGTTAGCCAAGATCAAGGCGCTAAGGTAGATACTTGGCTCTTTGAAGAGAAGCTACTCAAAGTTAAAGGAGTTGGTGGGAAATGGAAACTCTGAACTGGAAGCAGAGCAAGGAAAAAATGGTATCAACACATCTGCCTTATTCAATGGACAAATGATACATCAAAGTCAATACTGTCCACATACATTTTTCTCAGTAAATTTTTCAAAGCCAATATAATTACAACATATATAATTACGACTACATTTAGATAAAAGTGTTCTCTGCTTGATGTTACTTAATTTCCAGCAACAAACTAGTTACCTACCAAACATCCCACTGAAATATTTTCAGATCAATGCAACTATTCAAGCTAAAAACCAAAATACCAGAATGCCACTGATCTACTACAGATCAGATGCTTTTTTGTTCACCCTCATAACAGAAATTGATCCAGCAGTTTCCACTAACACCAGTTACTAAAACAGGAGCTGAACACAACTAAAAATCTATCCCAAACTGCGGGTATGGAATATCTTCTGATAGTCTTGGACAGTAAGTTTCCATTTGTGTAAATTGAGGCATTCAATATTAAAAAACAAAACAAAACAAAGAATCAAGCTCCATTATGTATGTAAAAAGCAGTTCTGAGATAAGTATTTCAAAAGGAGACCTACCTTCTCTTTTTCATGGTCTTCCTTTGATTTTTTCTTTTTAATGCTGTCCTAAATAGAAAGAAAAAAATACACTATGACAAAAATATTTCAGCAAAAAGCAGAAATCCCCACAGCAATCTGACCCAACGCATCTTCCTCTATATTGAAGGTCATTCTTCAAAGTTGCTCTTTTTACCTTGCAGTTAACAGGAACAACATGGAAAAAAAACCCACAAAACAAAACAAAACATAATTTTGAGGCAACTGCTGATGTCCTGAACCAGCAGTGTGAAAAGGTCTCTATGGAATCAGGTAACAGAGCACCTGCTGAGAGCAGAACATGTAGTCTCTGAAAAGGAAGCCAACTATCACTGTTGTAACCACATGCCCCTCTAACATCCAACAGTCTGGAGTCTGTATTCTCCATCTGTGCTCATCTCAGCTGATTGTGCCTGGGGGTGGGTCAGGGAGGGCAGGGGAAGTAGAGATTGCCTTGGAGTTTTCTGCCTTCCCATTTCAGCAGTAAAGGTGTCTCTGTCTTTTTTTATGTATTAAAAGAGTTTTCAAACTCTCATTATCACGAATTGATAGGGGCATGCAAAGAGTGATTCATCATAATTTATATACCACACTGGTACAGGTATTCCAGTGAAAACCTTCAATGAAGTCTACGCTCAGAATCTTAACAACTCACTGCATTATTTAGGCAAGAAGTATAACTACTATCCATTGTAACAAAGAAAAAATGTAAACATAACAGGACAGATTGCCTCACATATCTTTTCCACTTTTTTGTTCATTCAGTAAGCCAGGCCATGTACATTGCTCTACTTTCTTTAAGTAAGGAGAAAGAAACCCTCAATTTAATATGTATTTGGGAGAGGCTCAGTGTTCCAACATGAAACTGCTCTGTCCACAGTTATTTAGCAAGGAAGTATCACTGATATCCTGCAATATCTTCATTTTCACTGATGGTCTTCAATAAAATAGCACATTCACAAGACGTTCACAGAATTTTTTCATTTTTTGAAGTGTTAATGTGTTAATTCAACCTAAATGTTTGAGCAGCACAAAAACTGCATATGTCTGAATCCAGAAAAATAGCTAAAAATTGTTAGAATAACAGCATGTTTATTTTCTAAAGATCAAATTAATTCTGCCAGCCATTGTGACAAATAGAGCTAGATGCCTGACAGCATCTGGAAGTTACCAGCACAACTCAGCTACAGTAAGAATGTATGGCTTTAAATTTGGGAGATAAAAAAAATGTTCATATGCAGAAGTCAGAAATATTTGTATTTTTAATACAATTTTTTTTTATAACACAGATCAAAAAGCCTCCCAAGAGTAACACACTGCATATTTACCTTGCTGTCTGACTCAGACTCAGAAGTCGAGCTTGCTGAAGACTTCCGTGAAGAGCGATACTTCTTTTTCCTTCTTTTCTTCCCTTGCTTTTTATCCTATACACAAATATTTTAGGAAAGAAGGAAAAAAAAAAAGAACTTATTTTCATTAGATATTAAAGCCTTACATTAAATGTGAAGAATAGAAAACCCAAAATTCCTATGTGTTATCATGCTGTCTGAGGAATAAAGCACAGTATAACTGATTCTTTTAGCAGAGAACATTCATAACTCTTCTGCGTTAAAAAAAGATTTTTGCTAAAAAGTAAAAATGCTATTTGTGCATTAATAGGCTTAGATGGGGGATTCTGTTGAAAAACATACAATTCAATGCTGAAACAGAAATGGATCCAGCTTAAAGGTCAGCCAAACACAATTAATACCGTTGGTTAAGAAATTCTTGAATATATATATATATATATATATATATGAATATATATGTGTGTGTGTATAAATATTCACAACTTTTATAAGTTCCAATTGCATCAAAACTATTTTTATGAAAACCAAGTCCTCAAACAATATTCTAAAATATATTGCCAAAACATGTGTTAGGTATGTCTCATTAACAAAAGTGAGCTAGTGCTTAATCTGATTTTTCTCTGAAATATTCTTTGACATTCAAATGCATTCTGCAGTGCTATCCATTTCCTGTCTGATGCATCACATATAATTCCTCTTTTTTCTAGAAAAGAGAGCCTGAAAGTCTCATTATTTGAGAAAACTGGGACTGTTTAGCCTGGAGAAGAAAAGGCTTGGGGAGGATCTTATCAATGCATTTAAATATCTGAAGAGAGAGGCCAGACTTTTCAGCGGTGCCCAGCAACAGGACAAGAGGCAACAGGCACAAAATGAAACACAGGAAGCTCCGTCTGAATCTAACAAAAAACTTTTTTCCTGTGAGGGTGGCTGAGCACTGGAACAGGTTGCCCAGAGAGCTTGTGAAATCTCCATCCTTGCAGATACTCAAAACCGTCTGCACATAGTCCTGGGCAGCCTGGTCTAAGCGACCCTGCTTGAGCAGGTGGGTAGAACTAGATGATCTTTAAAGGTCCCTTCCAACCTCAATTGTTCTGCCATTCTGTGATTATGATCTTTGTCTAATCCCATGGTACAGCCATGCTGGGGTTGCTTTTTATCTGGCAACACTGGCTCACAAATGTTGAAAAAAGACTATGTGAGGAAGTTACTTTCAGCACCTGCATCATTCCTGAGACTCTGCTAGCCTTCACAGTAAGATGCCAATGATAAGGTTCCATTCCTTGCTCAAAAATTTCAGTTCTGTTAACTCTGATTTGAAAGTTCAGGACTGACACCATATGAGATCCAAAAAAAACCATCTCAAGACTAAAAGTGTATCTTTCAAAATGTCTGTTAACTTGTTGGGTTTTAATCTCTGAGGACTTCAGGGTTTTATTGCATATTAGTCAGAGCAATAAACCATATGTTTTCTTCCATTTATTCTCCTTTTAAAACCCCATTAAGCCTCTGATTCTACAGATGAAACAGTAACTCATCAGCTAGATTCAACCTTGTATAATCAGATACATTGGCCAACAGATACAGTCATGAATGGTTACCTTCACTCCGCAGTGAATTATAGTTCCATCCTTACAAGTCTAACTTTTCCTACTGTTCAAGTTGGTACATCGTATGTAAAATTAAACAAATATTGGCCACAATTTTAGTGGCTTTGATATATTTGTTAAAACGTTTGTGTATCTCTCATCACTCTTTCTATATTTGAAACAGAAATCTATCATATTTCCTCCTAGAATGAGAGAGGAATTCTTGTAATAGCCAAGAAAGAAAAGAATACCTCAGCTGAGCCCCTAGCATGCGGAGTACAATACAAATACATAATTTTATTGAAAATACAAAACATTTCAGGTTCTAATAATTTAGTTCTTACCTCATCTTCTGAATCAGATGCACTGCTGGAAGAATCAGAGCTTGATGAAGAAGAAGAAGATGAAGACAACTTGACCAAACACAACAAAAAGTGAAGCTTGTGAGATGCAGCATTTTGTCTAGCAAACAGTCAGAAGACCATCTAAACACATCCCTTAAAAATCTCTTCATTTTCAAAGTATTATAAATGAAATTTTACTTCTAAGAAGCTGGTCTTGCATATGTTTTCTTAAATGAAACTGTAAAACGTGAGTTACTAACATTTTTAACATAATAACATATATTTATTGCTATTTCCCTTTATTTAAACAGAAGTAAAATTCTTCTTGTACAGAATACTAGCCACCTCTCTCAAATAAAAATCAATTATTTTAGCATATAAATTCAAAATTAGAGCTATACTCTCTCTTTCCAAGAGACCTTAAATGACAAACAGGAACAACCCAAAAGCAAAAAAAGCTCAGAAAACTGAAAACTTTGCTCACCCTATTAGATTTCTTCTTTTCCTTTTTCTTTTTCTTAAAAACAAAACAAAACAATTGTTATTTTGGCATCATGTCCTTTTGTCATGCATTTGGGTTTACGTCCTTTAATGCTGACTTTTAAAATGTGTTTATGACATTCTGTGTAGGCGGCATAGATGATAAATCCAGTTCAACACAAACTGTACTAAGTTGAAAATAATTTACCTCTTTCTTTTTGGAGGAACTCTCACTTCCACCCAGTAATTTCTCCCTGTGTTTTTCCAGTTCTTTCCTCCAATTCTGAAAACAAAAACAAACAAGCAAAACAATGGCATGATCATTATTACAAGTTTCATTATGAGAACCTTTTTGAAATCCTGTGCTGTATCTGAGGCTATAAAATTTTCATAAAACTTGTAGAAAATAAACAACATACGCAAATAAACCAAGGCTATGATGCATTTGATTTTATAGAAATTTGTTCAATTATCAAGTATAATGTTAGTTTGCACCTTAATGCTCAAGTTATTTGGATTTCATAGATGGCCATTTACCATAATTGATGGCCTTCAAGTCCAAGGTATGTTTGTTATTTGTATCACAGTTTTCTCGATAGAGCATTTTAGCAAGGGAGGGCGCTCTGCCACAAAAATTGGTACTTTGTCTTAGTTTTAAAGTCACTTGAAGCAAAATCCGAAGACTATTTCTCCTGGCTCTTCTTTGATGCATGGGGGTGTCTGTCAGTGTCAACAACTATTAGAATATTAAATTATTGTGTGTACCTTCATAGAAAGGCTCTTGTTTCTGTTAGGCCAAGCACACTGCACAGATAAAAGACTCCTTTTGTTCTGCCTTTTTTTAACCCCTCACAAACTCTCTAGGTCTACCTAAAATCCCACTTTCAGGGGCTCTGAAACATTTCCAGCCCCATTATACTGAAAGGCTGCTAGTTTCAACATGTGCATGCCATTTCCCCTTCCTGTGTCAGAGATGTCATGTTCTCCATTTTCTTCTTTTTAGCATTCTTATTCTCCCTTTCCTCATAATAAGGATGTATTAGTATTGTATTGGCAAAGCAATGATAATCATATATTGCGCTGAAGGGAAAGGCATAGCAGGAATTAAGTAAGATTATTCCTGTGCAATGCTATATGATGCAGAAATCCCCAAGTCAGCATATAGTGAATTAGCTAAACAGTGCTGCTGAGGGACGCAGCAGATTAGCCAGGACACAGTGCTGTGTGCAAACATGCTTCCAGGACCCAAGGTAACACCTACACACTACTGCAGTGGGTTGTATACTTTGGCATACCAGTTACCTGGAGCTAGCTCAGGGGTCTCTAACAACACGCTGTGCTTTATTAGGCACACAATCTCCTTCAGGTATAAACAGACTGTGTTAATGTGATGTTTTGAAAAAAAGCATGACATCTGCCAGTAAACTAGGAGAGATGGCACCTCATTCAAAGACTTGTAATCTTTTCAACCATTCAAAGATTTGGTCTTAAATCAAACTCACTGAGCTAAAACTGAAGGAGCACTGAAAACTGATCCTCCTTGAACAGCATCCCATCACCATGAAAACACTGGTATTACTTCTTGGGCAAAAAGGTGTAACAGGAGCAGATGCACCATGTCCTTCCAGTAACACAGAAGGAGCATAATCGACTTCAACCAGAAACTCTCATACAATGATGAAGACTACTGCTTGAAGCTTAGCGCAAGACAGCAGAACCCACCAAGGGAACAGGAACAGTTAAATTCATCTTATACCAATTTCTTCACATACAACAGGAGTTACAAATGAAACTTTTTTGTATCATGCTGATCTCCAGTAGGTACTGAACACAGATATGAGAATGGCTCAGTTTATTGCAGGAACCAGCATGGAAAGAGGCCAGCTTGGGATAAGAGTGGAAGAAGTGCTTTATAGTCCTGTTTGGACATTCAAGGCCCTTCTCTGTACTTCTACTTTGGTATTATATGTACATTCCCCGCCAAAGATGTCAGTTCCCAGTAATATTCCTCTTTGGATTGTGTGACCTTAAACAAGTGAAGATTAGAAAAAGAAACTTTGGTTTATCATACTGGAAAATGAATTAGTTTTGTTTACTTATATAAATATATGCATTTGTATAACTATATTTACATTTATGAAAAGTTCAAATTTTATTCAGTAGCATTTTTCAAAACATATACAGTGTTTTTCTGAACTGAGAGTAGCTCTCCATTATTAAAAGGTAACCTTAGCATCCAATATAAACATAACAAAATATTAATTCATTAAAAGCTTAAGTGAAGTATTATGGGTACTTAGTGCTGTTAATGATAATGGAAGAAAAGTAGTATATCAGATAGGAAGGACAAAATATTAACATGATATTAGTCACATTACAAACCTCGTTCATCTTTTCTTCAAACTCAGCCAGAGCCCTAGATCCTTTCTTTTTCTTTTCTAGTTGTTCTTTTACTTCTTCCCTACAGAAGAAAGATGATAAATCAGTATTACTCTACTTTCACAATTAAAAATATGTTCTTCAGTGTTTTTACAGAAACACAGCGAGGTACAAAAATCTAAGGTTTTGTAGGCTTTTTCTGAAGTTCAGCTTTAGGTGAACTTCTACCAGAAAGAGTGATGAAAGCATCTTAGATGGTATGTGCATGGTAACCTAACCCTAAAAACCTAAGTACTATAGCTAAATCCCTCTGAAAGAGCTAAAGCTAACTTTGCAGTTAGGTAAATTGTGCTCTAGTTTCTTATTAGAGAAGGTAAAATGGACTGAACATAAAATAAGTTGTTAAAAATAACTGCAGTGATGATTTTGTTTCTTAAGAAGACAGTTGGGTAGGGCAAGCTTCACTCTAAAAATATAACAGCATATTGTTTTTCTTAAGATGACTTTGTTTAAAAACAATATATCTGCTGGCTTTAAGTATTAGGATTCATGAAAGAGATAGAAGGACCAACACTTTCCTCCTCTGAGGAACTGTTGCCAAATATCTAAAGACAAATGAGATATATGTCTTTCAAAATGCAATGTTATCATTTTTAAAAAAGAGGACTGAATACAGATTTAGAAAAGAACATCTTGGCCAGAAACAATGAATCTTTAAAAATGTATTACTGTGCATTCTGGGGAGGAAATAACTGTGTCATCTTAGTAAGAAAGAACAAAGCTTTTATTCAAAAGGTCAGAAAGGCAGACAAATATTGCCACTTACCACGTTGGTCTTGGCCTGTTCAAGTAGTCTTGTATTGTTGGTCCTGAATTTTGGGCAGGACCTCGTGCTCTGGCCATAGCTATGGGATTCATATAAGCCTTGAATATGAAACAAACAAACAAACAAACAAACAAACCATTAGCTATACTATACTCACAAAAACTCGTCCTTCTTTGCACAACCTTTCTCACAGACTGAAAAGAATTTCTGACTTGTTTCTAAAAATACAAAGTATTTATCTAAATCAAACTGATTCAGCCTGACAGAAAGACTCAAGAAAATGCTTTAAATTTGGAGTCGTATACTGGCAAAAAGAACTCATCCACAAAAACTCATCCACATTTTTATATATATTTATATATATATATTCACCCCACTGAGGAACACTTTTGCAAACTGAATACAGTATTATGATTGCTGAAATATTCTTTCTTGGGATATGGAAAATGATTTAATTTTAGCTCTCTTACTCTCTGGGACAGCCTATATTTAGGCCTTTAAAGTTCTGCTGAAAATCAGTGATAGTAGAGTGAACAAATTCTGAATAAATTAACAATACCCCACAAGGTTCTTGCTTTAACACTAAAGCAACTGAACTGTGGTGCTTTGCTACAATAATACATATATGAAACCCCTTTGCCTGAGGCCTATCTGAGAAAAAAAGAAAGAAGTATTTTGAATAAAGATAATCTGTGTTAACAGATCAAAGTAATAGTATTATTAACCAAATTTTATGAAGCATTCTATATTTCAAGTTTGTGCATTCTCTTCATACTCACTTTAAAAAACGTAGTATGTTATAGAAATCAAATTTAAAAATTAAGATCCATAATCTACAGCAGCAATTAATGAAAAAAATCTATGCTAGAAAACAGTTCATCAATTTTTCTTATACTGATTTACTGATACGCCACTTATATTGTGCTCAAGCAAAGGGAGATATGTTCTTATCTTAGGCAGAGATATAAGTAAAATTATCATCGTGAAAGCTGCTAGAAGCATGAGAAAAATGTGTTAAGAAAATTGAAGAGACAGGCTCACAACATCCCAGAAGTGACAAAATTAAGATGACTTGATCAAAAGTGTTCCTGCGATATATTTCACAAGAAACTCATTATATAATCCTATCACCTTCCCTAGACCCTTGCTCCATTTAGGAACAAGATGGATTTAGTGCCCACTTTGTGAGATACATCATTCTTGATTTTGATTTCTCCTCATTCTTAAATGTCACACCAGGCCCTACTTACTGCGTATTATTCAAGCCCTTCTCTGATGACTGCCCTGTTAATTTTCTCAGGGGCTTTCATCACTACAGTGTCCCAATACTTCACAAACAATTTACTTTAAAAACAGTTTGTCTTATGTTTTGCAACTGTCTGCAGTTTAGAGATGAGAAACAAAAAATAAAAGTCAAAATATCCACCAGCTTTGGCTGTCCAATTTGAGATCAAATTGGATTTCCTTTTTTTTTTTTTTTAAAGAGTTCTTAGCATTGTACAACACTAAGTTCAAAGCAAAGATGCAGCTGCACGTGTGGCTTTTACAAGTCTGGTACTGCTTTTTATCAGACCATAAAGTTCAGAAAATGCCACAATACACAGCTAGTGAACATTTGTGAAAGTCTGGTTTGAACAACTAGCCTAGCATCATAGGAACTCTGGAAGAGGCAAAGAGAGAATCCAGTTCTCCTTCCCCAGGGCAACATTCAACTACCTTAATCATGCAACATTTTTTTTCTTCCTGCCTCATTCACTCCATGTTCCCAAATTCTGCAACATCGGACAGGGAGGGATCCTAGAGATAACGGTTGCCTTTACTACACTTCCCTTACTCATCCCTAAAGTGCTATCCATCTTGCACAATGCATAAGCTAAAGGCCCCGTGGAAAAAAAATACTTATTGCGTAGTTCAGCACTGTCTCACCTTGCACACTGTGGAAGATGAAATTCAGGTGCCTCTTTTCCTCTGCTCTCCCTGTCCCCAGCAACTCGCCCCTACCTGCCAGGCAAGCACACAGCCACCCTCTGCACCAGCCTCTGCTTTGGCTGGGGCTGAAGAGGCAGCTCCTCTGCCCCTCTCTGGGCCAGCAGCCACCATAATTGCCTCCTGTGCTGGGGAGCTGGCCTGACAGCAGCAGAGGACAAGCCAGACAGGCTGTTAAATGAGGGTCGAAAGCAACACTTACTGCCTCCCCTTTCATTCTCGTCACAGCAGGAGCAGCAGCCGCAGCAGCACGGCACTTCTGGCCTGGCCTGTGAGCAGGTGAAGTGGCTGGCGGCTTTGCCTCTTGCAGCTACATCTGGTCTAAGACAGTGGCTCCAGCCTCCGGCAGGCACGAAGGAAACACTCCCCATGCCAAATGTGGCTTATAGGCCATCAGCCGGACCATGCTGAAGCAACCAGAGCAGCTTTCAAATGGACTATTTTTTGATTCAAGTGTTCGCAACTCTAAGGGTCACATTTTCAGCCATTTGGGGGGTTTTTGTTTTTCTCTAACACACACACACACACACACACACACACCCAGGTTAACTTGCATGGGCCAGTAATTGCTAAAGTATGTCAATTTAAACTAGTTTAATCTCAGCTTGGCACCTTCTTTTGTAGCCAGATATTATACACTCGAGTAGTTACAGCCTTACAGAACTGTATTCACATTATTTACTTTAGCATTTTTCTCTAGGTGACCCTGCTTGAGCAGGGGGGTTGGACTAGATGATCTCCAGAGGTCCCTTCCAACCTCAGTGATTCTGTGATTCTGTGATTCTGTGATTTTTTATAATATAAAATGGTAAATGAGGTTTCTTATTTTACAGAGTAAAAATATATATATATACCTTGTCATTTGAATTAAGCTTCTTCTGAGTGGAAAAGGAGTTCCTTTAGAAACGCAGGAAACCAGTATTTGAACACTCTTTTTATTAAACAAAGATAATTTTAATGTATTAGACTAGAAAAGAAGGAGGAAAATGTAATTCATGACTTGGCTTACTACCATTAGCAAACTGAGTCAACTCTTTTTGGTTACCACTCAAGAGTAAATATTTGAGAGCTTTAACTTCTTACATAATTATTATTCACAAAAACAAGATTTCTTGTTGTTCTTAACTTAAAGTTAGCTAGTTTCTGACTTGAACTAAACCGCAATAAAAAAAAAAATACATCTCTGGACCTGCAGAAGAGGCTACACTGTCAAATGTTAGTTTACTACTTCCTCAGACAGATCCCAGATGATTAGCTAGCAAGCTTCCTCCATTCAGCAGCATACTTTCTTTAACTTTCTGGCAACAAGCACATAATGACTGAATATTGTTCTTTATTTTGCAATTGGGAAACGTATGTCTTAAAACATGTTCTTAAAATTTCAAACATGTTCATTTAAGAACAATTATTTTACTGATAACTATTTCTTAGAAGTTTTTACATGACTTTGCCAAACTGCATTTCATCAGCCAGAAAGAGCACAGAAATGCACCATCAACAAAGAAAGTGCTTGTTTGCACATTTGTTTTCTTCCTTTGGCAGTTTGCTCAAGCAGTTAAAAGACATTTGCTTTCTATCTTTCATGCTCATGAAAAGCACAAGAAACCTTCAGCCAACCAGGGTTCTACGGGCAAGCAGTACAAATGATTGTTGCCTTGCAAGTATTCTCAAGATGTGAAAAAACAAGTTTAATTTCCATCTCCAAACAGTCAAAATGATGGTGTCTTTAAAAAGGGACATGAGAAGGAGTTAACAGGTGGGAAGTTGTACAGTCATGTAAGAGAAGCAAAGGAATATAATTTGTCTGTACTAGCAGCCATCATAGCACAAAGAGCCTCATCTAGGAGAATCAAGGTTTACTAGCATGGGTAAGTGCATCCCCACTGCAAAATAAAAAATTTAAAAAATAAGTAAATAGACACCCAAACACACCCAAAAACATTACAACAGGGCAGTAACATTTTAAGCATAGGCCAGGCCCCGCAGTCCAACACTATTTTTTCCCCCCCAGTAGATTCCATTATTTTGGTGCCTCGGTAAAGTAATTAAAGGCAATTTGTTATACCCTTGTATAATGTGTATTTCCACCATGTATACTATACATTATTCCATCAAGGTAAGCAAAGACATTTGCCTGAATGGATCTGCTTAAAAGATCATGGCCTATACTAGAAACAGACAAAGAAGGGGGACAAAATGAAAGTCTTAAGAATGGCTAACTAGGAGGAAAAAGTTAAAGGAAAAATATCAGCAAGGACGAAGGCAGTAATAACATAAAATTAGGCTCTGCAGTCAGGTTTGCAGAAGTGTACTTTTGGCCTTTTGAAGCAGGCTCCCGAGGTCAACAGAGTGCTGCATAAAGCTAAATTTCAAATTGCTCAAGTACAGCTAAATGCTCGGTTTAAGAAAATATGTGTTAGTGTTCAAGAGTTACTTCAGCAAATGCACTAACTCCCACTGGAAACATTTATTTATCTATTTATTTTTAAATAAGGAACAGGCCAGTGTCTTAACCATCTGAACTGATCACAAAACAGGTACCAGCTACGACCGCGGCAGGATTTGACAGGGAAACTAAAGGTTCCGCCGCAGGAACCAGGGGCACCTGCCGCCCCGTTTGGGGCCAGCCCGCCGCAGCAGGGCCCCCCCCGAGGAGCAGGCCGGCTCGGGCCTCTCCGGGACGGGCTGCTGCCCGCTCCCCGCCGAGCGGCCGCTGCCACCCGCCTTTGTTGTCCGGCGACTCGGGACCCCCGGGAGGGCACCGGCAGCCCCCCGGTCCCGACGCCGTGTAACGATTCACCTCACGCCGCACAGCCCCGAGACGCCTCCAGCCCTGCGACGGCGCAGGCCCGGCGACACGGGGACCCGAACCCCCCAAACCCGCAGCGGTGCGGCTGCACAGGCCGAGGCAGCGCCCCGCCCGCCGCGGCCCCCCCGCCGCCCGCCGGGAGCCTGCCGGGGCCCTCCCGGAGGTGCCGCCGCTGCTGGGGCCGATCCCCGCGGCGGCCGCGGCGCTGGCCTGGCCCGGCCCCATCGCCGTCTCCCCGCCGCGCAGCAGCGTTACTCACCACCCGGTTATCCCGCTTGCCCATGGCGCCGCCGAGGGCCGGCGCCGCCGCCCGCTGTCGCTCCGGCCCAGCGCGGAGCCCTTTACCCCACCAGGAACAGCAGCCGCAGGCGCCCAGGCCCGGCGCGGCGCAGCCCCGCCGCCCCCAGCAGCCAGCGGGCGCTTCCGAGCGGCGATGGCGGCGGCCGCACAGCGCCGCCTGCCGGGGCCGCGACGCCCCGCCGAGCCCCGCGCGGCGGCAGGGAGCGGCCCTTAGCGCCTCGCAGGCGGCGGGGCCGCTATCGCCTTGGCGGTGGGGCTCGGCCGCTCCGGGGCGCCACAGCCGCCTGCCTCCCCCACGACGGGTGGCGGGCGGTGGGGGACCGCGGCAGGGCCTGCAGCGGGCGACAGCGCTCAAAACCGCCGGGGACGGGGCGGTCGGAAGAGCGAAGGCAGAAGGAAACGATGAGAAAAGGGGCAGTTTTAATGAAGGGCTTCAGCGGGGGGGGGGCGGCGGCGGCGGCCCCGGAGACATGGCGGCCGGCGGCCCGTGCGGCGGCGCGCGGCGTCGCGAGGGGCCGCGCGAAGGGCGGGAAGGTGCCCGGCCAACGGCCGCGCGGGTCGGTGCGCTGGGAGGCTGGGGGAGGTAACGGCAGGCGGCGCTTCGGGGAGGTGATTCTTGTTAGAATTTTACCATTAAAAAAATTGCTGCGTGTTAGTTACAGCTTGGTAAGAAAACCCCCCCCCCCCCATTTTTTAATATTTTAATAATACAAAGCACGAAGAGTTTTGTTTCTGAAATGGCAGTGCTGTGTTTATCATATGTAGCAACAACCAGGAGAAAAAAAAAAGCTGGTGAACCCATAGGAATTTGTGATAGGAAGTTATTTAGCCAAACCAAGAGAGGGCTGTGAAAAACTAGAAGAAAACTAGCAAGGGTGAACGCACCACAGTCGCAAATAAAATGTACTGTTGGAAATTGCAAGATAATTCACAATAGAAGGAATAGCTTTAATTTCTCAGAACATAATTGTAAGATTCTAAAATAAGGATAACTACTTCGGGAAATCAGGCAAAAGTTCTCACTGAGGTACATCAAAGGTAGAAGAAGCAAATTGCACTAAGATATATAAAAACAAGATAAAAAGTATTACTAAAATACTATAATATCTGTTGCAAAAAGTTATAATACCCTCACCCAAAATACTGTTTTCAAATTTGTGTAGCTTTGTGCTGTACTCATGGCACCTAGTTTTATTCAACTAAAGCTATCGCTTTACATTAACACAGGACATTGCTTTACATTAACACAAGCTCTCTACACCACTGAAGCACGTTATAAATCTGATCTGCCCGGGCGTGAGAATACGATTGCATTTCATTTCTGTCACAGCACAGAATATGGTGTTTGTGGTGACTGAAGGCTCTCTGCTGGCTTTACGCCAGCTGCAGTGGGCTAGGTAATCTGCATCAACTTCTGCAGGACAGAATTGCTCTTTAAAAATGTTTTAACCAAATTTGAACCAGTAGAGTTTATTCAACCAACATTTAGTGTCATGTGGCTGCAGCGTTTTTGATCTGGTATTAGCCTTGTTGAAATACTAGACGTTTCATGAAACCATGGCTGACTTGCCTCCCTGTGGCAGCTCCGTAAGTAGAAAGTGGGGACAAGGGAGTCCTCTAGTGGGCATTTCAGAAAATTTTATTTAAGTTCCTATTAGTTTTCTTTGTTAACTGTAAAGGAGGTTTGGGACACTAGCCAGATAAACCCAGCTAGCTAAATCAGATGTCTAAAAATGGATGAAAATACTAGAGGAAAGACTTCTGTATGACAGGAGAGTGAAAGATGACTTTGTTTACAGAAAGGACAAAAAAGATGACACAACTGGTGGGTAAGGTAAATCTTGCTTTCTGTATATCAGCAAATGACAGACATATGATAGACAAATACAGCACGTTTAAATCTTTTAAAAAGAATATTTGTTTCTACAGTGCTAATAAGCACGTAGTATTTAGTTTAATTAGATAACTTTGAGGTGAAGAGGGCAAGAACAGTTATGTGAATCATGAGAACAGTAACATTTGTGCTTATTTCTACAAGGGACTTAATATTTTGCTTAATGGATATTTTTCTTTTTTCCTTTCTCTTCCAAAACTGAGGGGTTATGAACTTCATGCAGGACATAAGTCACCTTCTCACAGATGAGGGCTATTCTTTTCAAGATAGAGGCCTCACTATAGTTTATTATCTATGCTCCTGTCTCTGGCTGAACTACTGCAGTGTTTTCTTACAATGTGCTTAAAGAACTAATCTGGAAGGTCGGATAATGTAAAGGTAGCTGCTGTTTTTATTTAATGTTGTGTCACATCTATATATAACTATCCTTTATGAAGGACTTTCATGGTTCTCTGTAATTTCCAGGGGCAGTACAAAGTTTTGGTTTTGAGTTATAAAATCCTTTGTGGTTTGGGGTCTGGTTAGCTTTGCAGTCATCTCTGTCTTATAGCTTTTATCCAGAAGTTGAAATCTGTTTGGATGCTTGAACTAATTGTTTTTGGAACCTTATATCTGATTGCTCATTTGAGGCCTCATTAGCAAGATCTGCTTTGTCTTGCTCTAAAAAGTGAAGGTGTAATGATATTCACAAGAAGCTGAAGCTTTGTTTGAGTTGTTTTATTGAGGTTTTTTGTTTGGACTGGTCAGGAGTGAAGACATGGAAAATACTGATCTGGTTTTTGAGTTTGATGTTGTGTCATTTTGCGATAGAATCAAGCCATGTACTTTTACAATGTCTACATACCTAGAAATGTTACTAGTCATATTTATAGCCAGTCAATAAAAATGGTCAATCAATAAAGAGTTCTCAGATTCTTAAAAAAAATGGAAGATGAAAATAGCCAAATATTTAGGAAGACATAAATACTATGCATGTAGTACTCAGCAGGGATTCACAAAATACTCAGCATGAATTCAAAAGGGGGAAATCATGCTAATGCAACCTGATAGCCTTATATGGTGGAATGACTGGCTTGGTGGATGAGGAGAGCAGTGGATGTTGTCTATCTTGTTTTCAGTAAGACTTTCAACACTGTCTCCCGTAACATTCTCATAGGCAAGCTGGTGAAGTATGGGCTAGATGAGCAGGCAGTGAGGTGGATTGAAAACTGGCTGAATGGCACAGCTCAGAGGGTTGTGATTGGTGTGAAGTCTAGTTGGAGGTCAGTAACTAGTGTTGTATCCCAGGGGTCAATACTGGCTCCAATATTGTTCAACTTATTCATCAGTGAGCTGGATGAAAGGACAGAGTTCACCCTTGGCAAGTTTGCTGGTGATACAAAACTGGGAGGAGTGGCCGATAGAGCAGATGGTTGTGGTTCAGAGGGACCTCAACAGGCTGGAGAGATGGGCAGAGAGGAACCTTCTGAAGAAGTTCAACAGAGGGAAGTGCAGAGTCCTGCACCTAGGGAGGAATAATCCTATGCACCAGTACAAGCTGGGGGCTGACCAGCTGGAGAGCAGCTCTGCAGAGAAGGACCTGGGGGTCCTGGTGGACTACAAATGACCATGAACTAGCAATGTGCCCTTGTGGCAAAGGTGGCTGGTGGTATCCTGGGCTGCAATAGGAAGAGCATTGCCAGCAGGATGAGGGAGATGATCCTTCCCTTCTACTCAGCCCTGGTGAGGCCATACCTGGAGTGCTGGGTCCAGTTCTGGGCTCCCCAGTACAAGAGAGGGATGAAACTACTGGAGCAAGTCCAGCAAAGGGCTACTAAAATGATAAAGGGACTGGAGCATCTCTCATGAGGAAAGGCTGAGAGAGCTGGGACTCTTCAGTCTATGGAATAGAAGACTGAAGAGGGATCTTATCAGTGTGTATAAATATCTGATGGGAGGGTGTAAAGAGGATGGGACCAGACTCTTTTCAGTGGTGCCCAGTGACAGGACGAGAGGCAACGGGCACAAACTGAAACACAGGAAGCTCCGTCTGAATCTAACAAAAAACTTTTTCCCTGTGAGGGTGGCTGAGCACTGGAACAGGTTGCCCAGAGAGCTTGTGAAATCTCCATCCTTGCAGATACTCAAATGCTGTCTGCACATAGTCCTGGGCAGCCTGGTCTAGGTGACCCTGCTTGAGCAGGGGAGTTGGACTATGTGATCTTCAAAGGCCCCTTCCAACCTGAGCCACTCTGTGATTCTATGAAATAACATATGGGGAAAATACAACATTTCATGAATGACTGAGAGCCATCGTAGCTGAATTAAAGCACAATTTATCTAATGAAGTTAACCTAAACGAAGATTCGAGTACAGACAAGCTAGTGCTGAACTGTGTAGCTTTCATAGCTGTTGCAATAATGAATGGCCTTCATCCTAAGGAAGCAATTAAGCAATTCATGAATGAGAATGACCAATGAGATTAGATTATTATAAAACTAAAGGTATATGGTAAGGGGCTTGAAAGCATATGAATGTGCTTATGTTTCTGTGTCAGTTTTTGTGTGTATGTCTGTTTTCTTACAATACACAGGGTGTTCAGAAAAACACTTGCAAACAAAAACTAGAAAACAATGTTGCTAATTTTCTGTATTTAATATACAATACTTACTGCATTTGTATTCATTTTACATTTTTTGATAAAAGAAAAGTATAGCTAGAAAAGTGAAGTAAACTTCAGGCAAGCAGTTTTAAATACAAAACTATTTTTTTGTCTTTTTACTTTCCAATAATTTGGGAACAACTAAAAGAACTTGACACTGTGAAAATTTTTATTATATTGATTTTTCATACCGAACCCTCAGCACACAACAATAAATACACAACTTTTCTTTTCTTGCACTGCCAGCAGCAAAACGTTCAGTTCCAAAGGACTGTAATTCTGATATAATACAATATTGATAACGCTCCGTGTGCCTTAATTTAATTTTGCTGTATTGACGCATGATTATTTTTGCAGTCCACCATCTTTACAAACTTGTAAAAGCTAAAGAATGTGTTATATGGTAAGGTGCATGCTTGAAAGAGTATGCTCCGATGAACTTCAATGCAGTCAACGTAAAGTAGCCCCAGCTGAGGGTGTTCTTAAAGCAGAAAGCCTCACAGGGTGAAATTTGGGACACAGAGCAAGCATGCAGTTAGATCAAAGGGCTTTGTTTGAAAGCTTGTAAAGAGAAGTCTAGAGTTTCCAAAGTGTCTGCATTATTTCCCAGCCATTCTGTACAGCAGAAACATACTTTTTTCCAATGCGTATATGGTAATCAGCAGCTGTGCAAGAAGAGGAGAGAGATTGCGGGATTTCATGTACAGCAATGGTGCAATACTTTTATATACCACAGTTTGCATTTTGTAGCCCCTTGATGCAATATTTATGACTAAAAGGTAAACCAGTATATTTAAGTAACAATTCAATAAATCACTGTTACATTTCTCTGTACCTCTGTAGATGATACAGACACTGTTTCACACATACATGATTTTAATGACGAATGAAAAGAATATAAAGAACACTGAATAGTAATTATTAAGCACACAGAATAAAAATAATGATGCACCTTTAAAAGAAACAGTAACACACGCACCTTTTCATGTTTGTACCCTGATTAAAATAACATCATGAATTTCAAGTATGAAGTGATACAGTGAAATCATGTCCTGTGAATAGGTATCAACGGTAGTCTAGGTAGTACAGTTTGCACCTTAGGTAACTTTCCACCTTGCAAAATAAAATCCTACTGCATATGTAGGTAAAGTGACTTGCGATGCTAAAATTCCAAGTGCCAGCTGCTTTGCTGGTACGAGCTGATATAATGCTGTAGAAATCAACAGGACTATGCTGATTTTCACCAGCTGAGTATATGTCCTAAGGTGAATTAAATAATTGGAACTGCTTTTCATGTTTTCCTTGATTATCACATCCTAGACATCTCCAGAGCAAATGATATCTTTTTACCACACTCCCCCCCCAAAAAAAAGTCAGGTGTCCAGCATTACATGCTGCTTCAACTTTTTAAATGCTTTCCATGTTATTCTTTGTAAAATCATACTGAGGAATAAAGATAATGAGGCAGATCTTGATTTGCTAATGGATGTTAATCTGAAGTAACATCAATTAATAAAGTTATCAATTAGTAAAGTCTGGATGTGTCCCAGATGCTGGCCCCACTGTTCAGAATACTCTGTAACCCTGAAAACAGAGCTTTTAATAATGCCTTTTGAGAATATTTATGTATCTTGCAGATTTCAGAACCAATATCCCATAAGGGTTACACACAGGCTTAACTTTAAACAGTTCTTCTGTTAACTTCAGTGAGATTTGTAATATGTAAGATAGGCACACATGGAGTGTCTGGAGTAGTAAGAACTGAATCTTCTTTCTGATACATTTCTGTCCAGCATCACGCCTTTCTCCACCTATTCCAATGCCACTAAGAAGTGCACTTTTGAGCTTTTGTATCAAAAAGTAATGAATAGAAATTTTGAGAAAAATGTTACTAAAGATTTTTGTCACACATTACCATTTGTATAGTATTCTTGCTGACTTACCAAGCTTAAGTATCTTTATATAGACCTGAGCTGCCTGACACTGAAATTTTTAGACTTACAGGGTCAAAATCTTAGTTTAATTTTACTGTAGTCAGTGGAGTTACAAGAAGAGTAAATTACACTAAATGATTTAAAATACTTTGAAACTCCAGTCCTATTTTATGCAATTGTCCATGCACAAAAATATCTAAATTTGCTGCCTTTATGCTTTTGTTTAGCCAACAATCTTATTTAAAACAAAGAAGGGCAATTTTATCATTGCAAAAAACTTACTTCAGTTGCAAGATGCCAGACAAACTTGTGCACTGGTTAAACATCTGGAATTGACAGATACCTGCTGGAACTACTACAAACAAAATAAAGCCAAAGGCAGCCTATGTAATGTTTTCTAAGTTTAATTTTTTAGACAGCATTCCCCCACTATGTGTAAAATTAGCTCTACAATAGCATTTCAAAATAATATGCTTATTCCTTTACATATTAAAATAAACAAAAATACCCTAAAGCATAAAAAATACATCTGAACACACATAGTATTCTAGTTGCAAAACTCAATGTACAGTATGAAACTTATTTATGAATTTTTTGACTGATCTAGCTTTCTGCCTCTACAAAACTAGCTTCACTTCAACAACCAAAATGTATACTAAATGCAAATAAACATAAAGCAGCAAGACTCAGCACATTTTCTGGCAACTACCCTTTCACAGGACTAGTGTGTTTTCATAACAAATATTATACTGAATTATAATAGCAATAATTTACGTTAATGTCAAATTAACTTGGAAATAAATGTGTCCACATTTTCAATAAACACTGACACCATTTACTGGTGTCTTGGTGCTGTTATTAACCATGTGTCCTCACAACTGCAATCAATTACTAAATGAAAGGCTTTTTCTGCAAATACTTTTGTGAGCAACTATATTCACATGAATAACCCCTCTCAGCCTTGTGGGACTGCTCAAGTGAGATACAATATTCATGTGTTTGCATACTCAGGCCTTCAGACTGAAGAATATCAGGCAAGTGAGGAATACAAATATACATTGTTACACAGAAAGTAGTAGACAGACATGCAGATGAAAGCACAGTGTGATGCTTCTGAGAGTTATAATATAAACATCATTTCCAATGTATACAGTTCAACTTCTAAGACATCATTTTGAGGGTATAATTTTTCATTAATTAGAGCACTCAAAGACATTATACTTTTAAAGCTGTTCAAAGTAATGCAGCTAAATATTACATTAAAAATAAAATCCATAAGAGATTCAATGTCAGAAATAGACCACTTCAAAATTGGAACAAAGTGGACCATAAATACATTAATCTGAACACTTGCAAAGGAATTTACAAAGAAATTAAAGACTGGAAAGGAAAGAATAAATGGGTGCCTTTCGGCTTGAGTTCAGTGCCAAAATCATACCACTTTGAGTAGAAAACAGATTCTTTCAGAAAAGTAAATGACAACTTTATATTTTATCTATCTTAAGTATTTTAAAATGTGTTTCTTACTTCAACAAAAGTAACTGTCTTGCCTGTGAAGGGCACATGACTAAGATTCCTAGAGACTCTTTTAGGCCCTGTTTCAACTGGAACTGGCTCACACTCTTTATCAAAAAGCACCACCATAGTGTAAACTTCTTTTGCCCACATTGTCATGACTCTAACTGGGTTGTAGGAGGGGAGTTTGACTGCCAGGAAAAGAGATTTTGAACACTGCAGAGAATGACAATGAGGGTATTAACTAGTGCTGCAAACAAAGAAAATGTCATGATATTGGATTCTCTTTGCTGGAATCTAAACTGAGACACCTGATGCACCTAAAACTGACCACCAGAGAGCGATTAAAATTTTTAGACAGTGCTGGCCTACTCTGATTTTGAGCTAGTACTGTAATCTAGAGGAATGCTTTTCAGTTCAGCTAATGACACACAGTAGAAAGGAGAATAGTGGTAGTGGAGGTGAAACAACAAAAGAAAGCTGAAAAAACCACTAGATTGCTAGATATCCAGGGAGAAAAAAGAAAGGATAGCTCAGTCTCTGCAGTTTCTGCTACTCACACTTCTGGTTCCCTCCCTTCAGCCTCTAATCTCATGACATTGCAGCTCTTCTACCGTGTAACAATAGGTATCTTCACTTCAGCCTGTGCAGGGCAATCAGTATTTTAAGATGAGCACCCTCCTACCCCCAAGCAAGTCCCCACTGAACTCCTATAAGCCATCTTAAACAACAGCACTGCCACAAATTTCTTGCCAGCATCCAGACTCTGATGTACTTCTTGCTGTGGGCCCAACCCATGGTTACAACTACCCTTTGTAGCAAGGGACTTTAAAATAGAGTCCCTGCAAAAAAACATGATGGATTTTGAGTCCTACTGGAAAAAGATTGAGAAGTACTTTGTATTTCAATAGCATGCTGCAGATTCAAACTTTATTTTAGTCCCAGTTATTTTGTTTTCCATCACCAACCAAGGATGACTCTTCTAGAGGTACCTCATCGTCCACCTGGAAGGAACACTTTGCTGCAGTATGCCCATAATTCAGTCATCCTTTTGTATGGTGAGAAAGGTTTCTCCCAGACGTCCTTACAACACTGATGTTTAAAATGCCCAAAACATCAGCTGTCATAGAAGCAGTAGGCATACTGTCCCCTGTAGATTCTGTAAAGACTTTTCTTCAGGAGAATACATTGGGGAGTATCATCCATCTGTGCTTGGTACATGTGGCAGGGCTTTGTACTCAAAACCACTAGAGCAGGAAGCAAATGAATGAGCTTGATTGCCTACATGCCCTAGAGGAGCACCCAGGCCATCTTGAGAGTTGGGACCTTCATGTAAGAACTGTTTCATAGTTGCTTTGACTCATGGTAGGAGAAAACCTCTCCCTGGGAATAGTGATCTCTGGGAAGTGGAAGGGAAACAGGATCAGTAGTGGGAGGCTGGCAGAGCCAGGCTTGTTTGCATCTGTTAAAAACTTTTGTACAACAGAAGAATCATTGGCTGCTCTTGTAAACATCTTAAATCACAGAAGGTTGTCCAGGGATCTTCTGTATTTAGTAAATAACCTTCTGAATCAAAAGTTGTTTTGGCTGATCAAACACATTATGTTCAGTCTAATCTATTCCAGCCCATTTCCTGTTTTTCGCTTGAGCCAAAGGATGTAATAGTAACACCCACTTTGCCATGGTCTGATTGTATTAATTCCCAGTTCCTAATGCAGAGCAAGCAAAAACAATAGTCCAAATCAGTGGCATGCAAACTGGGGGGGTTGCAGAGTCACAAGGAGGTAATTTATCTCACAGCTTTTTAAGTGGCTGTAGAAGTATTAGCAATGTCAGATCCAAGTGACAGGTCTTTAAGTGTTGCTGCAGTGAGGAAGCAGGGAGTTGAAAGGCTGTTAAGGACTAGACTCCCCAGGGCTCCTTTCACAGTGTCACAATAGGATGATCTGGGATAAGGAAAGGACAATGTGAGTAGCTGGGAGATCTATCACTATGAATTTAACAAATGCCAGAAGACTACTGTGTAGAACCAGAGAAGGTTTCCTTTCCCTGGAACTGTGAAATTTGCCTCTGCACCAAGCCTACTTGCTCATGTTTAATGGAAGGACCAAGATTAGCCCGGCTGTGTCACCTGACCTGTCATTCACCCCCAGGGAAAAAAAACGCTACACAGGCCTTGTACTCCTGGAGGTGGCATGACAATGGTAGCTCTCAGGTTGGCACAGCAGCTCGGAAAGCTCCATTCCTGCTGCACAGCCCATGAAAGACTCCTTCCCCTTCCTCGGCAGAGCAATCTGCAGTATTACCTACACGGGCTGTCATACAGATTTGCTAAGCTCTCAGACTCGATTCTGCAAGATGGTGAACCACCTGGACTGATCCAGCAAAACACTTAGGCATGTGGATAATATCAAAATCCAAGTGCCTAATGCCATCTTGGATTGGCATAGAGTTTACAATTTACTGCTGGAGTAGACTAATGCTCCTCATGCACAATAGTATTGCACACTGTTAGTGTCACTGTTAGTGACTCGTGCATTAGAGCTGTACTTCTCCATCACTGCTGCTGAACTACGGGCTGTGTCTGTATGGACAGCTGAATTTGCTCTCAAACTGTCTAATCAGCATTAACTTGTTTTACATCCACACAAAAAACCCTCTAGCTTCTATAACAACCTGATTTAAAAAATGGAGGTGTTGCTGTACTGGAAAACTGTTCCAGAACTCAAAGTCTGAGTGGTATAACAAGTAGCTGGGACTAAAATCCTGTGCAAGAATGCTGCCTTATCGTTATATGCTTATGAAAGTGGATGACAGGAGAAAACAAAATGTGGAAAAAAATGTCTTTCCCCAACCCTACACTTCTCATACATAACTTTTCCTAATTTTCAAATTCACTCCCCCAAATTGTCCTGAACTCTGCTAATCCCTGCCTATTTTTCCTAACTTAGTAGCACTTAGCAATTTTCCTCCCTCATCTAGCTACTCAAAATAGATCCTCAAATGAAAGAATACTAAAAAACCCCCAAGGTTTTATAAAAAGAAGAAAATTAGAAAACAGTATCTACCTCCTACCATTATTATGTGACAGGAGGGTGCAGCAGAACATGGCTTCATTCTGAGTGTAAAGCGCCAGCACACTGTGCAGCTCAGCCTGCTGGGCATAGTCAGGAGCAGTAAGAAGTGCAGGGAGATGAATAACATAATACATGATTACTCTAAGGCTGAGGATCTGAAGAACACGTCAGGGAATGTAATATAAAATTATGTATGAAACACGGAATAAGAAGAAAGGCTGCCTATTACAGAATGTTAATTGCAAACTCTTCAGAAGTAATTGCATGAAGGAAGCTGACAATCAAGTAACTGTGAAAATTCATTTTCCACTTGATGGCAGAGACGGTGATGGCTGGCTGGGCTTAACATGAGCATGTCAATGGGATCAAGTATCAGTGTGAATCCTAGAAAAATCTGCCTGATATGTGGATGGGTTTAAGGTGCAAAAAGCTAAATAGTGCAGATGCAAATTTTGTATGCTCAAAAATGGGCAACAAGCTTGAGAGTCTTACAGCATGTCCATATAGACATCACCAAAGTGAATCACAAGTTTAACATCACCTGTTTTCCCTTCTCCTTTCAGTGAAATAGTACAGGTTGCTTTACTGCAAATGAACATTAAGATGCTAAATAGAATGAGTTCACACCCGTATTCTTTTCTTCATAAACCCCTATCAACCTTGTAAGCTCAGTGAAAAAATAAAAGTTTCCGTGCATATTTAATACACATTCTTTGTATTTACATTTTTCACTTTATAAATACTCTCCTTTTCTCTTATCCCAATGATATTTTCCCAGTAGTTCCTTAAAATCCTCTTTTTAATCTCCACTAAACATCAATTTTTTTTAAGGCAACATCTTTTGTCTAACCTTTCTTGGAAACAAAAAATCTGCTCTACCATGTCCACCCACTATCAAAGAGCCATATCAGAGTTTCTCCTTGCTTTCTCTAGCCATCCAAAAGTCTCACTGACTTCAGTGTGCCTACAGAAGGCAAGATGAAGCCCATCAAGTATTTTCTAACATAGATCAAACATTTCATCTGAAGGAAAAAATGTCATGGTCAGAGAGGTCAGAGTGAGTTCTTGGTTTATGTTAGCTTTTTTGAGCAGTTCTTTTACGATGGCTGGGAATTTAACCTATCTGAATGTTGCAGAAGCTCTCCTTGAACAAATCTGTCTTGTTTAAGTCAAAGCAACTTCTCCATTAACTTTACTCAAAGCAACCTTGGGCTTTTCTGCCAAGAAAGCAAAAGGCTCATCTAAGCGTGGTGCTGACTATTGTCAGCCTCTGCTGAACTCATGAAGGGCTGCTGGTGTCTACTTGGCCTTGCAGAATCATTTCTGAGAACAAGTTCCTATTTGATTCAGTTCTGTTTGGGTGATTATCATTGTCTGAATTAAAAATATATACATAACTTTTGAAGGATATTTTCATGGAAAACATACCAGTTTCAAAATATAAACTCATACACATTTGTTATAGCTAAAAGAATAAATTTTAGCAAGTTTCTGCAAGCATTTTTGATATTATATGTGCATACTGTTCCTAAGTATTTTTATGGTTCTTATATTGTGTATGTATTGCATATCAGTATGCAATAAATATTAAGTTTCAAACTAAAGGGGAGAAATAACACTTGGCAAAAGTATGCTTGTTGGTTAATATATCTATATCTTTCCTCTTTTAATGGCCTAGTTCATTTAAATCAATGAAAAAGCTTCTTATTCCTTTAAAGGAAGTTACTGGGGATTGATGGTTACAGTCTGGTCCAGAAACTGGAATTATATTAAAGCTATTATCTAACAATTTGCAAAACAAAGATATAATAAATTAAATGTCTCACAAATAAACCCTATTTGAGCTGCACTCATTTGCACACATTTGAGTTAGACTGTTAAAACTGTGGTCGTATTTTTGCACACCTAAAAGTGTATTTGCACAAAAAAAAAGGATATGAAAATGAAACTTAGAAAAGTAGACATACAAAATTACATCTACTTTTCTAAAGATTCTTTCTGAATTTTTTCCTCAGGGAAAGTAATCTGTATACTCCAATATTTAATAATCAAAAAGAAATAAAGCTGATAGCTTATTAACAGTCAGTTACTGAAGATTTCAGTATATAAAATGTTATTCTCTGTGAATCTAAAAATATATTTCTTAAATTTCCCCCCACAACTGCAGTTTTGAAAAACTGTTTTTCTAATATACTAATTTCAAAAAATCATTTACACATTAAGAGAAGTGTGAAATCCTGTTAACATAAAAAAAGATCTTGATATATAGAAGCACATTCAGATAGTTTTGCAGCAATACAATAAATATGCTAGGTCCCTAAGCTCCAGATCAATTCAAGCTTCAAGCATAACACAACAAAATCCCTCTAATAGTCTAATATCTCCTAATTCACATTGCATATTAAATCCATCTATTCCTGAAACTATTGCATAAGAAAAATATTAGCAAAGTGGTTCTACATAACAGAGTTCTTAGAATAAACTTCTTCCTCATTATTCAACTGTGCCTTATACATGAAACACAATTAATTTATGCGGCCTTTTAAATCAAACTGTGTGGTTAGTGATTCACATACATATATAACAACTGATGTGTTTTCAGTTGTGCGTCAGGTAAGTGCTCTAAGTTTGTTGGCGAAAAGACCAAACTAGCATGTTTTCTCTTTCTTTTCCATATTAAGATTGGGCCAGTATCTAACAGCAGAGAGAATAACCCCTTGTATAACAAAATATGCTTCTCAAAGACAGTGAGTGAACCTGGGAAAAGTAGCCTGGGCACAGAATTTTCATCTTATTCACCAAAAAAAATATCAAGTGTAAAAAACACAAGAGAGTCACCAGGCTGGATACCACTCATATACATGAGATGCTCAAATGCTGCAACTTACTGTTTCCTGGCGTGTGAAAGGCCCCATACACGTAGCACCAAATTTCAAAACTTTGCAGATATGACACCCTCATTTTTGGTGTGTCTTGGGACAGGAACAAGAGAGAAAGGTGCTCTAACATTTACCATGGGTGGACTAACATGCTGAAAGAAAACTGGAGTGTGGGCACAGCCTACACAGAAATCCGTGCAGATTTTTAGACTCCGCCTGTTTTTAGAGTTTTGCTTGGTGCACACAAGGCAACACAGGTGTATGCAACTCCATGGTTAAGCAGGGCTGCAGCATAGGAGGTGTGCAGCGAGAGTCTTTTCTAGTCATCTCCTCTGGGCTGCTGGACTAAATGAAGCGACACCTGGGAGTAGGGGCAAGGGGACACGGACGCTGTGTAGCTATTGGGAATTTGGAAGAAACTTGTTGGAAATAGCACCTGGGAGTGTCCCTGAAACCTGTATTCAGTAAGGTAGCTGAAGGAAAGGAACTAGAGAGCCAGAGCGAATGCGGGGACTGGGCAAGGAACGAAAAGGGCTGCCCCAGATGTATGGCTGGGGCTTAGCACTTCGCACTTCACTAGCTAGCTTTGGTGGTTTTTTTTTCCTCAGTTACTGGGTCTATTTTTCCTGCAGAATTGTGTAGCAGTGATTAAAAAAAGGTTGGTTGGAGACAGAAATTGCTCCATTACTCGCTATGTCCTGTTCTCTGCTGAGAAGAGCACAGTGTGTGGTTGCAGATGCCTAGGAGCTAAGGATTTATGCTTTTTTTTTTAATATATTCTTTTGCTGTTGAAACAATCCTGCAGAACACATACGGGCATAATTATTGTTAAGAAGAATTGCACTCTGAAGCCTTATTTAAAGGGTATGTGAAGAGTTTTCATCACAATCTGGAAGAAATGTGTCAAAAAAGCACTTTCTTTTCCCCACATACTGTTCCTACATCCTACACAGAGGGCAGTTATGGGTAAAGGTACTCAAAGACTACACCTATACTAGTAAAATAAAAAGAGCAAGAGCAAGGGCATGGGCTTGAGCACTGTCCCACAGCTGTCTGTACTGTCTAATTATGAGCCTGATTCCTGGCATGGTTTTAGCCAATGCCGGCATTTTCCCCAGCCAGTGAACAGGCCTTCTCAGTTTACTAGTGTAAGTGAAGCTTCACGGTTTGGCAGGGGAGATGGGAATAAGAGTAAGCCTATGACATATAGGAGAGGAACGACTGCAATTTCTTTCCAGAGAGATTTGGGGGTTAGATAAGAACATTTTAAAAAGGAGGTCATCTGAAAGGTCCTCGGGCCCCTTGCTGCCACAAGGGCTCCATTATAGAAATCTTTTCCATAAACCTATGGAAATAAGCCTATCAAGCCAGAACGCAGATTTCTTTTTCTCTTCCCGCCATTCCCACTGGAAGGATGCTCAGAACATGAAGGCGAATTCAACCCTTCTCGAGCTCTTCTCCTGAACTCCCCATTTATACCCTGGCCCGGTATTAGCCGACATGCAGCACCATGTTGCAGAAGCTTTGCTTCTAAGTCCATATGCCACTTTGGGCTTTCCCCTGCTGCTCTCTTGAGCGCTAGTTTTGATACTACAGTTTGGGAAATACTGCTCCTATAATTAACTTTCTTGTGATTTCCAAGCCTAAATTATTCTCATTAGTTCTTGGGCCAACACTAACCTTTGGCTTAAATTGTTCTCCTCCCTCCATTTTGTCTCCCCCTAATAATGCACTTGCTTACAATCAGCAATCATATTCCCTCCGGCCTTTGTTTTGTTGAGCGTAATACAATAAGCTCTTCTAACAGGGAACAGCTGAACCTCTCTATCTGAGAGTTTTTGAGTCTCATTTGGAAAAAAACCCCACCACTTACTTACATTATCACCCTATGTTAGCTCCTGGAGAGCTCTGGGAGAGTTCCCTGCCAGCTGCTGGAAAGCCAAACCAGCCGAATGCCCTGATAAAGTACGTACGATAGCTTGGTGCTAGCTAAAATGTGGAATGTTTTTTAAAAGTGCTAAACTGTGTAGAAAACTTCTCTCTTTGTTAATGTTGCGAGATTGTCCTGAAGTTTAGCTTTCCTTGTTGTTCCAATGTGTTTTAAAATTATTAGCACGAATTCCACTCTGGCCCATCCTTTTCTATGGCATTAAAGCCGTGTTCACACTCAGGTCCAGCGAGCTATGGAGGAAGAGGGCCGGGACACCACGGGTGCAGTGGGAGCTGCTGGATGCAGGCCCCGTGGGAGCGACGGAGGCACGGCCCAGCCGCGAGGCGGTAGCTGCCGCAACTGCTTGCCAGCCCTTGGCCGGCTGCTGGCCGCGCTTGCAGAAGACTCCTGCTGCGCCTCTGTATTACCTCTGCGCACAGCCGCCTTGCGCGCGCTCTTGCCGGCCTGCTTTGCAGCTCGCCTGTCCTTGCTGGTAGGTTTTGAACAGGCATCGTTCTGGGCATGAAGAACTGCATACATGCATGCAAGCAGACCTTTTAAAACCTGCCCTATTTGAAGCAGACATAATTTAACCATAAGCCACATGGTTCAGCATCTAACAGTAAAGAAAAGCTTTGTCCAAGAGGCAGAAAAGATCCACTCACTATCCCAGCAAAGGACTATGTCCTACACAGTGCAGATACCTGAAAGAGAGTTAGCAGAGACGTCTGTCCCCGAACTGCCAGACGCGCCGGGGGATGGCTACAGCTTCCCCTGCCACGGCAGCAAAATTCGTATTGCTCAGCTCGGTGCTAGGGACCTGCTTCTGCCAAGCATGCTGCGAGCAGACACATATTGCTGGCTCAGCAGCTAGCGAAGACCAGACAGAGATGAGGAAGGAGGTAGCCTAAGGGACTATTACAGGAGTAAGCAAAGCTAGCTACATCAGTTATACTGCAATAGTGTATAGTTCTGTTTTAATGGCAAGGGCTAACTCACTGGACCAATTTCCCCCAAGTTACATCTAGGTAAATGCACTAAAGTTATGGTAGGGAACAGCTTTTATGTATTTAAAATATTTCTTCTTTTCCACATACAGTACTAAAAAAATAAAAGCTTCTTTTTAAAATACTGAAAATATATTTTAGTTAAGGTAAAAATACTAAATATAAAAATTTAATGCAATATTTAAAATAACTGTGCTAAAAAGGCAGGTGAATTGCTTAGTTATTTTGACATTCAATAAAGGCACACTAACCCTAGTGGAGAAGCACGTGCCAATATACCCACATGGTGGTTTAGGAGAGAAGCTAATGCATTTCTGCATAGAAAACGTCTGCTTAAAAAATGAAATCTCAGAGATTTTTGTGACAGTAATATTCATGAACTGTGATGCATGGTAGGTGGTGCAGGTAAGGCAGCGCAGTATACAGCATACAGTACAGCAAAAATGCGTAACTGTGCTTCTTTGCAGGTATAGAATTCTCTGCTTCTAAACTGGAAATATTTTTTTCTATGTTCCTTTTTTGGCTGATAATGAGAACAGGTTAAAGGGGAAAACCTGTACTGATCTTCACTGTCTCCCTTCATATCTTTGAGCTGCGTATCAGAAAATTCTGAATGAGATGGAGAAAATGTGCTTGCAGCTGTCTTCTGAGAGGAATGACAGGTTAGAGGGTGGGTTAGCATGTGCATGGATTTCAACACAAACCAAGCATTTAGAAACGAAAAGGGTCTTTAGAGAACAAGACCCTAGAAATTTTTTAAAACCCTTGTTTTTGCAGTATACACACAAACTCAGCTAGATAATAACTCGCTTGTTTACAAAATCCCCTAATAGTTGAGACATTTATTATGGTGACCGCCATTGCTGTTATTTTTATAGAGCAATGAAATGATAAAATTATCCATTCGAGTTTTCAAGTGGGAAAGCACCTGCATATATGCTATGAACAAACAGTAGCTGGATGTATTAACGTATATATCAGTTAACTGCAGGTTGCAGAGGTCTGATATTTCAATGCCATTCTTTAAATATCACTGTAAGATATCACATAATAATAATAAAAAAGTACCAAATCATGCTTCAGCAGCTAGAGAGAGAGATTGCATCATGTTTTGGCAGTGACTCGATTATCCTACTCCACACTGGCAGCATTCAATATTAAAAGAATAAAATGGCAGCAAAACTGGTCAGCAGCTTCTCTTCATCTGGAGTTTTCCCAGGTAGATAAACAAAACAAAACCAAAACAAACATAAAGCTGCAATGGGAGCAGGTGAAAGCCCTGGCCCTTGCATTGCTCTGATGAAAGTAAACTAGATTGATTTCCTTGGATAAGCACGTCACAATCCCAAAATAAGAGACAGGTGTGTAAAACCTCCAAATAATGATCTTCACTGGAACAACTATGTGGTTTATATGGGGCAGTGGCCTTGTCAGCTACATGTCTGGTTCATTTATAGGTTCATCTTCAGTCAGCATTAGGATGCATTCACCTCACTGGAGTTTTGGCTGGATGACATGTGAGAGTCCAGATTCTCCTTGCATTTCTCCAAGTCATGGAAATACGGGTGAGACAGGGCAACATAGGCAGATATTCTCTTGGCTGGATTGAATGCTAAGCATTTCTGTAAGTATGAAAAGAAGTTGGTTTTAACCAAAATGTGCAGTTAACTTTGCTAACATAGCATGTATATATTAATGCATGTCACTTTGTCAGTTTATGATCAGTATTAGGCACAAAAGGATCTCACTAGGTGCTGCGTGATAACCATGCATATTAAAACAGGCAGTGGGGTCACAGGATATGAATGTGACCTCTCACAAGCTAACAGAAAATAGCAACTTAGAATATTCAAGTATCCATAGTTTAGGAAATCCCAGAACACAGGTCTTCTGGAATTCAGATGCACAGGACATCTGTCTCACAGATTGCAGGGAGCAACTCTTCATGAACAGCTTTTCAATTCCCTCAGTGTTCAATGCACCACACTCTTGTGTTTATACAAACATGGACTGTATTGTAATGTATATGTTCATCCCTAGGCCCAGCATTTCTGTAGATCTTGGGTGTTTGACATTATACCCTTCATATTCTAATGTTTTGTGTTCATTTTCCTACTTTCTTGGAAAAAAAAAAACAACAGAAAAACAAATTCCATCATGCTGGAATAAAAAAAATCCAAAAATACACTAAAAATTTCATCTATGCCAGTCTGCAGGTGTGCCGAAAGCCCTGCTCATCATGCTGGTCAATACACTTTTCACCGATTGCATGCAATAGTTTTGTTGCCTCAGGATTTAGTGTGCTAGCTATCTGGGCTTTAACTGTTTCTTTGTTCTGTGTCTTTTTTCTGTGTCCATACAGGACCTAGCATAGTGCACTCCTGGACTCTTGCAGTGACTCCTAAGCACTAGGGCAGTGCAAAGAGCCACAGGATTTATCACTCGGGTGGAGCCTTTAGATCATGGCTTTCTGCCACAGTAATGATAGCAGTACAAGCTATCACAAGGTCACTGCTTGTGTGAAACATTCCTGGACAGATACATATTTTGGTAGGGGGTTTCACTTTTTGCAGGCAACAGGAGCAATGGTGACCTTATCTGATCCGCATTTCATCCCAAGCTCTCTCAGAGCTATGCTCAAATGATCACAGCTCCTGTGTCCATTCCTCTCAAGTTACATGCTTTCTGCTTTGTTCTACCTGCTCGTCCCAGATTCATTTTTGTTCCCTACCAAATTAAAATCTCCACTTTTAGGTTTTTCATATTAATTTCAGTGTTTATGTTCAGTTTATGCTGGACTTCCTTTCTAAGAACCCCTCCTAAAAGCCTTAGTATCCCCCTCACTATAAATTCCCCCTCTTCCTCCTAGTTCTATTTTCCTTGTCTTCTTTCCAGATCCTTATCCCAGCCTTTGCCCAGCCTGCTCAGAAATCTCTTCGCAGCTTTGCACTTTATACCTTGTTGTTCTCTATTCTGTCATTCACCTTCAAATAGTATTCCTCCTAGTATCCTTGTCTAACCAGTCCTACTCCTGCCTTCATATCTTCTATCAGACTCCTGAGATTTCATTCACTGACTTCCAGCCCCGCTCTTCCCTTTCATCTGTGACCCCCAGCTCTCATCTCCAGCTTCCCTTCCCACCTCACCTCCTAGGCACAGGTATCGTTCTTCTTCCTCCCTCCCATCAGTGTCACACTCACCGAGCTCTCTGTTATATTCTACTCCTTGTTGTTCCCAAAATCTAATTCTTGTCACATGCACATGCTGGAACTTCTAACTTCCATTTCCAGACTGCCCGCAAACACAAAAGATGCAGTTTTTGCCTGGTATTTCAAGTGTCCAGATGTAGTCCAGCTTACAGCAGCTGGGAGCTGCGGTTATAAAGACAGTGGAGGATGATCTGCCATTCTGTAGCGCTTTGGCTGGAACTAGAAGTCCTGGGGATGAAGCAAATCTTTCAAGAGTTGCACTGATAAATCCTACAGAGCCTGTGTGAACTGAGATCTTTGAAAAGGTTTCCAAAGAACAAATTTAGCTAGATTTCAACAGGCATAGCATAAGGCAACCTCTGAGGCATACATATTCAACTCCACTTCCCAATAATTTCAATTCCCTATATTCAACTCCAAGACCAAACTTCAGGGCTAGGGTTTCTAACATTTCTATTAAAATGTTGGAAATAATTTAATACCACAAAACCATGCATTTTTCTCCATCCTTATTGCCAGAAAAATGGAATTCAAGCTCAGATGGATATCCAGCATGGAAACCTGAAGTCAAAGAGCTGCCATACATGATCAGCTGTTCAGCACATGTGACATGTCACCATCACCCAGTCCACAGAGACTAGGGATTTCCCTGGCTGACCGTTGAAGTCAGTGGTAGCAGTTGTACAAGTGCAATTTGTTTGTTTGCACCCAATTCTGCCATTTGTGAGAGGTAATAATTAGTTAGTGAATCTGAGATCTCAAGTTTTCAGCATTCAGTAGAAGGCAGGCAGATGTAATATGCCTCTACATCTTGCATTCTCCTTTTGCTGGTTCTACCACACCATGAAAAATGGTAGATCAGTTTGGGTACTCACATCAGGCTTATACTCTAAGAATGGCTGGATCAGTGGCACAACAGGGGTCAGCAATGAGTATCTAAGTTAAGAGACAGGACAAACAAGTACTTCCTTGAAATACTTTCCTAGCCTCTAACTATTTGCAGCCCTGGCACTTCTTGAGCCAAAGGTGGTTTCCTTGTGCTACGGTTTCACAGACTGTTTACATGAGAAGAGCTCAAAAAATAATTAGACAAACTCTTCATGTTGGCATGCAGCATGGTACAGTGGGAGCTATCAATCATGCTCTTTGGAGAACAACAAATAGAAACTCACCAAGAGTAAGTCTTTGCCCAGTTCATCAATATCTGGTACAAATTTTTCAATAGGTTGTGTGGGTCTGGAAGTGAAAGCATTTCTCGGGAGGGCAACATCATTAGGCCAGTCCTCTTCTTCTGGGAGTCCAATTACACTGTGAAAGGAAAAACATACTGTTAACTCTGGATATTTATGCAGTCTCTCCTTTATATTGATTCTATGAAGCAGCAGTTTGCTTTATGAGTAAGTCTATTGGTTTAAATGTGATTAGTTGTACAGCAGTGCACCGATCACTCTGAATAGAGGGTGATGGGTGTAGGCCCTCAAGGTGCTTTGTAGAAATCATTCTGCGGCCAGCAAAGTATTCTGGCCCAGGTCTCAATTTTCTGAGTCTTGGAGTTGAGAACGGGCTGAGAGCTTTGGAAAAAATTTGCTCAGCTCTTGTCTGGATGGCGCAACATATGTCACTGCAGGATGATTAAAGCAGAAAGTTTCAAAGGGGAATCTCATGCAAGGATCTTTATTCACAAGAATAGAGCCTGAAAGAAGACTATGGGTCAAGATGAGGGTAAGGCAATAAACGGGATGTTTCATAATGCTTCAAAGCTGTGTGCAGTAATTGTTGCCCAAAGTTAAACAATTTATTTGCTTCACAATACAGGTTTTAAAGTCTCAGTTCAGAAGTGGCATAGGACTTAAGTGCCCTTTTGTTTTTACTTTCAATTTTATTTACCCTTTATTAAAATATTTTAAATTTCTTTTTATCAGTTATTTCTCTATTACTTTCAGTTCCAGAAGGTACGTACACTTATGAAATAATCATGCTAAGGTTTAAAAACCCAAATAAATGAAACTTTTGGGGAACTCTAATCTGTAAACCTCCAATGTTTCTGGATCATGTCTCATACATTTCATGTTTTAGTCTGATATTAATGTTTGTGGTGGTGAAATGCCATTTACCAATGGAAATTCTGGAAAAGAATGTGCTACTTGCCTAGTTTTAGGGAAAATCAATTTTTACAGTCTGTAAAATTGAGATTTTTAATAGAAATGCTGACAGGGTAAGACTGGAAGGAACACGAAAAAACTGCATTAAATGCTTGGGTCTCCACTAAGTCCAGCGCCACTAGGGAGCAGCATCGTCCTTTCTTCTTATTAATTGAGTTTGATAATAGCCTGGGTGAGGCTAAGGGCCAAACACTTTGATGTAAAACATAGGTTACCTCACTGAACTTAGTGGAATTACTTCATATTTACATGGGTTTTAGATCATAAATTTGCCTCATTTAAAATGCCTCTGAAAACTAATACCACATCCTCAAAACAACAGCATGACTGGAGTAAGGGTAAAGCAATTACAATCTCAGGACAATTTATTTTTGCTGTTTCTAAAGGTATCACAGCTCTTGGGAAAAGATGAGTTAAATCTGCATGAAAAATTAAATTTGATTTTCACCACCGCAGGCATGCCAGGTATGGGACAACTCCCTTGCCCATAGTGGTTAGAGCCATGTGATCTGCTGTTTGAGGATCCAGACCCATATTAAATGTCATATAAAGAGCATCACAGGAGGATGGGGGAGTTAAATATTTTAAATGACAAGGAAGTTTAACTTGCCATTCAAATGGATCTGGTTAGTCCCAGCTTTTTTCATGTTTGCATGAGAGAGCACAAACAGGGCAGAACAAGCGTCGTAGGCACAGGCAGAACTAACAGAAGGAGACAAGGAGGCAGCCTGTCGTGCAGGTAGGGGGGCACGTTCAGGAGCGGAAGAAAAGATATTTTTAGTTACACACTCACATAGTATTCAAAAATCTTAATAATGAATTTCTGAGTAGATGCCCCCATTCTGGTCTGGTAGCACGACCATTTCAGGGACTAAGTTTGGGAGAAGCTAGGATGAGCTTCACCTCCTGCCAAAGGTTCAGGCCTGGTCTTGAGAAAGGCTGAGTGCTTTCCCTTCCCACTGATCACACCGGGAGACAGGTCTGCTCACGGCATTGCAGCAGTTAGCCCCAAATCCGTGAGGATATCCCACACACTGGTGGTGTCCTGGGAAAGCAGGAAATTGTTCCGGGCCACGTCCTCGGGATTTACCCTCACCCGCCGGGGGAGGCTGCCTGATGCAAATAAGAGCTGCACGTGGGAGGCAAAGGTAGACCACAGCCCAGTCATCCGAAAGAGCACATGGGTCCAGCGTGCCTGAAAATCCTCAAACAGCTTTCTGTCCAAATTAGCCTGGAGAATGACTCACTACTGTAGAAAGAAACAACTCTCCTACAAAAAGAGCTATGCCTATCTCTCTCACACTCCAGCTGTGAAAACACCAAAATAAACACTATTTAGCATAAAATCCCCCCAAAACCCAAGAAAGAGACTTTTGAACTATTTAAGGATAGCTACACAAAGAAAAACAAAAGCAAACTTTCTCTTTAAGTAGATGTGTAATGAGGAATTTCTTCTAAAATTAGCACAGCATTTTCTCTTCTTGATTAAGGGTTGAATTCTTTTCTGTACAGGTAATCCTGCCCCCTAGGGATGGAAAGATCCCTGTTGGAGGCTGCTGCTAGCTGCTGTGTGTTTAATCTTATCCTGATTCAGTTTGATTTTTCCCCTTAAATGTCATAAACAAATGAAAATCTTCAGAAAAGTCACAGCTATGTCTTTTTTTATTACAAAATATGCTGCATGTGTCAGAACTGTCTTCATTTAATAAAGCAGAATATAGTAACACCAAAAGAGTAGCTTTGCCAGAAGAAGAAAAAGTAAACTTTAAGGACTGATTTTTCTGGATTGGGCAGGAAGAGCTATTCAGCGCATGACAAATTAACCACGCAAGTGAGTCACATACACTGGTATGGTATGCAGGAAAGGGAAGTCAACTGTGTGAAATCAAGACCTGCAATTTAGGAACCTCATATTAAATAATGAAAGTGCTTAGAAACAGATCTGTTATGATTTGAGAACTGGAAAAAATGGTTAAACAGAGAAATTCATTATTTGATCAATTTAAGCTCTTTTCCCTGGAAGTTTTACTCTCTTTGCTTTGGAATATCTTCAGGAGAATACTGTTTCAACCTTATATCTATGTCTGTCTCTCACTTTGCATACTGACCTCTTCTTTCATCCAGATACCCGGATCCCTGCCACCTCCTCATATGAAAAGGGAAGACAGAGGCGTGGAGGCAAACAGGCTTCGTTCCACGGAGTGGGACCGGCCCTCCGTGGGCCTGATTTCATAACTATGTGACATGCCCTGGATCTTAAATTTACATGTTTCTTAAAAACTCAGAAACATTCCTTGCTCTGAAGAGCTTTTACACGAAAGAGGCGATATATTCCTACTTAAGTATCATATTGATAATATCAGTCATTTCAAAATGATTTCTTAAAACTAAAAGCATATTTTGGAAGTGAATTATTCTGACTGAAGAGTGTTCAGAACCTTCCCACCTCCTCAACATATTCTAAATATCTGAACAACATAAATATGAAATTTGAGAATTTTAAAATGGTTTTAAAATAAAGCCAGTTAGGTCCTCTCCAACAAAGCATACATTTATAATGCTGGTATTCCTTCTGTTCCCACAGTTCTCTTCATTACCAAAATATGAACTGTTAATCATTTTAACAGACTATGCAATATATTTTAAAAGCTAAAATATTTTCTTGTGTACAAAGTCACTGGTTAGCATCTTCAGGCTTTCCATTTGGTAACAATTTAAGGGATTCTAACATTTCCTGAAATAGACAAATCACAGAAAAATGAAAACTTGGTATTTGTTTATAAATGAAGAGAATCTCTTGAATCTCTTTAACTGTTTAGGAAAATGTGAGAATGTATGCATCACACAAATGCACAATATGTTTAAAAGATTTAAAAAAGCCCCAAACAGAAGTCTCTCCTAACTTCTGGCTGATGGCTGTTAGTTCTGCAGAACTATATTCCATGTTGCTTCCTCCTCCCACTCCGACACAGAATACACGGAAATATCATGTTGCATACGGTAGCAATAGGAAATATGTTCTAGGAATACTTTGTTCTAGTCACATTATTGCATAAAGAGCAAAGCAAAGAAACCTCACAGTGTTTCAGCATTAAAGAGATATTGACATAGTGCAACTTGTTATTACTTACTCAAAGATTTTTCCTAGCTGATCGACATCTGAATTTCCACGAAAGAGTGGCCTGAAAGAATAAAGAAATATTTTTTAGGAAATGATTTCCTCTAATTAAAGTGAGCTTGCACTGGTCACTGAAAGCTGCCAACATAGGGTGAAAACATGTTATTTTTTTGAGGCCTCACTCCTTTTGCCTTCATGTTTTATCCAGTCTGTGAGTGCCTCATCTTTTACGTTTCTGCTTAAATCAGTAAAAAACAGGATGGATGAAACATATCTTTGAATATGTTACTTTAGAGAATTAATCGTGTCCTTTAACAGCAATAAAATAACCTTCTCCCTCTCAACTAGCATTAGCCTATGAATTATATAATTAATAAACAAAATAGATTTCATTAGAAAGAACATACTCAAAGAGCTGGTTAGAAAGAAAAAACTGAGTGAATGTCATGCAATTCATTTTAATATAATAAAATCAAAGATGAATTATTAAGGATATAAGTTGAAAATTAAATTCCTTGTATATTGTACTGGAAAGGTGCTTCTAAGTTTTGGGATCAAATAAATGACAATGGATTTATGAAGGTCTGTAAACAATGGTGTGTGAAACGGTACAGAATTTACCTTGAAAAAGAGGAATACTTCTGCTGCATAGATAAAGATATATTCAGGAAAGAAACAAATTAATAGGTAGAACATCCAAAGGCTTTTAGAAAAAAAACACTGGCTAAAAATACTTTCAAACAGTGGTACACATTTTTTTCTTCTCAAAGTGCAATTTAATATATTTCTGCTATTGTAATTTGTAAAATACTATCACCCCATAGTGAATAAACAGTAAAATATAAAACTCAGATTTGTCTGCTATACTGCCAAGTTTGCCTGTAGTTCAGTAAGGTGCGATCAGCAGTGCAATTGTACGTGTAAACTCCAGAGAGATTCCAACATCTTACTGATGGATGACCAAGGATCCAGCCAGGAATAAGGGCACCTGTGAAGATCAGCCCTCAGATGCTGAGCAGCATTTTGGTTCAATAAGATGTGGGCAGACATGGTAGATGATTAGTCCAAGAAGTGCAATTCAGATATACTGCAAACTGAGATACTACGTGGGTCAACCGACAGCCAGGCTGCCTGTCTTCGTTGAAGCACAGCTCTCCAGAGTACTGCGTGCTGTAAACTTACCGCTCCAGTTTCCCAAACTGTTCAGCTGAAATGCTTGACAAACGCTGTATATTCCCATCTTTTCACTGGCAGCCTTCAGTTATAAAGAAAAGTCATTTCTCCTGCCTCTCTCTGCATCCTCCCTTTCTTCTCTCTGACAAAGGCCCTGAACAACACTGATTGCCAAAGACACCCTTTCACAGTTCCACTTCATAAAAGAAGACTTCTCCCATCTACGCTGGGACAACAAGGAGTACCCAGCTATAATCCTTCCCCTCTCATTGCCCGTTTGCAGGAGCACGCATAGGATTCACATCGCCTATTGCTACACATGAGTTAATTCCTGCAAAACAGTGCAAAACATCTTGCAACTCTCAGTGGGACAGTAGAGCTCCATGTCACTGTCTGTCTCGCAGGTCCACATCAAATACACCAACTAGGTTCAGAGTGCTAGGACAGATCTCATTTAGACATAATAATCTCTACAGAAATCTTTGCCACCAAGAAAAAGAGCAAAGCAATAACTGGAAGACATGCTGACCATCTTTGAGAAACTAACCATGCATTTAGTTTCCTTCATGTTTGCTGCCACCCAGGTTATGTCATATTGACTTACACAGCAAACTGCTTTGGACAGGGCCATTGAGAGAACAATTTCACCAAGTTAGATCTGAAACGATATGGCATCAGATTTGAACTGGGGGAAATGAGGTAGCCTGGTACTTGCCCATAAAGTACGGTTTATTTTGACTCTGAAATAAATGATAAATAATGGTATGAACTGATTCCCAGATATACACTATATTTATTAATTGCAGCCTCTTTGACAAGACTGTTTCAGCTTACACTTAGAGGTTTCTGTATTTTTTAAACTTTGAGATACCCAGTAATATTGGCTTCTAAAAAAGCACAGCAAAGCTTAACTTCACCCAGACATGAGCATCTACTTCTGCTGTCAGTTTTGAGCCTGATTTTCAAAATGCTCAGTATCTACAATCCTACTATTTTCTGTAGTGGCAAATACACTCCTTATCTTCCAGAGCTGGATAATATGACAACCTTAGATAATTTCTGAATGACTGCTTAAAATTATTAGCATACAGTCTTGTCCATTATTTTGAGAATTTCATTTTTCCTTCCAGCAGTAGAATATTGGGACGCTTTACACTAACGAAATGTGCACAGTCAAATAATCCTATCCATGCAGACGGGAAGATCTAATGTTTTAAAACGTATGCTGAACTTTGTGTTAAAGTGAAAGCTTGGCATAGTCAGCCTTGCTCTCAAATCACCTTAGGCAGTGTCATGCCAAAACAAGTATGATTCTTGGGATTTTTAAGAGAGGTTTTTCCCATCGCTGCTGCTGTCTCAGATTTACTAAGAGCTGAAGCAAGAATTTAAATTATTCTGAATATATAATTATACAACACAAGGTGACCTTCCAGCATACTTTGATATTTCATCATAATGAAGCATTATTAATTCAGCTTCAGACTCGTATCCATCCCACCATCACAACTACAACAGAATGCCAACTCTAGACTAGGCACCGCTAATGTAATCAAATTTGCCTCATGAATTTTGGCTGCTGGTTCAATTGGAATATTGGATGGATGACCAGGGAAGTAGATCCACTTAATCAGCAGCTGTATGAAGATCTCGTCTCACATTTTGGCGCTAGTTATTCTTAAGCAATGACTTGCCAGCACTGCAAGTCCAGCACACCTTATATGGGAACTTTTATCTTAAGCAATTGTTTTTTTAATTCTATTCTTAAGGGTGGACACCAGCTCTTCCAGTACCACTGAACTGGGTGTATACTCAGCAGCCACAGAAAAGTAAAATCTCACCTTTGTTCTCTGTATCTTTCACTTGACTCCCTCACCCACTTGCTCCCTGAGGTTTATGTATGCAGACTGAATCCAGAAGTCCTTACTCGGGGATATATTCTCTTCTCTGTGAGGATAATCTCTGTAAGACTGGTTAAACTCTGAGTTTCATTTCATGGAATTCTTTTTTTTTCCCCCTAGGGAAAGGCACGGAGCTAGATTTGCCTCATGTGGCAGCAGATGTAAGTCTGTCCTCTGACTTCAAAGAACTCCTAAAAATCTGTGTGTGTCCCAGGAAAGAGGGAGCAACCAGTGGAGAAGAGGGCTATCCAAGGGATGCACTTGCCTTCTCAATGGTTCCTTGATCCTCTCAACCTTCCCTGACTTTGCCTACTACAAAATCCATGCTTTGAGGGTTCCCACACCATTGCTGTCTCAAAACTCACACCTGAGCAGGGAAGGAGATGGGATGAAAAGAATTACAGTGCAGATGAGACCGATCTAATCTCCCTGTTTGCTCAAGAAGTCCCAAATGTTGTCACGTCCCCACACTTCACTACTTTTGTTGGTTTTTGTTTTTTTGATTTTTTAGGGAGAGGAGAGGAGGGAAGTGTTACAAGTAATCTGCAGGAGTCCACCTTGTTTGATCATTCCTTCTCCAGGCCTTGCAGCTAGACTTTTACCCAGTCCCTCTTGAACAATGTCATTGAATGGAGGGAAAAGCCATTTATTTCTAATATAGGACCAGAATGCCCTTAGCCTACAGATAAAAAAATGAACTGGAGGTACAACATTATTACTCCATCCTGCTAAAATAAATTCCTTCTAAGTTGAAGAGCATGTATTTTTGAAAACATGGAGCTATACTGGAACTAATACTTGTTCCTGAGATACAGAATGTGAAACTACACAATTAAATGGATATTAGCTATGAATCTGCATTGTGACTATTTTCGCAAGATAAATCTAGCTACCTTTTTATATGGCAAGCCAACACAAAGATAAATATAACACTGAAATAGAAATACAGGTCACGACATAAAGGTGCAATGTAAAACCACACAAATCCTGAACAAGTTAGCATCTGCTTATAATTTAGAAGGACTTACACCACTAATCTTCTGGCTGAAAGGCTCTCATGCTTATATGCAGCTGAACAAATTAGATTTCTCTTTTATCTTGTCCAAAGGAGTATACTCAGCTCATGTTGTTGTCTCATGCTGTCTTTCACCTACACTGAATGTTCTGTCTATCTGAACTGGATATCTGTGTCTGAAAGGTTAAGTACTTTATTTTATAGATGCTTTTTTTCATGCCTGTGCTACTCAGTACAAACTGAGATATAAACATTTCCTAAGCAAGTCTTTATGAAAAAAAATCATCCCTGATGCAACTCCACTAACATGCCAAAGCAATTCTAAAAGTAGTGTATACAATGACAATGCAACAACACCCAAGAGATAAATGAGGTTTAACTGTAAACTAGGCAGATTACTTCTAGACTTTACTTTCAGCCTATGGTCCACAAAGCACAGAAGCTCTGGAAGATACTGTAACAAAGTTTTGAATTTTCACAAAGGTTGGATTTAAAGACATTGAGAAACACTGCTGTAGTCTATACTGCAGTTTAGGTACAAGGAAAAAATTTACTTAACAATAAAACCACATGGAGTGAGGCACAGAAAAAGATTTCTGCAGGTTCCTTGATGGTGACAGACATTTTGAACCAATTAGTGCCATTCTGATTGGAAATTACCTTTTACTTTCTGACATTGAGCAATTAAACTACAGATAATATAGATATATGAAGAAAGTTCAGGTAAAGGAAAATAGTAATAAAGACAGAAAAAGTAAAACAGTAATGAAGACAGAAAAAAGCAGTGAAGAAATTCTCTTTCTAATCCAAACATATTACAAAGCCATAGAGACAATTCTAGAGTTGCCAATGCAACTGCCTGCAAGGCTAGACAAGGAGCCAGATACGTAAGAAATAACTTCCAAAACAGTTATCTGGAGTCTGTCCACTAATGCATTTGCTCAGTGTGGTGACAACAGCAGCTGGGAATCCTGTCACCTTCCTTGTTATCACGGAAAAATAATATGGATAATCTCTTGATTGCTGACTTGAATATATACAATACTGTCGGTGAAAAGTCTGTATATCGGCAATCCAGATGGAGGCAATGAAGTCATGTAAGAACTGCATAAAATCAAAAGAGCGTCATGGATGGGGAAGATACAGCTTGCTTCCTTGGGCATGCAAGGCTGAGGCGGTCAGGCTGAAAAGGCGGTGAGCGGAAGTGCTGGGGAGAGGAGCAGCAATTCCAGAGCAGGTAGCTGCTTATCTGAAGGCATAAGAGAGGCAAGATGGGGGAGGTGGTGAAAGAGAAAGCCCATGGTAACTTGACATAGTGGAGAGAAAAATGTAAATGCAAAGAATAAAGAAGCAGTTTATGGAAGTGGAACAAGGAATTTTAGACATTGGTAAAGTTGTAGTAGTTAAGTTTCTGAGTGTGTGTGTGTGTGTGAGAGAGAGAGAGAGAGAGCAACAAGGTGACAGTGAAGAAACTGAAAAACTAAAGCCAAGAAACATTTGCCAAGGAATCCTGCATCGTGCCATGGGAAAGCTGCCAAGCTACATAGTCTGTGACTCAGAGATATATTTAAATGATGTTTTCTTTCTCTTTTCATATTACAAAATGTGAATAGCTGGCAAATAATTTTGTCAGATTCTCAGTTACTTGTTATGAAGAAAATATTTTCATTTTTAGAATTAAAAACAAATAAGACCTAAAACTAAAATCAAGAGATGACTAGAAATAACATGATCTGGACTGTCCTGTGGAAACCTTTATTCAGAGGGATTATTTCTGAGCCGATTCCTCACTCATGTTCCCACCACTGCTTCTCTTTGACAGTTCCCCTGGACATGTCTGTACTGCAGGCGTGAAAAGGGAAGCTACAGCAAGATGTAAGGAAAAAATATGTATTTCTACTTAGAGACGGAGGTCCTTGCCGTTTCTGATCAGTAACACGAATGTGGTACAGTACAAAACTTTATTCTGCAAGCAGGCCCCAGCTGACACCGTTGCATGCTCTGGGCAGTTACCCACTTCCAGTCACAAGTGCCTTGCCTCAGCCCTTGTGCAATCCATAGTTCTCATTTTAAACGTAACATTTTTTGTACTTCTCCCTCTCCTCTCCCTTTAATAATATCTCTGTGTGGGTGGGTGCCAGATGCAGCACAGGGAAGAAGTTACTTCATATAGAGCTTATTATACTCGATCACAAATTGCTCAAGACTTTTAAGACGCATACCTTCTCTTCTCCTACATATAAGACAGATGACATGGATAAACATTAGGACTGAGGAAATATATGGTGCTTAAGAGCTCAGCTAAAATCTGACTGAGAGCTGATCAGCCATCTTGAATTTCTCATTTTAGTCTTTAACAGCCCCAAATTTTTTACCCAAAATCTATTATTCTTCAAGTAGGACAGTACCATAATTATGGGTAACATCTCTAAGATTATTGGGGCTATATCAGTATTAAACTATTATCAGAATCAGAGTTAGCATATCAAAAAAATACAGTAATTATTAATATTTTCTCTGAAGATTCTCATGAACTCGATGAGTTTCATTGACTAAGCAGTGGCAGAGAAAGGAAAATTGATAGTTTCTGAAAAGCTGCTGCAAACTCCCAGGGCAGTAGTGTGTCAAATTTGCTCCCTGCTATTTGAGTTCCCGGAAGAAAGATAAAATTCTGATCCCCCCATATGTACGCACAGACTATTTCCTAAGAAACGTAATGGTGTCCTGCCTGAACTGAGAAAGCCAGATGCCTTCTGAGCTGCGCGTGCCCTGCAGATATGAGCTGGGAGGGGAAGGACACAGCCGGCAGCTCAGTGAAGCTCCAGGACACCAATTGCGTCCAGGGCCGAAGCTGCTGCACGTGTGGCTGGAAGCCAATGGTGTCCAAAAGGAGGTAAAAGGCAAGATTGAAAATAATGTTAATAGTAAGAGAGGGCACGTTAAAAAGGGTTGTAAATTTGGCAATCTCCTTTTGGGTTAAGTTTGCTAATCAGATGAGAGTTCCCTGGTGTGGAAAGTTTGCACTGCTCTGCTGCCAGTGTTTTTATCACATGGAGATGCTGAACTTTCTGAGGGTTTTTAAAATACAGGTTGGCAACCTGTGAAGAGCCAGAATTGTAAAGGGATTAATCACAAGAAATTTGCAGAGGGACATGCATGTTCTCTTTGAAAGTCTAACTGAAAGGGAAAGGTTAGTAAAAGGGAAACCAACCAGAGGCACCATGTGCACCTTTATGAGCAAAGCAGGGCCAGCCCCTGGGTAGATTCAGTTCATTAAAAATACAGCAAAGAGCAAGAGAAAGAGCTTAAATGAAAAAAAAATATATAAGCATTCTCAAAGCTCCCTTAGAAACAGGGCAAAGGAAGATCTTATTCTGGGTGCTTAGCATTTGCGTGATACTTTTTATGTAAGTGTTTTGTTTCAAGGTCCCAGGTGGCCTTGGAGCAGAATGAAGGGCCTCATCCCCCACCACTGCATTCAAAGAGAGCTCTACCACAGGCATCAGTGACCCCAGAATCAGCTAAGTAAGCCCTGGTTTTGCAACCTCTCATAAGAAAAAAAATAGGTCTTTCAACAGAAGGATATAGCATGCCTGATGAAAACAAAAAGTGAGGTGAGTGCAGATTTTATCTTCATCCATAATATGCTCTAACATGGGCAGATTTCATCTGTTCCTGGGCAGAACTGCTTCAGTATTCATCATTTAACACTTTTTTTTTTTAATGGAAGAGCCTTGATAGATTGAATGTCCTTCACTTATTCCCTAAGCACGTACGTCACAGTTCTCTTATCTGTGGACATTTGCTTCTCCAGAAGATTTGTAGGTTTATTTCACCAGGACTTTTAGAACGGTTATCTCAGCTCCGTGAGCACAATACAACAGTGGCATTTGGAAAACTGTCCCGACATCTGAAGCAAGTTCTGGAAATACATACAGAACTGTCCTTGGAGAAAGCGAAAGGCTAAAAAAAAATGTATGGTTTCTGTTTGGAGGAGACACAGAAGCATTCCTCTTATTTGTACTGATAGTTCTCACCAGCAATATGATTGAACTATTTGTGTGTTAAATACCCCACCACTGCACAGAGTTGAACTATATCTATCCTGTCGGTCAGTAGTTTCAAGTTTAATTATATAGCTAAACTGCAGGTTTCTGCACTTTTTTTAGCATCCAGACAGAACTACTGGTATGACAAATACAATATGGTTGTGCTCTTCCCACGAACACTTATTTAGTTTTCTGTATTCTCTTTTTTCTCATGAGCCTATTTCATATCCCCTTTTTAAACTTGCACTCTCGAAAACTGCCACGCTTCTTTGTTGTTCTTGTGCAAATGTGTTTTAGGGTTTAAAGGCAGTAATTGAATTTAGGATTAGATTAAGGCTGTCCTGCGTGGCTGGGTAGGAGCTGAGAGAGCACCTTCCTCTCCAGTTCACCCACCAAAGCAACAGGCAGATCTGATCTGCAGAGCGCCATGCACAGGCAGCACTGACCTTGAAAAGATTGAAATCCTTCCCCCAGAGCATGTCAGAGCTGTTTTCCACCACTCTTGGCATTTTCACAGCTTTTCAGCTCATAAGTTACTTCTCAGTTAAAAATCTAGCAGACAGCATCCCAAAATTTTAGTTAGAGCTGGTCATGTCACCATGAAGGTGCTTGTTCATGCTATATTTTAAGTGTTTTTGCAGTGAAGCACCTACTGTCAAGGTAAGCAACAGGATTCGTCTAAATCAGAGGAGAAACAAGTTAATGCAAAACTAATCCGTATACTACACATACTGGTTCATTCAATCTGCTTGAAGATACTAAGCAAATTAACTTCCAAGTATGTTTTCCAGGGTTTTCTAGGGTTTTACTTTTCAAAAATGCTAAGCAAGGAGCTTCACAAACTAAAGCATGCCCTACAAATAAAAGAGCTTACAATCTTAAATGTGTAATATAAAATCTTGAGCAGGGAGGACTGATATAAAAATGATGTGTTAGATCCATCATTATGAATTGAACATAAAACAGTACATCTCTTTGGCTAAATAACTAGTCTAAGATTTTTTGAAATTCTAGAACTGGGAAGAGTAAAGAGGAAAAGCAAATAACAAACTATAAAACCACCGGGGAAAAAACAAAAGACAAAACCTTTTCTGTCATCTGTAGTGGTGAGGTGACAAAGGTGACAATGAGGTAAGAGAGTTTGGACATTGGCACTCTTTGAGACTTTAGAAATGGGAGATCCAAAAGATGTCAAATTTCCACATCTGAAGGGAACCATCAGATTGAAACTGCTTTACCAAGTCTAGGTGATCAAATTCTCAATACAGAATAAAATCCAAGAACAACGGGTTTCTTCTCTGGGAAAGCACTACAAACTAAGAGGGAGGATCCTTGGATTGTCTCTGCAAGGGGGCTTGAGCTGCTCCTGTGTGGCAGTGAATGCATGTTTTGGTCTGTGATCACTTCTGTTACCCATATTAGGTGTTAATGGCACCTGTTGCACTAAGCCTCCCCAAAGCTTTTCAGACAAACCCAACATATCAGAAGAACCCTCCCCCCTGCAAACTAATACCTCTCATCACCTTCAACTGTAATAAAATACTGTTGATCGGAAAAAAAAATCTCCAAAAGGGGATTACAACCCTTCAGACAAGAAAGGCCGGGAAAACATTTTCAGTACCAAACAACAAACTATTATGTGAACAGAGGTGAAATTTCAACTTCAGACTTTTCTCCAGCTGTGGAGGTTGAGCCTCAAAAGACATGAAAATGGATTAGAAGGATGAAGTGAAAAAAATATTTTGACTTGTAGCAGCTGTGCTGGCTTACAGTGAATTAATAAACACCTGCAGGAAAAGTTGAGATAAGCATTAAAGGTGGAAAGTATTTATAGCAACCATACAAGGAAAACTGATAGAGTTTTCAAAGGCCAGTTAACCTAAATATAATTTTGCCCTAAGTAATACTTTTTCCCAGGCAATATACTCTTTCACTCAGGCTGCACAAGCTGCAAGTTTTACAGGCACTGACCCATCTAAGTGCACGGTATCGTGCCATTATTCATCCTGTTCATCTATTACTGATTTCACATAAAATAATTCTTTCCCATTTTCCCAACCAAAAGAAAGAGTAAGCTAATTTTCTATATGAAAGGGAAAAAAAAACAACAAAAAAAGAACTTCCAGGTGACAATACTGCCCAGATGCCATCCTCCCCTCTGCCGGTGTAGCATTTACTGAGTATATCACACTGCAGATTTCTACTTACATTTCAAAGCTTCATAGATGAATTTTGGGACAATTTTTACCCTACTCTTGCTGCCAGTACTCTGCCATTACTGAAAAAATAGTCCGCTTCTGTGTTGTCAGTGGCACAATCCCCATTGTTTTCTGACACTATTTTAATGGGAATAGTATAAAACTCTTAATCTCTACAGAATGAACAGTGCTGAACACCTGTCACTGCTTGTGGCACCCCAGCCCGTGAACTTTTCAATCCACACATCACTTGTTGTTCACCATCTTTGTGTCCCCTGCTAGGAGTTCCCCAAGGTCCAGATGGACTTGGCTGTTGTTTCTGAAAAGCAATTTATAAAAATCCACACAGGGAGCTGCCAAGAGCTCTAGAAAAAGGCCACAGAAGACATTAAGCACAGAGGTGTATTTGAACTGTGGGTATATCAAAAGAAGCACAGAGTTGCTCAGAATCCAGAATCCTCTTCTGAAGTAAATGAATAACCAAGCAAAAGCTTCCCGCCACAGTATACCATCTTATGTCTTGCCTTTTACACAGTCATGGCTGGAGTGTTAACCAAAAACACTGGAGCTTCTATTCTGGGCCCTCCTTAACTCCACTCTCACTTCCCAGGAAAGTGCCCTCATCATCAGCCTCTTAAAAGATCTCGGAGATGAGCAATGTGTACCTCTCTTTCTGCAATTATTTTCCAGCACAGGAAAACTGATGCCCAGGCAGGAGAGAAGCAAGCTAATCTGTTTCTGTATCACAGTGGGTAGAACACTCAGCTGGGAGAGAGTTCTGACTTCATATATATACTCTTTCATTACTAAAGGGGTCTCATGTCTTCTAGTTGTAACTGGGTGTCTTCATTCTTATAGCAGCAGGGTATGATTCATTACTGCCAAGCAGGCTTAATTTAAAAGCTATAAAAAGCAACATTACTGAAAAATCTCTTGCTACATATACTTATTTAGATGCTGAAAGCTTGAACTCCAATTATTTGGATATAAAGAGCACTTTAAAAATTATTCAGTTGTATAAAACAGCATGTATGCAGTACTGATATAATAGTAAAAATGTTCCATGGACATAATCTAATAAAAATCATCTGATAATTGACAATAATTGGTCAAATTCTGGATGATACAGCAGACCGAGTGAATCATCTTCTGATTTAGTTACTGATTCAGACTCAGCCAAAATCAATAGTAACTGAATCTTCATGCCAATTTATTCCAGCTCAGTTGAATAAATCAGTGCAAATGAAGTAATCTCTTGGATGAAATTCCTATCTGACAAATGTCTATATTCCAAAAGCACTTATTATTGACAAGCCTGGATACTTTAGGAGAGAAGCTGTGAATATGGAGAATATTTAAGTAAAAGAAGAAATACTACCTCAGAGACTGTGTTAGCATTGCTTCCAGACACTATGTGTTCAGTACATCTATAAAAGGAAAGCAAAGGGTATTATGCATGAATTTCTGAAAGAAGTCATATGGTTTGCCCATGCAGAGACAGACTGCATTTCCTCAAAGACTGCAAAATGAAGCATGCAGGCAGCATAAGCGGGCAGCCAGGCGTGTCACATGCTGCCATGGGGAGTGCTTGACTTGTTGCGCCCTGGCTCCCTCCTCCAGCAGAGCCGGGGGACCGGGGCGGCCGCATCTCCCATGCCCTCACTTTTGCACAGCCAGCATGGCCACAGCTGGAAGGAGCCTGCAAGCAGACGCGACGGCTGTGCCACAGGCATTGCGCAAAGGAAATAGGAGAGGCACAGCAACAACACATGCATTCGTATCGCAAGGCGAACTGTTGCTTCAGAGGAAGAGGAAGGGACAGGAACCGGCGTAAGCCATCTTCTGCTGTGCCCCTTCTCTACCTCTTCGTGCACAGGGTCCCAGAGGAGCCATGGTGGAGGCAGCGCAGCTACCTGCGGGTACCCGCGTGCTGCTCCGTGGCAGCCTGCATGCACGCGCGGCAGAACCACGTCCACACCCCTTCTGCCCATCACCACCCCTGCTCCCCAAACTGCGACTCCATCTGGCTCTTTGACACCTGCACACTAGTCGCAGGGCGGCTGCTGCGCTCTCTGTAGCGGTCTGAACCCTGTGGCGTAGGTAAGCATTTCCGCAAGGCAGTGCAGAGCTGCCGCTGGGTGCTGCAGTTCCCAGGCAGAAATGCACTTCCAGAAATCTAAATATCAAATTTCTTATTGCTTTCTCCTTGACATTTTGAGCTCTCCTCTGGCAGGCAATTATTTACTTGGTACAAAGTAGTACAAAGTTTCAGAAAGTTGTTATGTTTTGCTCAGCTGTCCTTAGATGTTTTTAAACTCCTGCTGTTGTGTGTTCCTTTAGGTACACTTTCCACCGCTCTCCTGCAGATTCATGATTTTTTTTAGATGTAAAGAACATCTAAGAGCTTTGGTGGGCACCTACATATGGAGAAGCACTAGTGCAAAGCTCTCCAAAAGGAAAAACACAAATGTGAGATAGATTTGTCCTATGCACTTCTGAACTATTACATACTGTATTTATGACTGATCAATGGCAGCTAATTATTAGACTTCTTTTCTGAACAACTGAATACAGAAAATTCAGTGAAACGGCCTAGATCAAATTCTCTGACTAGACACTTGATTTGAAAAAAAACCATGCTTGGAAGCTCAGCGACATGAGCCATGGTTAAAATCTAGTCTTTCTCGCCTCTCTCTCTGGAGTGTACCAGTGTCCAGAAAAAGATCCTGAACGCCACCTTGGAGTTTCAATACCTTTTTGTAGGCGTTTTCTTATGAAAGAGAAAAGTAAATAAAAACAATGTTTAGTTCTATAACAAGTCAAACAAACGTACACAGAACTTCCCTCAGCCAAACTCCGGGCGAAAAGCAAAGCCTCCCTCGGCCAAGTTCCTGAAGTGGGAAGCTTTGCGAGATGGCCAGCAGACTCTTTCAAAAGCAAAGTCTTCGGGTGGCGTGCAGCCGGCTCGCCCGCTCCTCCGCTCAGAGCTGCGGCTGACGCAAAAAGGCACGGATGCAATTCTTCTGCGGTTCCCCTGCTCTCTAGGTGGTAGCGTGACCCCCCCCCAAGCCACCTGCAGCTGAGGTGTAAGTCAAGCTGCCCTCGGGTTGCTCTGGCTTATGCCGGGAGTGAATGTGCCCTCAAGGAGCTCCAGCAGACGGAGGCTGACAGAGGTGGCTCAGCTCCATGCTGAGCTGCTGAGAGCCGCGCTGAGTACAGCTCAGGATCTGGGGACCAGGTATTTCTCTTGCCTGTCTCACTCCCAAATTTCCCTTACAAGTGTTACAAGGTTAATACTAAGCCCTTGCAAATATCTACATCATGACCGGTATTTTGTGATCTTCTAGCCACAAGGAAAGGTCAGGAGTACTATCTTTTCCTCTGACCTCTGGCCAAGCTAAATTCACATTGTCATAGACTGGAACATCACCCCTCTAATAAATGTTTTTTTAAAGATGACATGTTCAGGAGGATTTCAGACTAGTGCTGGAGCATCTGCACATGAAGGAGCCCTGAGAACCCTCCCAGGACAGAGGTCCCCAGTGAGCTCCAGCCAGGCTTCGCCGGTGCGCGACTGCTGGCTCCCTGGCCTGGGGCACCCTGTCCCGAGCCCCGAGCCTCACTGGGGCCACTACAACACCTGAACTTGACACTCAGATTAAGCTCCGTCAGCTAACACCATTTCTAATGGTCTCCTTACCCCTGCCTCACGGCTCCCTTCTGTTCTTTTGTCATGGGTAATGACAGTTTCTGGTTTCTTTGGTTTATCAACGGTTTCCCTTACCAACAGATCTATTCCTCTCACTGAAAGTCTGGCATGGCTGGAAAGTAGGAGGAAAACCACAACTGAATGGCCTGGCACTCACTCACCACTCATCTCCAACCACAGACTGATACAGTTACTGGATCTGACTAACGGCTATCAGTCAGCCCAACTGTAGACACTTAAAATGATATCAGCCAGCAAAGGCTTGAAGGAAAATGTGAACTAAAAAACAATGAGGTACTTTATTTTTAATGAAGTGATGCTGCCTTGAAATCGCTTATCTTTTTTGTACACAGTAATTATTGGTATTGTTCTGACTGTTTGCCCTTCTCTCCATTAATGTGCATTTGTCCTCTGCCCAAAGCCAACGGGAGTTCTGCCACTGACTTAGGATTAAACAGAAAACAATCCTGCTTATCAGAAAACTAGAATAATATGAACAAGTGCAGTCTTCTGCCTTCCTTTGTTAGTAAAGTTTGGAGCAAAATATCATTGCTGTTCTGTCAGATCACTAAGGTCACTGAGCTAAACTGTGGCTTGGGTCCATTCAGCTTAAGAAATGCTTAAAATAAATTTCTGTAATAGGCTGGCCACCTATCTGGGGAGGAAGAAAAAATCCTATTTTATTAGGTCTGGTTTGGAAAAGCCATCAGCCTCCCACACACCCATATGCACATGAATGGCAGAAGAATAAAGGAGGAAAAGTGCAAAGCACAGAATTTTGAATGCTGACAAGATCTTTCCAAGGAATGAACCTTCTCCCAGCGCAGTTGGTCTGGACTGTGGTGAACTTTTATGGCACTTGCAACTTAAATCATTCTTGTAACAAAACAAGATAATTTCCAAAAACGGCAAAAACAAACTCAAGCCAAAGCTGTACAGTACCTTGGTTCAAAGATGCAAATCAAGCTGTGTAGCTTTTACAGTTATAAGCAGCAACATCCACCTTTGCTTGTTAGAACAAAGACAAAGAAGAAAAAAAGAAGAAAGCATTGTTGTTTTAATTTTCCTGCTACCAAAATCTAACTGAGAGCAGGCAGACAAGTGAATGATTATGTTTTCGAGCTCTTGGTCCACTAGATATGTTGGTTTAAGGTTCACTGGAAAACACGAGATAATATGATTGCAAAGTCTGTGTTTAAAATTGCTGAGCGATAAAGAGAACAGTTCTGTCTTAAACCACATTTAAGAAGTCTGCCAGTTTACAGGGAAAACCTCACTTATAAGCAGCATTCATAGATGTATTCCTTAGGTGCCTTTTGCCAAGATGTCTGTGTTGTCTTGGCTTTATTACTCCTTCCCTCCCAATATCCAGATATACCTCTTCCCCCTTCCCCCCACCTTTTTTTTCCTTTATGGATTCCCTTCCTGCTCCATGTATTTCTTTCTTCTTTTCAGTATTTAAAAGATTGGGAAACATCTTACTGGTCTCTTCTCTCTCTGTTTTTGAAAGGCATTTCAGACATGTGCTGAATATAGAAGAAGGGAGCACAAAAAGGTCTGATTAAGACCTGAAAAAAGATAGAAACTTGACCATATGGAGAAATACAGGATCTAGTAGGCAAAGTGAAATATTCCGACTGCTGCACATCTACAGTGCCCACCTAAAACAGTGAGGAATAAATGCTGAGATATGCTGAAGCACAGGAATATAACCACCAAAGAATTAAAAGGCGTGTGATATGAGACAAAACAATGTCACAGAAATATGCCTTACAAATCTGTACATGGTAGTAGTGATATATCTCTGGTAGATATTCCCAGACTCTGTTCATGGTACTACTGTTGTCTGTGCAAAGAGGTAAAATGAAATTGAAGTCTTCATCCCTATTAGTCAGAGTTACCTTCTTTCTCTTGTGTTCAGTATTACCAGCATTTCATCTGTAATGTCTATCCACATAGGAAGAAGTTACAAACCCAGTTTGGTGAACGAGATCACAACAGTGTGCCAAACAACTGTTAATAAAGATCACTACAAAAAGCCAGAGAATATAATCCTACCCTACAGAAATCATGGTAGTATTTTCACGATTTCCTACCCTACATAAATCATAAGTTTTCCCATTGATTTCAGTTTGAGACAGAGTTTCATCTACAGCGTTGTATAGGAATATGTGGCCTCTCCTTCCTCCCGGTCCTGCCCAAACCACAGACTCTTCAGTCACACCTTTGCCTGCACTGATACACTTGGTCTATGGCAAGAACAGGGACTGGTCTGAGAAAAACAAGCTCCATATTAAGCTGCACAGTATTTTGTTGCTACTGTTCCAGTATCTGATACTTCACCATTGATCACAGGCTTTAAACAAATGTTTCTGTGCCTCCAATGCTTTGAATAATTCCGTGAGATTAACGAAAAACATTTTTTAAGTGATAACATACCGTTGCATAGTTTGAACTGAAGGTCACTTAATACATTTAAATCCCCCAGGCAGATATGCATTTGGAAAGTTACAGATTAATTGTATATACCTCAAAAGTGTTCAGCAGCAAGACAGTTAATCACAAGGAATGGCTAACCCAAGATATATCTGGAGTAGAGGACATAGTACTACGAATTGCCAAGCAATTCGCTGCAATAGCAGAACTTCTATGAGCCTTTTTCCCCAAAGCTCACTGTCCTCTCTACTTCATTCTCCGGATGAAGAACATGCTTAGGCAGTTCAGAATCTGTGGTTCTGCTGTTGAACATATGTTGCCAGATGTATACCTAATTTTTTCAAAGTGCAACCTTAAAGGACTACATCTGTGAGAGATTAGCACCTATAAGAACAGCTAATTCAAACCAAATGCGTGCATGACCAAAATGATGCTAGTTCAAAGACCAGACTCAAGGACTAACTGGACTGCAGATCTCTTCTGAGATAAAAGCCACCTGTCCCATTCAAAGTAGCTGAGAACCTGTAGGATCTGTTAGGAGTTATCACTTACTTGCCCACCAGTAACAAACGGGAGAATAGACCTCCTGCTCTGGGTAAGGACATGCATACAGTAGCTCGAATACTGACGACCTAATTTCCTTTGAAACTACCTTTTTCTTTCTGTGATACTTTGGCAGCCAGATAACAATAATCACACTAACAGAATGGACTAAATTCTTGCAAGTTTAGCTTCTGCTACACAGAGTCTCATGTGGACCAGAGCAGAGAGACTGTGAATACCAGCATCAGCTTTGCAACTGACAGTTCTTAGTATCTCCCATACACATTGCAATCCTTATTTTGAATGAAAGTCTCACAGTCCTGGGGAGTTAACTATGAAGGTTTATTTCCTAGATAAGATAATGGACAGCTTGTACAGGGTCACTGCAAGAACAGCAGGGACTAGAAGCCAGGACAACACTATGCAAAACCCTCTCCACCTTGCTGGTCTGCAACACCATCTTGCAGAGGCAACACTCTACTTAAGTGCTGCACGATGTACTTTTACAGAGCTTAGCTCTGCCACGCTTTGTGCCGCTCTGCCACACCAAATTGTATCTGGATAGTTTACAGTCCCCTTTGAAGTCAGGGTTAATTTCAACAATGATTTCAGTGAAGCCAAGACTTTACCATATGATCCAGCTAAAAAGAGCCATTCTTTCCAGTTAGGGATAGAAATTCAAACTTTCCTATTCAGCTTCAGTTTTTGGAGACAGCTCAAAACCAGGTGTTTTCATTATATTTGGCTCTTTTTTCTGAAACTACTAGACCACCCTCTATCCCATGAGGCAGTAACTGACACATGGGTTTTGATGCCCACTGCTCTTCCCTCGTTCAAAAAGCGATGTGCAGTCCGGTGGCGAAGCGGACAGTGACCTGTCTCCTTGCACAGACTGTTATTCTAGCACTTAGTTCTAGAGTGGAAACAGAAAAAGTACATGCAGTGGATCTGACAGCTGCTTTGCAGACTGAACTGATAACCTATGACTTGTCTGGGAAGTGGAATAAATACATAGCAGATTTTACAGTGAAAGATCTGTTGCAATTATTCTATACTGTAAAACACTAAGAATGAATATGAATGTTTTGCTAGTTTTTTTTTAACTTAACTGTTAAATGTTTTGTTCATGATTAAAGGAAACCTGTAGGTCCCAAATCCAGTTCTCATATCACAGCCTCATTACCATACTAGGCTCTAAGCTTTGATTTTATCACATCTTTACACATTACCAAGAGCAACAAAGTCCCGGGCTTGTCTGCACACAATGATGTAACTGCTCTAACTGGACACATTTATATCATTATAAAGATGACTTCTACTCTTACAGCTTGTTTGTCTATCTTGCTTGTGCTCTCCACAGAACTTGTCCCATCATAGGTATTTTAGTTGTCACACATCTCTCTGCTGCTGCTATGGTTTTCAAGAATAGTTAGCAATGCAATAACTGTCTCACATATATTAGGGGCTGGTGGAGAAAGCTGAAAAATGAGAGAACCGACTAAAAGCATGATATAACATTTAAAAATGAATAAATAATAACCTCATGCTATTTGTGCCAGTCTTGCAGAACTGATGATCTTGCCAACAGCAGACTGATCAAAGCACTGTGGAGCTGGTGCATGGACATTCTCAGTAAAAGTCCACCTGTACAGAATTAATTTTCTGCTCAGCTGGATGAAGCTAGAAGCACTGAGATGATAATAATTTTTTAGCTTTGGTTTGGGGAAGTGGAAAGGTTTTTGGGAGAGCACTGTCTTTCAAGTATTGGGTCTGAACTGATACCTGTAATGTTTGTGAAGATTGATTTGCTGAAGATTGGAGGTACAAGGCCCTTTCCCACTGGCCAGGAAAATGCTCAGCCTTGGAATGAAGCCTTTTTATAAATAATGTTTATTCTTACCTAAACATATTACTTCACAGTACTTTCTACAACTATATACATGAGACTAATGCAGCTGGCTCAGTACTGGCTGTTGATTGAGATGAGACATGAAAGTTGCTGATCTTCTTAGTGTGCCAGTGGGTATCCTCATGCCTTTGGGTCCCTGTCAGCCCTGCCAGCTGTATCTCTCATGGATTCTGTGATACTGTAGCAATGAATAGCACACCTTATAATTTTCCTTACTAGTCATCATGATCAATGCACCACAGCCTTTAATCAGAAAAAAATGGAGTCACCGGAACAAATCCATTTACACCTTAGTTAGCTAAGGACAGTCCATCCAAATTTAGCTAGAAGTGACTGCAGCCTATTTAACTAGAAGGAAGATTTAAAAACTGAAACTATCATATATGGGAATTTTCACATAATCCTTCATTTGATGCTGCTCTCATCAGCAGAGCACATGGATAGAAAAGCATGCACAGAGCAGAATATTCTCTGCTTACATAACCCATGTACCTGGCTACTGAGCAATTTCTTGCTGATTTGTAAGTATAGTAGGGAACCTGGGGAAACACGAAAGGGGTTTCAGGATACAGCCATTGTGCACTCGCATACACCCAGCCTTCATGACCACAGACCCCAGCAGGCTAAGATGGTAGTATGTACACATACGAAAGTGTAAAAGCCCACAAATCTCTACCATAATTAAAATGAGCATGTGTATTTAAAATGTGCATGCTTAAGTAAAATGTGCATAGCTATATTAAAGCTATGACTTTATTCAAATCCCAGATTTCAGGAGAACTACAGTCCTCAGCTGAGAAGTATCATCTGGATAGTTGCATCAGGCAGGATGACAGAAACCTTCAAATTTACTCTAGGTATAGTTAGACAGGTTTATTCATTTTATTTTTTTCTTTTTTTTAAAGAATTCGTATACACGATATGGCTTATTTTGGATGTATTTTTTAAACAAATACTTTGCATTTGTCTTAAACTGGTTTGCCTTAAGGGTGATTTAAACTAAATGAGGTCCTCCCACTCAGGATATAGCACTCTGTAACACAGGGGTACTGGACCATTCCTGCAGGGCTCGACTCTCTCCCATGTTACTCCCATAGAGAGTAGTCTAGAACAGAGAAATAGAATAGTCTAGAATAGAGAAGTGTGTGGACTGGTGTGAAGGCTGTGACAATGAAATGCCATTCAGTGACTATCAGTAACCAAAAGCTTTTTGCCACGTAGCAAGGTAGTAGGTAACTTGCCCGAACCTAGAGAACCCTGACTGCATTTGCACAAATCTGTATAAACACTGCTGATCCTCTGCACGGCATGAACAGGTTAGGGATGTTGTGAAGCATTTTATTTCCAGTTCCAGTGAAGTCTCCATGATAAAAAAAAGGTCCAGAGGAGTCTCACTGAATTTGTTAAAAGCAATGGATCTTTAAAATCTTTCAGAGAAAAAGCAAAATAGAGTAAGGAAAGAGGGAAATAAGTACTCAGTAATACAGTAAAAAGAAAAGGCTGTCTTAATGTCAAACCAACATCCACTTCTAAGCTTTATCTGCATTCTCATATTTTTATCCTACCAACACCAGTTGAAAAGCAGGTGGGTGATTACCCAAGGGCACTACCATTTTCCAGCAGAAACAGCTGTTCCATTTATTCAATCTTTTGGAAATAATCCATGGAGTTTGCAAAATTTTACAGTTTATTGCTACCAAGGTCACAGTAACAGGGGTTTTCTTTTGCAATTCAAGAAAATCAGAAAGACAACATATATCACACAGAGAGTATTGCAAAATTAACCCGATACAACTGTCCATGAAGATACCACTCAGTGATGTTCATGGTAGCTTTACGGCAAAGAGGCTTTAGATTAATCTTCCAAATCATGCTTGTATAGTGAAGTATCTGAAAGTCATATTGTTTGCAATGAAACAACCTACTACATACAGACTTGGCAGATTCCTGACCTCTACATTTTTTGACTCTCTCCCAAGCTTAGGACTGAGAATGTCAGACTGACCCTGCATTTGGCAAGGATAATAGAAGTCCTGGTTTTATCAAACTCTGCTTCCAGTCAGATCTCGTTTCCATTAAAAAAAGTCTGATTTTGTAATATTAACGTAATATTTGCATTACAGAATTTAACTGTCACTAATTTAATTTACTATGTTGGATCTGGGGATTTGGAGAGCAAGTGAGGCTCAGATGTCATAATAGGAAAAATAAAATTCAACTGGTGGTGCTTGTATATGGCAATATTTCTCATCTGCAGGAATACTGCAAATTAGATAAGAAAAAATAAAGAGTTTTGAGAATATAATAAAGTTCTCTATTCAGTTGTTTGTCCTGTTTTAATCTTATTGCAAATGCTAAAATGAGCTTGTTGACTGCAATTTAAAATAGAAAAAATACCAGTGGCTTAATGCCATTGCGAACCTGGTAGTATATGGGATAAGATGAAATCTTTAACAGTTTGCAATGGAGGGCTTAACTGATACTCCTAAAATCCACATTCTTATTTTCTCTCATTTTCTGACCTCATTTCTGAGTCAGACACAGAGAGGGTGGAGTGTAATAATTCTACCCAGGCCATTTGACCAGGCAAGAAGCCCAAGAAAAATGATTTTTCCATATACTAACATTAATAAGTAGTGGAATCACAAAGTTCTTTTGCAAGACTTCAATTAGTATTTTGAACTTCACATTACATAAATTCATCTCAATCTGCTGATACTAAATAGTTGTTTCTCAAGGCCCTTGCAGAATGACTGCTTCTTGTAATTTATATCTGTTTTGGTTTTTAGACCACTCAGTGTATCATTTTCTTTCACATTTTCTTTGTATGATGTTCTCTGATTTCACAGTAACTGTTTCAAAATGATACGTACAGTTTCTCTATGGAGATCACTGTAAACTAGATGATCACCACATACACTTTTTGCAGTAATCTCAACCAAAATGCATGTGATTGGGTTGACATTGAGACAGATTTACCTTGTCAAGATTCTTGGGGAGTTGCTCCTCTCCACACCCTACATGGTAAAAGCTCCATATTAGCTTCCACTTCCAGGTGGAAAGACCAGTAATCAAGTGTTCCTCTCCCATTCACAACTCAGCTGCATCCAACTGTAATATTTCACAGCAAAATAGTTCTGATAGCTAAATTAATTGAATCAGCCAAAAAAGGAGAAGTCTTATATCTGTTTTCTTTGACTACATTTTACTACTGCTGTTACCCTACATCTTGTCAAAATAGCTTTTTCTTCAAAAATTCCTAACTCTGTTTCTAAAAATCAACATTACAGTGACTTTCCAGATCTCAAATATGCCAAGAGAGGACAATGAGCAAACATCTGGTGCTCTAATGCACAAACTCCAGAGCAAGACGACTGCTAAACACTATGCCCTGCCTTCCGCAAACTACATTCTTTCCAGAATTCAGCTGTATTCAAACTGGTCAATAGCCCCTCTAGCCCGCACTCATCTACATTCGGATTCATGTGTAACAGGAATACAACAATGCTCATATAGGCTTTACCAGAAGCTGAGGGAGACTCCCATCAAAAAAAAAAAAGATTTCTTGATGGCAACAAATAGGAATATACAATGGGCATTTACATTTTGTGCTGTAAATAAAACATTCTATCAGTCCTCTGCAACATAAAAATGATCCAATGTATTGTTCCAGACATTATTACACATTTTTTTCAAATTTCATGGGAAAAAAAAAGAAAATAAAACTACATTTCTTACTTTCGACGGAACATTTCTGCAAATATGCAGCCAACACTCCAAAGATCAACTGGTGTTGCATAGCTGGACTGAAGCAAAACTTCAGGAGCTCTATACCACAAAGTAACAACCTGTAAAACAAAAGGGAACATAAGAGAGAACATGCTTATTTACTGAATCACAACCTCCTAGGAGTCATTGCATGCAGCCCCAGATTACCTTAATCCAATTTGTAAAATCTCACAAATTGGTTTGGTCAATGCATAGAGAAGGGTCCTGTATGGCAAGCTCAGTTTGGATAAGTGCAGTGATGCTGAGTCAGGAAGCGAGGAGGTCACTTCTTCTCAAGAACAGCGCAGTTTGCAGTACACAATAACAAAATATCGTACAACCATGTACAATAAAGTACAACACGGGCATGATAACACAATATCACAGTATAGTATCAGAACATCTCTTTGCAACTTCTGCAATCTGTGGACCCCAAATATTTTTAGTGGAGGTTCGGACTCTCTGCAGAGCAGAAGTCAGGCTATTGAATAAGGCCTGTTTTTTCTAAACACCCTGCCTGGACCCCTTTGATATAGTCACCAAACCACCGAACTGGAAACCAGTAAGGCAGGCAATACTGTGTGTTCGCCTATAGGATGCATCAGAGCCTGCAGGCATAGCCCATGTCTGTCCTAAGCCCTTTACAGTTAAGTATTTTTTTTGTGCAAAAGTAATGGTGCTAACTGAAGTGTACTGGCCAACCCGAACGGATGTGTCCTACCTGTATCCAATGCTCTCTCTTTATGTTGAACTGGAGAAATTTTAACTTATTTTTTGTCATCTGGATACAAAGCAAGTCAAAACCTCCCCCCTTACAGAAGGCACGCAGTGCTGTCCGGTGTAGTTTTGTGGCCAGTGAAGCTTTAGGTTAGTCTTCAAAGTCACACTTGCACATGGAGATACCTTAAACTCGTATCGTTTTCAACAAAACAGTACAGCACAGGCAGATTCCTGACCTTTATAGTTTGTGACTGTTTCTGCCTACATGCTGGTGGTTAGACCAGCACTAACTTCATTCACCATTTATTTTCAAATGATACACTCTTTCCTAGGGAAATATGCCATGTAAAGCAGCTGCTTTTCGGCTGTCCCTGTCCTGCTGGCCATGTCACAAACTGCAGCGGAGACCCAGTGTGGATTTTATTGGCACTGGTCCATCAATGTACTTTGATGAGTGAGTCCTGCATGCTGGACCCACAACAGAGATGGGACAGTTTATATTTATCCTTTTGTTTCCCACAAGTAGACCAAATACAGATGTGGCTGACTGTTATCTTCAGCTTATTTACACAAGAACACAAGGAGCTTCCTTGGATTCCTGCGTGAGCTGTTATGTTGCAAGAATATAATCTCAGAGCCACAGGAGTATCCTGCTCCCAAATGCAATCATAATCCAGCCATAACAACACAGCATCGTCGGTGAAAAGGCAGTATTTTCTAAGTGTGCACTATAATTTAAACCTTTGACAAGATTACCCAGGAGGCTGGGAGGGTTTCAAAATTTTTTGTTTTGTTTCTCAGACAAACACAAAGGTAAGTATTGGGAAATGCAGCATGCAAGAGGAGCATGAAATGAAGCAAAAGAATACAGGTGAGAATAAAAATAACTTAAAAAATTGTATTAACTAGGATAGTGAGTCCTGAATTTCAAGACCAGTCCATAGAAATGTGTAAGAAGAGTGGCTTTTTTAATGATAACAATATAATTGTCTTCTAAGCAAAAATAACAATGGAAGTAATCAGCCAAATTTACTGGTCAAAGCCAGCTGAAACAAAAGCAAATACAACATTTATTACAATCATTACATGCCCTGACAGCCTCTGCAACTACTGAATGGCTATTGAAGGGAGGTTCACGGATATTTGCACAAGTGGTCATATTTGCTAACAGTCCTCTTAAACACTTTGATCTCTACTCATAAAATTTGTGTTTGAAACAGTTCAATAACATAGCGCAAAGTACTGCAGAGCTGAGCCAATCTAGACCTCCAGATACCTGCCCACTCAAACAGATTCCTGTATGGAAGCTGGGCATTATATAGCTCTTGGTTTTCTTTCCTGACTGGGACCATACTAGTGATGCTTTTCCAATATATCTGTCTCTATATAAGAAGGTTTCTTCAGAGATTCACTCCAGCGAAAGAAGAGAAATGTCACTTGAGGTCAGGGGATTTTTACTGGTGCTGCCCAAAGAAAAGCCTGAATCAGACAGGATTCCTCCTAAAAGATACATGCTTTTTTCATGATGCAGGCATCGTTCTCAAACTCTGATCTGCACTTTGATTCTCTCAGGACATGTGCAAAAACGTACTGAAGAAATGTTGGTTTGAGAAATCAGCTCTAACAATTTCAGCCGGTGGTGATTTGTCAGCGGCAGAGCGCAGAGTCAGCAGCAAGCACTGCGGAAGTGCAGAAACACCAGCAAATCTCACGGTCCGTGATCCCAGATCCACGAGGCCCTGCCAGCAGGCAGTGATGGAGTGACATTCCCCGGTGCTGCCGGCGCCGCCACGCTCAGGCACTGTGCTTTTCGCAGGCAAAGCGTTGGCTGGCTGCAGGGTTACGAGACAGCTCAGTTAATACCTCTGACCATTCATCCCGCAGACGTCCCTTTTCCAGGGAGACACAGTGGAGGCGAGCGGCTCCCCTGGCAGAGGGCCGCTGTGCCGGCTCGGCGGAGCGCTGCGCTTTCGCCGGGCTGCGGAAACGCGCAGCGCGCCGGCTGCCGCCGCCACGTGACCGCCCGCCGGCGCAGCTCCCCCAGCGCTTGCACCCCGCTAGGCTCCATGCATGTGCGCACGGGGCACCGGGAGGTTTTAGTGCTGAGTAATTTAGAAACTTAAACCTTGAAAAGAATTATTTCCAAAGTCTTACAGTTAATTCCAGCAAATGTGTGACTGCTTTAGAGTCAGAGAGGAAGTAATTTGTGTTGAGCTGTTTTGATAAACTCTGTCATTACTGTGTAATTATAAAAGTGATCAAGTAACCCTTATGGTTTGTAATATGCAAGAATGTGTTTCAAGATGCGACTCTGACAGGGATCAAAATTTACTAAATGTCAGTTTACATACAAGCAATACCACAGATGACTCCTCCAGCGCCAGGGGTCTTCTCACGAAAAGCACAGGATGATGCAGATGATGCAGTGGTTTTGACACAGAGTTTCACACTCTCTTTCTTTTACCATAGAAACTGAGAAAATATTTGTGGACATTCCATTAACATTTGCAGATAAGTAGAAATGAAAATTATTCTGAACACAGGATATGGTGAGGCTGAACAACTAGATCATCGTTTCCTCTTTAGCACGGCTCTGACTTAGAATGAAAAAATGCGGTGCTTAGGTAAGCCGTGCTGCCAGCACCACGGCCTTGTGCACAGAAAAGGAGAAGCCCGTCCACACGGCATCTTGATAATCAAGTCCCACTTTTAGGATCACAAAAGCAAGCATCTAGACTGCTAAGCCTTGCTTAAATCATGCTTGCCCCAACAGCCTGACGTGCACCTAACGTGGCATGTGACGGCTGTTCAGGCAGGCGCCGCCTGCCATCCCGGCACGTCCCGCTCACCCTGCCCTGCCTTCCCTCGCCTTCCCTCGCCACCCCCGGTGCCCTGGGGTTTCAGGCACTGCGTCTTCTCCTTCCTCCTCCATCCTGATGCTTCTGGGCCAAACTGGAGCCATTAAGCCCTTTACACTGCTTCTAGCTTTTCAGTCCACTCTGCCAGTCCGGCAAGGAACACCAGTGACATTTCGTATTTCACAGGTTAATCTAAATACAAAAAGATTGAGAATAATTTGCGTGTTGGGACCTAAAGGAGTAAATACGCTCCTTTTCCAGTGCACATTTTATGTCCCCACTGCCCAGATAAGATGAGATGATACCAGATAAGGATGATATCAGTAGCTGCAGATTGCTGTCTCTTACAATTCAAATGTCAAAAGATCTAGGCAGCACTTCAGCATGAAAATAAATGAAATACGTAACTGCGTGACATTAGAGAAGAAATGAATATCTGCAAAAAACCCAAATATCTGCAAAATTCTGCCAAAGCAGGGCCCAACTCCTGAAAGAACAACAAGGAAATGTGCTCGGTGAGAAATAAGGGACAGATGCATTTAGGGTTTGAAGAAGAAACAGAACTTTATTTTGAAATAAAGCTGCCTGCCCTATTATACCTGAGAGATATTGCTATCTGGGACCATTTAGCCCCAGGAGTTTCAATCCTGTCACTTCACGCTACCTATTTCTGAAATACAGTCAAATTAGTGGGTAAGTATCTGCTCACTAACGGCGCGAACACAAGATCTAGGCATTGTGTCAGTCTCATTTAAGTTCCATTTACTTTACAGAGCAGATTTTCACTTTTGGGTAACTGCTCAATTTAAATGGGTCTGCACAAGGCGCAGCCCTTTCCAAACATAGCTCCTGCCTGAATAGCATACTGCTCAAAAAAGACAAGGAAAGACAAACAGAGGTTTAGGGATAGGGCTGAGGAACAAAGACACAAAAGACTACATTTTGGTTTGCCGCAGACTTTAAGTACAGGCTAATGCCCAGTTGCACAGCTACAGCAATAAAGCAGGGATCAGACTGTAGCACAGCGGCGATGTCTGTGCGAGGAAATTCAATGGGGCAGGAAATGTCCCTTTGGCACCGAGGCCAACAGGCACGGAGTGGCCTATGTCCATATTATTACATTCTCAGCCTCCAAAAAAAGGTGACCACATGCAAACTGCTCACTGGGAACAGTCTGTGCTTAGCTGTGCCTAGGAACTGCTTGGGAAAGGCTGCTCGGCATGGGCAAAAACTGTGCCAGGAGCCGCTCTGATATTTAACGCTACAGACAACCGAGCTCCAGTGCCCACGAATGTTCCTTGCACTCTTTAATGGAGCAGGCAGCGAGTCGCCCCGGGGCCTGGGTCTTGCTGTCACCCCAGGCAGAAGCGTTTGCTGTGCCTCCCTCCTCTGCTCGCTCGGAGGGCGGCGCTCGAGGGACGGGGACGTGGTGGGAGAGCCGCGGCGCCACTGCCCACCCTGCCCAGCTCCCGTTCGAGGGGCGCGCGGCTCGCCTCGCGGGTGGCTCGCCTCCCCCTCCTTCTGCCTTTACAGACGAGAAAAACCCAGGCTGGCAATACCAGGTGCAGCTTTGTTTAAAAGCTGTGATTTAAGATGTCGCTAAAATCTGCGTGTAGAAATCAGTGAAAGAAACTGGATAACATGAAAAGAGAGAAGAGTGTTCCTTTCGCTTTTGTATCCTGTACCTGTAATTTTTGTTTCATGGAAGGAAAGGTTGATTCAGGTATTTTCTGCTTCATCTCTAACTATGTAAGATGGCCTGCTTCTGGCATGGTGACCCCATAAAGAGAAACTGGAATGAGAGCACCTGAATGAGGATCCACTTATGTAGCCCACCTTATGTAGCATCAGGTATCTGTGTCTGAGATAGTCAGCCAGGCTCCCTTTACCCTCAGACGAAAGCAACTGATGTTTCCAGGGTGCAATTCATCTTGTTCCACAGCAAGTGCGTAGTACAGGCCTGATGAATACAGGCTACAACTGCTTACTCTCTCTGAGGAGGATCCAGCTGACTGGCTCAGATGGAGACATCTTCATTTTAGACATCTAAAGCTGGATGAATGAATCCTACTCTAATTATTTCTGAAGGGACCTTTAACAGGCCTATAAAGCCCCTTAGAACAGTAGCTTTCATAAAGATCATGCCACAAAACAATTAAGAGGATGGTTAAATTCATACAAAATATCCTTTAATCCAAATAAATTCTTCTTCCAAGTCATTTGCTTTTGTGACTGTGGTTGCTACTGTACTGTTTTTGGTGCTGATTTTGTTAATGATGTTTGCCATTAGACACTGGCTCATTTCCTTGCTTAAAGCATTTCAGTCTCAAGAAGGATCATTTGCAAGATTTTATTTTTTAAAATTCTCTAATATGGTTCTTAAAATCAGTTATTTGTTCAGTTCTCACTAGTGGCATTTTCACATTATCTTTGGGGCATTTTTAAACTCTTTTTCATTTATTTTCATGCTTGTTTTTTAAGTAAAACCGAGAGAATATAGCTATAGAATATATGATGCAGTATACAGAATACAGCTCTGCAGTGCTGTTTCATGGTCTCCCAACATCAAAAAAAAAAAAAAAAATTCTATTGCTTCAAATTGTTCAGGAGGATTTAGAGGGGAATCCTTGAACTTTTACCACGGAGCTGCTACTGCATGGCTTCTTGTTCAGGTCTGGGACTCTAAAATGGCTTGCCCAAATTTCTTCAAACTTTGCAGCAAACTTCTCCTCAGCTGTGTAACTGAGCCTGACACATTCAGCACAGGCTCGTTTGAGGGGACAGAATTTCAGATGGCTAAAAAGCCAGGACTGCACATAACCTGGCTTCAGTCTCAACTGCAGAGACGACTAATGCACATCTCTGTAAAGCGCATCGCTCTTGCTCCCTAGGAACGCTGTGCCGAGTCCCCACAGAGTCTGAAAAGAAGGAATGCAATTTCTTAAATGAATACACTTAAAAATGGATTACTGGTCTAACAACATAACATTACTTAATATGAGGTCAATGGAATATTAAAAACTGCTTAGGAAAAAAAGAATTTGCCTAATCATGTTTCAGCCTCTGCAGTCTGGATGAGTGACTGAGCAGGCAGAAGTGCAATTCAGAGAGCAGAGCAGACAGCAGTGATTAGGCGTCGTTATTTCTGCAGGATGAGGGTACCTGGGTCCTGCATGTGGCTCAGCAGCCTGGCCCGGCGCTGCATGGCAGTGGGCTGGCCGGACACCCAGCCAGGTGGCGTGGTGTGGCGTGGCGTGGCGTGGCGACGCTCCCCGGCCGCTCTGTTCCGGCACGGGGCCATCCCCACTCAGCCTTCCTGTAATGACTTCAGTGTATTTTTCATTCTTGATTGGGATGAGGAGTGTGCTGGCTTTATTTGCTGGGGACTGTCTTACTATATTTTCCCATTGTTTCCCTTAAAGTGTTTATTGAGCATGCTGGGTTTATTAAGAAAGCCTGGAACTCTCCTTAATCTACCTCTGAAGAATTATTATTATTTCTAACTGTGATAGAGACAGGTAATAATCACTACACTACACAATATGCTTTAGTTTCCTGTGATATATTAGTCTAAATAATTACATATTTTTATTTCTTTTCCAAGTAATGGTCCTTCCACTATTATCTAACTGTTTTTAGTTCCATCTCAGTTATATGTATGGTTGGAGAAAATATTTCTTTCTTAGAGAAAAATAATTATATTTTGTCTTTTTATATAAACAATAAAATAGTTTCCCTTTTACAGTAAAAGAGAACCAAACTACCCTAGTGGGTTTTAGAAAGCACTTCATTTCTTGACTAAAGGCTTAACATATATAAATGCCATCCTCTCAAGTGTTACAGGTCTCATGAAGTGCACATGGTAATTGCAACTTTATCTCCTTATTCACATTTGTCTCAGTTTTAGGTGCAAGCTTAATTAGCTGCTTTGTGAAAATTGAAAGATTGCTGTTACTATTTTATTAGTTATGTCATCAAGGAAAAAAATTACCTATTTATAGAAGAGATGACTCCTGGCCACATGTACCACCCACTATCACGTTGTTATTTTAACATGTGATCTCTTCTTTTTGATGTTAAAACATTTCTGCCTTGAAGAAAGCAAGTTTTAGCATCTACTGTAAGATAACTTGACAAATAAAGAAGCCATTCATTTCTTTGATGGTTTACACACACAAAACTAATCAGAATTTTGTTTTTTTTCATTTCCAGGAAGAACCACATTACCCCATATGATGGTGCTGATGAAGAATATTTCTAGGTACATCCGTTGTCATTATGAGTGCATATGTATGTGTGTGTGTATATATGTGTGTGTGTGTGTGCATGTGCATGTGCATGTGCATGTGCACGTATATTAAAATACTAGCGGAAGACATTTTACCTACATACAGTGGCTTTTACCTCAAGAACCTCTGTGTGCTAAGCAGGCTGTGTGCAACAGCTACTAGAAAGGAAAACTGGCTAAGATGAGGTAATATTTTCAACCATTAGCTAGAATTTAGAACTTATCTCAGAACTAATACAAGGAAATATATTTCCATTAGGCAGAGTATTTCATAGAATTCAGTACTGATGCCATACAGAGAACATTTCTGAGAGACTACCTGAAACTTCACTTGAAAAGTGCTTTATCTTAATACAAAGAGAAGCAAAATAGTATTGGCAACACTACAGTACCTGATCCAGAGCCCATGAAAGTCAAAGAAAGACTTACCAGTGCTTGTTGTGTATTAAAATCAAAGCAATGATGCATTAACCTCTGAGCTGCAGAGCAGCCTTCTATGGGATAGGGGACAGCTCAGTTCTTTACAGGAGTGGTCAGCTTTGCATGCAATGAGGCTTGTCTGATATTGCAATGCATTTATATAGAGAGCTACTTAAAGACATTGAGAGTGACAGGCTTTAAAAAAAAGTAGTCACCCTTCAGTCCTGTTTCAAGACCCAAAAATCAAACAAAATTTGTAGACTGAAAAAGCGAATTCTAATAATCTATCACAGAGCTGAAAAGCCCACAAAGGTAGAAAGAAATAAACATTGCTAGCCTCTTAGGCTAATCAAATCAAACACCCACTACAAGAAAGAAGAGAATTCCCAGCACAAAGCGCTAAGGGGGCGGCAGTCTGGGTCTGTGCCTTGGAATACATATGTTGTCTTCTAGATCTGGCTGCAGTAAATTGGCACATTTCCACTCACATCGGTCACCCGATGGCATTAGCTAGCTGAGGGAATGGTCATAATTTCTAGTAGCAGATCTTGGGCCTTTCTGCAGTTGCTCTGCGCTGCTCTACATGTTTAGGTAGCCAAAAACTCAACTCATCCAGTATCCGACATGTTTCTGCTGGGCAGCATCCAGCTATTTGAAGGTCTCTCATATCTGTTATGCCCAGTCCCTGAGAGAAAGAGAACATATAGCTCAAACTCGTACCAAGAACCAAGCTGTGATTGGCTCCAAGACCAGGGAATGCTGAGATCTCCTGAAGCTGCCTTTGCAAGTGCCTGGTCCCTTCCAGAGTTCATCACAGCTAGACTAGAGAGTCTGAGCCCCACCACTTATGGTTTGGCTTCATCATGAAGACCAGCTTCCCATCGCTACTAGAAAACCAGAGTCTGGTTAATAAAAAAAGTCTTGCCACTTCCTGGGGTGCTATGTTAAACTTTGGTTCTCAACAGAAAAAATGAAACAAAGCAAAACCATGAAGGCCACCACAGACCTCTCTCCCTTGGAAGCTTGGCCCACTTCTATTTCAAACCAGATTTAACAAAAGGAAACGATACACAAAGAAAACATGGGCCCAAGGAATGGATAACACATAGCCAGTTCCCTACATGAGAGGCTTTACTGTGGACTCTAGAGGTGCTTTCAGATGAGAAAGAAGGTGGAATAAAGCATTTTTTGATGAAACATAAACATCAGAATTGGCTGGGAACATAAGTCATTTTCAGAAAGAAAGAATCACTACAATTTTGAGGCAAATATAACCACTTGATCAGAGTTTAACTGAGAAAGTGAACACAGAATTCTGTCAGGAAATGGAATTATTATAGATTATTATGGATAAAATATAGTTTTCCAGCTTGGGACTCTATAAAAGGGGAAACTTGGTGCAAATAACTTCTATAAGATATGGTTTTAATTCAGTTGACAATGAAATTTATGAAATAATGCTGCGCTTTGAGTTAATGGCCAAGAGCTGTAGGTGAAGGTAAGGATACAAGTGGCAACCAGTGTCTATAGGTATGTGAAACCGCACTGGCTGTGTAGGGGTGTACCTTGTTTGTATATGGCAGCATGTGCAAAGGAAGCGTGTGCATAAGCAGTTTAGCTGCTGAGCAAGTGCTTACCTGATCTTCACTCCGAATGCATAACTAGGGCAAAATAAGCTCTGTCCCAATTAATCTGAGAATATTTCTCTGAACGCTTTTAATATTGGAAGTTTGATCTGGACAAGAGTAGTCTTCGGCACATCTAAAATTAAGATACTTGTCTGGATAGCTTATAGAGATGATGCATGAAACAACTTTCTTAACTCTTTTCTGCAATGAGGCTACATTTTTACCTACAGTTGTTAAAAATGCTTTTTTTCTTTTGTTTTGGGCTCTCCTCACTTCCATGTCCCATAAACTCACCGGAGAAGCACTCCTGTACTGGAGACACCATGAGTGGTATCTGTGCCCTGCAGCACTGCAGGGGATAGTGTGGGCTCCCACAGCACTGCTGCAGCATTGCACGGCTGCCCAGCTCCCTTCCCAGTGCAGATTGGGGCTGTGAAGTCCCTGCTGGAAATGCAAACGCAACTTTGTGCTCCTAGTGATACAGGTTCTGCCTAGCAGAGGAAACTTTGCTGGTACTGAGGCTTGTCTAGGGGTCGGGAGGCAGAGTACCGATTTGTTCAACAGGGTATAAAAGGGCTGGTGGAGCAATGCAGATCCAGTGCGGCCTCAGCAACGTCTGTCAGTGATGCTCATGTGAAGCAATCACTTACAGTTAAACCTCCTGTATTACAGCAAAACCCCAAGGGAACCCAGTGTTACCAACAAGGCAGCTTCTCTGCAGCAGAAGCTCCTCGCGGGATGCATCTGCCCTTGCTGCTCCATAAAGGTGCAAACCTCAATCCTATTATCGCCATGACAGCTGATGTGAAGCTGAACCTCCCTGCAGCTATGGCATAAAGCCTAGAACAGAATTTGTGCAACATTGTGAATCTCTTCTACAGCTGACACTGAATGCAGTAGATTTTACTAAAACCTCGGTAAATGCATGACTTTAATTTAAAGTCAGTATAAACATAAACGATACCATAGAGAGTGAGCTAAATAGCACTCCTTAAAATTAAGTTTGGGAAACAAAAACCTCATAAAATATCTTTCTTTTTAAAAATGAATGAGAAAACAGTTTCTCATAAAGGTTTCTAGAAATAGAGAAAAAAATGAGCTTTTTATATAAAGAGATGCAACATATGGATGGGTGTACGGGTACATACATTAATATAAACACATACCACAAGTCATCAGAAATGAGTTATGTTTTGAAGTAATATCAGAAGGACAAGGACCCCCACTGTCTAATAAATAACATAACTATTATCAGTGCCCGGTAGGCATGCAATTTTATGGCAAAACCAAGGACTAGACAGAAAAGACAGAATGACTGAAGGTAGACTTCAGGCTGTCTGACTCTCATGCCTAAGTAGCTTTGTGGACTTAAGACCCACCAAAATGCCAGGCACAATCCACTGACTTTCTAGGGTTACCACATTATGTAGGCATCTTTACTCATTAAATTCCTCCTCTTAATCTGAAAGTGTCCATGGGTCTTAAGTATCAATGGTCACCCACATTTAGAGCGGCCTGTGCTGGAGAAACAAGCTGGGCTGTTTCAGCTGAAGCTCTACTGCATGATGCATGTTTAGGCAGAAATACCCGCTCTCAGCAGGACTCCATACTGGCAGAATAGAAGTCCACACGGCCCATGACTGAGAATTGTTGTGAAAGCAGTACATATCTGCATCTACACTACCATCTTGTACAGCTGTTAATATGTTAATCTCAAAGTGGAAATTCAGTCTGAAGGGGACTTAATTCACACCTCCTGCATCCAAGAAAATACTCTGACCACTAGGCTAACGGGTTTTTTGGGTGACAGCTCTTTCCTCACCTTTGGTGAAGCAAAGCTACTATTCTGCCAGGAGCATATGAGTCATGGCGCAAGACTGCAACTGAAAGTAGCTGAGTGGTAAAGGACAATCAGCTGGAAGGGGTGAGGAGCTGAGTTTCTGGATACTGCTCTCTGGAATGTGTATGCATTTTACATTAGACCATCACTGGATAAAAATAAAAGCAAGCATTAATTATATTAACCAGACTGGATTCTACCTTGGATCTAGGCAGATTGTATTCTATCCCTCTGTCTTTAACAGATGGGACTCATAAAAACTCCGGAATAGGGCACTCTTTCATTCTGTGGAGAAAGAAGCATCTCTCCTTTGCTATTTGATGCACTACTTACTATCCAAAACTTATGATCCACAATCCAACACAAAACCCATGATTTTTAAAGAACCCCAAAGAAAACACCTTGCATTTGTAAATGCTAGAGGATTTTCTGAACTGACATTACGAACCTGAAGATTTAGCAGAGTACCAGCATGTAACAGGCAGTCCAATATTAGATTTCGCTAGGCTTTATTTCCCAGTTTTAACTTTAAAGCCTTATATTGTTACTGTCTATTATTTTCATGAAGCCAGATTCTTTAGTAAATTAATTATGGATAAGATACTGTATTAGTCAGATGAAAAAGATCTGAACTAGTCTAGATCTCTGAAGACTCTACTCCAGCATGGTTATATTTTTATAAAAATATAAAATGTTCTATTTGTGAAAACAATGTTGTAGAACAGCCTTTTTTATAGATGGCTCATCTCTCTAGAAGTTGATATAAAGCATCTTATTTAAGTTAAAGAGATAATAACTACAGACAACACAAAAAGAAATGTTCAAGGTAATGAGTGCTTCCATGTTACAAGTTCTGCCGTCTGAGGGCACTGGATCAGGCTGAAGGACACTGAGATAAGGCTGATCTTGCTAGTTACTAACAAATGGCAGATAAAAGAGCTCTTCTGGAGTCTGATGAAGTGACAGCATTCTACACATTCCTGCGAGTTGAGAAAGTTTGCCTGAGAACAGCAGCTATGTTACATGTGAAGTACCACTAAACAAGCATATCTCTATGTTTTCAAATTCCAGCATGAGTAATGGCTCTTTCCCTCTTCTCTTTAACATGAACAGAAGCTCCCTCTCTCTTTCTGGACATGCAGAAATAACTTGCTGTGCTTCAGTTTCCATTAAGACACATAAATGTATATGCTGAAAGTAAAGAGAGGTTCTGTAGGACGCCATGGCCGCGCGCCAATGTTTACAATCCCCTGGGTGGGAAATGCCGGGTGAAAGGCACTCCATGGAAGGCTGTAGGAGTGTTTGCTGTTGCCGCCAATGACCTTCTGCCTGTTTTCAAAGTAGCTCCCGTGTTAACCCCTTGCACACTGTGTGCACAGGAGCCTTAGAGAGGAAACACCTTCCCCGAGAGGCCAAATCCGCTTCCCAGGCATCTGTCTGACAGACTCTGGCTGCAGGAGCGGGTAAGGGAGAGCGGACTAGTACACATACTCTGCAGCTGCGACCAGAGCTGCTGCACTGAGAGGTATTTTTAATAGTCCAGAACTAGTTTTAGCTGTGTGCTGCATGTTACGCAGTGAAAGGTCTCTGCTTCAGGCAAAGGACTTCAGTTTACAGGCACAGGAGCAGTGAAACATGAGCGTACCGAGTCTCCAGGAGAGAAGGAAACATCCAATTTACACAGAAATGTTTTAGCTCTCCCTGGCCAATCAGCAGCAATGTTATTTGCTGGTAGTGGCAATCCCTCCTCCTGGGGTCTCCTCGGGAGAGGAATGATACTTAAAATTAAAGACAGGCTGAACTGGCATTGGCATGATGGAGATAGACTACAAAGGAGCCTCAACTACCATGTGGGATGGAGACCGCTTCTTTAAGAAGTTTTGCTCCTCTCCTGCCTGAGAATGAAAAAAACAATGTTCAGGAGGTCTCCTTCTTTGCCATGTCCCTCTTGCTGCTCTGTGAATCGCTCATGGCTCCTAAGTGTCCAGGAAGAGTCCTCTTAAAAATGATAAAAATGGACATGCAAAAAAAGGCCTTCTAAAATGTTTATCTTAATATATAATCCATCCTTTAAAAGGGAGAAAAAAACAGACTGAAACTAACAGCAAGTATAAGTGCTCTAATGGTCTGAGAGAGGGAGCCAAGAGCTCTTGTGCCAGCATCAATTTTGCTACCAGTTAACCATATGGCCTTGGGCAAAACAATTTCAGAGTATCTATGTGTTTCCCCACCATCATCATGTTGCTTGTCCATGCCTTTTCCCCACAAAGATCTGTACCCAGATGTATTCATTTCCTGCAAAACTCTCCCTGTATATTCCTTGCGAGGGAACATGGGTGCCTGCCACCTCCAGAGAGCTGTCACACCATTAACATCCACGTCAGGACAGCAACATCCCACCCACTTCCATCAACCAGCAGAAGAATTCCTGTAAATACCATCCTTGAGCAGTCAGGAAATCCTTCACTGCACGGCTCCACTGAGGCTGAGGGGGAGAGAAGAGAAGCACCATGGAGCTTCTGCGGAGAGACCAAATCTGTGTGCACACAGGGCTGGGATTTATATGGATCGACAGTCCCTAGTGACGGTGCATGGCACTATGGTTGATACCTACGTGTATAGAAGGCTCATAAAGAGCTGACAGGACCTCATCTATTTGTCTCAGGCAAAAAATATCATGCATAAAAAGGCTAACGTTACCAGGTTGTGTTAAAAGAACCAGCTGGATATCTCATAAAAACCTGCAAACTAGCTCAAGGTATGCATGTAATTCCCACTGGTTTCAATGGAAGTTTTGGGTGGTTACATGTTCAGACAGTTGAATCATTTATATCCAGTTCTACCTTTGGCTTTAATTGCTAATATTTTAAAAAGTAGTCTTAATTAGAAATAAGCTATATTTTCTAGAGAGTATAGAATTCCATTTAATAAACAATATCTATTTTTTTGGAAAGCAGCAATCTGCAGTGAAAAGGAAATTTTTATATTAGAAAACAAAGAACACAGTTTAGCACATTTTTCTTTTTTGATAATAGCATGAGACTAAGTTACTGCTGTTAAAAATCATTAATGATTGGGGGGATCAGCAACTAAGTGTTTTGATAAGTCAACAGTATGACTGTTGTTAGAAGGATGCCCTCAGGCTGAATTTGGACCCAAATTAGTTTTTGCAATATGAGGCTTTTATAAAACATGGGTCTAAATGACCCCTTCTTATGCATTTTTATTTGCGAAGCATTTTTAAGCACCAGATAAACATCATTTTGCTTTGGGCTACTGCAAGAAAATCTGAAAATAAAACCTATTTGAAATGAAGTAGGAACAAAAGTAAAATAATCCAGCAGAGGAAAACAAATGCAAACAAACAGCATAACTAATTAAAAAACAGAATGGATTTGTAAATCTTTTCAGTTACAGTAAAGGTGTTATCAGTAACAGTAGAAGAGGCCTTTAGCGATGCTTATGAAAAATTGAAGTGTTAGTCTGGTAACATGACTTGGAAGCAATTATGTGGGGACTTACAGTAATTCTTAAAACAATTCTGAGGTGTAATCTGCAGGCTGAAAAGTCCTGTACAGCTCTGTACAGGACCTTTCTTAACCATCCTGCCACTCTTGTCTTTAGGGCCTGGGATGAACAACAGTTCCCAGGGAAATGCTGTACATAGTAATGCCATGTACATGTTGTAGCTCTCCTGTGAGGAACAAGTGTAATTTTAATCAATTATGTCTGAAAGAAGGACAAAACAGTTTACTTACTGCTCCTATAATGAGCAATCTATAAATCAGTTGCTTTTTCAAAGTTTAAAAGACTTGCCTTGTCTTTGACTGGACAAGAAACCAGCATACTCATGCGAAATGAAGCCTATTCTAATTAATATGACTTACAGTAAAGCGTTACATCTTTTGTCTTGAATATTAGCTCATCAGACTGCAAATACATGATTTTTTAATTTCATGAGAAAAAAAGATGAATCTGTAATTTGAAAGCAATTTTGATATCAGTACTTCTATCTTGCTAAGAATAGACTGGCTGTTGAACTTCCCTGACTTCAATGGGACTTACTATTGTGGAGTCTTATCCCCCTCAGTGATCAGTACCAAGCCATACTCATCTCTCTTGTAGACCTGAACCTTTCTACAGTCAAGGGCTTTTACACCACTTTGGCAGCTTGTGGCCAAATGGCGTCCCTAATCATGCATAAATTACATTTATAGATGACATTAGGGACGGGAAATGTTTAAAGTGAATAAGAATCAGTTTGCACATGTGGTAGGATACACAATGGTTGGTTATAAGGATATGCAGGAGGGACCCAGGCATAGGAAACAGCACATATATTAATAAAAACTGAATGATTTTGCACCTTGACTTTTACTGAAGGAAACAGAAAGGGTCTCTTTGAAACTTGGAAGTCTGCAGATTCCTCCCAGTAGGGGACAACTGTCAGGAGCGGCATGTCTATAGTATCTTCAAGCTGCTAGCATGGCCTATTACTGAGTTTTTCTGTATAAGACCCTGTTTTCAGCAGTTTATAACTTCACCAGACTTTCACTGATTACAATAGAATTTTCTATGCTGTATCCAGAGGGTTTATACTCAGTTTTATTAGAATATTTCAGCTGAAGCAGTTCAGGGGTTTCCATGAGTGAGGCTAGGGAAAAATCCATGGTTTGCCCATCTTGAATTCTGGTGACCCTCTTTTTGAGAGGCTCTGGTGCTCTCATGTTTTGGAACAAGAATTGTGGAACTTGGCCTCTATGTGAAGGAGGTGCCTTCTGCCATCCTTGTTCAAGTCAGCTCCAAATTTGGCCATGTTATAAATCTGAAAAACAGCACATGCTCAGTAAGGACTTTAACAAGAGCACACTTACTGCACTTTCAGAAGGTTTTGTTTGCAACAACCACACCTCAGGCCAGCTCCAGGGGGCTCAGCAGGACATTGTGGCATCTTGAGTTTTTGGCTGAGTGCAGAAAGCCTGTTACTCTTTAAATGGTCTATCCCAAGGTTGAAGAGGAACCTATCATACTCAACCACAGAGAAGAAAATAGCTGGACAGACTGGGTGAGGGGTAGAGTATGAATGCTGGGATTAAGAAAAGAGATTAAGACATCCCCTTTTGAGATGAATAACAATTGTGACGGGGAATTTATGTGGAGAGTCAGGATAAATGACACTGACTGAGAAAGAAGACTGTGAGTGGTGGAGGGAAGCAGAGGGCAAGCATGGGTACTTAGGAGGTGTGAGACTGGGATTGGATGGAAACCTGGAGATGGATGAGGGGCATGTCTGGAGCCCAGCGGGGCAGCAGACTCCACAGAGGATTTGGAGTGGGAGCTGGAATTAGTAGAGAGAGGAGACTGGGCTGCAGAAGAGCTAGGAAGACAGGTTTGGGGGAAGGAATGGCAGCAGTTGAGTGCTGGAAGATGAATGGGAACAAACATCTGGGAAATCCACTGGCGACATGTCCAGCCTTCTTCCAGTGCTAATCAGCTACTCATGACAGCCATCTACTACAGCAAGTTACACTGCAAGCTCATGTTGAAGAAATCTATGGGACTGATCCATAGCTTCAACCCTGCTGATAACCAGTGTGCATATGAACATAATGCCAAGTGAGAAAGTTCCTTTTTTTTATTTGCTTTTCTTTTCTTGCAGAAGAAAACTGTACATGTACAAAGAAATAACGGAATAGATGACTTCCATATTTTGCAGCTAAAAGCAATCACAAAAACCTCTGCCCTAAAACCAAAAAAACAAACAAAGAAAAAACAAAGCACTTAATGCCAGAAAGAGCATGTGAGTTGGGAAGTGAAAACAAGCCTGTGGCAACATGGGCCACTGGTCACTGGAGAATGGTCCAAGTATATACAAAAATGCAGTACCAATATATCACTATTTAAGCGCATAACAGTGATTTCCTCCCCGTCGATTCAACTGCAGACCATGCTGTAGTTGCAAGCCCTGTCACTGCCTAGTGCAGTTGATTATCTTCTCTATACATCTCAATAGTCTGCCCAGCAACTTTCATCTTCTTTGAAGAGGCTGCCTAATAGTATCTGCAAGGTTATTTTAACCACAGAAGAAAATAATAGCAAGCTGTGCCCGTTTCTTCCTCTTCTTTGCTCTATACTAGTAGTGGCAAAATCACTTACTACATTGCATATAGTAAATCAGGAGTATAAAACTTCCTTAAAAAAAAGCCAATACCTTAACTGTTTATAATGACAAAGAAAACAGAAAAGCAGTATCTAACTACCATGTTTATGCCACCTCCTGTTTTTATCCAAGTGTTAATGCTAAATCGTGGGCTTTTCCCTACAGCAGATAACTCTAAGGACTGATTTCACTGATAAGTTTAAAAAGGCTGCATTCACTGGTACTGAGGGTCTCCTCCTTGCAGCTGTTACAGTGATGGCTAGCACTTAATGAAATTTTCTCCTCTTCCCTCTGAAAATTTAACACCTATAATTTAACAGTTAAAAGACAGCTTCTATTTAAACATCTCACAACAACAAAAATGCATAAGCATTGACAGCATTTTATTTCTTGTAACAAAATCATTAGATTCATGCAGCAACAACTGAACCGCTCCATACACAGTATATAGTTAAAACTGCACAACTGAAGCCAAAATATGCACAGCTAAAAGGAATGTTACAGGGGGGCCTCTCTTAGTGAACAAAGCAGGCTCAGTTTGGCTCTTTTTCCCTAGCGCTACCACATCCGCACATCGTTAGTTGGAAAATTCCAGATATATGCTGTAATTTTTTGTGCTTTTTTTTCCCAGTACACTTGAGGCTTTAGTGTCCAGATGCCATTTTCCCCCCCTTATCTGTCCCTGCTAGTTTGGGTCTTTGCCAGTTGTGGTCAACAATTAATACAGCAAAAGAAAAATACAGTACACTCCCTGGCAACTGGCAGAGGCTCACAGGAAATACCAAATAAAAACTTTATTATGTATTGTTTAACTATTTTGTTTGCCTGTGGGCCACCCTGTTGTTGGTGTAATTTAGAAAAGCATGCTCCATCTGGATGATCTGTGCGCAGGCTCATTGTTCCCAGAATCTGTCACGCACAATCACTGCTGCAGCCTGTGGCCCTCTGCAGAAAGAAGCAAAGGCATGGCAGCCCTCCAGCCTGCATTCCTTTTCATTAGACAACTTGTGACCAAATGTTAGAATAGAAGAGTAACCTTTTAATATTCATGTAATTAATTTACTTTCCCCTTTAATTATAAACCTTCATGTGAAAAGAGGAAAATAAAAAGACTTTCCTTCATGATTCTCCTCCCTCCCTCATGCTTTCGATTTGCTTTTTGAGATACGGAAGGTGCTGGGAGTTTCATTATACCTAGGTACTGGCACCTCTGAATACTGAGAAATTCCCATCATCCTAATATGTGTGTGTGTTGGGGGGGGGAGGGGTTTACTTTACGTGTTTATTGCCCCGGTATGTGGAATAGATTCTGAGTTATAATAAAACTGGAGAAATTAAATTCCTTCCATCTATGTGCTGTTGCAGCACCAGCTTCCTTGTCTTAATCAATGGGCTCATCCACTGAACAGAAGCCATTCTTCTGTATTTGAAAACACAAAAGACATCTAAATTGAAGTTCCCTTTCATACTAAGGTCAGCACATGTCTTAAAATACAGTGTCACCTGGGATTTGGGCCCTGCATGCTTAGGTGCATCCCCAGTGCTTGGCTGATCCTGCTTTCCTGGAACACGGTGCCATTTTTTCAGCTGAGTTTGGACTAATGCTGAATTTGCTAACAGGACACAAAGGTTTGCTCCCCAAAATACAGAGAAGGCATTTGATTGTCAGAGAAAGCATGTGATAAACCAGGCTGTGAGGTACCAGCAATTTGTGTTGATGTCAGCCCACGGAACCGGTGCCCTGATTTACGCGTGTGTAGCTCACCTCTTCACTGCTGCAGGCCATTCAAGGGAATCCAATTGGAGCGGGTTATAATTTGAGTAAATGAGGCTAAGATAGAAATTGCCTTTCTTCAAGGCACAGCATTTAAGTTCTTGTTGTCTGATTTGGACTGCAGTTTCAATAAGCAATGAGGACATTAAGAACTTGCAGGAGGCACTTCGCATATCAAAGGACGAGGTCCCAAAGGCAGTCAAATATCCTATATAAGATGCAATGGTTTCTATGGCAACTGAGGAAATGTTACTGAACTTCCCTCAGTTTTCCCTTATTAAATAGGTATACTGCCATGTTAAGTCTGCAAGTGATCAACATGGCTGTTAGTGGTTTTGATTAGTTCATGCACCAACCCATCATGGGAATGGAAAGTACCACAGAGACTTTCTGTTTGTGGCCACGTGGGGACAAAGCCAGGCTGTTTTAGATGAGGGCAGGACTTAAAAGTTTCAGGAACATCTTTTGCTTAGTTTTAAAATAGTACTTAGTTGAGCTGGAACAGTTCTGTCTGTGAAGCACCTTCAGCAGGGAATAGAACAAAAACTATGTCATTTGTCACATTAATTGCAAATTCAGGGTATAATATTTCACATATTCACTAGGAAAGAATTTCAGCTATGTGGCAAATTAAACTGCTTGCACATAAAAAAGTAGCATCTTCTGTCCAAAAGGCAAAGCAGCAACTGGAATAAAAGTGAACTCAAACACTCCTTGGCCTAAAGCGACAAGAACTTAAAAAAAAGCAAACAGAAAACAACAACAAAAAATCCCTGTCATTGTATTCAGTATGACCTCATTTTCCCTGTCTAAGCAATGACTGTCCCTTCCTTTTTATGCCTCCTCACTTTCTTTTTGCTCTCCTTCTTCTTAGTTCCCTCTGATTTATTGTACACGGACTACTAGGGATGTGCCATTAAATATAATATTTGCGGGAAACAGAGGTGTTAGGAACTATGCTAAGAGGATTTCAAAGAAAGAGGAAGGATGAGTTGTATCCTAGCCAGAACACTACAATTTTAATGATTATTATAGCACACTTATGACAAGTCACATAAGATGCAACACAGCTCAAGCTGCTCCTATAATTCCAAACTCCCTCCCCATTTTCACTTTCTGACCAAATAAGCTTGAGCGTCAATGTAAAAACTCTGTAATTTCATTTACATTAATTAATTTACATTCCTGAGAGGATAATATCCTTGGAATGAACAGCAATATGGATGGACTACACATGTATGCTTACAAATATCATAGGAGAGTAAGGTATTCACATAAAGATCTTTCAGAAATCTCCCCTCCTCTGAAGAATAGCAGGTGGAGTTAAAATCCTTGAGTAGGAACATCATTTTGACTAATAAGAAGAATTAATAAACTAACTAGGGAAATTTTAATACTTGGCTAGAAAGATATTATATGCTAAACATTTTTTTAAAAAAAGGTGACAAAAGAAAATTAGATCTTGCTTCAAATTCATACATTTGTTAACACAATGGTGTCTCAGCCCACGTTGAGGGGGTCTTAAAAGTGAAAAGTCTCATTAATTTTCTGCTGATATCGAAAAACAAATCTGAATGAACTTAACCGGATAGAACTGTCCTATTTACACAGTCCCCCTCATCTTTATGGACCATGATCTTCAGTTCCACTGGTCAAATTTGGGAATCCTTTACACCGGCAATACTGCCCCATCTCCATATATATGTGTGTGTGTGTGTGTGTGTCTATATGTATGTGTGCATGCATGCATGCTATGGAAAAGCAGATTTCTTGAAGATTGTGATGGAAACACCAGGAAGAAAGAGTTCTGCTGAGTTCCTCCTTTGGACAAAGAGTTTATACAGACATGACAATTTTGGGAAACCCCCAAAGCAGTGGTCATGGCAGGACACTTGTTTCAGTCTTGAAATTAATATTCAACCAGGATAAAGGGCCCGTTATTTTACTGTAAATCTAACGTGAACACCTTTTCAACGTACAAGGTGAAGGCTTCTCTATCACGATCATTTGACTAGCAAAACTGAAAAGGAAAATTAAGACCAGGATACCAATTGTATTAAAATCTCAACTCACTTTAATTTCATAGAAAGAAGCAAGCAAACAGAAAGCCTATTTCATAGGCATATGAAATGCCTATTAATGCATATTAAATACAAAAGACCCTTTTCCTTCAGGTTCCCTTTACCTTCAGCTGTTCTTCAAGATAAAGTATAAAATTCCTTCTGTTTTTTATACTTTATCTATGTAATGTAATCTTTCACCACTACTTGTGATGTCACTGAGGGTAAACAGGAACAAACAAATCTCTTTCTTTGTTTTTTAATATGAGTTAAAAAGCTTCAGATATTTTGCATGTTTTTAAGCGCACCCATCCATGATATGGGAGGATATTCATAGTCTCTTATTAAAAAAAAAATATATATATATATATATTTCTCTCATTCCTTGATGTGAAAAATGCTTGCACAAATACTAAGGAAAACTTATTAGTGGAGTACCCAGGAGGAAAAGTGACACAACATACACAGTGATATTAACTACTCAATATAAATAAGAATTAGTGTCAACTTATCATTAACACATTTATTGCTAGTGAGTTTAATAGCTTCCTCACTTCAGTATGGATCTAACAATTTTAAAAGAGTTTATGTATTTTACTTGCTAATTGTGTGAGGGCCAGAAAACACTCGCAGTCTATAAAGTACGGGAAAAGTAGGTTTGGCATTAGCATAGCAGTTCCCCTCTTAGACGACCTAGAGTTTGCACACTATTCTGGGGCCTGCTAATGGTGCAGAGAAAGGGAAACAACAGCTTCTTAATCCCTTCCTAGTAAATGCACTCTTGATAATAAAATTTCTTAAACAACATGAGGGCTGGAGCTACTGGGCAGATCTGGAAGACAAACTCCACCCACAATATAAGGGAAATGAGAATACGTTTGTATAGAGAAAAAAAAATAAAGTTTAGGAAAAAAGTGTCATTGCTTGTAAATTTTAAGAACAGCCAAAGTTTGTGTCGGTGCTTTTCTGTGAGATAGATACCGGTAAAGCAGAGGACTGCAGAAGGGGATAAATCCGCACTAGCACCCACTCAGAGTCACCGCCGTGTGACTGCCATTTTCAGCTAAAGCACCCGGCCCAGGGCACAGCTAACCTGCCGAATGCGACTGCACCCAGAGCGCGCGCGCAGAGGCGTCCCACAGCGGGGCGCCAGCTCCACCCCCTCGAGGGCCTCAAGAAATCTCCGCAGGGTAAATATATAGCTGGTGTTGTAAACACTGAGTGCAGTGAGACAGAATTCAGGAAGCTCAGGCAAAGTTCACAAGATGTTTACATTGACTATAAAAATCTGAAAACAGTGTTTATGTTGAGAAAGGCTTTCTTCTTTTCTGGCTTAATACAGACTCTGTATTCAAACTTGCCAAAACCTAATGTACACGCTTTCCTGATTTTTAACCTGTACTTACCTGATAAAAGCATTTATTTTTTTCTATAATCCACTTGTTTTATCTAATGCTACTTTTTAATCTGTTGCATCTGTTGTATCACTGCATACCCTGAATTTAATTTTGTAACAGGGAAGTATTACTATTTCTGTAGTTTTGCTGATAAATGCAGTGCTGAATGCATTTTCATTTTTATGTGGCTTTGACTGGTGGGTTAGTGGATCTCAGCTAGTTACTATAATTTATTTTTAAATGATGTACTCCAAGTATTACTCAACAATGTCTTTCAATGTTTCTTCATGTTCTTGAACTGTGGTAGGATTTTTCATTCACTCACGCATTAAAAATGAATTACCTGCAAGGTCTTGAAAAGTTTAACGTGTTAGTTTGACACTGTTGTGTTAAGACCAGGAGAAAATGGGGCTGTATTCTGCAAAGTACCTGTGGGAATCCTGTGGTAAAAGCCCCTGACCTGGATAGGCTATTCTATCAATACTTCTATCAATAGCATTTCTGCAGGTCATTGCTGTGCTCTGTATACTCCTCTCCTCCAAAGCAGCTGGAATATTTGTCCAGAGAAAGTGTCCATATTTTTCAAATCGAACATGAAAGCCTGGAATGAGATCCTGGCCACAATGAAGTTGAAGGGATGTTTTCCATTGACTGCACTGAAGCTTGGATTTCGTGCCTTGGAGATTCAGTAACAGTGTGGCAGTTCACCTTCAGCAAAATTTGAAGCTAAAATCAAAATGGAGACTTTTTCTTGCTCCACATTTTTTCTCCCTCGCTTGTATCAAAGGGGTCTTTGTTAGTCAAGTGATTCTGTCTGGAGATACCAAGCTTTATGTTTAAAACTTAGCCCATACTATAAATTCAGTTTTACTGCAAATCCGTGGTTTTTACATTTTCAAATATTGATGGTACTACAAATGTTTTTTATTTGTGGTGAAAATTATTCATTTGTCCCATATATGACTTGAGTTCATCTGGCTAGAGTATATGACACTGTCTGCTTTTAATGTCATCCTAAATTACAATTACAATTCATGCTTAAAGCTCATATAGCCAACTTCCCACAAACTAGAAAAGCCTAGAGTTTAATGACATTTTTTTGGCTCTATTCCACGTATCTCATTTTTTTTCTCTAGAAAATCTAGTTGTGTCTTTTATAAACTGATCTTTTTTTTTTTCACAGACTGGTAAAAACTAGTTTTCTGGAACTAGGTTATGCACAGACTTTGGTCCATTTAACAAGGTCAGACTGTTTATTCTTGACCAAATTCTTTCCCACTGTAAAAAGGTACTTTTAAATGCCACATTCCAAAGCCAGTGCCAGTAAGTCACTGAAGCATATTTTCCCACAAGAACTGATACCATGCACAGGCCCCTCCTTATTTAATTCTTCTTCTGTTTAAATTGCATAAGATGCAGGATGTCTTTAATGTCACATATCACTTAAATCTATCCATAGCTTAGTAGTATTGAATCTGCACACTGCCAGTGGTGTCTCTATTACCTTAAACAGTCCCACACATTTCAAAGCAATAGCTTTTGTTAAAAGAAGTGAGCAGCATGAGATGGTGAAAGAGAAATAAAAAGATAATTTAGTAAAAAAAATTAAATAGGAAGTGAAAAATAAAGCAAAGCAAAATATTTGCTGCTGATTTAAAAACAGACCCTCTTATCCCCCTTCTAAATTGGCCTAGTCCAATGAAGCCATGCTGATTTATACCAGCTGAAGTATGTGGCCATTATGACCTACTGCAATAGCCATAAAAAAATGTAAACTAGTAAAGCACTTCCAATTTTTTAAGCTACATTTTCAAAGCTGTTTTTCATTTTACGGAGCCTGAATATAAATATGTAAACAAAATTAAAGAAAATACCATTACATTAAGAAGATACATAACTACCTCTGATTGTCTCTATTTTGATGTTAAACTGACAGCATGTTTTGAGTTATATTTTTTCTTAATGCAAACACCTAGATCAACCCAACATACTAAATTGTACATCAAGATTTTCAAATTTTCCAGCAATCTTACTCATTTCAAGAATGATTTGGTTGGTTATCACAGAATCACAGAATGGTTGAGGTTGGAAGGGATCTCTGGAGATCATCTAGTCCAACCCCCCCGCTGTTCTGTCCTTTCAAATGCAACGTGAAGCACAGCACATAAAAACAACTTGACAAACATATCTCCAAATAAGCAGGGTAAAAAGCATCAGCTAGACTCTCATCCTTGCAGTTCAACCTTTTTCTGAGATGTACTGTCATTGAAATTACAGTAACAGGGACAAAAGCATCTTCTTTGAAGAGATCGATAATATATTTGCAAGGTAGCCAAAACTGCATTGCCCTTAATGAACATTAGAAGAAATGTATATCAGCCTTAGTGAACCTTAGAAGAAATTTACTCTAAATACTCACACTGACGCTGGTTAAAAATACAGAATAGTCACCAAAATTGTGGTCTACTACATTTTGATTGACACAGAACTCCTGAAAAAGTAAAAACACAACAAATGAAAAAATATTCAAAGGTTCTCCTATTTTTTCACTGAGATTTCAAAACCTTTAAACAAGTCTCTATGAGCGTTAACATGAAATCCATGCCATGCTCCTTTCTTGCACTTGAAGAACTCAGTCACATTGTCCAAGAGAAAGCACGTCAAAAAAGGCCAGAAACAATTATTTTCCAGGGAGAATGGTCTTAAGTAACATTTTCTGAAAAAAAAAACCTTGTCTTCTACCCTTTTTAGGGGACCATAGAAGAGAATTAAAAGTTCAGCTTCATGTAAGAGGTGCCAGGCTTTATGCCAGAGTGAATTAAATAGTTAGTTTACCTTTTCCATAAAGCTCGTCAGTAGAAGAAGTACTAGCACAAACTAGCACTTAGTTTGTTTCTCATTGTTATTGGTATTCCAAGTGGATTCAAAAATATTACTTTCTTGTCCTCTGAAAACTATTGCCATAAGTGGTATTATGAAAAGATCATGTCCCTTAGAAAGACTCATTTTGATTCATGGTACTCCCAAAGATACTACACATTGGCAGCTCCCAATAGCTTTAATTTTTGAGCTTATTCCTTACTTTTAGGGGTAATATGTCTCCCAGACTTAGGCCTTGCATTTTCTGACACTCAAAATCTTTTGGCTGTGTAAATAATAATGTATATGCAGAAGAAAAACATTCCATGTCTTTCAAAGACAGAATGTCCTCAGGCTGTATTAGTTTATAGCCTCTTCTGCCTGAGAATTTAATCAAGATGGGGAACTTGTACATTACCTCTGTCAGAGGCTAGGGGAAGAGGGGAGAGAAGATGCAAAGTGATGATGAAGGGCATGTATTTTTTTGTTTTACTTCATAAGAAAGGTGTAGAAAGTCCTGCTTTCCTGAAAAAATCAAATAGCAGGAGATAGTTTTTCCTCCAGGACTAACTCCAAACACTCTACCCAGAAACTCTCAGCTTTCTCAACATGTGCTCTATATGTTTCCATTGATGTCTGTTACTTGTGTGTGACTATGTATTTCTGCACCACTTCCCATTGCCTCTCTCTCTTTCTCACAGATATCTCCTCAGTCACTACTGGCTCTTCTGCACTTCCATTCAGATGTCAATCAAACCCACTCACCCACATAACTTAGATTCCTAATGGCCTTGCATGTGTCCTGCATCTTGGGTGATGGCTTTTATTATTTCAGCTATATACTCCAGAAAAGTGCTTAATCACTTTTACACATTTATCCAAAACACAGAGCTGCTTTTATGCTTCAGTTATATCCCATTTCTTCTGAGCTGTCCCAGCTCTGCCCTCACCTCAATGGAATTCTTGACAGTGATGCTCCTTGTCATTCATCCCAAACAGAAAGGAAAGAACTAAAACTGCAACAGTTTTAGGATTGACTTGAGCTGGAATCATGTAATCTGACTTTAGATCTGACTACAGTGTAGATGTTCACATCCCAGCTGGTCACTCTAAGTTCTCTTGATAGTCAATGGAAAAAAGTAGGTACTGTTAAGAGTCTGATGCACCTGACCTATGTTACATGTCTTCTTTAAGCTGAGGTAACTCAGTCTTTGCTCCACTGACTACACTGATTAGGAGATCTCCTTTGATTACTAGTAGGCTCTCCACTGACTTAGAGGTAGACATCTACACCTGGTGAGATAAATCCTACTTATAGTATTTCCACGTCAGGACATATTCATGCAACCATCTAAATCCCTTCATAGTTTTTATTTCTTTATCCAATTTCCTTTCAACTATTTCTCAGAAATCCTCAAGAAATGGTTTTTTTTAATGGTAATATGCTGCCTGGGACACAGGGACACACGTTGATAGTTTTGTTCTAATTGGGAATGTATCTACAGTTTTTTCAACTCTCTTCTGGCAGTAGGTATCTATAAATCTGATAGGTGTTCAATGAGGATTGGCTGGACAATGCTGGGTTTACTATGGGATCTATCTATCAGTTTTCCTATTTATCACTGCATTTATTCAGGTCAGAAATGGACAGTATTAAATTTCCCCCCCTTAATTTCTACTAGCCCTCTGGGACCATACCAAAACCCTTCTTTTTAAACCTTTTGCACACATTTGTAAGCCACTGAGCATTTTTTACTTTGATCAGAGATGATCATCAATTCTTCCCCAGAAAGATGTGAGCTCTTCCAAAGTAGGACAATTTCTGCACAGACCAAATGGTCCAAATCTCTCTGATTCCTTTCAGAAGTTTCATGATCTCCATACAGTGTGGACAATGTAAATGTACACTATTAGTTCATAGCTAGACACACATAATGAATGCTGAGGCACACTTTATACTTTTAGTGACTTCCATATTCTATTGAAAAGAATGCCATATGCTGATTCCAGTCCTTTTTGTGCTGTTCTACAAAGGTACGCAGTTAAACTCCAGCTTTCACTGAAATGTTTTAAAAATTGCAGATTCCTGATGAAAATTTTTCCCTTAGGTCTGTATGTAATTTGCCTGAAATCCCACATCTAGTGAAGAATTAATTTATCACAGTGTCTGCTACTTTCAAGCCTCTTGGTTCCTTGCTATGCGAATGTTAGGCCATCTCAAAGAATGGTCTAGTGCTAACAGCAAATATTGACTGAGGGTTTTCTATTTTATGCAGAAGTTCAAACACGTCAATAGGCATTTGCTTCATTGCTACTCCCAGTGATACTGTTGAAAGCCACCTTTATCTTTATCTTAGTAAGAAACTCCTTTGCCATACAACCATAACATTTCCTACACCAGTTTTCCATTTTCTCCCTGTCTTCTACTGAGTCTATTTTGATTAGTGATCTCCCAATCCCAAAATGTGCAAGCACAGTTGAATCTTGTTTTCACTGATACCTGCTGTTTCTCCCCACTCTTTATTCAGTATCTCATCTTTTAACTTCCAGGCTTTCCTACTACTGTCAAAAAAGCTGTTGTTGTGTTATCTCGAGATGACAGTAAATTCCATTTGCCAAATGCCTTTCCATTTCATATGCTTAGTATCAGGACCCTCTCATTTGGGAAGCTTTTAACAGAACAGGGGGCCATTCTTGCATCCCATCCAGGACACAAGTGGATAAGCCAAAAACATTTGCACTTCTGTAAACTGCATGAAAAGAGAAAATAAGTATCTTCTTCTTAGAAGATATGTATTTTTGACAACAAACTCCTCGCTTAGGGCTGTGCCTGCAATTAGAGCTTCACTAAGGCACATGGTCTGTCCTAACCTCAAACTTTCTCTTACAACAATGAGTGAAAATACTGTAGAGATTTACACACTGCTAGATGTTTCTTCTAAGTAGCATGATAAGTTCTTTCTATACAACTGAGATCTTTGTCTTCTAGTCTGTGGTGTTTCTGTGTCAATATTGCCATGAAACTGTAAGCTCTAGGATTTGTGCCCAATATGAGACAAAAATGGTTTTGAAATACAAATAGGTGAAGGCAGAAGAATTCACAAGAACCATTTCCAACACTGAAAACGCAAAGTCATGCTCTTTTGTCCACTGATACAGCTTTTTACCTGAAATCGTTTCGCAATATCGGTCAATGCATAAATAAACTTTCTATAATAGGAACACAAAACACCACACGTGAGAGTGGCTGTGGAGCTGACAGTTCTGTACAGCTGCAGCTTTCTTGTCATTACTGGAAATTCCCCTGTTCATAGATTGTGTTCAACATAAAAGACATCTTTTGGAAGTAGCTCACCATCTTCTAGGCATTTTTCCTTCTGTTCTGCAGAATGGAACCGATATATTTTCAGATTATCGGTGCTATGGATAAGGCTGTTAAAGATGGTGAGTTGCTTCCAAAAAGAGGTCATTTACCTTAAGCACACCAGGCACACCTGTGCAGAACATGAGAAAGAAATGCCTTGAACTGCCTTCTCCACTAGCCACACAAATTGTCACAGCCAAAGCACTCTTGCTCTGCATAGCCGCAAATCTTGGTTTGATAGGTTGATTTTCCCCTGTCATTTGGATCCATTTGACATTATCTACTGTTAACAGGGTGAAAAACAAGTTTTATAGCATTCAGGGTATTCATTTTGGATGTTAGGAGCCATACAAAGCCTGGTGCTGCCATTTTTTTCTGAACCAGAGTTAAGGGAAAGAACTAGCTGAAGGCACATCACAGTCTCAATATATTTCTTTTATTTCTTCTTTCCTACTGGTCAACAAGGAAGTAGCTGTTTAGGTCGCACATTTCCATGGTTACAATCTTGTGCTGGGCCCACATGGTACAACTTATATCTTTGTTAAATCGAAAAAATAGCTCCTGCGGCCCAAGCAGAAAGTCTCTACTCTGCTATTCCTCTTTTAAATCTACAGCATGATCTCAGAACAAAATCAACATGAGCTTGCAGGTGTTCACCTTCCCTCCTTTTTTTCCATGAGAGTTTTCTCCTATACCTGTACTTACTACATTGGCTGGTTTGTGGTTTGTAATGCTAGATAGTTTTTTTTTCTTTCTATCATCCACTATTTGTCAATCAGGGTCCGCAAATGATCAAAAATCTGACCCTGGTCCAAATCAATCCGAATTTTAAAAGCAAAAATTTACTAGGTCTTCAAATATGATGCAGCCATTCCTTAGCTTTTTCTTTACCAGAAAGCTACTACAAGATGTCTGTGCCATTACGACCGTTGCCCTGGACAGCAGAACAACTTGCTAACCGCAAACTGATTGCTTACAGACCAGTTCTTCCATGTTGCTCACAAGTTTGAAGGGGAATTTCATAGACCGAATCTGTCAAATAACTTTGCCTTGCATTCATTACAGGAAGTAGGGATAGTAAAATCAAAAGCAGTTATTAGTACATCCTCTACCTTAGCCATTCTGGCTTGCACTTAAGTTCTAGAAGCTCCATTTCCAAATGTAATTTTCCCAGTTTTGCAATGGAAAACTTTTCTGTGCATTTGAGACCAATGAAATGTTTTATTTTTGAGTCTCCTACTTAAATTTTAGCATGTCTGATCCAGTAATTAATTTATGACTTTTCTGCACATTTCATTGTGCCAGTTATACATTTTAATAGCCCAGCATCTACTATCGCTGTTCATCTGTTTGGCCTAAAAAAAAACTCAAGCCACTGCTTGAACCTCCAAGATCTGACTTGCAGTCTGCAGGAACTTCCTGAACTATATGGGGAGATTTTAGTAGATAACTCTGCTACTATGTCCTAACTGGCCTTGTATTTCTGAAAAACATTTTATGGCTATTCATCGTGACAACTGCATTTAACTGAATCTTGGCACCGATATCAATTTTTCTTGTATTATAAATCAAATCAAATCTAGCTTTTTCTAATTGTCTACAAATGATAAATCTATCAGATCAGAATCTTCTTTTCTTTTGGGTCTTGTAAACATAGTGCTGTTCTATAGTTTCTGATAAACAAGTTCTGCAGTGGCTGTATCATCTTCTGATTCCTTTCGGTAAGGAAATACCCAAGTTTCATGGCAAATCTCGCAGACCCACGAAGTGCCTTTTGCCTCTTTCCTTTGATCTTGATTGCAGTCCCAATCACTGCTAATGAAGCTTGTCAGACTCAATGGTATCCACATATTGTAAGATGGCAAGTCTCCTCAGGTCTCCCTCTCTTCTTCCTCTTTCTAGCTTTCAGCTGTATCCAGGCTCACTAAGATTGATGGCTGTCTTTGAGACATATATCACGGCTTTATAGCAGATCTGAAAAGGCTACCAGAAATGTTCCTTTCTGTTCCTTTTCCTCGCCATTTATATAGGGTACAATGCTGAAAGCTTCCCTAGGATTTTTAGCAGGCATTTTTATTATTTGAGCTGGGAAAATGTAATTCTGTAGGTTACACATCAAGCAAAAAATTGATATAAATTTTCAGTCTTCTGGCTGGCCCATTTTCACAACCACGTGTTCACTCTGCTTCCAGTGATCTGCGTCTCGGCTTCACTTCACATGCTGATTTTTCAGCTCAAGTCCTTGTTGCAGCTCATTTCTGCTAGCCAGTTCCAAGTTGATCCAAGCTTTTCTGGCCTCTCCTCTTTCATGGAAAGCCTTCCGATCTGGTGCAGTCAGGTTGGTTGTCATTCATGGATGTGACTTGACAGATTCAGCCCACTTCCAGATGGAGAATGTTGCAACCAGACTTCCCAATCCATCTGGACATTTTCAACTCACTGTCCCAACAAAGATTCCATTTTTGTCTTCAGATCATCTTTCATTCCTATTTGGGAAACTTCCGGGTCATCTTCTCACTTCTTTAGTGAAGTGTCTTTCTATTTTATATCTCAACATTTTAATTCTTTGCACTCTCATGCTAGCTTTTATTTTAATTTTAGCTGCCTTTGCTTTATGAGACCATCTCCACTGTCTGTTCTACCTCCATTCAATAGAGCTAAGTAGATCACTTTCTTGCTTTGGAAAATGATTTTGCTCTGACACGCCAATCCTTCTGACCTGTTCAAAACTGTTTCTATTCATGGTGGAGCTCATGAAGGAAATCTCTTTGATAAGTTTGACTATCTAATGCACACGAAATCCTGAAGGGACAAATACAGAAATATGGAACTGAATGGACTGCCTCAGTCATCAAGATCTGCCAACTGCATCACAGAAACTGGTCACGCTCTCTCTTAAAATCAGTTATTTTTCTTGCCTGCACTGGTCCTGCTGTACGCTGCTTCAGAATCTCATGACTTGTTTTCTAAATTCCTCCCTAAATTTATTTAGGACCAGTTTAACCTAACTAGTGTTCATGCCAACATTGTTCTTTTACTCATTTTCTCCCTCTCTGGCTCACTTCCTGATGATGTTTTTAGATATCAATTGTATCTACTCTCATGATTCATTTTGTTAAATTAAGTTGGGCTCTTCTGTCCTCTCAGAAAACAGGTTCCCCCTTTCCTGATCATTCCAGCAATCTGACCTTCCCTGTGCCTCTTCTTGTCTGAAATTCTCTCTTAAACACAGAGGAATGGAGCAGCACCTAGTATTCTAGATGGGGATCTTATCAAGTAATTTGTGTTGTGGCATCAATATTTTCTTATTTCTACTAAAATATCCTACACACAACCGTCTAAATTTCCATTTGTTCTTTTCATGCATCAGACCATGACTCACAGCCAGCCTGTGATCTTTGTAGCTTGTTTCCAAGCTGTTTGTTAGATCCCCAAAACTGAGGAATTCATCTTCTAGCCCAACAATTCTTCTTTCAGCATAGCATATTTTCATCTATATTTAGCCACTTAATTTGAAGAGATGGGAAGTCTAGAGAAATCTAGATTAATTAACTGGTACTCTAGACTTTACTGAAATCCTGATAAACTAGGACTATTACACTTCTACTGTTTAGCAAATGAATTATCTTTTCACTTTTTGCAGGGACTAATGTATACAGCAATATGTAACTGATTTCTCTAATGCAGGAAGCCGGCTACAAGGCCTTGGACATCTGCTACCATTCAGCATATAATAACAAAGAATATAATGGAGTTAAATTAAGAATGGGAAATTGAAGGCTGGACATCAAGGAAACTTTCTGAGAGTGATTATATAGAGGTTTTGGAACAGGCTCCCATGGGAAGTGATGGAATCCCTATTTCTTGGCACATTTAAAGTTAACATGGGCAAAACGTTAGGAGTGACATAACAGAGAACAATCCTGCCTGACTCAGAAGAGGGCTGGATGATTTCATGGCACGATTCTGAGCTCTAAAATTCTACACCAGTAACATGGAACAAACACTAAATATTGTTAGGCTACGAATAATTTTTTTCAGGTGTACTTGAATTTTCAGTGAGAAAGGGAATTTGCAGTGAGAAATACATTCTGCAGCAGGACTTCGGCCAGTGCAGAGAGAATATTGAGGGATACCACTAGACAAAGTGCCAAAGACTCAGTTTTATTATATACAAAGCTCTAAGAGCATTTCCATCAGCAGTGTACAGATGCCTGCCTTCCCTCTGCACCAGCACTAACCCAAAGGGGAGTACGCTGTTTTTTCTGCTTGTCTGCTGGTAGCATTTTCGCTGTCTCACATTCAAGCACCAAACAGGCCCAAGCCTGCTTACCTTGTGTGCTCTGATAACAGCATAACCTGAGGCCCTATTTTAGTGTTTCAGGATGGTTTAAAATTATGTGGGAACAGTTTTGTAAATACACAGGGAGAGACCTTGTCAAACAATCAAGCTGTTTTTACAATCCACCCCACTCAATTATCTCTGGGAGTAGATGTAAAAACAGACCCGCTTAAATCAACAGAAAAATAGTACAAAGAAGATGTAAATCACTGGGTGGGGGAAATGCACCACATATTTTCAAATCTGAAAACAGAAGATAGAAGTAAGGTCACACAATAGCAGGATGCTCTTTTATACTATAGAGAAAATACACAGTACTCATTTTGAGCCTTTCTTTCCTCCTCTTACACACACACAGAGGCATATATACACACACACACAAATACCCCTTATTTTTGCATGGATTAAGCACAGCCTCCTGTTCTTTTTAAATACAGTTCTTCTACATCCTCAAGTGAGTTCACCAGATACTATTATGAAAATTCTATGCTGCACCATTAGTAATAATATCTGTTGTATCTTCTTAAGAGAAAAAGCAGGTAAATAAAGAGAAGACAAAAGAAGAAAGAGAGTATTTCATTCTACCTTCACATCAATGTGTGAAGGCTCATTTGCACTGAGGATTTTTTTGTTGAACTAATGGAGCTGCATTGCTGCTAAATAATACCAAATTTCACCCAGAGGTAAAAAGGGAATGTCTCACAAAACTAGAATTAAGGTGAACCCAAATGAAATTATCAAGTGTCAGATTTAAAACAAAATAAAGAGCTTTCCTTACATTGCAGAAGTGAACTAGCCAAAAGTATAAATGGATTCAGACAGGAATTAGATGAATTCACAGAAGACAGGTACGTCTGTAATTATTAAAAAGTAAATGATCAGCACCGGAAATAGCTAGATTTTTGATTGCTGGAAGCTGGTTCTTACTCTTCTTCCTAAGCTTCCTCTGTTGGCCATTACCCTTTGGTACTGAGCACAGTGAACCTTTGGTCCAACCCAGCAGAAACCTCCTTCTGTTCTGGTAGGAATCATACTAGCAATTGTAGCTTTCTTCTTTTTCCCACCAGTACAAGGCAGGTTTATCTTGCACGGCTGCACAGGTGAAGCTACAGGGCTGCAAAACATTCGCAGCTCAGCATGGACAAGCTCTGCAATCACATGATACAGATTCTAAGGTTTACAGCTCTGAAAAGTAGCCTTTTTTTGGCATAGCAAATATTCCATGAGGAGCCAATTTGCTTGTTTACTGTGAAATAATTTACTTTGAAAGATTAAAAGATAGGCCTTTTCTGGTTTATGATAAACCTGGGCCTGAATCAGAGCAGAGGAGTGCATTCCCTGCATTCCTGCAGCTCCGGAGGGGCAGCCGTGGCATCAGCTGTGGAGGAATGGCCCTGAGCCCTGCGCTCCGGCCTTGGCACTGCTGGGCTGCCAAACACTTCCAGCACATGGACGCAGATACCCTTGGAAGTTTGCTTGAAGTTGGATATGGTAAGAGCCTGAAATGAACCAGTAAGATCTTCAAAACAGGGTAAGTCGGCATGAGCTGCTAGGTTTGGAAACACGCTTCTGCCTTTGAGTGAGTTTAGTTATTTGAGCCCTCAACTGAAGACTCTGATGAGTTTCAAACCTGGCTCCAACGCATCGAGGACCGTGCTGTCTCTGGAGCGCAGGAGCCCCTCTTTCTGCTCACCCTCCTCTTCACGTCAGTGCTTTCGCTCATGTGGCTGTGCTGTGATTTGGATCAGCTGATCCAACTGCAAATGAAGAACTGCTTTTTACAGGGTTCGCTTCCAACTGAACTGCAAGTGCATGACCGCTACGGCCGACGTAAGGGAAGCGACGGGAGCATGAGGCCAAAAGCAGGACCATCCTTTCAGCAGCAGTACATGTTACATCCACTTATGCTGACTGGGCAACTGCACCCTTAGAATATTAGTTCTGGGATGTGTTTCTAAAAATAACAGCCTTACCATAAATTCTGTCTCTCTATGAGCACATCTAGCATTGCTCTTCTGGACAAATCTTAAAAACTTTACACTGTTTCATGCTGAGTGACAAAAATCATTAGTCAGTTTTGAAAATATTCCTATATGTTCCTATATGATCATAATGCAGATGAATAATAGCAACTTCTATTCTTCAAATTTCCTAACTTTGTCCACGTTTCTGTATTGGCCTTTGATACAATTGCTACACTCTGCAAACCTTTTTTTCATTGTTACTTTCATATAGATCTGAGCTATCTTAGTGAACATCTGATCTGAGTGAAGTCAACTTAAATATACATTGAGATGTTTTCAGTCAGCTGCAGATTTTACTGTCAATGTGCCGATAATGATTTTTATTCTTAAAGTGGCTCTGGAGATAAATGACTCATTTTATGTGATGGAAATAATTTTCCTATAGGGTGTTTGGGAGGATGCAACAAAGATTCCTTCAGCTATCCAGATGTTAAAATACCAGAGAAATTCACTCATTTCTTCACAAAGCCAGATATATGGGCTTTTTATGGAGAACGCCGTATTAGTAGGGAAGACACATTTTCCTTAAATAAGCCAGCCAATTTAATTGTATTGCATTCCTAAATAACCACAGCCTTTCAGCAGCAGCACTCATGAGTTCAACAACACATATTTTGATTCTTTGGATGTCTGTCTGTGACTCATTTTCCTTTTTTGGGACATTTGGGTGGACTGGAGAAACACGCCATGAGGCAAGACCTGGAGGCCGGGCTTTGGACCTAAGGTGATGTGCTCCTCACACCAGTGAAGGCTCAGTGCATACCCAAACAAGGTCGCTTCCACCTGCCACAGGGAGGAAGTTTTATATCCTTATCAAATTATACACGAGATAAAATCTAGTGCCACCGTGCTGATTCCACTAGGGCACCCTGTTTAACGCAGCCCAGATTTTGACTTCAGTTCACCAGAGGAAGGTGCTTAATTAATTTCCATAGGTCTACTTCTATGTTTGATGGTAAGCATGAGCTTTAAACAGCTTGCTGAATCGGGCCCTTTATATCCATTCCAGGTTACCCAGTGCAGCTGGGGTTCAAGTTGTATTGAAACAGGCTCCAGGTTTGCTGGAATATATCCAGCGCATGAATGGACTCTGCAGGGTGTATCACATGTAGCTAAACACGTGGATTTCAGGAAGCACAGTATCAGAAAGAGGTGGCAAAAAAAAAAAAAAAAGAAAAAAAAAGAAAAGAAAAAAGGAACCAAAAGCAAAAGAAACTTTTCTGACTGTGCTGTTTTCAAGCTCTCAACTATGCCCTTAGCTCCGACAAGAGTTTACATTCACATTATTTACTAACAGGTGGTATTTATTAGTATCTTACAATGCAACAGTGGGCAGAAAACAGGAAAGCACTCATTCCTCTTTGGAAGAGGGTTTTTTCTATCTTTTTTGTTGTTGTTTTTGTTGCTGTAACTAATTTATATATTTATTTTTACAGAGTAAGCCCAGTTAGTGAAAATTATTTTATGCTCCCTTGCTACTATACCAACAAAATGAAATCCAAGTTCCTGCATGATGTGACATGTAAACCATTTGTGCTGAAGTGACTGCCAGGAAATGGATGGAAAGTTTTTATCCTGAAGAAACACTCAAATAAAATGCTAGCGTAATCTAAAATTATTCACTGACAGTACCAGTGCAGGTTTTTTTGTGTTTTCTCTTTTTAATAATCAATTTAGCTGAGCCTAATATAAAACAATTTGGGAAATAGCAGAGAAAGTGATGTGTTTTCCCTTCTGATGTTCAGCAATTCTGAAAAGTTAGCTTTTAAAAGGAAAACATACAACAATTTTGTTCACATTTCATGGGGAAAAAAAAGTCAGCAGTGCTGCCATCTATTTTAAAGCACGCGTTTTCAAAGCGAGTATTATGAATGTGTTACAAACACTGACATTTCCTCAGGTTCTTTAAGGCAGGTCATGATTTAAAACCTGGACATGCTCAGCCCCATGTAGATGCTGTGATCACAACTGTACACGCTTATTTCCTTTAGCGTTCCGATGTGCCATGATTCATCTAGATTTCCTTTTTTTAAGGCAGTTAGCAGTCAACAAAGAACAGATAAATGTCTTATTTCTTTTTCGGAATATAAGTTTAAATTTTCAAGACAGCCACTTGCTCCTTTGCTCAGAGAAAGTCAGAACTGAGTGCCCATTTTTCTGAACCATAGAAAAAAGTGACAGTTCGTTAGCTTTTGCCATCAAACTCTAAAATTACACAGCCATATCAATCCATCTTCTCTCTCCTATGGAGCTTCTCTGTTATCACAAAGCCTATTCAACATTTCCCTAAGGGCCAAGAGTAACACTTGAAAAACAGCCTCACTTTGTACGAAACCAAAAGCGTGCACTGCCATCCACCAGCCGGGAACCCCCCCGACATTGCTGTTTCTCGTGCTGTTATTTCAGACCTGTCTCAGTTCTCAGTCGCCAGCAGCTGGGAGGAGGGATCTCCCCCCGCCTCCATCATGTGTCACATCGGTTTGAATCTTTTATTCATTTACTTTAAATGATAGCAATATGCCCGGACGACTGATCTGCTAGAAGGATTCAGCAGCATTGTGGAAATAACTGCTTTGAAGTTACCGTTTGCAGCACCCAGAGTACGGGGGTTGGATCAGTTTTTACTGGATTACTTCCATGGCAAGCTCTTTTTCTCCTATCTGAAGAGCTTCTTTGTAAGCAAAGAATGAGGATGCATCTTGGGAATGATCTGATACCTCAGAAGATGATTCTTGCAGATTATCTCGCAGTACGCTTGCCTGCTGAAGGAAACGACGCAGAGCTCTTGTATCGATCACAATGATAGCACATGCAATGTGCCTTGTAGCATGGGCTGTCTGCACTGGCACTTTTCAATGTAACTCCAAAGCAAATCCTTGCAAGCTAGGAGTTTTATTAATTGATATGTGTTTAGACACATGCTGGCTTTACGTAAGGCAATATTTTTTCTGCAAAGACTTCAAGACAAATCTGGCCTTACTGAAGTCAATGCAAGTTTATTCAGTATCCTACAAGATACTGCAATTCAGACTGACTTTTGGAAATAGTAAGATCAAGAATATCTTCTTATGTTTAAAAAAATGGAAGAGGGTTTTTTAGAAGTCTTGTTTCCTGCACTAAGTTTTAATGGAGGAAAAAATACAAAAGAATTAGTACACCAAAGCAGCTAACCAAAGACAAAAGTTACATTCAGACAAGGAAAACTGATTGCCTTTCTCACCGTGTCAACTAATAAAGATTAAGTTTTCTAACCACCACTCGCTCTGTAGGAGCAGTGAAGACCAACATTTAAAACCATGTTAGATTATCACACTGTAAGCAAGGCTCCCCTCTAGTTGGCTCTGCATGGTCAGCCAAAGGTTGATTTTAGGGCTGTTATATACTAGGTGTTTCAAAAGACATTAACTTTTTCAACTTAAGAAGGCATCATCTTTCTTAGGCCTGCTCTCAGCATGAAAATTGCATCAGCATACCGACTTCAGTCAGAGGTGTGATTTTTAAATAAGAAAATAATAATAGAGTAAGTTCTGGGTGTGAAAGCCATTATCCACGCCCACACCCACACTTTTTGCTCATTCTTGTTCATGGAATAATGCAACTCTTTTACTACCATTTAGCGTAGCCACAATAACAATCGAATGCTTGTGCTAACACAGTATAACCTTTCACGCAGATGGTCCCTTAGCCTGAACGACTGCTACCCACAGCAGCACTATGGGTACTAGCTAATAGGTTTTCAAGCACCATTTCTAGTGCACAGGTATAAGATACTATTTCTTGCACCCAGGAATTCTGGCCATGTTCTGTTACAAGCAGGGCTTGGTATGTTCTTGCCTTGGTAAAAGCACTCTGGTTCTGGGGCTTTTGGTACCGCTCCCTGTGCAGGCTACACGTTCATGATCAAAATGCTGCTCAGCTCAGTAGATGACTTCTCCTCTTTTTATGTAGAATTTTTCAAAAAATTCCTGCTGGTGGCCTTACAGCATTCAATAATTTTGGCTTGAGGAAGTTTATGGATCAATAGAAATAGCCAGTGAAGGTATTACTGTTTCTGACTGATTGCCTGGAAATGAAAAATTACAGCAATTCAAGAAGAACCTTTTTCTCCTTTTCTTCAAAGCTGTTTTGTCCTCACTGACCTCAACAGAGATTCTTTTGGCTTTGGATTAGGCTACATCCTACATGCAATGAAAAAACAAACTCGAAAACACAACTGAGCAAACTTGCCAGTTTACATATGTTTTATGTGACTATGATACTTTCCTATGTTTAGCAACATGATATCATTTTCTGTTTCTTCCTGTCTTCATTCATGCTGAAGCCGGAACCCAGAAAATCATTGTTACATTACAGAACTGTGGTAAGACTCTTACAGTAACTAATAATAAGAATGGATTACTTTTTATCAGTGTGAGACAGTCTAATTTCTACATACAAGTAAAATGAAAAGTGGACTCCTTTCAAGTTTCTTTTCGCAGCAGTTCTCTCTTCCCTGTCTTTAGTATAAGCAATACTGCCATCACAGTTGTGATACTCAGAGTAGAAAACGGAAACAAAAAATTCATGAGCAGGCAACAAGACCAAATGACACCCAACACATATGCAGCCCAGTTAATCTGCAATATGCTTTAGCCCTTGAGACATCGCACCAAGTTAAGAGCTGCTCATTCTGGGGGCAGGGCCAGCAAGTGTGGAAACAGGGTCAAAGCAAGGAGCTGGCAGGGCTTCCCCGCCAGCATCAGCGGCAAGGGCCAGACCTGCCGGGAGCGAGCTCACGGGCGAGCCAAGCGCGCCCGGGAGAGCTCCCGGCAGAGGGGCGATGGTGGCCTGGGGCCTGGAGATACTGGAGGTGCTCTTCAGCAGCTGGCCTGGGCAATGGCTCTGATTTCGGCTGCCAGGTCCCCTTGAACTGCCTCCAGCGCAGCCCAGCCTAGAATCGCTCACTAACATATGGGAGGATGTATCAGACCCATATTCACAGAGATGGAAACTCGGAGACATGGCAGTGTGGCATGTTCAAAGTATCTGCATATGTTCTCAAGCACGACTCCCTGAGGGTCGGCAAGAGTTTTATCTTAGACGAGGTAACCTGGGAAACTTTCACCCTACCCATCTAGCTTAATGCACAGAAGAAGCCAGTATCACGACAAAAGCTACATATAAGGTGTTTTGGAAAACTAGCACATACCTATCCTTCAGTAATCAGTCTTGATTTAATTTAGACCCAGTAATCAGTAATTGATTACTTTTACAAAGTAACCACAACTTCAGTCCTAGCTGGAAAAACAATTGTCTTCACAGACACATGTAAATCAACTGCAGAGATGGCTTTAGAAGCAGAGTTATAACAAGAGATAAAAATATATGAACATGGAGAGTAAGCACACTACTGCATTAAAATAAAAATAAAAGCCTCCAGAAACTTACCACTGAGGTTAGAGCCATCTGAAAACTGTAGATTCGTGCAAGGCCAAAGTCAGCTAACTTTATCTGCCCACTGCTGGTTACAAGGATATTTTGGGGTTTCAGGTCCCGATGTACCACACGATGTGAATGCAGAAAATCCAGTCCCCGAAACAACTGAAGCATCATATCCTAAATACAAAGAAAAAAATCAGTATATAATTATCAAGACAAGGTGGCAAACAGGTAAACTCGCTGCCATAATCTGCAAAACTAATTTAAGTATTGACTTGAATATGTGCACAGGAGATAAAAACACCTATTAATATAAAACAGACAGGACGTTGCTAGAGCCAGCTGATTTGAACAGGTGTACCTATCACATTAATGGATTGTTTCCAGTTGAATTATTTGAGGTTGATTGATAGAAGTATAAAGACTGGTCAACACACTTCAAAGAAATAGCAAAAGCATGTCCATAAATCCCAGGACAACTTCAAAAGAATGCTGTCCAAGTAAGAAAAATACATAGCAGCTTTTTGCTCTTAACTTTAAACCACACACCACTTTGCATCTCACAAGTCTATGCTTTGTCCTGCCTCAAGGAAGTGGAATTTTATCATTCGCTTCAGCAGGCACAGGACGTATTTTAATCAGAAAAGTTGATTATGTGATTGCGTTGTCAGGATTTAATGTCACAGGGGGAAAAATGTGCTTAGAAAAATCTACTGCACAGAATTTACAGAATAGGACAGGAACTACTTTCAGATCAAAGTCTGGCACTATATCAGTGTAATAATCAAAAGTAACAGTTCTCATTTTTGCCTTCTGTTGTATTACAGTGATGCAATCTTTTATGACATTTCCACAGCTGAAGAAAGTGTTTCATTGTTTTACATCAATCTTAGTAACATGAAAGGAATGAACGAACAGACTCAAAGTTAAATACTAGAAGTCCCCTGAATTCCAAATTAGAAGGATACTGTCAACTTGAAAATTATATTGGCAAAACAGTTACAAGCAGATGCTGTGACATGAAACAAAGGAAAGAAACGAAAGAAGACAAGAAACAAAAGGGATAAAGAAAAATTGGTTTTGCTCTGGGCACTTGACACCAGTTTGTGAAACTCCATTTCTGTGTTTGCTGGTGACACACACCCTTTCCGTTAGCCATGCAGCAGGTTGACCTCCAGTCCTGTTATTAGCAACCAGAATGATCTTGGAGAGGTGGATGCCAAGAAACATGAGAAAATGGAAGAAGGATAAATTGAAGTTGGTTGCTTTTGTTCTTCTCTATGGACTCCTCTAGAGATCATCACAGGAACTGGGAAACCCTTGTACATTTTTTCAAGGAAATATTCAACGTACACTGTCCAAAGGACTGCTATCAGAAAATGGGTTAAAATAGCTCAAAACATTCAACTTGATAACGTTGCTTCAGCTGGATGAATTTTTGGATGCTGGCTATGTAGTTTAATACAAAATTACTACTTTCATGTAATGCCTTCTGATCATCAGTATTACAAAATTCATAGATGTTAAGGCTGGAAGCTATCTGACCTCTGATAAAACATGGCCATTTCTATATATAGCTTATAATTGCCTGATAAATGCTAGTAACAGTGGGCCACTTAAAAAAGATCGGTCTTGATTTGAAGATCCAAATGATGGAGAAACGACATAAGCTGTGACAACATTTAATTAGTTATAACCATCTCTGAAGGATGGTAGTAAACCGAACTCTCCCTTCCCTGCTAGCTGATGCCTTTCACTGCCTTTGCTTCTGCAGGAAAAACAGAGATCTGATCTTTTTGATAACTAGTATAATAGGGTTTGCTACTCCAAAAACAAATACCCAAGGCATACTGAATCATCTATCTATATAATTTCCCTTTGTAGTTCAGAAACTTGTGGAAGAGCTGGGACTACAGTTCTGCAGGTTTTGGGCACCAGTAAAATTAATACATGCCATATCTGGTCAGTCTGTGCTATTATAAATGGGCTCAAATTGCAACAGTTTGGATCAAGCTTGTGGAGATAAAGAACATAGAGACATATCTAAGCATGTGGTTATCTTAAGTATGTAGCTAATTGTTTCACTGAGTTTGAGCCCAACTATTTTATTCAACAGGCAGACATAACACCAGATAAAGTAAGAAATGAATTTAAACAACTTAGGCTAGACCCCTGGCTAGTCCCTTTTTTGTGACATTTCTGCATCATACTCATTTGTCATGAATGCAAACTCATTCCTGCAGTTACCAAACACATCAACATTATTTTTCCATAACTTATACTGGTTTTGTTTCATATTTCTTCCTCAAGCTCAGTGAATGCAATTCTGCCTCACTAGTTGCAAGTTGCAAGCAATGTCTTCAGCTTCTAAATTCAGAGTTTTCTTCCAGGCGTGTTTAAAAGCAGAAAGAGTAAAGTATTTGAAAACAGAAACTGGACATTTCTTTCCCTCGGCCAAGAGGATTCAAAAGAAGAAGAATGCAATTTACTGAAGTTTTCTTCACACACAAAAAAATGAGGTATGCAGCAGAAAAGTGTACCAGGAAAGTGTAAATTTTAAAGGTCTTTAAGATTGTAATTGCCTTCAGATAATTATGGTCTTACAATGTTTTCACTTTTCAGGCTACATTTTGCAATGTGGTCTGTGCACAAACCTAAAATATTTATCTGTAACTCAGATGAAAACTGAGCTATTTTGGGATGCACTGAACAAATACACTTTCCTTAGAGGCAAAATGTAGCTTTAATTTTGTAAAAGTCTCATAATGGAAACAGCTGGAGGTGAAATTTGTTATGGAAATGCTGCTTCTTTTCCATGTTCCATCAACTATGGTATCAGTGATTGCATCCCTCAGCCTGATATTTTATCAGCACTGGATGTCAGGAGCAACTTATGACGAACTTTTCAAGTAATATCCTGTCGTAAGTCTCAGCAGTGCACAGAAATACACCTTGCATACGCTGTTTCTGGGGTGAGCAAGGCCAGGGCTGGGCTTGGGGGAGGCTGAGCAGCTGCTGCTGCTGCCTGTGCCGGGGGCAGCGTCACCCACTGCTCGCGTCTCCAAGCTTGGGGCAGCAGGAGCAGAAAGCCTCCATCTCCTGCAGATCTGCATCTCCCCGTGCCTTATCCCCTCCTGGCCCTATTGCTTCACTGATCCCTCCTAAGCTCTGCCTTCGGATCCAGAAATCCCTCCCAAGCCACTGGTTTTCAGGACACCACTCTGATCCTTTAAGTGACAGCCACCACCTTGGCTTCTAGCAGTAACAGTTGTCATTTGGCTGTATTAAGTTACATGTTGTATAACTACAGCCAGATTCTCTAGACAACTCACTGAACTAATTTATATTTATCTTTATTTATTATTAGGCCAAATATACAACAGAGAGAAGTAGTGAAACTTTTTCACACACAAAGGCCATTCAAATTTGTAGCATCCAAAATGCACTTGAGGTTACAGGCACACAGAGATACAGAGCACCTAACACAGATCTGGAGCATTGATATGGGATAAAAAAAACACCCAACCCTAAACCTGGAGCAGACTGTTCTGAAATCCAGACTTTTAAAAGTATGAGAAAACTGTCTCCGATTTTTCCAGTGTTATCTTTGCATTTGCCGGATGGGGCTGGACCACTTCGGGGAGTTGCAGCTTTTTAAGGTTGAGGCAACTTGTCATTGGTAAGACCTACTCATGTGCTCCTAGCTTTAAGGAGACTCCAGTGCACAGAGGTTTACAGCTAACCCAGCTTGCAGTTTAACTGCCTTGTACCTTGACTTGCACTAGATGCAATTGCTGCGCCCGCCTAATCCAAAAGAAGACGGCGCAGCTGCCAACTAAATAATTCAAGTATCTATCCAATAAAACAGAAATTACACAGTAAGTGTGTAGAGGCTGGATTTTGTCTTTGTAAAGAGGGCCACAGAGCTATGCAACCTGAATAAAACCACCAAAAGCAATACGGCTCCTGAGAACCCATGCACCAAGAGGTAACGTGCACGCAGGAACGGCCACCCATTTGTGGAGCTGACATCTTCCCCCCTACTCACTGGTCTGGAAAGAAAAACCTTCACCCAAATTCCCCCAGATCACGGGGATGTGAGTTCCTAACACCAAAGGAAGAAAGGATCTGGAAGCACATAAATACACTTGGACGTATCACCAAACAGAGCAAGACAGTACAGATGCTTTCTCAGCTGCAGGCAGACCCTGAATTTGTACTAGAGCACAGGCTTTTTAGAGCAATTTTTTTTGCTGCCCTTTTTTCTCTTCTTCTTGTGCAATTGCTGTGTTAACATTTGGTAAAATGCCGTAGCCCTTGGGAACCCACGGACACCTCTTCTGCCCCTCTGTGGCGTGCGTCACGCACCCGCGCAACCAACCGCCGCCTCCACCCCTGGCCCTTTGCTTCTCCATTATTTGGGCTGTATTCTTCCATTTTTGCAGAGCAGAGCGGCGCGGGCCTGTTCCGGCCAGCAGGCATTGGGACACGGCTTGGACCATTCCCTCCGGCAGCGTTTGCCTACGGGAGAACCGCAAGCGTAAACAGAGGGGACGCGGCTCAGACAGCAGCACGGGAGGCATCAGGCTGCCTGGGGTGACGGAAAGGCTCGCGTTGCCTCCACCGAACCGCAGAGCCTCCTCCGAGCAGGAGAGGAGCCGGCTGGAGCCTCCCCTGTCTTACGGCATCACGGAGAGGCTCCCAGCCACCAACTGCTTTCATTTTAAAGGGTGTTTTCTAGACACGCTGGAATGAAAGTTTAAAGAGTCTTCGCATTCTCTGGGGCCTATTTTTGAAACAGAATAATTACAGCACTTCTATGGTTATACTTTGTAACAAACAGTTAACATTAATTAATGCCAAAAAAACAATGGCATTCCTGAGGAATTACACAGTACAGATAGATGAATAGCAAAAGACGTGATTAATGTTGTTACACTGAATCCCAAAGGCTTTAGCAATAATTTAGTGACTCCCTGTTAAATGCAGTGATTTTCTTTTTTTTCTTTAAACTCGCCCTGGCGCAGGGCTGGGAACCCCTCCTCTGAGCCTACCTCGCCGGCGGCGCCGGCAATGGGGGGCCGCGGGGCCGGTGGCTGGGACGCAGGGATCGGCGGCCGCCCGCCCGCCCGCCCGCCGTGGCTGCCCTGTCTGCCCGGGGCAGCTCCTCATGCCCCGCATCCCCAGCAGCCTCTGCAGCTTCAGTACGTTTACTGCCCGACAGGACACCAGTAAATCCACAGGACCCATTCACCTGGTCTTGCTCATCACCTTTATTATACAAGACAAAATGTTTTCTGTTCATAGAATAAAATGTTCTGCAGAGAGAGAAAAATACAGCGAATCTTTTGGCGTATCATTAGCAAATGCAACTAAAACCCACCAAGCTCATGCCAGGAATTGGCCTAACAACTGTTGGTGTTTTGTATGCTGCTACCCCAAACATAAATGATTTGCTGAAAATCAATTTGCAGTTGTATTTATTTTTAAATACGAAATAAATATTTGCATAGTTATTTTGGAAATATAAAATTATTTTAATCATATCAGAGATACTTAATACACTCAGAGTAGATTAATGAACATTTTAAACCATATTCCGATCAGCACTTTCTGATCTACTTTAAACTACTTTTATGAGGAAGAAAGCACAGTTCAGACAAGTGATTCTGGATTACCAAATCGTCAGGATGAAGATGGTTTGCAGTAAACATTAAAAAATATGCCTTGAGATGGGGTGGAGTCCAAAGGATATCCACTGCCGCTGCCATAGCCTGAGGACATGCTATGCATTATTTATGTGGCTTTGCACTTCTTCCTGCAGAACCCTGAATACATACATAGCCATGAAAGGATGCATGCATCTATATATTTTAGTGTTTTGAAGAACCCCATTGAAGGCAAAGTTATCCATATTAGCCCAGTGAAAAAGCAGAAGCACTAAAATAAATAGGTCTATTTTTAAAATGGCTACACCTGTCTGTTAAATAAAATATCTGAAAGACTGGAGTCTCTAAAACACCATTTTGAAGACAAATTTAATTATATTAGAAGCAGTAAGGTAACTGAGATTAGAAAGTCCTAAATAAGTTAATATGGGATACAATATTCAGAGAACCAAATAATAATCAGTCAATTTGGTAACATTCGCAAATATCACTATTTTGCGCAGACTTGCTCATGTATCCTGAACATTGTATATCTGTTTCATGCAAAAGTACCACAACTGTACAGAAGATTGACACATTTTTGCGTAAGCAAAGTTACACACATTGTGTCATTCCCATTTCCACTCACTGCCAGTTTATATTGCCAGAAGTCTCAGTGTAAGTGAAAATCAGACCCACTGTTCCCATATCTAATCTTCTGAATTTCAAAAAACTGCTAAGAAATCAATTTAGGCGCCAGCCTTTCAGTGAGGCTGTGAAAGGTATCACTTCACCTTTGTCTCAGTTTGGAGATTAGAAAGAGAATACATTGCAAAAAAACCTCAGAAAAAATGCAAAATTCTAACTGAATTATGAAGGTCCATGGTACAGTATTCTTTGAAAAATTTTGAGTCTGAAGAGGGGTGGGTTGGATTATTGTTATAAGTTTCTGATTGACATTTATTTATTTATATTATAGCTTTCAATATACCAAGGCAGTGGGTTTTTTTTTATTGCCATGCTCCTGTTTGTAGAATGAACTCAGTTCACAGCCACCAGAGCAACTTATATATGTTTTAGTCCCATCGCATAAACTCAGTAACTGTCCCTTCTGGTTTTGCTTTAGAAGAGTACCCCTGCATTGGTATCCCTGCAGAAGGTACTAACCAAGCATTTTTCTGGAGTACTCCAGACACACATGCTCCCCAAATAACGCTGCTGATTAGCAGCAAAGGCTACCTAATTAAAGCTAGATTAAGATAAACAGGTTCACTCAGCAGTTCAAGGAACTGTTCAAACTAACCTTCTGTCTGCTCACCTTAAATGGAGGCCTGGACTAATACTTGACAGGACTCTATAAAAAAATCAATTTTAGTACCAGTGTCTTAACATTGCCAGGTTATCACACAGTATTCCAACCACCTAGTAGGTTTTGGTTATGTAAAAAAAGGTGAAACAAACTCACCACTGATCTCAGTATTTTTGAACCAAAGACTAAATTCAATATAAGAAATGTGCACGCATGTATAGATGCATGTACAGACGCACATATCGAAGCATTTCATTTCAGCCAAATCAAAAATACTTTGTGTCTATAAGCCTGCCCACATCAATTTCTGATCCTCTAGCTCAGCACCCATGAAGCCAGTTTGCAGTCAAGTTTCACTGTTTCAGCTGTTAATTATTCACATTGACGACAAGAATTTGCATGACAGAAATGAAATCTATATAATTCTTGTCCTGCTTACTTACTTTTAGTGGTTTGGTGTACCAAAAATTCCTATCAAAATGGAATTACCAGACATGGAAATGAGACACATCAAATTTCCTATTTGGCTTCTGGTATTTTTAAAAGAAAATACATGCAAATTAAATGAGAACAGAGGGGAAATTTGCTTTAACAATTTGACAGAAACTGGCAAAAGTGGGACTACTAGCAAAATCTGCCCTGGGTATGAAATTTTTACAGCAGGTAAAAGTAATTTTGTAATTAACAAGCTTTTCTTCCGCTCATAAATCTTTCCACTGTCTGCACCCAGCAGAAAAACCTACAGAATTTATAGATCTGGGCCTAGATAAGTAACAAACAGCATTTTTCCCTCTGTCTCTGGATGATACCACAACAGTTTTGTAGGTCCCCAAATACTTCCTCAGAAATTTCCTTTCTTTTAATATTATTCCTCTATTACAAGCTTTTCGTACAACTGTATTGAAGACAGCAGTATCTTACAGCCCCCTGGTTTGGCAGTTGTTACCCATCTGTTCTTCCATTCTTCACAACATCTAAAAAAGAGATGAGGCCTGCAATGAACCAAGAAACTGTCCAAACTGCTTACTGGCTCACCAAACTGGTGAAACAGTATCCGTGATTTGTGTGCCTTAGCTTTGAAGCCTATTCTGGCATCTGTCTGGGGACTGACAGCCCTCAAAATTTAGTAAACTATGGCTGTGCAATACCAAGACATGTTTGATAGCTGGGCAGAGTTGCAGTCTGAATTTTGGAGTACACTTTTTATGTAATTGCAGCTTCTTTTGGACATGTCTCTCAACACGGAAAGTCATCTTTCCTGTGACCGATGCTGTGAGTTTTAGCCTTATTCCTCTGGGCTACAAACCAGACTCACTTGGCTAAGTCAGTCTATTCGGGAGCACTGTGTACATCCCCTTAGCTCTATCACCCCTCAGCTGTGTTTAAGACTTTTAGTTTTTAAAAAAGACTTCGATTGCTTCTAATATGTTTAATAGCTACTTCCTTCTCTCATCTTGGGACATTTCCATTTCCTCTTCTCAGACTTTGCTTCTGCATTCCCAGGTTGTAATTTGGGACATCGTAAGTGTATCGCCACTTGGGGCACTCCTTGTGGAAGCTCCCTTGGTGCAGTCAGAGAGATGAGTCCGCTCAAAATTCAGAAAGCTGCGTATGACTCCTTCTAACTCCTTCAGCACTATTCTGAGAGGAAATCACAGACACCTCGCTCCCTGACAGAATCGACAATCAGCATAGGACCGACAACCAAAGGGTCGATTATCCTCAAGCGTCGCTATCACTGTTCCTTATGAAGGAAATACCAAAAATCCCTCCTTAATGATGCTACTCAATCGGCACGGCAGCTATTTAGCAGCACCTGAGCGATCCTGTTGGATGTAATAGCTCTTTTTAATTTACTCAGATTCTGTGAAGGGTTAAAAATATGACATATGTTGACAGTTGACGCTCCTGACTCGCAGGAAAGACATGTTGCCGTGGGGCCCCAATCTAGGCTTCTCCTTCCCTGCAGCTGTCTGTGGAGAGCAGCTAATTGTATCCACTTGTTTAACCTTGGGGATAACGTCTGGAGGGGACCAAGTGCCACAAGCGTACTTTTTTTTTTAACAGTCACTTCCTCTCTGGTGTAACTTGCATGACAGCATGTGACAAGCAGAAATTAATGGGGACACTGCTGTGCCAATACCTCTTGAATTGCTTTGACACTGGCTGCAGGCTGCCTGCTTGGCCACCCAGCCAAGACCTCACATGAAACATGGCAAGGGGCCCACAGCTCTATTCACTACCAAGCCAGCTGGTCAGTGATTAGAAAGCCGAAACAATGCTGTGCACATACATCAAGAAAAACGCTTTACAAACAGCTTCGGATTCAGGAGGTAAAGTCTGCTAAAAGGGTAAATCTGTAAATTCATCTTTTGGGGACTGCTAGCTCCAGCTAACACTGGAGGTGACATGCAAGGTCCCGTTAGATGACTGTGCTACGATCTCACCTGAGCACAACGAGGGCTAAGACCAGAATAAAGACTAACTTCCTAACATGCTCACAATAATGTGCAAACAGCTTAGACCACACTGATTCACGTCCAGAGGAGCATTCAAATTATGTAAATACATAGAGATTTATGACAGACTACTCTTCCTAATGGTCTATCAACACCTTGGCAACATTGCTGACTTGTCTGCAGAAATTCTCATTGGATTTGTCTGCAGTATGCCATCAAAAAGCCTGAGATTTGTTTATACGCTGATAAATAACAACAAAGGCTAAGACTTTAGAAGGATCCCAGGGGATCTGGATGTCCAGTTTTCCTACACCCAAGGCAGTTTTGAACATTTCAGCCAAGACTTTTTTGAAATCTGTCAAATCCTTGGCTAGATACAAAAGGCTGGAGAAGACTGTTCCTATAATTTTGCCCTCCACCCTTTTATTTTTAAAAAAAAAGCAGTATCTGCTAAAAATGCATATGCTCTCTATGAAAAATCTGCATGGCAACAGCAAAATAAATATGCTTTTTTTTGAACTGAGAAAAAGCAATTAATAGGATCCTACAGGATTAGAAACCCAAATATCATTTAAAATCAATAGGACTTGGACACCTAATTCCTATGGCTCCTTTGAAGATAATAAACCCAGCACTGCGATTTGTGTTTAACAGAAAACTTGTTTAAACAGCATAACACAGGCCTGCTTCATTTTCTGATATATAAGGAATGTTGCAGGCACTGCAAAAGGATAGCTAAGTCAGTTCTGTGGAGCAGAAATTGGGGTTATTGCGGAGTTTGGACTTTCATTCATTTCAATTCATTTTGATTGTTTCCATCATCAAAATATCTAGGAATTCAGAATAGAAACAGTACTTTCAAGCTGAGGGAGAAGCTGGGCTCATATCATTCACAACCAAAGCCCGGTGAAGTCACTGGGAGTCTATCCATCAATTTTCCAAGACCTGGACTGGCCGCACTGCTTTTTAATATGTCCATCTTCCTCCTGCACTGATCAGAACCCGCAGGACTTTAGAGACTTGTAGTCAATCTTCTTTGAGACAAAAGCATCAGTATGACATTGGACATTGAAATACAGCTATTTTCTTAGACACTCTTTTAATAAATAGTTAAGAGTTTTTATTAAAGCTGTGAAAATAGAAGAAAGTAAGAAGACAATCCCTTCCTCACACAATAAATAAGGCTCAGTTGTATTCTTTTTAAAAGCTACTTTTCAATAAAATTTTTTGCTTCTAATGTACCCATGTGCCAGAAGTACTGTGATGCTCATCAGTGCTGTGCAGTGGCTCCACACTGGGGTCAGTTACTACCTGAGCGCTAGTCCCAGCAGTTCATTTACCTTTTCTGCCTCTGTTGTGCCGTATTATAAATTCAGGGATAATGGTTAGCTACTTCAGGAGTGTTACAAAGATTAACTGGTTAATGTTTGTTAAATACTCCAAGATCTAGAATTTGCTTTCAGTTATAAAGGCATAACAACCTTCAAGAAAATGAAGGATATACATGAGAGAAAAGATTTCCTGGATATAAGTTATGGGTAGAAATGGGCATTATGGAAGAGCTGAGAGGGGACAGTGGCCTGTTGGGAACCAGCTTGGTCAGGAGCACCAAGCAAAGATCTGCATAGTTTGCAGTGCTGTTACAGTACTATGAGCTGTCAAAACAGTCCTGAGGATGAGAATCTTACTGATGCCTTAGTACACCTAAACCAAAAATAGTAAAAAAGAGAATTGTTTCTTCAAAACATGCATCAGTTTGAGTTGTTCTCCATGTTTACAGAAGCTACTCATTTGCAATCATATTAACACTGAATTGAAAAATCAATAGTTCTTGAACCACCAGCTTTACAAGGTGAACAGCTGAACACTTTGTCCTACAGACAAAACACAGAGAAGAGATATGGCGACAGGAGCCAAGCAAGTGCACAGTCTTTTGTTTTCGCAGAGTGCCTGAGAAGTTTGCTGAGAGCATCAGACACTCACTTTCTCCTTCTCTTATGATATCATACCTTTTCCTTTTCTACTCTCTTTCCTCCCTTGATGTACTCCGTTCCCATTCCTGCCCCACCCCAGCTCCGACCCTTCTTCCCACCTTCACTGCACCCCATCCCACTTGGCCATTCCCTCTCTTACACTCACTCTCATGCTCTGTGGCTTTACTTGATTCCTTTGGGGTGGTGTCTCCCACAGGCCAGGTGATTACTGGGCAATGTAGACAAGCAGAAGATGCCTGCTATTAGCATGCCTCAGCAGCTCATCATCTGATTTCAGATACAGTAAGCAGTGATCTGCTGGAGATGTTTGCTCAGAGCGAGTCCTCTTTTTGTAAAAAACTTTTGTAAAGTGGTCTGACTGTCCAGCTCTACTAGGAGCGGCCGCAGCAGCGGATATGGTCCTACACATCTGCTGATAGCCTCCAAAGTACCATGGGCCAGTAGCCCCTCTCATTCTGAGTGGAATGACACTGATTTACACTAGCTGAGGAGCTGGCCTTGTTTTCTTCCGAACACTTGACTGGTTCTTAAAAATGAGGAATATTCAACTGGCAATGATACAATGAGGAGTAAGCCTACTTATTTATTCATATTAAGTTTAGCACAGTAGATACGAACTAGCTCTGCTTGGGGGGAAAGGAGGAGGCATGGGGTAGGGAAAGAGAGGTGCGACACAAGAGTCGAGTCTCCTTGGGAGGGGAGAAGGTTGCTTCCAGTGTTTCACAGGCACAATACTCCCCCTGCTTCCCCCCTACACTAAATGTACACTTTAATAAAAAGCCAAAGGTATGTTAGAAGCTAACCTGTAAAAAGGGCTGATCAGTGGAACAAATTGCTTCCATGAAGAAGCATCTTTTGAAACTAAAATGTCACAAATGATGCATGTGACAAATGCATCATTGCTTCTCAAAAGGGTTACTTGTAACTGGCAAAAAAGTATGGCATTGATTATGTAAGCCAATTTGGAGAAGAAAACAACATGTCTTCTAGCGTATCTCCACTGCAACCATTCATGGAAAAGCTGTGAGAATAAAACCAGCTACGATCCAGACAACCTGAAGCACATAATCGCAGGCATTGCTTAATCAGGCCCTAGAAAGATAAGTCTTATGTTTTCCCTATCAACAAACAAAACACTGCAAATTACACAATACAATATCAGTCTCTAAGTTATTCCAAAATGACAGTCAATTAAGTAGAAACAAACTGTATATTTAGAAGAACAAATGAAATAGGCTAGGGATCACTATCAAAGGACTTTTGTTTTCTTTTGTTTATTAAATAGCAACTGTATTATTTACTGCAGCTTTGCAAGCTAGTGAGCAGCTGGGTGTAACACATTGCCATGCTGTGTAACCTCTCCTTATGCTTCGTTAGACTCCTTATCAGGACCAGAAGAAAAGAAATCTCTCTGTTATGCTTTTCCTGTGGCAAAGGAAAAGACAAGATGATGACTTTCCAGCCCATTTCACTTGTACAACATCGTCATCAATCACCGTGAGGGAGGTCTTTGTTACTTTCACTGGAGGACTGTTCTTAGCTTTCTGTCACAATAAAGCGTGACTCCACTAACTAGCAAATCAAGGTTACCTCCACCACATTTGTAAAAAAACAGAATGCAAACATAAGGCTAAAGGCTACTCTTGAAGTATTTTCCAGCGTCCCAGTTTCACAGACATAAACCTAATCTGAATTGTGTTTAAGTTCTTTTCACTGAAATGAAGGCTAAACCCCGAAACACTCAGAGCAGTTGAGGTAAGGAAACTAAACTACCCATTTCATCAAGAACCAAAAGTTTTCTGCTTGTTTTGCGACTTTCTGCTCCAGAAACCAAGCAAAGAAACTGTGGTTTATTTTTATTTTAAACTCTCTGTCAAGTATGCATCCCTTTGCAGTTTTGTTTCACTATAGCCCAAGCAGCTTGGCCTCTATTCCTATGTCTTCAATAAGCCCTGTAGACATCAATAAGAATTATGTGAGCAAACAAAAAGCAAAAAAAGGAATATATTCTAATCAAGGCAAAAACATAATAAAAATGCTTTGTAAGATGGTCTCTCCTCCCTTAACTTCATGTTTTTATATGTCTGTTCCTTTTTGGTCTGTGTTGTTTCTCACTGAATGACAGTTATACACAACATACTACTGTAATAACTAGCATATGGCTCAAAGATCACTGTTGACTTTCTCAAGTCTCAAATTAGACATTTTTTATTTAAAATACATGAAAGACATCTGTATACTCTTTCATTAAATGCATTTTACATTTGTAATATCCTACGTATTCTTTTGGAACCATTTCCATTAAAATGCCGAGTCTGGGTTTGGATAGCAAGTATTTCCTTTGTAACACTAAGGGAGGAGTAAGCCACTGTCAAAATTTCTCTCTAAAAAGTCCTTGCTAAAATATTTACTCTACTTGTCAGAACAGGAATATCTGAAGTTAATTCCAAATGAAAGACTATTTTAGAATGAATCATAAACTAGATGTTAAAAAAAAGGGCAATACACTGCCATTCCAGTACCCCTTTCTTTCTGTAAAACTAAACGAAAAATGACTCTGTCTTTGCACCCACAGAATATTATAATATTTTGGAGCCTTCTGAGATTCCTTAATTGCAGTTAAGCAACAGAACTGTCATATCTTAAAACAAAGGACAAAAATTCAGCAGCTGAATTCATTGGCTTGAAAATGAAATGCTCTTAAAAGATGGCTAACCTATCTTCTTGATTATTTTTGGCATTTTAAAGTTACAGTGCAATGCTTTCTATTGCACTGATCAAAGAAATGGGACATTTTACTAGTTATCTAAAAATTTTTAAGTTGCTGTTTGTAAAGTCACATATTTAGCAGTGGCGAAAACTCTGGAATAGTAACTTTCTTTACAGTTAATCCACTAATTCCAATGGGCCCTTTATTGAATGTTTACTGCTCAGCATCAATAAAGATATCATGCTATGGCTTTTAATGAGGTGGTCTGAAAGGTAAAAAACCAGCTTATTTTAAATGTGTATTCTCAAGGGTCAAGATTTTCAAAGGCAAATGGGACAAATGCTGTGGCCAGAACAGTTATGATTTAAAATAAATAATTAAATGAACCAGCCTGTCAAACCTGTGATCTGCAGAGTCCTTTTCCATTTTCCAGCATCAGTTTGCTCGGATGCCCAGCTACGACGCAGCTTTGTAAATAGTCAGGAGCCTGGTTCCAAAGACACAGGCATTGTTTACACATACCTTTTGAGGGGAGACTACTTCCTTCATCTGACAAAGCATTTAAAGACAGGCAAAATACATGTTAATGACTAATCTGAGACTGCAGAAACAATGGTTTCGATTCTTCTTTGCTCTAACTTTTGAATGCGTCACGTCAGTAATAATGGATAACAACTGATTCTCCTCTGTTAGAATCAGCTAATCTGCAGCCTTTCAACCTGATGTCCTACACAGTCACAGCAACCTGTTTACATAAAGTTAAGCAGAAGCTTAAGTGCTTTGCTGGATCAGCACCTCTGCTCCCTTTGGGGTTTGTCTTTTAAGGCCTGAAGTTGAACCAGAAGGCACAGGTATATATATTCCAACAAGATTTTTAAAAGTTTTAAATGTATACCAACATAAGTGGCAGACTGTATAATTGTAATGTTAACAGAGAAATCAAGAAAACCCTAAAAATAATAATGTTTATGAGTTTTTGAATAAGGCTTCCAACACAAAAATTAAGGACAGATTTTGATGTAGGAGCTTGAGCGTTTGCAATTTTCTCTTACTTAATTGCAAACTGTTCATGCTTTGTATGAAAACAAACGCAAGGCTGCTTGCTCACTGATACTAGGAGCACCGCACCACGCTCACGCCTCGAGTAGTCCCACGGAGCCAGCAGTTACACCACAGAAGGATTTGACCCACTGGCATGCTCTAGAGCACTGACATGTGCAAATATTTCAAAATCAGGTCTGCTTTATTAAAACTACAAATAAATTGATCATTTTCATTTCTAATTATTATTCCCTGGCTGTCTCACAAAGAGCCAACACCAAATTATTTCTACTATTTCACTCATGAGTCCATTCTTAATTTTCTGTTTTCTGGCAGCTGCTTGCTAACTTACTAATAATGTGTATCTTTGTTTGGACTTCTTAAAAAAAAAGGATATTCTCAAAGTTGAAGAGAGCTCATTTTATTTCACTTTGAAACCTGAGAAACCTGTAACATGAAGCGTATGCTGATTACACAGCACTGGTATATATAAAGGAAGCAGTTGTGTAAATGTGTGAAGTGGAGGTGGTGGGGAAAGAGCAGAGTAGAGGAGAAACACTATTTCAGAGAAATAATGCTGTTGTAGAATGGATTCTCACGACTCATGTTTAACACAGTAGCGGGTAAAGGCCAGTACTTTGCACAGTACAGGAGGACCTACAATGGTGGGCACTGAACAGCCAAGAGTTCTCACACAGTCTCTCCCATTAAAAGCTCACAAATAAAATGGACAAGACAGACCCCAGGTGGAGAAACAGAGTGACGTTTCCACGAAATTAATTTTTATGGGAACAGAGTCAGTTATGAGGAGGTAAGCAAAATGGAAAGAAAAGTGATGGGGAGAGAAGTTGTGGAGGGAGGGAAAGAACAGAAGGTAAGAGTTTTATACAAATAAATATAGAGTGAAAGTGAGGTGAATAAATGACGGGAGAGGGGAAGGAAGGACAAAAGGAAGGAAGGAAGGAGCTGGAAAAACTGAGATTCGCACAGGCAGAGAAAAATGGGTTGAAATCCTGGAAGTGCTCGGGGCCTTGGAGGGTTTTGCTTGGGCTGCTTCAGCGGCTGCGTGGAGCTGGCTGAAGCCACCAGCTGGTTCTTCCCCACAGTTTCATCCCTGATGGGAAGGGATCAGATGGGAAGGGGGAGCAACCGCTCCGGTTCTGGTATCTGCAGCGGGGTGCGGGATGGGGGCTTGCCACGTGCGTGCTCCCAAAGACTGGGAGGGAGGGAGAGAGGGAGCCTCAGCTGGTCCCATTTTATTCCCTCCTTCTGACTGCAACAGCCCATACTCTAGCTCAGCCGTGTTTGATGGTGCAGCTGAAATATAAGTCTATGGGATGGACCCTGAGAATCAGCAGATATATATGTGTATGTGTCCGTTTATGTCTATACATATAATTACAATATACACTAAACTACTCTATAGCCCCAGGAGGAGAATTGCTCTGTGTGTGTGTGTTTATGTGCATGAGTGTGTATACACACACACACACACACACACATATATATACAAATAATTTAAAAAATCTCAAGGCTAATTTTAAGTTCTACATATGAAAATACACAAACAGTTCAGTCTCTACGCATTTGTATGGGACTTTCTTCTCTGGCTCAGAGCTAAGTACATCTGTTACAGAAGAAAGAAATAAATACAACATAGCTTGATTAAATCAGCATGCCACCAAAGTAACACACTTCAAATTATTTTTTATTGTGGGATACAATAACTTGCCTATTCACTGGCATAAAAACAGTGCATATAGCTATTGCAAGTGTATTAAATTTCTCTTGGGTTGATTGGAGAAAACATTTTTTTAACAAATAATTTATTTGATTACTATATTATCTTCTATTAGCCACTATGTCTGGCTAACTGGCCATTACGTTGTCCATGGCCACCTTACGAACTGTTATGTTAAACTACTGCTGTGTAGTTGCCATGAATAACTATGGATAGTCTGTGATTGTCCTGGTAGTACAGAGAATCTGAGCTGCACTAATCTGGGCTGGCTGAGAGTGGAAAGGTATCATGTAGCCATGCTTCTCTTCCCAGATCAGCTGAGTTCAGCTCTTAGAGTCTGGAGTTCAATGAGAATAAATATGTTTGTCAGGTTTCCCAAATACCTGCTGCTTTGCAACTTGTGTCACCCTACCTTCTCTTCTCTGTCTCTGCCTGCTTATTCTGGGGTGAGGTATAGCTTTGTGGGTACGTAGATGCATAAGGGCTTGATTTCCCTCAAGTGCAGAAACCACTGTTGAGAAAGCGATTTCTATCATCTTCCCCTCTAAAAATCGAGAACGGCTCTTTGAACATCTCCTTGCTGTCTCACACCTGCTGCAATGTGACCTTCAAATTAGTGGTCAAAAGTAACATACGGCTTGCAAGCAAAACTTAGAACATGGATAAATCCAAACAGTTTAGCCTATTGCCTTGCTTGTGCTTCACACGCAATGTGAACTGCAACATCTTTCTGTGATGAAGAGAAAGACAGACTCTGAAAACATGACTGATGCTTCTGCCAATCACTGAGGCAGGATTATTTGCAGAGCATCCTCTCTCTAACACCACACCACCACACCACCACAACAGATAGCCTCTCCAATACTCCCCGCTCCTAGGAACTGCCTCTGGCTCCATGACTGAGCCATGAGGCACCAGGACTCTGCCACTCGGCTGGACGGTCTAGCTCCACTTTTACATCTGCCTGAGCATTACTCCTACCACACATTCCATTTTTTCCATTCAGTGTCATCAAAGCATTTCACATAGCAATTGCTACCACACTGATATTTCACTATACCAACAGCAAAAACCCTAATAATCCAAGAGCACTAATCGATAAAATAATATTATAATCAATAATCCGATAGCAAAAACCCTACTAACCCAAGAGCATTTAAAGGGAATTTGGAACAGTAGGATTCGTAAGCTTTTTTTTTCTTCTTGTATTATATTAATGTCCAGCTCCACAGAATTAACAGAAATTAATTGAGTTGATAGTGACATTTCACTTCCAGTGTTTGTAATTCTGCAATTTTGCAATGACTTGATCATAAATTCTGTTCCACCAGAGAGGGAGAGAATCCCCATTCCCGACCACAATTTAAAATCGCTTCAGTTTCTTAATTCCCTTTGACTTCCTGAAAAAAGACGATTTCTGGCCCTCCATCTATCGCAAACAATAGAGGCCCCCTGGCTTCCTTCTGACTTCAAAGGAGGATGCGTCCCTTAGCGGCATACTGTACTGTGCTGCTGCCTACGAGAATTTGGACCATAAAAGCAAAGTAGATTGAGATGTCTATTTAGAGAGTCTTTGATCGACATCTTTTCACAGTTGCATTTGTAATTCAGTGTCATAGATTCAAGAGACGAAAATTATTATTTCAGTCAGGTTGCTTTCATGTATCATGCTACAATGTTGCTTGATCACTTTCCAAACTGGAACAACTCAAAAAAATGTGAAGCGCTCCAGTGACTTTTAACTACTCTACTCAGGACAGAGTGATTTAAAATTATTGGTGTGCCTCACATTTTTATGAGTTCTCAGTTTGCAAGCAGTGGAGGTCTGGACAGTCCTGGGCTAAAGCGTTTTGGTCAGTTTGAAAATGTTTGCATTTGAATTTGGAAATGGTAGGGATTTGGTGATATTTAACTCCACCACCATTAAAATCAGTGGCTGGACACTGATGATAAAAAGTTTCAGATTACAGAAATAACTGTGTAGGTGCCTTATGAGAGAGCACAGGGCCTAGAGAAAGCAGCACTGGCTACTTGGAAGGAGCCACAGGTGACCAGCGGGCAGGCAGTGCGACAGGCAGCCGCGGGACGGCTGGGGAGCAGCAGCTGTCTGTTAGCACCAGCCCACGGCTGTCCGCGTCCTGCTAACACATATTTTGCAGCATCCCACGCTGAGCAGTCTCTTCATCCAAATCATGACTCTGTGTGGTAAGGCCAGGCCTTACGTTACTACCTGTGCCACCGCACCGAAGGAGATGCGGCTGTGCCCCCTGCAAGTGGCAGTGGGACAGGGAAGCAGTGTCACCCCCCAGTGCAGTGGGAGCCACCGCTATTTACAGAATATCCTCTTTTTAAGGGCTAGTCCCCTCAGGAGCTGCCACTTGTGCAGAGCACCTGCTGCCTTTCCTCGCAGCAGCGTGCCCGCTGGGAGCAGGATAACAGAGGGAATAATGGAAGATGTGCAGTTGTCTCCCACCATAATGTATCGATTTGGTCATTTTGTTTTTCATGCACTTACAATGACAACTCTTCTTTAATTCATAAGATGGCTTCAGAACAAGATTTACTGGAAACCACTGCACAAAGAGCAAGGTCTTTTGCAGCTGTAAACTGGAATCATTTCACTGAAGTTAATGGATTTACACCTTTTTTAGCAGTTGGGAATCTGATCCATTATTTGCGGACTCCAAATTCCTCACTAGGTTTTGCTTCTTTCCTTCTGACAAAAGTACTGGCAGGAAAATTCTATTAAAAACTCTTTTATTAGTATCCTGATTACTTACTAATTTGAGTAGGCTCTTTTTTAGTGCAATTGCTCTTAAAGGAGCTGCTTTTAACTTGCTCTTGTTAAATATGGCAACACTCTGAAGACTGCCTGTTCTGTAGGGTTTGTTTTCCTGGAATATCTCGCTTTGTTTTCAGAACTGCATGATTGTGCGACATCTGCTCCACATCTCAAACGTGATCGGCTGAGTAGGTACAACTGTGGCAGATGGCTGATGACTCACTCACCTTTTAACACCGAACACTGCTTCGCTTTCTGAGAAGCAACATCTTCATATTAATTTTCTAAGTGTCATGCAAAGATGTGATCCAGTCTGGCTGGGTTGCTAGCAGGTAACATAAGTTAGAGGACATGCACCGGGATAAAAAATTGCAATTGAATATATTTTCAGTTTATGGCACAATGGCTTGGGTAGTATTTTAAAATTTGATTTAGGTACTTCCAAGATTTCACCTACTATCAAGTAAATTCACAAAAGGAAATTAGGTTCACTGTTGTAGCAAAATCTGGATCCCTGAACCAGAAAGGGATCCAGGCTTCCCACACAAAGGGGAAAGAGAGAAATAATATCCAGAAAAGTCATTCACTTGAGTGAGGATTCAGGAAACAGCAGATAAAAGGATTTATATTAAACCCTGTCCTCTCTGTGACTTGGACCCCTGTTCCATACTGGAGGAAGACCGTGAAGATTCGCAGACTACCGACCAGGATGGAGGTCATTCCCACTCTTCCAGCACCCCATGGCAGAAAACACACGCACCCAGTGTACCAGAGACCTTGCTTGGTTCCCTTCTCCACTGACTGTCAGGTTGAAAGCACACACAGCCTGTGCGACTTGGGTAGGTTAAATTCTGATCAATCAAAAGAAAACTATTATAGGAAGCCACAAGTTTACTTACCAAGACAATAACCAGCAAAATTAACTTTGTTCATTACTAAAATTAAAGAACCTTAGCAAGTTTGCTATCTCCTCTCATTCTTACAAACTCTTGGCTTGGCAGAACAAGATGACCAGAGGGAGCTCCAAAGCCACTTAAACCACTTAATTTACAGCTTTATATACCAAATCATCTCATGCATATATTTATTTAAAGCTAAATAGGTTACATACATTTTAATAGATTAGTTATATCTAACTTAACTGATCAACTCATTTGCACGCACATGATTTCCATATTAAAAATGTAATTAGGGTTATAACAACCATATCCATTTCTTACTAAACTCCTTTAAGATCAAAAAAACATACTAGCCTCACAAGCATCTTGTCAAAATGCGATCACCCAGCTTAAACATGTTTCAGTCCCCAAAATTAACATATCATAATACTTGAGTGTCCTATTAACCATTTTATTAAAAAAAACCCAAAAACTTTCTGTAGCAGAGACGCGTCATTCCTACTTCCACTACCCTTATGTCAACTAATAAAAGTTCCAAATGAGCCAAGTCTCTCAGAGGCTCAACTGCTCATGCCGTTAACATTACCAAAGACCCATGTATGACTAACAGCTGTGTCTTAAGAAAACTGAACTCATACCTTCCATTTCCAGAGAAACTGCCCTAAAGTTAAAGAGTATCCCAGGAAGGAAAGAAGAGAGGAGAAGCTGGTTAGAGAGGAATGAAGGAAGATTTTGTCACTGCTGATTCTGATTCATTCTGTATAGAATAAATATTAATCAGGTATGAGAGAGAAAGCAAACGAGTGAGCATGACTGATAATCCAGTAGTTACAAAGACAACATTAACTACATTAAGGATTGGAACATAGGTCTCCTCTTTCCAGGGTAAGTGCCATGCCTACAAGGATTTTGAGTCATGTTCTCCATCCCTCTAGCCCAGTGAATACTCCACTGTAGAAAAATGAAGAGCTTCAGTAGAAAAGATTTAAAGTCCCTCCTTCCACAATAACTAGAGGGCCAGAGCTATAGCCACAGAAATGGGCTGTAGCATTGCATTCATGAGCCTGGAGACAGGGAGGGGACCTGAAGACGTATGTCCCACATCCTCCGTGAGTAGTCTAACCACCGGACAATGCCACAGACAAAATGTCTCTCTTCCATCATCTTATGGGCACCGACAGATATGTTCCAAAAATACCCTCTGGGGTGATTCAGGCCAACGTGTACCTTGTTTATTCTCAAGACTTTAGATATGAGAAAGACCTTGCTGCGCAGCATTAAGACTAAAGCCTTAGCTGTGTTCAAATGATTGTTACAGTTTCCTTCTCTGAACTACTACAGTCTGACTGCTATCTGCTAAACATGAAGAAAAATTCTTAAAATGGTACTGTTGTCACTTATATTCCTTGACAGTTAAAAACCCTGAACACGCCCCAAACCAGCAAAAGCAGAATCCCAAAATAAAATGGTATGTAATGATGGTAGTCAATTCACATAGAAAAGACCTTTGGGGGCTGATATTTCTCTCATAGTAATTTTATGTCATTCAAGTTCCACTAACAACTGTTGAGTGTACACCATGGTGCCAAAGAGGTATATTAGATCCTTCAGCTTCGAGCTCTCCAGAGCTTACTCAGCTCATTTGGTACCTCTGTACTGCTGACATGCACAGAACTTTAACAGATGGTCTTACAATACTGGCAGTTGTTTTGTACTATGCAAGTGGTGAGGGGAAATACTCTACGCAAATTGTATGCAATACTGGAAAATAAATGAAGTACAAATCCCTATTAACCTCAAAAGCCAAACTATAAAAAGTCAGATTAGTCATTGACCGATGTATGTGCTCTGGGTTAAATGTTCAATTGCTGCAAAATGGCAATATTTCCCTGCAGCCAACAGAACTATACTTTGCTTCAGTGTCTACTAGGAATACCGGTAAAGACAGTATTGTTAGAAAGGTATCAAAATGCATTAGGAATAAGTCCTGAGAACCTTCTTCATGTGATCAACCCTAACTGACTGTCAGCAAAAAAGTACCTGCATAAACTGGGTGTTTTCAGGATATGGCACATAAATAACCAAGCAACACAGTACAACTTAAGTTAATTGAATCTCCCCTTTCTCCTGTGCTGAACAGAATTCATAGAATAGCATGTCAGCTTCTGTGCAAATGCTGAAATCAACAGAGGTGACTAAGTAAACAGTAGTTTTACATTTTTCCTCACTCATTTAAAAAGAGCTGCACATATCACAAGCCAAGTTTTACTCTCATTAATTTCCCAGCTGAAGCCAAATGCAGTTGCACTGTGCCTAAAAGGACAGAACTGCCACTCTCTGTTTTTGCGTTGCTAAATTTTGCTCTTTTATCATGCCAAATTACCAGATATATCAACTGGGTTGAACTAGTAAACTCTGTATGTTGAATAGTGCTTTTTCAAAAGTAAAGACAGCAATTCTCTTCACAAGTACCTAATCTCCACAAAATGCATGTTTGCACACATACAGTACAATTTACTAGCGCAAATTTAGAACAGGATTTCAGAAAATCAAGTCAAATTCAGAAAAAAAGAGTTTTAGTCCAATACTTACCTCTTCTGTTGGCTTTAAACTAAACATAACTAGAAAGATATTTCAGAGGCTTGGGCATGAGTTCCCATCCAGGGCAACTGATTTAGGTACACAGCATGTTAGCTACCTTGTGTGTTAACTTCATAAAGTTAGTTACACTGAAATACAGATCCCTTAGCAACTTGGAAGCCCCAGAAGGAGGGAGAGCCCTAAAAGCATTATCGTAAAAGAGCCTTTCAGGTGCAAGTGCTATGTTCCAGTCTTCTCCTGGGACTGCATAAAGGCTGTATCCTTTTTTTTAATATTTCATTTTATGCACTAAGGTTGCTTACAAAAATACAGTGGCTGGAACTGACTGCTGTTATATATTTGTGTCTTTGATACAGTGAAAAGTGAAAAGATATTTATCAGTGTTATGTATAACTTTATATTGAAACATCAAACAACTCCTAAGTCTGAAGCTGTTAACAAAAGTTATTAAAATAGCTAAATTTCAGATACGTTTCATGTTTTCTTTTCCCATCTTTTCCCCCTCAGGATTCCTGCCAGACTAAGACGACACAATGTATTTCCAGAAGTACTTATACAAATGCAAGATAATCCTTCCCTGAGAGCATAAATTATTTCTCATCATGAAGAAAGAAAAACAAAAGAAATGTTAAATAGATAAAGCCAAAACACAGGAACATAAATACCTCTACTTCTGTTCCCAGGCTAGAACATTTTCTCAGACGTTTCAAGCTATGATCCCTGATGTAGCACTTCACTATGGAATTCCCAATAGAGGAAAAAAAGGGATTTGGAAAACTTATTTTCGTACCAGCAATATAAGCATTTCCTATCTTGGGAAAAGGTCCTCCCTTGCAGATGCAGAGCATGAGATGACCTGTGATGGGAAAACTTCACGATCATCCTGCCAGGTACTGAGAGCCCTTCCAGCTTCCACAACAACCTGCCCTGCCACCCCAGGTGCACGGCAGCAGTAGCCCACTGGAGCATGACCCCTTCTCCGGGGGTACTGTGCTCAAGCCCCCTCCCCACGCATCCCTGGTGAACATCTCCTGCTCTTGAGAAGTATAGGCACCTTTCTGGTCAGAGGGACATGAAAAGAAAGCAGTCTCTTGGGGACCCCGTGAAAACATATATGGCCAAAGGAGAAGAGTAAACTATTAATAAAGAACAAAAGGCAAAGGTAAGGGAATGAGCACAGGATTTACAATTTTCCCCACGGTCTATCCTGTCCATTCTAACATTATCCAGCACTCGAACAGACACCTTCTAGGGAAGGTTCAAGTAGTCCTGAACTAAACAGTAATGGGGTAATCTGCTTACAGCCACAAGTGAAGGTCATTCTTAATGATCTGCAATGCTAAATTTGGTAGGACTGCAGTAAAACAGCTGAGAGTCAGGGGACTTATAAATCTAAAAGAGAAGAAAACAAGTACAAGACTTCCACACAGAGAATCCACCAGTTACCGAATACAGATCTTTGCATTATACTGCAAGCAGGGCATTACTCAATTTTAATACGACAGAATCCTGCGGAAACTAAATGCAGTTTGCCTGAGCAAAGTCTTGTGATTTTCTCCTTTGTTCTTCCTATCTCATATTTTCTGAAATAATACCCCAAACCTTTCTTCTTAAATACCTTTATAGTTTCAGTAGGTACTCCAGGCTCTGGAACTTTATCCAAATAAGTAGTCAAGTCTTGATCCACATGTTCAAACACTAATGTTAACTTGGTCTCTCTGTCTGTTCGTGACACGGTGCACACATCAAACAATCTGAGAGGAGGAAAAGGAAAGAGGAGGTAAGTACACAGGAACCAGTACAGCCATACCTTCCAGCGCATACATGTATATTTTAATTTCTTATAGTATATAGAGTGAAAAAAAAGAGCTTTCCAAAGGTAAAGCAATCTTTGAGCTCTTGATTCATCAGGTAACTACTGACCACCTATGCTATTACATTCCTCTTTCAAGAATTAAGAATTCATCATCTGATCAAAGAAAATTAATACCATGAAGGGAAAATATTTTTTTGGCAGAGCAACTCGAGTTAATATAGAAAATAGTTTGATACTTATCCATGTCCTCTGCTTCATCAGCTGTAGTCCTTTCCCCCCCAAAAAAAACCAAACCCAAATACAAGTAACATTTTTGAGAAACAAAGATACAGAGTGTTCATATGCACCTTCAGTTTCTTTCCACAAAATTTCCCTGTTCACCATTATATGTCTTTTGAATTAAATCCTCTTTGATAGACACTCAATTTTTGGGCTGATTACTCTTGCAATTTCCTAGAAGCAAGACATACTGTCAGAGTCAGGATACAGTTTAGAAAAAACTTTACACAAAAGGTGCTACTGCTAAGAGAGCCTTCTTTTCGCATCACTTTTTGTCATTCTTTTATTAGAATTTCTTCATCATTTCACCTTGTTGAAGAGCACTAAATTCAAGCTAATTGGTCTCGTTTGCAAAGCTCTTCAGAATATCACATTCCTAATTGATTATTTTCTAATGTTTTCTCTTTTTAACTAGGATTCCTCCTATCTTCCCCATTTCATCTCCCATATTGGCTTTAATCACCTCTTATCTTTTTCACAAACATCTGTCCCTCCTTCTATGCTTCCCCCTCATTCAGAGAATTCACTCCTATTGTCAAACCAGGAACTGTCACCTGCACAATCCTTCCTCAAGTCCTACTTCTGCACAACCACAATAGAAAACCGTCTTATGGATGGAAGAGTTTTTTTCCTGCTCACATACTTTATTAGTGTGTGTATTCATTCAGTTTTAAAATTGTACATATCAGATTGCCTCCCTCTCTGAAGTGAGGCAGCAAATCAATTGCTATTTTTATTAGGTGACAGTAGAGTTAACAAAAATGTAAATACAGTTACTGAGAAAAAAGACTACGTAGTTAAACTGAAGAACATATCATTGATAACACTTCAAAAGTAGCACTGAAAAGTAGTGCTTATTTTGGTCAACATCACAGCAGCTATGTTGTTTTATTATATGTGCTTTTTATCCCCATACTTAGAATAACTGCTTATTTACTTTGTGGACAGTGCAAGATTTCTGATAACTTTTATCAAGTAATATCTTTGCTCTTAGTCCTAGGATTAAACACTTCATATGCAGGATCTGTAGCCAACGGCTCAGGCACAAAGCCTTGGGGGTCATTAATTTTTAAACAGGTCATCTGAAAAACAGACTAGGAAAATACTTTGCATTAAGTTTTTACTTATTATCTTAAATCGCCAAATGTTTCACAAGTGAAGGGAAGGCAGCAATCGGCATAACTGTCTGTGAAGACCGTAATCAAAGTTTAAGCGAGTATTATGCTTCACTTGATATGCTATAGATTTAACATTTTAGGGCTCTGGTCCCACTTTTAAGAGCATTTCCTACATCATATTTGAACAGACAAATTGTTTATTAGACACCATGTTTTGAAAGTGAATGCATGCGCATTCCTTTTTGCTTAAAGAAGTTTTTCAGTGAGAAATTACTGAATCACAACCTGAAAAGTCATGGCAGTTTTATAAGTAAGTGTTTTTTTGAAAATACCTCTTTAATTGGACTCCTTTAACTGGTGTTCCACGGGGAAGTGTGGGATAAAAATCTGCTTTATAATGAAACTGAAGAAAATTATGTGTTTTCTACAAACAAGACATATTTGAAGAGGCACTGACAATACTGTGCAGATTTTACAGTTCTAACAATCCAGCTTCAGCACATGTGGCAAAACCCCACTGTTGTGCCAAGTTCCCCACAGAAAGCCCAGGATGGGTTTGCTACGGTGCTGCCAATCAACAACACGAGGAAAGATGGAGCAGCAGGAGCTTGCACACAGATACCGCCACATCCTCAGTAAATCCTCGGTAAACCAAAGCAAGGCTGTTAAAGCAAATGGAAAATTTATACCAGCTGAGAATATCTCCCTGCTCTAAAATCACCAGGGAAAAAAATTCTCTTTCATATTGATGGGATATAAATTGGGGCCCCCAAAATTTACAGTTAACAGTTTTTAACTGTGACTATTTAATTTTTACAGAAATAGTTTGTTAGAGGGTTCATTTTCTGGGGAAGTTGAAAGAGACAGTGTAACGTCTTTTTTAAAGACATTCACGTTAAAAGAAGCCAAAATTTAAATCAGTGATTAGCTCACAACCTCTATTTCAAGGTCCTTTGCTAAATTTTCTTCAAAATTTTCCAAAACAAAGCTTACAGGCTGTGGAAGAAAAATTATTTGAGAACTGGAACTGGAGAATATGGAGAATGTGTCACCCTATCTCTTCTAAAAAACCCTTAATCTGTACATAGGAACAAACATTAATTAAATGATTATGGGAACAAAGTGACTTTAATAGCAAATGTCCCAGCACATTTCTTATAAAGAGAAATAATATTCTCTTTATGATTCTCTTATTGGGGCATTATACTGAAGATAGCTGCCTTGTACATAGTAAAATCGGTTTTGCGGAAAGTCACACACCACCCTGAAAAGTGAAATTTGCTGGTATTTGGCTGGAGGTTAATAATCTGCAATATATTTATATAAATCAATGTGGAATGTAGCCGGACTGCCTATAACCCCAACACATGCAAATAGAGAGGAGCCAGACAGGTCTGAACATCTGAACATAAACACTGGAAAATATTTCCAACTGTATGATTCCTTTGTGTTGACCTACATTTACCTAAAAATGTTCTAAAACACCTTTTTTGCCAGGTATTTAATACATTGGCAAAATTATCTTTTCAACTATAGCAGAATTGTTATTCTATAAAAAAAGGAAAAAAGATTTCACTGTGCAGAATATAGAACCAACATGTAACTGCCAACTCACTTTAGAAGAAAGCAAATGCTGATTCTCTGTTTAATTCTTATGTGTATGGCTTATTTTGATTCTGGCATTTTCTGGCACTGCAAAATTAGGAACTCAAAGGAGTGCAATTCTAGTCACCTATAATCACATCACTGAGTAAAAATGATACATCTTTCACTTTTATACACCTTTTATGTGAAACGAGAAGTGCTTTACTGTTAGTAATAAAAACTCCTGCCCCTGCACCAGGCTGGGTGGAAGCACATAGTGTTTACTCACAGAAAATACAGCTGCTGCCTTAAAAAGATAATTATTTAAAGCACTGCTTATGTAAGTCCTCGATATTACAAAAAGTAACATCTGGCATTGCCTGTGCTAGTCATCGTGGAAACAGATATAGTGTGATACAGCCTCTTTACTTGATAGCTTCTGTAGGGATAGGACTAGTTTTTACAAATTACATTCTTTTATAGCCACTGTGAGAAAATCATCCATATACACAGGTCCATAGAACTGCTTTCTTTAGTTAGGATTAACTCTGCTGCCTGCACCGCACTTCATTCGAGCCATTTCCTCGTGTTTTTTTGTATGTAACTGCTAGACACTGCTTCTCTGGAGCAGGCAGCAGCATATGGCCTTTTATTTAAAGAGTTACTTTGTGGACGCTGTCCTAAGTGAAGTAAATCTACCTCAATCAATACAGGATTTCCATACTGAACACTTTGTAAACACAAGCCCTGCCCTTCTATTGTGCTTACCAAAGAAACGTTTGAATTATTTGATTACAGTAAGATCTGCTATGGGAAATCCTGCAAGTATTTAACAAGATGTTTGGCTGGAAATCGTACACGGCCTGATGTGTCAATCTGAAGTTAAACATCGCTGAACAGATATTTACTGAAGACCTGTGTTTTAATGCAGACATTTTTTCAAGCTAATTGTACTAAAGTAAAAAAGCTTACCACCTACAAATCTATGTTTCTGTTTTCTCTTGTACTTCTAGCACCTAGTGGGTCTTGTTGTAACCTAACAGAATATCTGCTTTTTTTGCAAAAATACCTTGTCTTTTGAATGCAGAAAACCAGATGATGCATCTTGAAGTCTTTGTAGCTTCCTATACGTAACCTGACAAATGCAATCTCAGTTCATCTTTATTCTACAATATACGGTGTGAAAGCTAAATGCTTTTAAAAGAAATGAGCCAGTTTGCAAGTTCCTCTGAAAACTACTGAATCTTCTCTGAATGGTGCTAATTTGGTAGCTGCTTCCAGACAGTCCTTAATTGTTAGTGGACTTGCTTTGAGATGCTCTGCAGACTGTTCTAAAGTTTCCCATTTCCAAGCAGAATAAATATTTTTTCCTGAGCAATTTTTCTGGTGATGGAGTTCAAAACCATCAGTCCAAGTCACCTGCAAGAATCTGAAATACAAAAAAAAAAATCTTACTCTAAGACCTGAAAAACTGTAGGATGTCAGCTCCCTTGGTTACTGTCATACAGATGAGGAAGTACAATTGGAAAATTAGCCAGAACAGAGTCAAAGGGAAGACCAAAGAATAGGATAGTTGCTGCCAAAGCATCCAAAGGCTTATTGTTATTTTTATTGCAGTAGGACTAATCCAACATGAACAAAGATCCTGTTACTGTGCTGGTCACTCACAGCACTGAACAAAAAGACAGTCCATTCTCTCAGAAAGTTTTTAAATAACATGGATTTACTTTAATTTTCTTAGGAACAGTCTCTGCCTAGCTGCTTCCTGATTTATACATGACAAAGAAAGAGAACTGGAGCCACTGATTTATGGGAAGGAGAAAGGCTTAAGCAAACCATGGTGTGGCAATTAGTGGCATAGGAATAAACTACAGTTCTAAGGCTTCCTAAGTCTGGACAAAGTCTCAGAGGGAAAGAGTTTGGTGGTCTCAACCTAACTCTGAAAGATATTTATCCAGATGACAGAAAACCATGACAGAATTTATGTATGATTGACAGTGTTTACACAAACACCACAAGACTGAAATACCAAGAGTATTACAGGTCATGGTTGAGGTTTATTGACAAATATGTGTGGGAGAGCCCAAATAGCTTCTGCTTTCACTACATTTGGCTCAAGTTAGTCCTGTGAGTCCATAATTTTCATGGACACAAAAAATTTCAGCCTCTCATACCTAAAACCATTGCAGAATGACAGTCAGGCATCCTTTGATCCCATATTTCAGCAGTAGACTTCGATTCTTCTGTTCTTTGGAAGCCACTCAGTTTCTAAGACCCGGCTCCTAACCAGCAGCACCCTTCATCCACCTCAACTTTTTAAACTATGTACTCCTTGGAAAAGCCCGTTTTCTTTGTACTTTTTATTTTAGCTACCTTCTCCTTTCTTGAAGAAGGGAAAGACTCTGCTAACAGAAATCAGTCTCCACTTGGACTCGCATACAATACCAAGTGTATTTTAACAAAGGGGCCACATTGCAGATGAACACAATAGTTGGGCAAGTGAACTGGGACATGTGCATTGCAAGAACCATGCCCCACGTAGCAAAACAAGAAATAGAGCTTCATAGTCCAAAATGTATGACAATGTCTTTCCCTTTCTTCAAGACACACTTCTCTGTCTCATCCTCATCAGCAATCACCTACTTCTCCATGCCTTTGTAAGCTGGTATCTCAGACTTCAGAGTTTTCTTGCTCTAAGTAGCTTTAGTGGAATACTTATAGATGATAAAAAAGCACATGCAGATGCACTGGCCTCTAAATTCCAAGTATCTCATATTTTTTGAAGTGTGCTATTTCTGCGATAAAATTTCTAAAATCACATAGTAATGCAAGACCTAAGTTCCATTTTCAAAAATGTCTTCAGGACATGGGTCTTCAGGAGCTTCTCAATGAGCTTGTCATGTTAATCGCAGCTGCACTGACGTGCATCAACACCTACACTCTGCCCCCACAGCAGACTGCAGCATAATGTTGAGACACTTGGACAACAGCCAAATGCCCCACCTCTGCACTGAAAGCATTTGGTGTGACAGCACAGCACGGCCTGTAGCACGGTAAACCAGCCCACAGTGAGCTCCATCTTGCTGGAGTCAGATTCCAGAAGTACATCCTGATGAATTAAAATAAGCTTTGGTGACTCTACACTGCTGCTGGCAACTTTCAGTCTCACATCAGTTGTACTTAGAATCCTTATTGTATATATTTCTGCTGAGTTTTGGGGGTTTCAGCACATCTTCCCCGCTCTGCTATCCTCCCAGGAAAGAGTAGCATGATCTCCTCGTCTTCAGAAAAAAACCTGTGGCTCTTTCAGTCAAATAACAGAAAAGGACAGAACGATGTAACATGAGATATAATAAAAGAATTTATCTCAGATAGGCAGATGTCATGCAGGAAGATGTTTTCAAGTCTGCAGTCACTTAGCCCTTACCTGTTGCATATAGAGCAGAAATAGCTACCACATAAAAGTCACTGCCTGATGAAAGCAAGTCAGCAGAACGTCTTATTCCAGCGATACAGGTCCAGAGACCTATTCCAGCAGGGTCTAGCCAATACGCTTTCTTATAGCCCACTCAACAGTGAGGTTTAAGAGAAGGAAGGGAGATATTAGCATGACAAGGCAATCGTTCATCTGCAAGCTGAGCTTTGTGCTGTAATTTTTTCCAGTCTCTCCCCTTTCTGCCTTGGAAAAATTATTTAAAATGCTTAGCTTCATAAAAGATGTTCTTGTTCTTTAAGTGTGTGTGAGAAAGAAAGACAGAGAAAGGGACAGAGAGAAATAGATGCTCTAGAAAGTGAAGTAAATAGCACTGGCGAAGGTCCGACAGTGTGGGCTGCCTGGGCAAGCTTTCAACACGCAGCTCTGACTTCAGCCCTGACCTGCAACACCCCCGTTCTCCTGTGCCAGGCCCCACATGAGCCCAGGCCAGCCCAGGTGCCAGATTGAATGGTTTTGTGATGCAGACAAATGTCTGCTCAGATGAAACCACCAAAACTAATTTTTATTTTCAACAGAAGCCAGAGTTTGGGCCCAAAAGATGAAAAGGCCAAATTTACTCACTGTGCCACCGAAGTCACTAAAGGATTCAGTTGTTAGAGTTTTATTTCAACAAAAATTATGTTTGACAAGATGTTCTCTACACCTCTCTTTGTTTATAGCATAATGCTGTCTTTTCTAGCTCTAACACTGCCATTTCTTGTTCACCTTCTAGGGGAAGGGAGATTATTTTAGCCAAGGAACAGAAATGAATCTGGAAAGGCTCAATATTTCAAACAATATTCTCACTAGCAGAACTTCAGTTTCAGGACTCAACCTATAACCCACCTGTTTCCAAAACACTTACTTCTTACTAGACCATTAACACCTTCATCTGATTGGAATTGATTTTAACCCCAAACTTGGCCATGCACTGAGCAATATCTAGAGAAAATATCAGTCTGTTGATGACGATATTTACTCTTTGTATTGCCCCACCAAACGGACTGTTAGACTCTCAGTGTGGGACAGGCCAAGTCACTCACAAATCAGAAAAATAGCATGGCCTGTTGCAAAGAAAGTCACGGACAGATTCTTTAAGATCAGCAATAGCTGTCTGACCTATTTGTACTGCTCTCATGCGGTCCTCAGGCATGCAAATGTATGCTGCTTTTCAGAGTTATGTATACTGCTGTTATACAGTACTGAGAGCACGCAAAAGCTTCCAGTTTAGAGTACAAATTAAAGATGCTCTGATTCATTGGTACTGTATGTGCATCTTTTATTAAATGCTTTAAATTTTTTGTAGAATACCTTCCTCAGGGAAAGTTGCATTCCTTTTTACATGGTTTCCATCGTTTAAATTGCTCAACATGCAAATAAAACTGATGTCTGAATACTGATTTTGTTTAATTCAAATGAAAGGACCACAGAAGTTATCCTTGACTCCCAGCCGTACCTAGCACAAGAAGGGACACAGCGAAATCCAGTCTTTATTCATGTATAGTCCACAATCAGATTGATTGTTACAAATTCCACATTTCAGTTTACATTTCAGATTCAGGATTGTGCCATATCTAAGATGATCATCTCCTTCCTGGGCTTTAATAAAACCAACGACTGATCTTCAGAAAATTTCATAACTTTATAAATTATCACTTATTCTTGTCTTTAGTAGCTTAATAATCTAATCTCTCTTCCATTTAGAAATTGTCTACACTTGAGACAATTAACTTACAGTGAGCTTAACATATCAAAAATAACAAAGGGAAGAAGACTACCCAAACTTGATATAAAAAGTAGTCACAGCATCAAATCAAATGTTCTGTCTCATACAGTCCTTAAAATCCTTGCAGGATCACAGCAGTTCCTGAGGTGGTTTTTTTCAACATTTTTAAAGTTGTAACTCCAAAGCAAATTTGCTTCTTGGCTCTCTAGATGACACTACAGCAAAGAAAATCCTTCATAAGAGAATGAAATAAGCACCACTCCAGGAAATCAGGTGCAAACTTCTTAGTCTGTTGGTTTATTACTATGACAGCACTGTCAGTTGACATGATACAAGTTTCGAGCAGTATTTTATGAAATGTTTTTAGACCTGTCAGTAAAAGTGCTATTTTGGAGCTAGGGTAATAGTGGGCAGAGAAAAAGGAAGAGTACCTGTCATAGATCTTGATCCACTAGCCCAAAACTACCAAGGAACTTATGCTGTGCTTAACTTTCAGCATGCAAATAACCTACCCGATTTCTAAGGACATACACTTCATCCTAAAGCTGAGTCTCCCTTGTATGCCTGGTGTCTTTCAGAACTGACAGCAGAGAAGGAAGAGAAAGAAGAGAACTCACTGACTGTGCACATGGCATGGAAGACAAAAGGCCAAGAAATGTCATTTCTCTCTTATAACTAGCCAGCCATTCACTGGGCAGACAGCAATGTAAAGCCCTCCGTGCCATTTAAACCCATTCATATGTGGTCTGTACTTGGAGAAACTATGCATTTGTTATGTAAGAAATTATAATCCTTTTATGGAAAGGACTAAGTAGTGTAGCTAACGCTACGTGGGCCTGCAGTAATGAGACCACTGAGGGAGATCCAAAATGCGTGCTGACTGACCTCAGCATCCAAGCTGTAGGGCTGGGGCAGGGAATTTGCAGTGAAATTTCCTATCAAGTTCACTCACTATTTCCCCAACCCAGAGCCTACATGCACTTCCTCTAGGTATGTGCAGGAAAGCACAACTATTTACTCTGATAGCCGCTATTTGCAGAATCCTGGTCTTGCTTTTCTTACTCATGCAGGGAGAATCCCACAACTTGGGGTGCTGCATGTAAGCTCCTCTTTTATGCTTCAATGGCCCTATTTGTACACAAAGTCTCCTCTTCCTAACTTTTTTATTAGCTTTATGACTCAGCTAAATTTCTGAATATTGCCATACTTCTTGGGAAAGGATGTTCGTGATTTACTGCAAAGAGTTCATGACAATACTTGTTTTCCTTAAACTCTCAAATGAACAAAACCATGAACCATTGCTTTCTCAGTCTTTACCTGGGGGACAGCAATGGATATGAACAGTTCTTGTTATCCTGTAAATCGAAACATCAATTTATCACCAGTTATTTAAACTGCATGAAAACAACTTGAAAAATGTCTAAATCTCTTGAAAGAATCTGTTTATGGACATGCTAGAACTAATGGTGCCACACTGCTCAAAATTTCCTGAAAATGCACCAGACACATCTACCCACTTCCAAGACAAGCACGGTGGTTGGGTGGCAGATGCAGTTGTGTTGCATGGCAATAGACAAAGTGGAAACTAACAATGTGCCTTAGATTTTATCTATTAAATTCCACACGTGCTTGTCCTGTATGAAGTTAAAAAGACACAAAAACAGAGATGCAGTTCACAACAGTTTTTGGCTATACTTCATACGAGAAGTGACTTTGATCAGGCTTTGATGCCAGATTTACTCCCAAGAAGGCTGTGTGCTGTGAGGCAAAGTGTACTATGAACTGATGACCAAGGGTGTCCCTCCACTCCCTTCAGCACAAACTGAAGCGAGCACCATGTCCAGAGCTGGCCTTCGGTGGCACTGTACTGCGTCTGTCACCTCCACTCAATGTGCTGGGAACCATTTCCTCATCTGCCCATAAGTAAGTGACACTATGCAGTTATTTCCAAAAATCCAAAGACAATGGCAATTGCTCACACGAGTAAGAAAGACAAACAGGATCTGGTTTGGGAAGGTAGCCAGATTTATGCACCTAAACATTGCGTTCCTCTGTGTATTCTTAAAGAAAACTGGAGTAGCATAGAGTTATATATTCTTATGTCAGTAACCTAATGGAAAAAAAAATGCAGGGAGCGGATATTTATTCTAAAATCAAAGCATTACAACTAAGGGAATATAAAGTTAAGGTTACACTTAAAAGAAACTTCAGCATGTGCAGAGGGCAGAGTTAAGACTTGCAAAAAACCTGACAACTCCACTGAATGTGGCTTTCTTTGGCTATCCATCATCAGATAGTTCAAGTGCTATCCATTAAAAACTAAGAGTCTAGTGAAGTCCATGGAGTGTTGGGCTCTCTCCTCAGCTACCACAAAAGAACGGTACGTCATGTAATTCAGCTGTTCAGAAGTCTGGTGGTTAGCCTAAGCTGATCATGCAAGCCTCCGGTATATTCAAGGGAAAGAAGGTAGGTTGAATAACTCCATGGAGGTACTTTCTCTCCCTGTCGGCAACAGAGAATGCCTAGATGACTGACTGAGACCAGACACTTGATTTTAGCCGAACTTAGGAGAGATGACTCTATCCCAGGGAGACTATAATTAAGTAATTTTAGTCGGTGGGATTCCAGACTATGTTCAATTGATTTTTGAAGAGGCTTAATAATATTTCTTCTAAGGAGGAACTTAAAATGAGAGGTGTCAAAAAAAAATAGACAATGAAAACACCTCTGACCTCTTCACTCAACCCCACAGGCCCTGATCAATCCTAAAAATCTCTGCACACAAGAGACTTAACCTAAGCCTCATGAAGTTAGTACATGTATTTAATGGGCTTTGGTTCAGGTCCAGAATTTTCTTTAATCTGAAGGGGAGCTTCACCTGTGACAAACTTGCGGGACCCAGTTTGAGATTCACGTTGTACAGGAAAGAAACACATGGGACTAATAAATCCTCAGCAAAAATTTACAAGATTTTTCTGGCTTCATAAATTTAGCCAGAAGGCAATTGCTCTTAAACACTCAATACAGAAAAAGGGATCCTCATTTCCATTCCCGTGCAAATTCCTTACACGTTTTGTCAGAAGTTAAGACACTGCATTTTAGAAGTTCTTAAAAATGGAGCTTCATGGCTGTTTTTTTCCATAGAAAGGTTTGCCTTCTGCTCTGCGCAGTCACAGCTATGCTTGCATGGCCATGTGTGCTCTTTGATTGTCCTGTCATTGCTGTCTTGTTTTAAATTAATTCCCAGCACATGCAAAAAACCCTAAAAGTATCTATTCTCAGGTGCTTTCATCCTCTGGTTCCTCAGGTAGTTGTCTAATAAATATGTTTTCCTCTTTTTCCATCCAGTTTACATGATACTATGAGCCAGTCATTTAAAGATTAATGCATGCTGAGTTAAGTATTGTACAGGTTGTACAGCTTTTTAAGTATTTCTTTTACTCTCTTGCACACATATGTAAAAGAAAACAAATTAAAGATTATTTGCAGAGTTTGGCAATGAAAATGAGGTGTTAGTAGCATTTTGAGCTGGCAATAAATTTTATTTGACTGTTTTATTACTTCAGGGCAAAGGCACCTATTTCTTTTGGGGCGTCTTTTAGCAGCATGAGATTAGGATTTACATTTTAATGCAAGGATAATTTTGGAATAAATTCATTATTTTGTAAATGATGGCATATGTCAGATGTAAATAAATGACAAAACTGTATTTTGGCTGATTTGCAACAACATATCTTTCACATTTCTGAAGTAACTGAACAAACTATAATAAACCTTGCAAAACAAGGTCTGGTTCCTGGAGTGTTGAAACAATTTTACATATAGGCAAACGAAAACAAGGTTTATCTTCGCAATCTTTGCAAGCAAAGTGTGCTGTACCCCATCTGGGCAGCCGGGGTCGGCTGAGCCAGAGCCACGAGGAGCTGAGGCCAGGCAGCGCTGAGGCTGAGGCTCAGCAGCGCTAACGCGGCTACGCAGCTCCCAGCTGGCTCTTGGCGCCAGTGGGCATCCGCCGGGGAGCGAGGCTGGGCTGGTTCACGTCCCCGTGCAGGTGCTGCATGGGCTTGCAAAGTAGAGGACGCAGCTCGCTTAAGATCACAGAGCAAGTCAGTGTCAAAACTGTAGAGTCTCAATTTGCTAGAAATTATCACTTGAGGTCTGTCCTGTTCTTACTCCATTCCCCGAGTCATCTGTTCTTTTCCAGTTTGGAAAAATCCTGGACTAGACGGATTTTGTTCTAACCCTGTGTGGCCTTTTTGTTCTTGTTTATATAATTAGTTTTATTCCAACAATAAGTCAAGAGACAATAAGGAGATACTGAGAGACAAGGAGGGCTGAAGGAGGAACTTCTACTCCCCATTATTTTCCATAACCCATCCCAAACCCTGGAATCATCCTATTTACTTCTTTGTTCTGAGAAGTAGAACAGAAACTTAGGCCATGCCATCGCTATGATCTCCAGCCAGGGTTCCCAACGTTTTTACAGCTGACACAACTGGCAAGGCTCCATAGAATCAGCAGGGTCTACAAAAACCCCTTTTGGCCCTTGTCTGCTTGTCTATTCCAGTGACACACTACATTTTTTCAATTTCCATCTCTTTTCTACCTAACATAAAAAATTACCCAATCTTCATTTCAGGACTTCTTGCTTTACCTCTCTTTAATTATGTGCTCCCACCTGCCTTTCAGCTCTCCTCAAAAGCCTCCATTCTTCCATTTAAATAAGCAGTCAAGGAAAGGCCAAATTTCCACCATATTTCTAACCATACTGGACATCATTATTTATGTACAGATTTTATGACAAAATAGTAACAGCTAATTTTATATAAAGAATTTATCTGCTGCTGAAAACTCTATTGCATTTTCATGCCAGGTTTCTCTCTCCTTTTCTTTTTCTTTTACTTCATTTCCACATCTCTCTCTTCTTCTCCTCTATCCCTCTAGCCTTCTTCTTCCAATCTGTTTTCCCCTCACTATTTACAAACATTTTAAGGAATTCTGTAGGTTTAACTCCTTAGCCTCAAGTATTAAAGTTATCAATTTATCAACAAAGGCACTTGACTTCCTCAATCATTCCCACCACTCTGGTATAGAAAGATCATTTCTCCTCCACAGCGAGAAGACAATTCATTCTTTATCACCACAGGCTTTTAATACAAAGCTGCCATTGGACTGTCAATTAGTGCTATATATTGATACTTTTTTCTCTCTGTGAACATTTGCCACTGGAATCGGCCTGCAAAGGTGAATATAGTTTCACCCATATGGCCAATGTACAATGGAATAGCAGGACTTAGAAAATGAAATAAAATTCTAAACTCAAGGAGTCAAGAGTAGTTAAATCGAATGGATACAGAGAATACATTAAGGAAATGTATGATCTTAGATAGTAAAGATATGGTTGCTTTAATTGTAAGGGGAAAAAGGACATCATAAACTGTCAAGATAGATAAAGCAATTTAGGAACCAATGTCCCAGATTAAAAAACAACTTAGGTATTTAGGGCTTTCAGTATAAATGCAAATCACTAGACTTACTATATTCTAATGACTAACTCATAAGAATAGAGGATCGGAAGAACATACTGCAACCAGCTGCAGAAGCGAGCAACTGCCTGCCCAACATTTTTAAGGCTCCACAGAGCATCTTCTCTCCCTGACACCGCAGGGCTCAAAGCAATTGCTTCCTACCATCCTGCACCAAACGCAAAAGCTCAGATGAAAGCTATGGCCACAGCGCTTTTACCTTAAGCCACACTTTAGTTTAAGAGTCTCACCATCACGCCAGGTCCCTGCAGTAGTAAGATATTCATGAAATAAAAGTCCTAAATTATTCCAGGAAGTTGACCCCTACCATTTCACACAGGATATTAAATAGACCCCAGCTGTCTCCACTTAGAAGGGACTTGGTTAATATTTTTTATAAAGGTCCATTCAGCAACTTTCTGAGTTATCACAGAATTGAAGTGGCTTTCCATGAATAAATGTCACAATTTCAGGTGTTTTTCCTAAGCTGCTTTTCATGCACGCATTTCTTGTTTTTTTACCATCGTAACTGGCATCTATATGTTGACTCTACAAGTTTTGAAAAATTTAATAAAAAGTGTCACTATTAAATGGAGATACCATGATTCCATCACCAAAATATTCCCCAAAGCCTTTAAAAATTATATTTCTACTGCACACAGGAGGAAAAAAAAAGTAACATGTTTCAAAAATTTGTTCTGCTACTTTTAAATTTGACATCCCCTGTTCAGTTGCCTGCTGGAATGGACTGTGCCCCAGTTAGGTTAAGCATCATATGTTTATTCTTTTGGATATTGCCTGGGCTCTTTGCCACTCACATCAGGCTCTGTAATTTTTATTTACTTCTTCCAGAACACATTTAATAAAATTTACTATTTTATTATACTTAGGAATGAGATGGCATTTTAGTTTCAAGCTCCAATTTTCAATGTCATGTAACTTTTAAAAGCAATTAGCTTTGGGGATGATATTTTCTGGCTTGCCCTCATTCCTTTTCAATTTTGCCTTTTAAATTTCAATAAGAAATCCATTCAGACATTTTTAAGGCCCAGATTTTAAACTAACTGCAGTTCTACATGTATAACAATCCTCATCCACATTACAATACAATAATTCTGAACCTCCTGGAATAAATGCAGTAAAATTTTGAGATTTTCAAGGCTTTTGTTTTCCACATACACATCCATATGCAATTATACATACACAAACAACTTAATAAAGCAACTTATTTACTTTACTAGAGTTATATTCTGTTAGCAGTTCCATGATAAAAAAGCTGTTTTCAAGCTTTGTAGTTCAAGCTATGAAAGAACTAGTTCCAACAGACATGTGACATAAAACATTTTAATCTGGAAACAACAGTAGGTAAATCTGTTAACAGAATAGATTGATTTTAATTTTGCAGGCTACTGCCTAGTAATGTGAGCTGGCATGTCTTGAGATGATAAAAAAGTAAAACTTGAAATTCCACAACTTGAAATTATTCCAAAAGCTAAAGGTATATTACCACTAGCAATCATCAGAGACTTCAGGTCTTTGATAACTCAGAGGGTTAGATACCAGAATTTTTCCAATTACTTGCAATTGTATCATCAGGTAACTTGCTCTAAAGGTATCTGAGGCAATTATGAAGGAAAACTGTGCGTAGCATCAGAATGTTATTAATAATGAGATAATCAGCCCACTTAGTGGCAAATGTTGTACCAGACCAGTAAAAAAGGGTGAAGGGAAATGAGAAAAATAGGAAAGAGACTCAGCATTTGAGAAGACTTTGACAGATGCCTTAAACCACTTGCAGCCTGAACAAGTGGCTGTCTCTAATGCACATCTTCAACTCTTCTTCCTCTTGGAAAAGATTAACAAGTTTTGACCGAAATGGCTTCTGTGTGCTGGAGTTCAAGAGTGGGTACGAGGTAACCAGGATGTGACTACCCATTCCAGCTACATCCTGTTCCCTTTAGTACTTTAGTGCCAAGCGCAAACTAGAAGCAGATTGAGTGTTTGAAGTCAGTACATTTCACAGAAACCCACAATCTGCTATTAGGAGGAGTACATTTTTGCTACCTTATTAAAAAAAAAGTGTCTTCTACAAACCCTTATCAACAATTCCTATACTATAGGCTTAGGTAAAAAAATAAGGTCCCTTGTAATACTCATTTGTTATTTGAATATCTCCTCTAATTTTTGATAGTCCAAGCATCCTCTGATTTCAGTACTAGCTTCTTATTCTCAGATCCCCAAATAATTTCCTATTTGCTTTTGTAACTTTTCTTATCTGCTGTACAAATTCCCTACTAGTGTTTCCATTATCCACCTATAAACTTTTGAACCATACCGATAGGTATTAATCTCATCTAACATCAGTTGGGAGTCCACTCTGTATTAGTCATCCAGACAAGGCATTTCCAGAAGGCAATCAACACCATTCCAGTGCAGGTACTGAGGGTGGCTGGGATGAATCACGAGCAGAAAGCACATTCTCTCTCTCCATTCACTATGGAAAAAACTAAATCATCACTAGGTTGGAGCATACATTTAATATTTTGATGGCTAAAGTTAGATGACTGCTCACAATTCTTATCTTGCATTCCTGTTTCATTTTTTTTACACATGGATAGGTGTATCTTCTGTACCTCCACGGTGACAGAGTGGAGCAGAGAGAGTGATGGAGAAAGTTTGGTGCCTCCCTTTGAACCCTCTGCTGGGGCACCAAAAGAGGTACAAATATGTTTAAGCCATCCTGTATCTGGCACCCAGAAAGAAGCTATAGATCCAAAACAGTAGCTAGGATTTCCAACGGCTGGACAGAGCATCTCACCAAGGAAGGATATATGTCTGAAGTGACAAAATGTCCTGCTACAAATCTCTATTTAAGCAGCTACCATGCTAAATCTAAGCATTTTAATATCCTCCCTCTTGACTTTTTAACTACCTCCTCTTTCTTAATCTCTCTTTTCTAAAGCCTATTGTTATTACCAAGTTTTGGAACCATCCCTTCTCCAAAGATATTAAATGTAATTATCTTGTGGCTTGACTATAAAAATTTCTTAAACCAACTGTTGCAAGTTACTTCAGACTATGCAGAGAATGATCTCTCTTCCTTGTACTTTAAGAACAGCTCCTTCACTGAAGGGGTCTACAAGTCTGTTATTTAAACTGTGTCCTGTTTGTCCACTTCTTTATCAACAGTGGCCGAAATTGTCCTTTACTATGGTTTTAGTAAATTTAGCTGACTTTCCAACTTCTTCCAGAATTAAGGCTCAATATCCTTTTACTGATCCAGAGGATGGCAGAACAATCCTATATGTCTATTTGCTTTTTGTGACTTAAGCTTTGTTTCTGCAGAATGGTCTTGACCACTCAGTCTCAGCTCACTGGAAACTAAGCAGTCTTTGAAACACATTTGCTTACAGATATCACAATATCCCATTAATCTGGGACATTCCAATGTATTTAAAACATCTTCTAAAAACACTCCCTCATCAGTGTTATTCACTTATTTGGGTTTCATCTATAGCCACAAATACCTTTCATTTTCAGTCAAATGGGTTACCTAATTCTTTTTTTGCAACTATTCTTGGTTTTGTCCTGCTGTGGTCTCCTATTGTCTCTCCTTCAATTCTGCTTGTATTTCTCAACTGGGTAAGATTTGCTTTTGTATAACTGACATCCCTCACAGATGTTTTAATTGGAGCTAATAAAATAAAAAGTAATTAAAAAAATCTAGCTTTCTTGAGAATAAAGACAACATGAACAATAAGCAGCGCAATAGTAAGTAACGCCAGGTAACTCTCTCTCTCTCTCTCTTCTTTTTCTAATGAAGTTACAAACACAAAGGCAATGTGATGAATGGGATTCAGTGGAATGAAAAGATACAGGTGCTCAGTCCTGCAGAAGTACTAACTTGTCTGGGCTCTTTCGAAAACAGCAAATGTTAGAAGTTTAATGGAACATTTAATTCTGATTTTCAAACTATAGTCATTGATTCAAACCTGCCTGGATATAGGTATCACTGCTTTGATCAAAACTGGTTGCTCAGCCTTTAAAAAAAGCAGAGATGAACATCAGGAAAACAAATTGACTGGAAATGTCTAAGAGAAAACATCAAAGACTGGTGGCAGGCCTATCTCTATTAACAATCTAGAAGGTTATCTAAGGATAAACAATGCACTAATTAAAATTGCAGACGCTGCTCAATCTCAGTGTTGTAAAGGTCACAAATATAAACAAAGTATGAGGTTAGAAAAAATTATCAAATGAGATCCACCTTGTAACCTACTTTCTAGCTGAGAAAAATAATGCAGGTCATTGACTTTCACTGTCAGTAAGAAACCTGAAAATCAATAATAAAGGTTCTCATGCTGTACTAATAAGTAACAAATTGGACATACCTTTTTTCTAATGCAGTACAGCAACCAAAAAGTCCCTAATTGTAGATATAGAAGCATTTCTTCTTTAAGTAGTGAGATGTATATAGCACTTAAATGACTGTATCTATGATGTGGGATGGAGTTCTGGGTGAAGTACAGCACTGTATAAATTACAATTTATAAGTGACAACTCTGGGATATGCATCAAATACTTGAGAGTGCAATATTAAGGCAGAGAAGGGTTATTTGTGGTGCTAAAAGGGAAGATAAAGGGGAGCAGCAAAACTGATTAGGAGAAACTTTGAGTCCTTATCAGTGAAAAACCTCCTGATGAGAGAACTATTTATATACCACAGAATAGTTCCATAAATTCAGTAGTTGTGAATCTAAAATCTGCATGGAAAATTCTCAAATGTGTGTACTTGAGAGAACAGCTCTGCACAGACTGCCTGCTCTAATAAATATTTTTTCATCTTAATATTAGGAATTTATGATTTGAACAACCAGAGTGGGTATAAATCACTGTAATTCTGTGCACTTTAACTTCATCAGCAGAAACTCAAGCCTTAAGTTTACAACTGTATTCTTGAATTAGCTGGAAGATGTGAATGCAGTTCCCCCATTAGTAATGTATGTTAGGCTGCTCACACAGATGAACAGTTTATGGTGTTTATTGTTTTTCAGAACATAGCACAAGAACAGCCTAAAGATTTTCCTTTAACTGTAATCTTCTGACTAAAATATTCTAAATACAATGATCTATTAATGCAAAGTCAGAGAGCTTAAAGGTCATAATCCTCTTCTCAGGGGAATGCCATACAGGTCTAATCTACTGAAGGGTCAGCATTTGTCAATTCATTAAACTTTATTATAAGCCACAATGATATTCTAGATAGTCACCATGCCTTTTCTATGAAAATGATTTGGTCGCCAGTGAGGACAACTGAAAAGCAAAAATAATAGATAACACTGTAAATCTTAAGATTCTTAATCTTTAATAAGCAATATACAATACTTTGGTAATATATTTATATCTATATGATAGGGAAAGGGGTAGAAAATGAAAGCTAGAGGAATGGCAGAATGGGGGGAGAATTGTACTAGGAGTTACTAAAAGAGACAGAATCTTAATATTGATACACTGTACCTAAGAGAAATACAGCACATTTATATTTATATGTTGCATTTTACCATATCTTTACTCAAAATGCTGTTTCTAGGGGGTTTTAAGTTTGTTGTAAATAGAAGACTTTCATATCCTATATCTGCTTTTAGCATTGCATATGCTTTTTAAAATGTATGATGATGCATTTCTATCCTGCTAAGTTTTTCCAGCTTCTTGTAGGAACATTCACAGTGACTGATTAAGATTCCTTGCCACAGTAAGTGAAAGTTAAAAGTGATAATCAGGAGTTTCACAGCCCTCCCTTTTTGTGGGGAAGAGGCAGAGTGTGCAAAGTCCTCTAAGGTTGTTTTGTTTCAGAGTTAGAAGTGTGTCCAAACTAGTACTCCCCCATGTATCGAAGTGCAGTCAGGACATTCCCAACTCCTCCTGCCAAGTTAAAATGAAAACGTTCTTAGTTCAGAAATGATTGAGGTGGTTTGCTCTAATCAAATTAAACCAGCCAAATGTTCCTTTCAAAGGTAACTGTCTACTCTGCAGCTGTATGCAAAATACCACATCAAATGTGAAAAAAATAGTGATCGAATTCTACCCTTACAGTACAGCGCCGGCTCCACAGCCGAACAGAAACAAAAGCATCAGCGCAGCGAGGAATTGCACTCACAGAAAGCTCCTAGAAATATGCTCACTTAAGAAACAGCGAACAAAGTACTAAAATTTCCAGTTTATAACAAAGTGATTTCAGGGAGAAAGGAATTCCCTGAAGGTGTTAAACAGCAACAGATACCTTGAGGCATTTATCGTAGTGACCACGCTTCAAACAGATATTACGAGACCAGCCAAGACTTCACATAAAAGAGAAAAAAGCTCGCATAGACTTTTCCATTCTATTTCTCACTTCCTTTCTGCATCTCTATCAAAACATGTAACATTCTGCACTGACTAATGTTGCAAAAGTCCAAACTCAGTAAGTTTCATTTAAGCTTAGTATGATTCATCTGCACTAGAACGGGGTTTTTAATCATTAAATGTGGGAAATTCCTGCAAAGATGAATTCATATTTGAATTATGTTTTATTTTCTTTTACTAAGAACAGATCAATACCTGTTTATGATAAACCAGAGTGAAACCTAGTCAGTGTTAGCATGAATGCTTTTAAAACAATATGGAATTTTGTGCTAAGTTTGTAAATTGATTTCAAGATATGTCAAGGCAAATCTATCCCAAAGCAACTCTCCTAATATCAGCAAATTGGCACATTCCAGTACAGCCTTCATTTCAGTAACTGAAATCATCACCTGGTCCTTAAATTATGTGGGATGCTTCTTAGGGTAGAGACCCCTCTTCTTCCAAAATATTAAAAGTACATCTGAAGCTTCATATGGAACAGTTTCTTATTACTCATATAATACAGTATTCATTTTGCCTGGAGAAAACACAACTGGGCTTTATAAAACTTTAAGGCATGATTTTAAACGCTTGTTTAGAAGAATATTTCTTTGTGCACCTTTTTTAAGGATGGGACAAATGTTCTAAGGATACAGGTAAATAAGTAAATAGGCCAATTAATACAGTAATTTGGATGCACTATAGTGATGTATTTTGAAACCTCATGGAAGTCACATTTCCACTATTTGATGATCTTCTCATCAAAAACCTCTCGAACTGGAAAAGGTTAAAGTATACTGCTCTATTCTCCTTGGAAAATTCTATATCAGTTCATCTATTAATAAGAAATGTTTTTTTAGTTTAAAAGTATAGCTCGTAAATAATCATGCCCTTCCAATTTAAAGTACATAAGAAAAATACTCATATGAAGAATTGATATGAGAAAAAAATTTCCTCTCTTATGAATAAAAAGAGAGCTTAGTTATACGTATATGTATATAACAGCACAGTTATCTTATGACCATCTGTCAGATTATTAAGAATCCACTTCTTTGGCAAAACTGGAAACAATCAGATTTCACACACAGAGTAAAAATCAAATGCTCTACAAAAAGTCACAAATTTTTGGTATGAATATCAGCTTGCATTTTATTTAAGGTTATGAGACTTTATAAAATAATTTTAAAACTTCAGAACAGAATTAAGTCAAATAAGAATTACTAAGTAATTCAAAGATAGACACATATAACAACCACTCTCCATGCCAAATTCATGTTACTGTACACAGCCTTTCTGCTCTATCAAAATAATCATATTATCTATTCCACAATTTGTTTGAACTTTTAAGAGAAAATTTCTCTAGAAATAATGCTTCAGGTAATGCAATATAAGAATTAACATCTGTGATTCATATTCTTATGTGTATTGTCCCAGTCACTGTTTTGTCCCTGACCCCTGTTCAGAGAAGGACTTTAAAGTTCAGCACATACTTAACACCATATCTATTCCTATTTGATAATGCACTAACCTATGTGACAAACTTCAAACAACTACTTAAACCCCACTGACGGTACCTGAGTGACTCATTTAGTGCATAGCTAAGTGACAGCCCACAGCCTGCTTTCTTTCAAACACCTGGGAAGGTCTGTGCTTTCTTTCCTTCTCTCTGCTCTACTCCACACCTTAGTAGGCATCGAGGTACCACGAAGCAACCTGGAAAGTCCCCGTTAACCTACCCCTGCCCCTGCTTGCTGGGCTGGAGCATCTGCTGTCCTGCTCTTCCCAGGGCTCAGCTTTGAATCCCGCGCCCCACGCCACCAGCCCGTGGATGCCTACCTGCTCTCTGCATAGCATGGCAGAGCCATCCATGGACTTGCAGGAGGAAGGGAGTGCTGCACCTGATCAGAAATGACTAACATTTACTCACCCAAAGACTGGAAATCTGTTTTTTATAGAAAGCTTAAATTCAGCATAAGAAATACTGCTTTTTGAAGAAAGCTTGTACTCACTCCAGAAAATGAATTTCCCAGGGCTTAAAACACTACTCCATATTCAACCTTTCCTTTCCGACATACTCTTCTCTTGTCCTGTTTCTGGTGGATCATGTATTCAAACTAAATCATCATATCCATTGCTAACAAACAATCCATATGGACAGGAAGACCGTCACTTATTTTCCGTGCACATGCTTTTTCTCTGCACCACAGGGTGGCAAGCAGGTGCTTACAGGCCAGCATTCACGTGGTCATTTCACAGCATCCTCTGGCAACTTAACAAACTTCTCCAAATCCTACCTACCATCAAACCCCAGCCAGTATCGGCCACATTGTCTCCCCTGGCCCTCTCGCCGCTGGAAACACTGTGTCTCCAGGCGAGCCCTGCCTCCCTCCCCAGCAGGTTTGCAGGTCCCCCTCCCCGGCATGCTTTGGAGCGAGCGAGCATCTCCCGTGCTCTCGCACTGCTCCCGAGCCTGGAAATTCCTCTCTCCGCCAAGGCACTTCCCGTCTTCAAATCCTGCCTTGCAAACCATCCTGTTTGTGTTAGACTAAAACTGACTCCGAAGCTCATTCAGTTTTTCCTTCCCATTATTCATCCACCTCTTCTATCTTAATTGACACTAATCTGCCACAATAATTCCTTTAACCCTGGCAGTTTTTAAGTTTCAAGTTCCTGTTCTTCGGTTTTACTCCATCTCTGCAGCTTGTTTTACTCTTCCCGCGTACAGGATATTCCCTGTACCTAACAACGTAAAGGTATCCAGTTCTTTCTCTCCAGGGGCTTGTCACATGCCATATAAGTGGTGCTATACAAAAATAAATTGCACTGCGCACTGTTGATCTGTAGGAATGATGTCATGCACTAAAAGTTTCACATTAGCTTGGCAGAAAAAGGAAGTAAGGAAGGAAGCAGAATTCACTGGAGACAAACGCCCCTAAAATAGAAATGCTTCACTTCAAGGGTTGGAACACCTCAGTCATTTGAGAAGATCATCCTTCAAACTTATTAACAGTATAGTAATAAAGTCAATACCAATGTTACCACATGCTGGAAAGAGAAATAAAAGCAGCTACTGCATTTTGAAATTCTTCTCCCACTGTATGATCCCACATGATTTGAGTGTGACAAACAGAATAAGCAAAACAACTACAATTTCAAATTGCTTTGCAAAAGCATTTTGCTATGCACTGATGAGTTATTGCATACATATTCTGAATGCTCTCTGTATCAGGTTAGATGGGAGATTTTAAGACGCTTATGAAAAAGATACCTCTGTCTTAGCATATGCAGTTTGAAGCACCAGGCCTTTAAATACTTCTGGGGCCCTGAGCAGTGTCAAGCGCTGGTCTTTATGTCTGTGCACAGAGGGACAGGAGACAAGCACGCGCCAGGCTCTGCCCGCCACACTCAGGTTTCCCTGCCAAGGGCATCAGTTGGTGTGCTCTGCGAAACACCCATGTGCAAAGCCAAAGATAAGAGGTGAGGATCACTGGACTGCAAATGTAGGGAAAAAACAACATATAGCTGTACCGCAGAGTGCAGTTCACGGTAGCATTTATAATTCATCAGATATAAAGTAACATAAAATGTTGAACACTGCAGAATTGTGCAAATAAATACTCGTAATTACTGGGTTTCCTACAGACTTCTCTCTATATCAAACAGACTGAGGAATAAAGTTATGCTTCCAGATAGGCAGATCATTATGTTGAACAGAAATAATTTATCTGGGCTACCTATTCTGCAAGTTAAGAAAAAGGAGAGAACTATGATTTTAAATTCCTTATTATATGGTAATTGTCATGTTGTTGAATGGCAAGACTTCTAACGCTTATCTTTGAAATAATATCCCAGGTCAGATTATATTCTAATAGATTACATTCTAATACAATCCTGGTTGTTTTAAAATACAAGACCCACTAACCCACATGAATACTAAAAAAGTTAGACTTATCAAAAAAAAAATGTTCCAGGAAGCAAAAATAGAGAGCTTTGCAGCTTTGCTCTATTTGCTTAAGGTTCAACACTAGCAGAAGTGTTGAATGTATATATATATATATGTTAGAAAACAAACACTGCAAGAACTACAGTATTCCTTCTTGTATACTGCCTTTCTAGAGTGCAAATTCAGAGTCTGATGGGCGATTAACATTAGAGGAAAATTATGCATCTGATTACCATCAGGAGAGATATAAAATGGACACAATATAGTGCTGAATTTAACATTAAAATCACAAGAAGAATTTTTACACATATATTACAGCAGGGAATACTCCCAGTTTTACACACAGGAATTTCCTGAATCTAATATGTCATTTATTCCTGGCAAAGTCTGTCCTTTGTCTACATATATTTCATTTCTTCCCAAAGAGAACAGCACTAAGTTACATAAGTGCTGGACCAATTTTTGCCAGATTTAACTACTGTACAGAGTAAAGTTTTAAGAAAGCATTTCATCTTATTATCTGAAAGGTGAGCTAGAGGAGCACCTCAATCATCCTCCCCATTACACCGGACATTTCATAACCTACAGCATACTTCATTTTAGAACAATTCACAGTAACATTTGTTCTTGAAGACTGGCTATTTTTTGTTTTGTTTTGTGAAGGTAAGTAAAATAGACTAAGGTGTCTTGACTTAGGCAACTTTAAAAAAGAGCAAATGTGAATAGGAGAATATATTAAGTACAAACCAATTATCCTTTTTACTGTACTTTCTTCAGGTGTTTTTGTATGTTGTTTTTGATAGTTTTATGAAATTCTGGATCAGTCCACCAGCTCTGACTCCCTTTATAGTCAATGTTCAGAGACTTTCACTACCATCACTTCTCTGCTGAAAAACAGACTTCTTCCCTTCTAACCTAGCATCTCTTTTTGTTTGATTCTGCAGTGAAGTCTTAACTAGCTTCACTATCTGTTGTTGGAAAGTAGCTGTGCTGTGATAAATGCATCAGGGCATTGCATTACTATGGAAATGACAGACTTTGATAGAAGCCCAAAGCTCTAATAACTAGCAAGGAGTAGCATGAAAAAAATATGATAAATTTATTCTAGGCTATTTAGATGTTTCTACTTTAGGAAGAAAATTCTCTTCCAACCCCAGTTTTGGCACTAAGAGTTTCTCAGGATCTCACAGGAAGGGAATCTAAGCCCACTCTGACCATCCTGGGCCAGAGTAGCTGTTGGTCCTGCATCACGGCTCCGTCACCAACAAACCATGGAGCTACATCTCTACCTAGCAAGTGTCGGGTCTTTTCCTCACCAAACTATTCTTCACGTTCAACACCACTTCTTGGGGACAGAAAGCCCTGGATTGCTGAGCTCCTCACTATATTCCCTGGAAAAGCCCAGTTCTACCAATCTAGCACAGCAAGATGCGGCCTGTGATTACTGCAGTTGCTATCAATTGATGTCACAGTATCACAGCCAAGACTGCTCAGCAGCACAGATCATATGTGCCTCAATTATTTGAAGTTTGTCTAAATTTTGACTCACAGGCTGACTATTGGTTTGCACTGAACAACTCGGGGATCACACATGTCATTACTCAGAGATAACAGATTCTACATTATATTTGCATTTCTCACTTATTTGTCCCAAGCTGGTTGCCTGTAATATTCTGAAAAAAGCTAGATTTTTTTCTTCACAAAAAATCTGATTTCATATATTTGTGTTTTCACTCGAGTGCTCTGAAAGTGATGTACCTTTTATTACAGGATTTAGACAATGCACGTGCCATTACTTTTACTTACTAACCTTGCCATGATACCAGTTTCCCAAATGCAGGCACAATGAACATTTTTGTAAGCAAAATATCTTCAGTAATTGAGTACGGCTAGGTCAGCTGCATAAAACTGCAGCTCTTCATTTACAGTATGTCCTTTCCTGAGTATATTTACATAATACAAAAACAGTCCCCTAATCTTAATAAATTGCAAACTCTTCTACCGTATTTTGTAACAGAAATGGGGCATTTAAATATTTTCAAGTAACTTTTCATTACAAGGAAATGATTTCAGACATTCCAAAATGCTAGTTGTAACTTCACCTGCTCTACAGATTACAAATGTGCACAACAGAGATGAGCTTTCAAATAGCATTCCTTCCATTCTGGAAGAGATGATACTTGAAATTGCTTCTTTTACTCCCCTGTCCATTTTTGGGAAAGGTGTGCAGCCAAGGTCCTGACGTGTAACAACCCAGCCCCTTGTGTCTGAAATGCTGCTTGTAGCAAATGCTCCAGGCTTCACAATGACGCTATTAGGACCTGGAACACAGTGTCAGAGATTTCTACACTGCAACTACATTCTCAATATGTGCTGCTTGTAGATAATGAATTTTCATTCAAACTCATAAAAATATTTTAAACTCCAATATATTTATGTAATACTACGTACCTAAGCCCAAGCAGAACAAGCCTGCATCTGCATAAGCATTTCAAAAATTTTATTTTTCAAGAATTTGCTGAATTTAAGATTAGAAAGATGTTAAAAAAATTCTTTTACTTCATCTGGAAAGATGACTGACAAAAAAAAATTGTAAATATTGTAATATTTAATTATTCCCAAACAAGGATTACAATTTTCAAATATGTAAATGTGCAAACCTGGACACCTAAATCCATATTTATTCTCAGAAATTAGTGGCCTGAATTTCAGAGATTTTAAGAACTCTCAATTATCTTTACTGCCAAGAAAGTTAGTTGTGTGCGCTCCTCTGTAAACCAAGTCACTTGATTCAGTGGCCAAACACAGTATGCTGCTCATGCTAAGATGTCCACTTTGGAAATTTATTGACTAAGCCTTTGGCAGCGCTAGGTGCCAGTCAAAATAATGGTTATTAATCAAACAGTGGATTTGTTTGATCAGCAACGGAAAAGGGTGAGCTGCAGTCTGCATCCTGTTGCTCACTGCAGAGACCTATGACCTTCTACCAACTCATTTCATATTTCAGAATATACACTCTTTGCTTATTCAGTTTTGGAAAAAAATAAGACTGTTCTATTACACTGCCTTGAAATAAAAGAAAATGAATTTATCTCTAGCTATTTGCTTTTGCATTTTAAATATTCCGTCTTGCCTTTCCTTTTGCAGCTCTTATAAAAAAACTCATCTTAGACCTTAAAACAAACATGAGGATCACAGCTACAAGCCAGTTTGAAAATCACCTCTGACATCAGAATGTCTCTGTTTCTCTAGGCCTGAAAGAGGCTTGGCATTAGTAAAGAATGAAAGATTTTCCTTTTGCTATGTAAGGTGTGCATACAATAATAAAAATAACAGGAAATATTCTTCTTAATACTGCATCATCACCTAGATGCAGACCAGTTTCAAATCACTGTGTACCTGGGCATCTGCAAAGTGAAGCTTATTTGTTAAAGTTCATACCAATAAAAAAGATGCTTGTAGGATGCTAGAGGTTGTGAGTGAAATCTATACCAGAATCATCTTCCAAAACTTTTGGTCAATCTAAGGTGTGACCACACAGTAAATCTGAGGCACAAAGCCAGAAGTAAATAAAATTTACAGCAGGAAAAGTCTCCCTGCAATGTTCCAGGAAAAAATAAGTCCTAGAAAAAATTCCCTACATATTTTGTGTTTCCTTCATCACAACCTGAAAAGTTCAGTAAACCATTTAATCAAGCCAGAGACAACATGCTCAACTTTTCTAGTTACATAAAAACGTAAAAGCTTATGTCAGGGCCAGTATTACCATTGATAGCATCTGTTCAGGAACACGGGTCATTTCTTCAGGGTTTATCCCTATGCCACTGCCACCATTCGGAAAGCAAGCCTGCCTTTCGTGCTTTTTTACTTTTGGTAGCACAGCCATCAGCACTGGGCGAGCTTAATAGCAGTGAAACAGCACTGAAGTGCAAGACCTTCCCCAAAGCATAAATTCTTCTGCTATCGCTTCTGTGTAACATGATAAACTACACACGTCCACAGAACCATGCAGAGAGGCAGCACGCACGTGCCCCCAGCACTGTCGCAAACCTGGCCGGTTTGGCAATGACTGGAGCTGCTGAAAGCAGCCGCAGCCGGCAGCACTAACACCTGAGACAAAGGAGTCGCTGCTTTTTTTCCACTGTCACACCTGAGGAGAGGGTGCTGCCATGGCTCCGCGCCTCAGCACTTCAGTCGCACACCTGTGCCTCTGGAGACGGGGTCTGTGCGTGGGGGGCAGCGCGCGGGGAGGGGACGAGCCCTGGCAGGCAGCACCATGGCCTGCTGAAGCCTCGACCCACGCTCCAGCTTCCTGCTCGCTTTGCCCACGAGCCCAGCCTGGAGGCCGGTCCACGTGGGTACCCAAACTCCCACACACGTACCAAAGCTGGAGCCCTGCTGAGCAGGACGCCTGCCCTGGTTCCTCACCTGACCACGTTGGGGTGCTCAAAGGTCTCCAGGTGCCTCAGCACCGCCACCTCACGGATGGTGGACAGCGGCATCCCCTCCTCGCTCGTCTGCACCCGCACCCGCTTCAGCGCCACAAAGCGGCCTCCGTTCTTCAAGTCTCGGGCCTTGAACACCTTCCCGTAGGCTCCCTCACCGATCTCAGCCACGCATTCGTACTGCTGGTCAGCCAGGTTGGTGCTGTCCTTATCCATGCTGGCGCCGCTCCTCTTCCTCCTGCGCCTGGAGTGCCTCAGGCGCAGCTCCCGCTCTCACCTGCTTTCTGACAACTAGGATTTTGCTCGTGTTGCAGATACGCCACACAGCTGGTACCTCTGCTCGAGGAGCAGGAGGAAGTCCTTGCCCTCTGGCTCCCGTCCTTCCTCGGTACAGGCCCTGATGTGCCTCCTGCCTCAGCCACCAGGAACTATCATGCAGTCTTGGGGAGCATTGTCTGCGCAAAGCCAAGGAGATCTGAAGGACAAAGCAAGCAAGAAGAGGGAGTTAGGCTGGGGGTTCTCTCCCCTCCTGCCTTCCTCCTCCTGCTGCAGCACATGCAACTCTTACGCTTTCAGTTTACCTCACTACTTTGCATGGTTTAAAACTGACAAAATTAAGCCAATGTAGAAGATAGCTACCCACAAAGCAAAAATGGTGCAAAGGAACAGCAGGACATGAACCACAGGGGTGACAAAGTATCAACATCTTGGCATGGCTGTTACAACACTACATAGCTACCATGGTCTGCACAGATGGCTACAACACACAGCTGCACTCTTTGGGATTTTACTGAGCAATGGACTTAATATCCCCTGAGAGGTGGACAACAGAGCTAACTTTGCATGTGTGGTAGGAAGTTACGTCCAGGAACTTATGTCAGGACTGCAGGACTCAAAGTTTTCTTCAATGTTGCATGGTGGAGTCCTTGAAATATATTCCACACTGTATACTGTTACTTATTTATAGCACTTCGAAGTCTCAGCCTTGATCTACTCTCCAATGTGTTAGACACTGCACAAACACATTGCAAGAGACAAGTTTCTGCCTCAAAGAGCCTGTGGGGAGGAGAAATACATATATATATAAAACATATAATAATAATATACTACTGAGGATTTTGTGCTGAGGTATTTTCTGAAATGTACACTTCAGCAAAGTTATGATCATGCAAGAGTTTTGGCCATGGCGACTGCTATCACTGGATGTGTGACTGGCAGTGCCTTGCCGAACACGATGTGATTGGGCACAGGATGAAAGCCGGTCTCCAGAAACAGCATGGTCCGCTGTGTAGTGAATGAGACTGGAGATCAAAAGCTTGCTTCTGCACCCAGTTTCATCACCACCTTCTGCAGAACTGCGGGCAAACCCTCTCCCCTCACCATAGCTCCACATCGATCCTCCCCCTCCCCTCTTAATTTATTGATACTGCGACTGCAACCCACTCCTACGCCGTATTTTTACCATGCTAGGATAAAAGTCCCCCGGGTACTGCGCCGGGGATCCCCTAACGAGAGCCCACGCATAAAGCCAGAAGCATTTCTAAATGTATGTCGATCTCACACCTTAGCCGGCGACGCAAGGAAGAGGCGCAACGTGAAGACAAGCTCCCGTGCCCGACGCGCAGCAGCTTTCCCCAGCTGCACCTCCAGCTGCAGCGCGGCGCCGCCTCGCCCCACCGCCCTCCGGCCGCCCCGCCGGGGCTGCCCCGGCCGGCGGGCGCCCCGCGCCGCCCCGGCACCTGCCCGGGACCCGCCTGGGCCGCCCCCGCCCCCGCGCGCCGGGGCCGCCGCTCCCCGCGCGGCAGCCGCGGGGGCGCGTGGCGCGTGGCGGCGGCGCCGGGCCGGGCCGTGGGGCGCCCCCCGGCGGCGGCGGCGCCGCGCGTGTGCGTGTGCGTGGCCGCGGCGGCGGCGAGCCGGGCCCGGCGCGGCGCGGCCACGGCGCCCAGCGGAAAGCTACCGCGCGCGCGGCCGGGGCGCAGGCGGCGGCGGCCCCCGCGGAGCGCCGAGCTCTCCGGCGGGGCGCGGCGGAGGGACCCGCGGTGCCCCCGCGCCTCCTCTGCGGGCGCGGCGGGGCCGGGCGCGGAGGGACCCCCGGGGCTCCCCGGGAGCGCAGAGCCGCCCCCTCTCCCCCCCGCGGCCGCCGACGCGGGGGCGTGGGGCGCCCCACGCCGGCTCGGCTCGGCGCGGCGGGGCAGCGGCCCCCGCGCCCCCGGCCCGGCGCGGGCGGTGTGTGGGCCGCGCCGGCGGGCGGGTGCGCAGAGCACATGGGCGCTCCCGCGTTACCTGGTGTGAGCCGCGGCTGCCTCCACCGCCACCAAATCCCCAAATAATCTTCAGCCCCGGGAGGGAGGGGGTGAGTCCTCCCTAAAACAAACCTCCCATTGAGCGAGGCGGGGTGTGGAGCCGGCCGGGGTCTGCCCCTTCACATGGCGACGTCTCCGGCAGGTCCCGGCAGCGGCCCCCCGGGCCACACAGGTAGCTGCTCCGCGGCGCGGCCGCCCTCGGCTCGCATCCTCCCGCCGCCGCCGGCTGCACCTTCCCGCAGCAGGCAGCTGCCGCTCGCACCCCAGCCCGCTCCTCCCGCCCCCACCCTGCCCGGGGAGAAGAAAAAAAACGGAATAAAAACCGCGGCCGGGAGCCCCGCGCTGGCGGCCGCGCCGCCCGCAGCTCGCCGGCCGCCGCCTGCCGCCGCGCTCGGGCACCGGCCCCGGCGGCCGCTCGGCTCGGCTCGGCTCGGCTCGGCGCGGCGCGGCGCTCGCCGGCTCCGCTCGCTCTCTCGGCCTCGGCTCAGCCTACGAGTAGCAGCAGTTTGCTTTCCCCCCCCCCCCCTCAACTTTTTTTTCCCTTGCTTTCCCACGCTGGCTGAATGTGACTTGACCCCGTTTCAAAAAAGTTTGACATAGTGCTTCAACATTTCCGCATTCCTCCCCGACTACAAAGGCTGCAGCCGCCTCCTTCTGCTTTCTGTCTCTGCTCTCTGTCTTCACACTCAATGAAATCCTTCATGTGCCTCTGCCAAAGGCAGCCGCATACCGCAAGGGTCGCCGCGAACGCAGCGGCCAGGCACGGCCCGGGCCGAGGCGCCCCGGGGGCGCGGGCCGGGCCGGGCCCGGCCCGCCGTGCTCGGCGCTGCACGGCCGCGTGCGCCGCCGGCTGCGGCAGCACTGAGGGGCCGGGCTCGGTCCTAGCGTGTCAGGCGGTGTGCAAGGCGCTGGGAAATAACCGCTTCCTTTTTTCTTTTTGTTTTCCTCTGGGAAATAAACGTATTTTTCTTTTTCCCGATAAACGCCGATTCTTCTGGCTTTTGCTGCTTTTCATTCAGAGAGAGCGCAGAGCCCTGGCAGGAAGTAAGCACCCATGAATGCTTTCGGGAAGCAGCAAGAAACTTCTTTGCTGAAGACACCCCCCCCCCCCCCCCCCCCGTGCAAAGTCCTTGCCCCGAAGGGCTTGCAGCTAGAGAGGGCCGGGGCCGGGGGCCGCTCCGGGGAGGAGGGGCGCATGCAGCAAGCGGGTCCCCCGATGCGCTGAACATTTTGTACAGAGGCAGTTCTGACAAATAGTGAAATTCACCACAGAAAAAATCACGAAACAGATGCCACATGCACTTCTGGAGTGCCTAATTCTCATTCTGCCCAGCTGGTACCTTCCAGCAAATGCTTTTCTGGCCCCCAAGGGTGGCTACAGCAGGTAGTGGCAGACGAGCCACAACGAGTCTCACCGTGGTCTAACTGGGAGGGAGTTTCCCCCTCTTTCAGTGGGAAATGTGATTTAACTCAGGGGCTTTATAGCTCAAAAGGTATAGGCTGAAGACTTTGCCTCAGATGCTGTATGGCTCAGAATAACACAGAAAATAGATCTAATACTGTACAAACTAAAAGAATTCAAGTCAGAAAGAAGCACACAAAATATTTACTCTATCTGAATTCACAGCTCTACCCAGCTGACATGAAATTCTGTAAAATTTGCCGTCCTGACTTCAAAAATGACACCAGCAATTCCACGTGCCCTACCTATTTTGGAGAGGTGTAGAAGCAGCACTCGGGGGTCGGAGGCAAACTGGCTGAGAGCAGAGCAGAGACCTCTGATTTCCCCTGGAGAAAAAAGGGAGCTGATACCAACGACCCCTCAAGGAAAAGGCCAGTGTTGTGTGCATGTTTGCAGAAGACCATGCATATATCACAAGAGCTTAATTTATGCTTGCAATATATTTTATTTAAAATCACAGAAAATCCTCAACAACTTGCTAAAGTACATGATTTAGCAAAAATACAAATGCTGGCAAACCCCCAAACCTTTAAATATGAAAGTAGCAAAGATTGAAATACACAGATCAAATCTTCTAAAAGATGTTAAAAATCATATCACATTAAAAGTGATATGTCTATGATAAGGGGCAGTATGTACATAAATTACTTTGCTCTGTTTCCTTGTTTTGTAATATTTATGGCTTTCTTAACTGTATCATGCTTAGCTTTTTTTTCCTTCTTCTTCTTTCTAATATTTATGGAACTGTAACAAGCTTGGTCCAGCAAATCATCCTCAGGTTCACTTTTGAGGAAGAACAAGCAACAGCCTTGGTTGCTGTCTCCCCCTGAAGATCTCTGGTATCTTTAAATTCCAGCTGGGCTCTATTAGATCTCTGTTTGTGAAAAGTGACTGAGGGTGTGCTGAGTTTTTTGGATAAGTAAATGTGCAAGTTAATGTTCAGGATGGACATGGAGAGAATTCTGCAATCCCCTGAAATTTACCCTTGCATTTGAATTCTGTCATTCTGCTAATAACCACTATGCCTCATAAGCTCATCTTTTGATCCCATGCTCTCCCAAGATTTTTCTGGGGAATATATGTAATGGTTGTGTCAGCTAGAAATGTGTTATCTGCATTGCTGTGAGGTGAAGTCAATAGAAGCCATGAGAGGTTATAATGCTCATTCTGTCAGACTGAGTGAGTGTAAAACACAAAAGTGCCACATAGTTAAAGTGGCTTTATGTGATATTAAGAATTTTTCAGGGAATTTTTCAAAGAGTGATGAGGCTATTTTTTTCCTTCTCTCCACCAGTGAGATCAGGTAATTTAACTACTTGGTGTCACAGAGTACAGAGTTCAAAGAAACCATACAAACCTCTAAGATCTAAACCAGTTTTCTTTTTCTAAAAGCTATGTGATTTCGGGAAGACATTTAAAAACACAATTTCATATAAACATTCAAATAAAATGGATTGTATTATCAGTAATTTGTTGTAGAGGATGAAATTACTTACCTGAATTGGGAGGATTCTTTGAAAATGTAAAATCTATTACCTCTGTTTTAAAGCTGAAAGTCAAGAAGATGTTTCAAATAATATACATTTTAAAAATGGTATACAGCATCAAAACAATATATTTTAAATCAAGAATTTTTTCTTTTTGTAACAATCTTTTACAAATGTTTAATGTTTCGTTTTCATAAAAGCAACATTCTACATTTAACATTTCTGATTTACAACAGATGAGCATACATTTTATTTTCTATCAAGAATGGAGGTTTTTCTATACAGAAATTACTATATCCTGTATTTTCTTTATTACTGAAAATGCCTTCATTCATTTTTAGAAATTTACATCTAACTTGAGAAATTAATGTTTTAATAAGTTCAATAAATATTGTTATGAAATGAAGTCAGAATAACATTTGTTGCTATTTCTAAATAATTTATAAGAAGTATTCATTGTACTGGAAAAACAAAACTTTGGGAATGAATATCTAAAGAGGAAGAAAAATCTCTTTCTACATCAGCACTTTTGTTTTCCATCAACTTTGTGAAATTATGTTTTTCAATCTTTTTCAATTCTAGCATTTTTTAATTCTAGTGTTTATTAATTAACACTGAAAAAGAAAAACAACTTATAATGAAATACGTTTGAAACAGGAAAAGTCTAATGTGTTATTTGAAGTAAATAAAACTTGAAATTAAACCACATTGAAACTAAGATTAAATTCATATTATAATCATATTCACAAAATGAGGTCTGTCATGTTTTGCTGGAAATAATGAATAAGACAGTGGTGTGGAAATGGATAACAAGCAATTACCAGAATGAGTGTACAGCAGTTGATTAAAATAAGCTGGTAGTGGGCAATACCAAGAAATGTTATGAATAGACTAAGACTTTCAAAAAGGATGAGCCACGCTGCATTGTTTTGTTTTGTGCGTTTTATCTGTGTTTCGGGAACAGCTAAGCTTCTGCTGGGGATTCCTCGGCTTGATCTTACAAGAAGCATTTGACAAAACAGCGTGAAACTTGCTTTTCAAGTTGCATATTTTCGGAAAATTTTTTGGAAACTAACTCACTTTGATTATGGTGTTATTTTTACTGTCAGGTTTTGTTTGTTAAGTTGCATCCTCAGTTTTAGCTGATACGATTTTTAACCAATTTTGCTAGGCATTTATCCTCAAGAAAACACCTACATAGATGAGAGACTAACTATTATTCTTGTAGGAGAGACAAAAATCAATTAAGAACATGACTATTTAGAACCTGTAGTAGCTAGAATTTGTTTTAATATGTTAGCATAAATACAGCTTTTTAGAAATTCCCTTTAGCAAGCAGAAAGAGGTTTTAGAAACAAAATGGTTAGCAGTAATATTTCTTAGGTAATTATTCTAAAAACATATTTCAGATATCACATCTCATACTGAACTTGGGATATAATTATTTTCACCTATCACTAGCTGTGTTAAATATGTGTGAAAATGAATTATAAACATATATGAAATATTTTAAAGCTACTTTTAATGAAGCATAGGTACAATAAGAAATGTGTTTTAAATACGCTTCAACATTAAGAATTCAGTCCAATATGAAATATTAAAATAGTTTAATCATGTACCTTCTTAAACAGTTGAATCAGAACACAAAAAAATCTAAGCCATATTTACAGAAAAATAGTTTATTAAGATTCACATAATGTTTTAACTAATTTAAGTGGGAGAAAATACTGTCTAATCCATGTAAAATGTATGCAACCACTGTATAATTGGCAGTGATTAAGGTATCTAAGCCAATTATAGTATGATTGTTTAGTTTATTTTTCTTTCAGTCAGAGCCTTTGTTTAGAGCAGATAATTTTATGTTTTGCAAATTGTGTCTTTCCGTTATTACAGTAATAAACTATACTGTGAGGCTATTGTTTCTTAGCACAAAGAACCATAACATAATGTTAGGCATTTAAGCACACACACGTTTCCCCATATTTGTTTGTGTATGCTTTAGTAATTACTAGTCGCAGGAGTGGCCAAGAACTGTGCCATGTGCGGAGCACGCCTACGAACAGAGCGAGCCGTTTGCTCTAGGGGTAGCTGTGTAGTCCTGGGAAGGCACCGGGCTGAAGCCACTGGGCACATTTGCTTGTCCCGTTCTTCACACATGAGCCAGAGAGCTTCATCAGCTTTCTTTAGAAAGTTGACTTTTGGGTTCCTTACGCAATGGAAAATCAAGGGCAAAACGTATGTATGCTTTCCAGAAAACAGCTCGTTACTGGTATTTGCATGGCTCCCTCTCACCCCGCGTGCCGAGCAGGTGTTATACCCGGAGACAGCCTTCACACCAGAGGGCTTGCAGTCTCCAGGCTGAGCCGGGAAATCAAGTCTAGAGCAGTGCCAAGATTTGCTGAAGATCACACTGCTGATCAGTGAAAAAAAACAGAGGGGAAAAAAAAATCCCAATTTCTGGACTCCTGATCCTGTGACCTAGCTGAAGCGTGGGGCTCCTCAGGCAGCACGGCGCCAGTGGCACACTTTCGGCAGCGGGACCGGCAGCCGGGCTGTGCAGCCGGGGGCACTGCTGGGCTCGCCAAATCTGTGGCAGCCGGGCCAGCGGGGAAGTGCGCCAGCAGGCCTGCCGGCGGCCAGCCGACCAGCACCTGCGGGGCCCCGTGTCCGGCGGGACGAGGTGGTGCTCCCGAGGAGCCCGGCCATCTCCCATCTGTGGTCCCTCGCTGGCGCCCTGCTCCCTGCCCAGGGGCTGCCTTGGCCGCAGGATTAAGAGTCTGGGATGGGGCTCACGGGGGCAGAAATATCGGCCCCCCTGCAGCTGGCAACAGGCAGTGATTCAGGGACACAGCAGAAAGCTGACCCGTATTTTATTCTCTTCCGAGTGTTTTCCCTAAGTTGCTGTCTTTGCTTGCTGGCACTATACCCTTCCACACGTCTTCATAGCAATATTTGGCACGGGTAAGATTCTTCCCTCTTCCCTGCTGGTTTATTTATTTGTTGTAGTGGCTTTTACACCTGCTTCAGCTAAGTAAGTATATATTTATATGTGTAGATATTCAGCGCATAGTCATACTCTGTTTTCATTTTGTAGACCGCTTGTTCCTAGTCTGTGTTTTCTGTTCAGTGGAGGAGCAGAAGCAGAGCCAGATCTTCAGCTGTGTAAGCGGATGTTGGCCATGGAAACTTCCAAGCAAAACCCCACAGGTGATTTGTACAGCAAAACCCTAGACTCCTTGTGGCATGCCGTTCTCGCCTGAAAAAATGGCTTACAATATGACTTATTGTAGAGTGTAGCTGTGATCTGAAGAGCTGGCCACAAAAAATAAGACTTTGCTCAGCTGATCTGGCCCCTAGTAAACATAGTCTTATCTGGTGGTGGCAGTGACTAACACAAGATTTTATAATTTTTTCTTCTGTTAGTATTACACAGAAAGGGAGCAGACTTTGAATATAGATAACGCACTGACCAACTTCTTAAATACGTTCCAATTGCCAACTTCCTTGCAAGAGGCAGAAAGGACCTACCTAGTTTATCCCAGCGCCTGCACTACATTTATAGGGTGGGCGGCTAATAAACCTTTTTTTGTGTTTCACTTGGGAATTAACTAAATTTTGTCTGGAAATCACCAGTCCATCCAGAATCCCAGCATGCCATTCATACAGTCATGTTTTAGAGAGAAACTGCACCTTGGTTTCTACCTAATAAAAACTGCAACAACATGTTTGTTATAGCATGCAAGAAAAACGAGTGTAGGAGATAGGAACATACCCAAAGTAGGATATCACTGTAAGTTAACAAACATTTAGCCAATAAATCAAATGGAAATACTGCTATATACCTTCTCTGGTGTCAGGCAGTAAAAATAAGTGTAATGAAAACTAGACTGAAATTATGTAACATTTGACTGCAGAAGAAAAAGAGTAGTGTAGAAGGGCTGGGAGCTCGTGAGAGCTGCTGCCCTAAAGCACCAAAGACGCCTCACGTTGTATCAGTCAGCTGCTGGAGGGAGCTAGGGCATGGCTCTCATGGAGCTCTTCCCACTAGGGAGCTGTGCGCCATTACGCAGAAATAACTGAGTTACTTTTGTATCAGCGATTGATTTATCCAGGTCTATCAGGGACAGATCAAGAAATAATTGGCTTAATTTATTGCATAGGTCTCTGTTAGACATTAAAATACACTTTCTAAAGATAAGCATGTAGATAAATACAAGTATTCCAACATGCAGGCAAGCAACCAAAAGAGGGAAACATCTTTTGGGAATGATCTAACTCTGTTACAGAGAATTGGGATGGACTAGGTCATTCTGAGATCATCTCCCATCTAGCTTTATACATTTATGATCACATACTATTTCTGAGTACAAAGGCAGGAATAGTATGGGAGTATCAACAACAGCTGCCTTGGAATGCATGACATTTCGGATAAGAAAATCATTTTCTTTCTGGAATTTTCTGGAAAAGTTCTGGGCACATGGAAACCCTGTAGCTAACTACTTTCAAGCATTTAATAGCAAGCATTTAGTACTAATCACTCTATGCCTAGTGTCACATCAGTGCACCCCTCTTTGTATATTCCCAGTTAGTTTGTAAATACATAGCAACGATTTGAAAGGGGGAAACCTGGTCTGATTTATACAATTCTGTGGATTAGAAACATGGGTTAAGAAGGAATGCAAAACTTTAAGAGCAATCAATATTAGTGAGAATGACAACAAATTATACCAGGCAGCCTAATGAACTTCTATATGGCATCCTTTGGTAACATGCATGTATACACTGTATGTAAATGACAAGCAAGTCCTTTTACAGGGCTGCTAATGCTGACGAGGGTTGTCAATATACTTACCCATCACATCACCTAAAATACCCATACCTATAAGTAGGCATGTACCCTATCTGCAAAACCGGCTATATTATTCTTATTTCAATGAAGCTGTAACTATTTAACACTGAAGGAATAGTTGACATTTTGAGTCAAAATGCGGGAAGCAATGCTTGGAGCCACTGTGCTCTGGCAACGACAACGATGAAGCTGGTGGGAAAAGGCAGCAGCATTTTACCTACTTTTTCACTACAACACTGAAAGAAAATCAGCATAGGCAAAAACCAGAGCTGATTTAATGAACCCAATTTCACTATAGGTCTACTTTAGGTAAGCTAAGAAGAGCTCAGATTGGACTGCTTTGTGGCAATTTTTCGAGCCAGAACTTCTTTGTGGACAACATGATATTTTGCAGAATTGAAGCTTTCGTACCACCTCTTATTTTCATAGAAGTGTAGGTATCATTGCTGTGTCCACTCAGATCTGGAGGCAGTTTGAACAATTCTGCCAGGCTGAGAAACCCACAGTCATTTTAAGGTGGCCAATATCCACGAATTCAAATGTTAAATGTCACTTTTAACTATCACGTCATTGTTCAGAATACCTGAGAAGGACAGGAAATCATTGTGTCGATGAAGTTCTGTTTTAATTGGGCATTTCAAATGTGAAAGACTAGTGTTTAAATGGAGACCAAGAACCTCCGCTTTTCTTTACCCAAACAGATTTCTGCTTATACTAGTGTAACACTTCTCATGAAAAGGTGCTTGAGCACCTAAAAATAAGCATAACCAGTTAACACCTGTTTTCTTTTCTCTATTTCCTGAGGTGATTAGGAACATCTAGCTATTGGGCGGGGGGGGGGGGGTTCCTCATATCTTTTTTTTCCCCTTCTCTTTCTGATTTCTTAGTCTGAGTGTGTTTCTTGTTGCTGTTGTTGTTTGTTTTTTTTTGCATGGGGGAGGCTGTTGTGGATGCTTCATTTCACTGTACTGCCCTAGGTGGGGGGCTCATGGCTTCTGGTAAGTGCTCCTTTAATATTGCCTGCAACGTAGCCTTACAAATACAGTGCTATTGAATCCAAATTGTCACTTTGTTGATTTTGCTATACTGCATGTTTGTGCAGATCTCAATATTTCTACAGCAGGCACAACATGCAATATATTCTGAAGTCACGGAGGTAATGGTGGCTATAAAATATTGCTGTCCACTGTGAAAAATGAAAATTAGGCTTTGCAAGTAGTGGGCAGGTGTGTTTTCAGGATAAAAACACTTCTGCCAGCATTCTGTAGAGTATAATGTGATCTCATTGCACATGGATTTACATGCATAACTCCTATTAAAATCAATCAATATTAGATGCATAAAAGCCCTTGCTTGTCCACAGAAATAATGTATCCCTTAAGGCTGCAATACATTTTAATCTGTTTAGTAAATGTAATGTAATACTGCAGTAAGAAAAAGACTTGGGGAACTAATGTTGAGCATGCAGTAACTCATTTTCGGAACATTCCAGATTCATAAATACATGAGCTGTTTATTATCCACACATACCAGAAAGCGCCTATCAAATATAATTATGCAGTAGATTATGTACAATGGATGGCTGCCAGTATTCCCCTACCAGTACCAGTACAACCATTAGTGTCGGACGGCCAGTTCTGAGCATGCAGTCTGGCCATCGTCAAGAGAGACCCTCCTTAAACTGCTTCAGAAAATTACTATTTTGCTTTCATGCCTGGTGCAAGCAATGGCCAGTAGTGACTAAAAAGCCGACATTTGATGCCAGGACGTCACATTTTTGATTTCTATACCAAGCGGAGGAGATAAAAATGGGATTTCGGGTACTGGTTAACTGCAACAGCCAACTTTTTAAAAACATATGAACAGCTGCCCCAGGTCAGAGCAAAGGTCTCTCGAGCCCAGTATTTTTTTCCTGTAGCAGCGGTTAATCATGTATGCCTAGGAGAAGAGTTTAAGCATAGTAGTATCGGCTCCCTGTTCTACCATTACTTTTCCCAAGTAAAGGAAGCTGCCTGATGCCTAGAACAAGGGATTAAAAGCCTCAGCCAAAAGGCCCGGCCGTGCCTCCACCTGTGACGAGCACCTCAAGCTGAGTGAGTCCGAAGCACAGCGTGCCCCAGCGCGGCCACTGCTCCGGTAACCCCACCTGTCCTGTTGCAGGGGTGGAAGACCACGACAGGCCCTACACCAGCGCAAAGCGCTGTCATTACTTGTGGCAGTGAAGTAAAGTCATTATTTACCTTCTCCTAGCTAAGAATATCCCAAACTTTAATGGGAAATTGCATCACCTTGCAAGTGTGGGTGTACATAGGCGCACATGCGTGCACACACGCAGCCGAAACATCTTGCTCCGAACAAGATCTAACATCACTGACAAAACCTCGCCAAGTATTCAAAAGAGACGACGCTAAGAGCCAAAATAATTGCCTGAGGGTTGAATTGTATGACTGGGTATTTCGTGACAACTTAAATATGTGGAAGTCAGGTTTAATAAACGACAAAGCTAGGAAGAGAACTGCACTGAGTACGCAGGCTGCAGGCAAGCGGAGAGAGCGGGGAGTGCTGGAGCGCTCCATGTCGGGGCAAGACCAGGGCGTGCACAGCTCCCTCTCCCCCGCCTCGCCTCTCCCCCCTGCCCCGCTCCCGCAGCACGGAGCGCGTGCTCCGCGTGGGGCTGGCCCCTGCCCGAGCGGGCCCACCGTGCCCCCGCCGCCTCGGGAGGGAGGGCTTCCCTGCGGAGAGGGCTAGGCGTGCTCCCGAGGCAGGGAACACCTCTGTAACATGGAAACTACTTTTTTTTTTCTTCCTCATTGTCTAAAAGTTTTGCCATGTCAAAACTTACTGCAGCTATTTTGTAAATACTCAGGAAAAAACAAACGAACAAACCAGAAGCAAGAACAGAAGGCAATAAAAAAAAATAGATGTAGACAAGAGTGTTTCATCCAGCAAACTTTCCACTGTTGGTGCAAGAGCCCCTCTTACTGAAGTCCTTCTAAGTCTCTCTGCTTTACTGATTAAATTTCACTGCTCTGTTTCTATGTCACAACTGGAAAGATCTCCTTTGGCGGAGTTCAGAAGTGAACCTCTCCATACTGACTATGACTGAATGTTTCGGTTTATTCCTATATATGGCGAGATTCCAGGAAAGACTAATGCATCAAAATGTGACTTACAAGGAATTTAGATGTCCAGATTTATAATCACAGTCCTGAAAACTCCCACTCATGTACTGCCTAAGCATAGATACACTTAATCCAGTAATTCGGGTTTCTGCATTTGGGGATACAGTTTGAATACAAGATATTTCCAGAAATATCCAATAATAATGCAGTACAGAAGTTATTAAGATAGTAATTTTAAAAATCTACTAAGAACAATAGGCTTCTCATGAGTTTATCTGAAGGCAGAAGTTAGACTGGTTTCCTTCCAAGTATACGTTTACATATTGTTTCCACAGTCCTTGAAAGCTCTTAACGGTTACGAGTAACAGCTTTGCTGTAACACCTGCCATTCAGAGAAAACCAGATTGCTGCAGTTAAAATCTAAAGGTGTTCTTACATTTATTGTATAGATAGCCTACTTCCCCATACATAAAACAGTGGTTATCAGAGACTAATTATCCAAAGGCTTTTATTGCAAGATAAGAATCTTATTGCAATTCTCACTTTTTTATTGCGTGAGCATGCAGTGGCTAAAATACAAACATGCTGCATAGAACTGCCTTTTCTCTTTAAACCATGCCGAAAGGAAAAAAAGTCATGCAGCACCACAGAAAATATTGCTGCTGTCAGGGTTCCTTTCACTAGCGTTAGCTTCCGTATGAAAATCTGAATCCTTCTTTTCTTTGCTGTTCTAAATACAGTGTAAAAGGTTGGGGTCAGATGGTGGACATTTTTCTTACTGTGTTTTCCTTACCATGCACTGCATCGCCAAAGCATGCATCTCCTTAGCAACAACCTCTTGGCCATACTGCAGTTGAGGAAGCAGCAGAAAATCAGAGGTCTCCCCATATCGTTAATAAACATTTGAGACAGAGCTCTGAATTAAGGAAAACTGGAAAATGTCTGAAAGCAATCGGATTTGGGGGTTTAGGTAAAGATGCAGGGAATTTGGAGGGTTAGGCAATGACATATCATACCTAACCTCAGTGTACTCTATAAAGACACTGCTAAGCCCTGTGAAACTGCTAAACTCTGTAAAGATGCATTATAAAATTTATGGATAGGAAAATGGAGACAAAAAGACTAGCCCATGGCAGAGACAATGCAGGAAAAATTGAATTTTGCCACCTTGACCCAGATCAAAGACACTTTCACTTTATAGAGGACCTACCATTGATGCACTAGAGTAAAAGGAATCATTCTTGAAGAGTTTGGGTTCAGCCTGCCACAGAACTGTGCTCTGGGGAGAGTCACACTGTGAGGAGGGGCCGAATTCCCATGCACTAAAGGCAAAGAAAGTTAAGGCTCTTGCACTTCCAGAAGAGGCTCAGCACTTTTTTAGACTGAATCAACAGTTAGGCTAGGCTTTTTTTAGTTAATAGGGCTATTTGCATTTAGTGGTTATGATGTTTAAAATGTTTATTTTTTATTTTTAAGTGGGAAAAACCATAACTAGAGAGGAGGGCACAGAAGCTGGAAATCCACAGACATTGGGATGCATCAAAAGCGACAGCTTTTTGTATGGGATGTGACAGCTCCTCTAAAAAAAGCTATTTAAAGTTCTAGGGAGAAAAGCATGCAAATGGGAGCCTGGTTTTCAAAAGTCCATCCAGCAGCTTGCATGAGCTTCCAGGGGAGCTGCTGGGAACTCAGAAGCTTTTCAGGACTCTAAAGATTTTAAAAATCGAGTCTATTATTTAGATGTCTAACTTGAGGCTCCTGCTTCTGAAGTCATGTTTTATATCTCCATAATTACTTGAGGACTTATTCATGCACCAAAAGAAAGAGATCTGAGGATAAAAATTCCTGACTAATTTCACTTATTATTCATCAAGGGAATTTCTGGTGCTCATCATCCAAAAAACATATAAAACAGACACTGAAATTTAGTAGTGCTGCAACAGAGTTATTGTTCAGTAGCATTATATCAACTTTTTAACCTAATGATTCAGCATAGAAAAAACATAGGAATGAAACCAGTAACTGTGGTTATGGCTTATCAGCTACACAACAAGAAGTTTGGCTCAGCAAAGTAAGCTGTCAGTGCCACCCACAACAGATTAAGCGTACAACTGCATTTCGCTGCAGGGTCGTAACCAATGCGCTAACCTAAAATGAAACTATAAAGTGTTTTTTTCTGAATATCCATCATGGTACTAAAAGGACAATAAAAATTACTGATGTGAAGTACTTTTGCCTTCCCAGGCACTGGGCTTGGGATATTTGGAAACTGATTTTTTTATCTTAATTGTTCAACCTATTTAGCAGAAAGAAAAAATGTACATTGTTCCTTAACAAGGCAGAGTTTATATTAGCTGCTGCTAAGTTTACCCATTGCAGTGAATCTGTAAGATTAGAATTGTAAAGGTAGTGATCAAGGTTACTGTGAATTCAGCATTTTCCTCGGCAGCCAAAGAAGCCTATAAACTGCTCCTGCAGTATATCCATACCACCTCAAGCATTTGGAACATAAAAGATGAGTAAATCCTTATCTGCTTCCAAACTGGAGACCTGTATCATAGTTGAAAGGCCGTAACTGTCAAAGTTGGATCCATGGGGAAACATATGAGAAAAAACTGGATTGCTAGACTTCGGGGATAAATAGCACTGTTGAAGTCCACTGAAGTCAAAGGTGGTTTAAATCTGCTAGACCTTTCCTGTTGCCTCATATGTAGCAGTACTAATTAACTGAAATAGGTTTTGGAAGTGCACAGAACTAATTGAAATAGAGGAAAAAAATAGGGACTTATCTTTCTCAGACTTCAGTTTCCCCATTTGTGCTTTAAGATGCCTGGATTAAAAATGCAATACAAATAAATGTTATTATGAAATAAAGGAGTATTTTGATACTTAAAGGAATAAGAACATATGTGTAAGATATATTTAGCACCACAGATACACAAGTTAGCGATGGATGTGTCTTGACTCCCCACAGGTACCACCTCCACACTCAGGAGGTTTGTAAATGCTGGTCCTTCTCTGCCAGTCTAACAAATATTATTTTCATCAGGCAGAGGCACCTTCAAAATATTTTTCCTATAGTTGTAGATTATTGTCTGATAGTTGTCTGCTTTGACATATATATGATATATTTGATATATATGATAGTCGGATATTGCAGTGCAGTTCATTTCCCCCAGTTCTAGCCTTCTAAAAGTTAGGCAGCTATTCTAAACAAATTAGCTATTTTCCCTCTACAGTTAATAGAGACTAGGCACTTCCAGAGGATGATTCAACACACTGTTCTTAATTATCTATCTTAAGACAAGATGACTCATGCTACGAATCTCTCTTTCTTTCTAGACTTAACACCTATCTTTCAGATCACCAAATGTTGGAGAGATGAATCCCCCCTTCGGCGTGTGGCAGAATGTGCCCTTCCTGAAGGGAACTGAGCCCACTGAAGAAACACCAAGTCTGCTCTGTAATGTCCAAGTGGGGAAGGAAAATCAGCTAGTCCATTTTTGGGTGGGTGCACTGGATTTAAATCAGGAGACCAAGCTGAGCAGTTCAGCTTTGGAACCTTGTCATCAGATGTTGGACCCTAAAATCCTGATACCTGAGGTACTGGCCGTAAGCCTGTGCTTAGGACCTTTAGGGGTAAGTTTGACTGCTGCAAATTTTTAAAGAAGATTAAAGAATTGAAGAGACTCATTATTATCCCCGTGCAAACGGGATGTTACTACTGGCTTCAGTTTGAAAATCTTTAATAGGTGACAATACACAGCTTAAAAAAATTATTTCTGATCATCTCTAATAATCAAGCATTCTCTCAAATAGCTTTTTTTAAAGCCTAAAACTAGGTTATTCAGAGTAGCCTCTGGGATCCAGTGCCCAAATGCTTCCATAATGTGTAGTTCCCTCACACTTTCAGGCAACTCTCAGAATTCCAGGCTGTTTGTTTGTTGTTGTTTTTTTTTTAATTAAAGAGAAATGATGAAACAAGGTATCTTCTTTCATGAACCTCAGAAGAGAGAATGTGAATTATAAAAGGTAAAGGAATGCTTTAGACTCAAGGAAGTAGAGATGATGAATTAACAGAAAATATACTATCATATTAAACATTCTTTTAAACCAGTGTAGTTTGTTTCTTATCAAAGGCTTGCTTTTAGCTCCCAGTTTCACTAACTACCTTTTGAAATGGATCCCAGGACTCTTCATTCTTTTCAAGTTTGTTCGTTTTATCCAGTGGTGGGAGATTAAAGTTAGAAAACAGGAAAAAATGCTTTGCCTCAAAATGTGCCAAAAATGGTAGCTGAATACTAGCACTCTATGGGCAAAACTCTATACTACATCTTAGGCAGACCCACTGACTGCACTAATAGTTGGAAAGAATACAGCTCAAAAGTTGGCTCCATTTAATATAAGAATGAAACTTCTTTATATTTGTACCTATTTTTATAGTAAGTATGGATTATAATAGTGTATGTCACTTAGGTTCTGCATTATTTATTTTTCTGTTGATATTTTTGGTTGGAACAGGCTTTATCTAACTCAGTAGAGCATTCAGATATAGGGGGCTCCATAGTTTAAGCCTTTTGTCAGGGAAGCAGAAACCGGACTTCTATGAAAGTGATTCCTTCAGTCAGGCTCTTTTCAGTGAAGCAAACTGGGTAGTGGTTGGTGATGAGAGAGAAACTTGCAAAATCTGATGATATTGTAAGGCTTTGCAATAATTTGAAACACATAGTTTAGGAAATGCAAATATTTTGTATTAAACCGGATGGTGATGCAGTCTCCGTGAGCATCTGAATTACTGTTGAAGTTAGTGTCATATTCTGTGATCAGCTTGGGCAAGCAGCTATTTTCCAGGTGACTCTGGCTACACAAGTGAGCCAGACTCCTTCTTTTGAGCTCCTTTAAGCTAGAAATCACCCTGCAGTGCTGAAAAAATTAGAGTTGGGCCAGAAATATTGTCAGAGAATCTTTCTTGTGGCATTCTGAGATCTGATATCTAAGGAAATGAAAAAACATAGTAGCATGATGCTAAAAACAAACAAACAAAAAGCAAAAGAAGGCTGAACACATTTTTAAAGATAGCAAAAATCATAAACCAAAATAGTTGGGAAAAAAGCATTACCTCTCAGTTTCTATTAAATTTAAATTATGTCTAAAAACTGAACTTGTTTTTTATTATATTCTATCTGTAGACACTTGTGCATGCCTAACCGAAAGAAAGACTTTATTCTTGGTCCCTGCCGGGATTCACAAAAGTAAGTCTCACTTCTGTGAACCAAACATTCAGGATGGATTTCATCAGTTTCTTCTTTCTCTCTGCTTCTTCGTCATTCTTGATTGATACTGATGTTCTAATGGCCCTAAGCCATGAGGAAAACTGATTTTGGTGAACTGCACATCTAGTCTAAAGATACTTATTTCTCATGAGGAAACATTGGCTCCCACCACACAAAATGATACTGAAAGTGTGGCTCTGGAGCCGCAGATACAGCTTCAGGGCAGGTGACATGGCTCTGATGGTACCCAGAGGAGCTGAGGGGATTCTTCAACTTTATGGTCAACTGCAGGAGAACTGTACTTGCTGCTGTGCTCCCCGTGACCCCTATAAAGCAGGACAGGGGCAGCTGAGCAAACAGATCGCATCAGGGAGGACCTTACCCAGTTCCTTTAAGTGGCCAAAGAAGGAGGAAGGACAATGAAAAAGAGAAAAAATTTATATAACGACACTGAAGATTTGGAGGTGAGGCTGGAGAAAATGAAGATTACAAGTAGAAATGCTTTTTACTCCCTGCCAACATCTAGAAAAGAAGTGGGACTAGGATGAGTGGAGTGACCGAGCTGCACAATAGAAGTCTGAGCTTTGCATTATGGTGTCTGTGTGTCTTCTCCAAAGTCTAATGATCGAAGGTCAATGCATCCTACTCTTTGATGATATTTTGCATAACAGTGAAACTCCAGCAGGGCAATTCTTATTATTCCCATTTCTATGCCCTTATGCAGATCCATTGTGGAACAACTATTTAAAGGAAAAAAAAAAAAAAGGCTTGAATTTGGTGGCAAACAAGTAATAGCAATGTTTTGCTCTCTGGGCTCCCTCTTCTGACTCTGGACTAGTAGTTTTCTAATGCGGACTGTTCCTGGAATCATATTCATTCCTATTGAAGTCAGGGATGACTTTGATGCACAAAGAAACAAAGAGGAAATTCTGGGGAACTAGGACCTCCTTTCTTGCCCAAGGGAAAAACTGAATCAGTATCACAGGGGAAGTTTAGCATTTTTAAGGTGTGGTGGCAAAAGCAGTTTTAAAAGCACAAAAGTATTCTACTAGCTATTAGTAAATGTGCCATCTTCTGCATGTTAGACAAAGTGAAATTTTAATTGTCATGTAGGATTTTGGTCCAGGTCCAGTAAATGGATAACCCAATATCTCTCCACAGCTTCTGTGACGTATTTGTCAATGGCAGTGGTGCTGGGACTGAAATGTTTCTGTAGCTTAAATATGTCTTTTTCCTCAGTGGCTTCGGTGGATCATAACTATCTACCTGGAGGCCTAAAACACACAATCTGGTCTTTGACTTCATAAATATATTTATTTTCATTGACAAATATACTTACAACTAAAATCTCATAATTTCAACACGGGAATGGCACAGGAGCTGCGGCAGGTGCATATTTGACTCAGGACATACAAATATATTTTGTTTCTGGCCGTAAAAGCCAGAAAACAGGCAGTTACTTGAGGAAAAAAATGAAGTTTTGGGTGTGGCACCCTCTTTTTTTTCAAAAAAGTATTTGATATGTGTACTGAAAGTGAATCAGAGACTTCGGTAATAATCCAGCTTTCTGTTTTTCTGTTCATTTCAGCTCACACAGCAGCCAAAAGATCACTGCATGTACAGCCTGCAGTCTTTTCCCACCAAAAATTCCTCCTAGATTTGGTAAATCTTAACAGAAACAAAAAAGTGCCTTAGAAAGTGTTTTAAAGGGCATCTTATACTGTGGGAACATTGTCAGTAAATCACTGGCCAGATTTTCACGTGTGCTGGGTGATTTTATCTCCCACAGGAGTCAGCAAGAGCAGTGGGTACCTCAGCAAATCAGCTCACTATTCTTTTGAGGCAGAACTGCCAGGCATCAGGTGCCAGATGCATCCTTGTTTTTATCATGCTGAAGAAGGGTAAATACCTTAGACCTAGGGATTCATTCGGCCATCGTTTGTTGATTAGTTTTGGCCCTGCAGAAATTGAATCCACCTTTCTAACCTGCTGCAGAACTTTTGTCCTGATTGAACTTGCCAAACAGTTACAAAGATATCCCACCACTTGGCTTCCAGGCTGCTGGTCTCCTACTGGGATAAACTGCAACCCATCCTGTTGTTTCAGTGGGGGGGGACAGGGAGCACAATGACTGCTGTAAAAGACATGGATTTAAAAATAAAAGAAGAGAGGGGACCCCTCGTTAAAGAGAACCATGAAATATAGACTGAAAAGGATCCTTTTCACTGCGAATTCTCTTTGCATTGCCTGATTTGCTTGCTATTAACTATATAAGAGGAAAGTGTTCTTGACTGAAATGAGTTTCATCCCTGAGCTTTACACAGTACCAGTACCTATCCTTTTACCCTGCCCTCTTCAATCTATATTTTCCACTGCAGCACATAGGCATATCCGAATGTCTACCATAACATATAATATTGTTGTAATGATTATTTCTGGATTGCAACAGCTCTGAAAAAAAGATATATAATGTCTATGAAGAGGAAGTCTAACTTTATTCTCTAATTATTTCTGCTATGTTGTTTTATAAACAGCTGAACTGTATCACAGGGGCACTATGAGTTCCCCTTATTTATAGGATGACTAATGCTTTCTACCACATAAAAATATCATTACCTTTGTTTGAAAAGCTTCTGTATCTTCATGGTTTTCAAGTAGACTTTGAAATTTGGCAGTGGTACAGTCTTGGAGTCAATAAAATGCTTTCTGTGGGGACTCCATAAATCTGTTCAAAACTAGCCAAATTTTACGATGTCAAAAATGGAACCTTTTCTGCCTTTTACATGGCACAGCTTGGTTTTGGCTTTGTTTGGCTTGGTCAACCTCTTAGCCTTGCTACCAATACACACAACAAATACTCAAGGTGGGAGATACTAAATAGATCCTTCTCCTCCTGCCGTCATTTACGCTGGGATCCAAGAGACCATCCATTCTGGTTCTGTTCTCACTGAGGTGAATAATTGTACTTTTATGACTGGTTGCATGTTAAAATAGGACTGCAGAACCTGGAAAAGGAATCCCATTCCTTCAGATGGCCAACCCCATCTCGGAGGCTTTGCTGCTGGCTCTCAACAGATCTGAGAAACGTGTACTGGCATACCTAGAGAATGGGGCTTCTCCTACAGATAAAGCCCGCTGTGGTTTGTCCTAAGGGACAGAGCTCCTGCCAGTTAACAAGCACCTTGGTAACACAAGTCAGTGCTGCATTTATCACCCTTTGTTGTTTAAATTGAGAATATTGTGATTACTTTCTTCTCTCTCTTAAAGTTGTGATGCAGCCCATAGTACACTGCTGCTGCTACAGACATCTCCAGGATGATCCAGCACAACCGTGTTCAACAGCCGAGTTTGATCTGTAAGGTTGTATCTGAACTATTCACCCTAATTTCACAATGTGCCCCCAGGCAATGCATAGAATTTGCTGCAAACTTAGCATCATAGTAAATTCATTCAATAAATAAAAAACTGGGTAAGAAAAGTTTTTTTTGGCTTGGTTCAGCTATTCCTCGTTATATCTTCACCTATATGCATAATGAATGTGTGTGCAATTTAGTACTCTTCACAATGAACAATTGGCAAAACTGCGATATTATGGACTTGCAGACTCGTGGAATCATATGGAACGCATAAACTATTAACAATGCTGACATTGTTTACATCCAACTCTGCCACAAAATCACTTCCTCCAACTTGTAGTTTCATGCAAGCACTAAGGAATTTAATGAATATAGACCCTTGAGACAACTTTTTCCTGGGCCTGAATTACTCTGCTCTGCCAGCTTGGACCCTATTAAATCTTGGTTAATTTTCCATCTCCAGTTACTATTAGGAGGCATAATCATTTGTGCAGCACCGTAAGTTTACATAGTGCTGCAGAGCAGAGATCCTGCCATGAAAAGCTTCAAATGTACAAGGCACAAAGAAGTAAATTATTATGCAGGACAATTGCAAAACAGTTCGTTTATCACAGAAGAATGCTCTGAACAGATATCAATGTTCTGTGACTCCTCTAGCCTTGGACCCCTCCGAGATCTGGAAATGGCTGGGGCTGCTCAGTCAGTGTGATCCACTTTCCCTCAGTTCTTCTCAGCTGTTTTTCAGAGCCACAAACTGATTTTTTGGTGCAGGGGTGTAGGTGGTCTTCGTATGGGCATTTCTAAAGTGAGAGGTTAGCACATGGATGTGTTGTCCTGTGTTCAACATTCAGTAATGTTTACATTAAAAAATAAAAAAAAGTGTCTTTTATCTGTCTTAATATGATTTAAAGGCTGGAAATGAGGAGGAGCCAGGAGACTATAACAAGTTAACATTGATCCCCAGAAATGCTTCTTGAATTACTCCTGATAGGCACAGTTTCAAAACAAATGTTATTATTTTCATAATAGAAAATGAATAGGTGAATGTAAGCCTAAAGATGTGGAATTGATCAAAAGGCGAAAACATACCTGGACATTCTCCTATCCAGAAAATAAACTGAGTGGCATAACTTTTTCTGAGTTGTTATGAGATGATGGAAGCACAGGGCTGGAATGTAGGAACTGCCAAACTTAATTCAGCTCCAGGTGACTAGGTTTTAGGTGCAATTTCCCACTCCAGGTATGAATTTATTTCTGATTTTGAATGTCAGAGGAAAATAAAACTAGATTCATGCCCAGGGAGAATGCTGAATGGAGAAAGCAGAAAAAGTCCTTTGGCGATGGTGTTTAAGACTAAAAAGAAAATAAACTGAAGGGAGCTCGTATAGAGAATAAAGAGGATGTGAATAGAAAAAAAAGCATTGGAAGTGGGGAGATGATAACTGATGAAAACAGGAATGGATTTGTGCATCATGGGCACAGGTGGAAATGTTAGAACCTGGAAAGAGATGATGTATTTTGCCATGGGAAAGACAATAATAGTTGCATCTGGAAGAACAGCTCAAATTAGACAATAGAAAGAGAGAAAAAAAATTTCAGGAACATTTGAGTATTAGAGCAGTGATTCTGGACTATACTATAACTACAGATATACTATTTATATTATAATAATTCCAGGAGCCTTTGAATGTTAGAGCAGCTGCTGGAAAATGAAGCAGACATTGCATTGTTTGATGACTATTGGATCATCCTCTCCCATCTATGTACTCTGTAATATCCATCTGCAGAGATATCCCCTTCTCTACAATGATCCTCTGAGAACTGAACTTTAAGGCATGTCCATGGTTCAGGCTGGATTCACACCAAGACCAGTCTGGGAGAACCCTGAGAGCTGAGGCTGCAACAATTCATACAGGCAGTCTGGTCCCAAGAGCAGGTAGGAAAGTATCAGATTTGCAGGGGACCAGGAAGCTTAGCAGTTTAAGAATCTTCCCAGCTAGGTATTGCTTGCCACTGTTGAAAGCTATGTATGCAGGGAGATTTAGTCCTGATTTCCTATGCCCTGAAGCAGGAAGCTGGAGCTCTCTTATCATGGGGTTGGCTTGTATAGCTACAAATGTTAATGAACAAACAACCAATGAACAACCCTTTCTTAAAATCCAGCTGCAGCAACTTTCCAATTACCTCCTGCAGTGTTGGATTCCAGGCTGACTACACACTGCTGAAAGAAATATTTCCTTTTCTCTGTCAGAAATGCACTGCCTTCACATTTTTCACTTTTTGGTCTACCGTTGTACAGCTGGGGATAGCAGATGGGCTGGCCAGTTTCTATGAAAACCCAGATAATTCTGAATATTTCAGTCAGTTGCCTTTCACTTTTTTTTTTTTTTTTAGGTTGAAAATCATGTTCTTCTTTACAAGCTTGGAGTATACCTGAGACCTTTTAAGCTCTGTTATAGACCTTTTCACTCTGTACTATAGGATCGTAAAAGTAGGCTCATACCCAAAGGGCACTTCACCAGAATTGAGTGCATCTTTGTTAGTTGTTTGCGCTGTGCTTTGGACAATGGACAAGTTTTGTTACAACCAATAGGTAAAACAGTGTGGCTTTTAATACCCCTATATACTCAAATGACTGCATTGTTAAGCTGCTGACAAGAAATAGATTTTATTGTGGCTCTATATCTTTCTTTGCAAAGAATCAGAGTTTATTAGCGGATATGAGATGTTTGTAAATATGATTAATCATATGCAAATTCCAAAATAGATTTAATCTCTGGTATTCAATCTCTTTCAGCCATGGTACAAGAATTCAATGAGAAATTGCAGCTGGAATTTCCATTCCCAATACTATTTTTCCATTTTTAATTCATTTTAACAAAAACTCTGACTTGGAAAACCAAGTTTATTTTATTTCTTTATTCACTTCTTATCAAACTCTCTTGAAAGCCAAATAGATTACATCTCCTACTCTTCCAGTCAGTGTTTATCTTTGAATATACCACCTTTTCAGACCTGAAGTTTACTACTTCTTTTATGTCACGAATTCTAAGCGCATCAAGTAACACCATTTCCCATGGCTGCACCTGGCATATTTTACTATTGCTTCTTTACGCTCTGAAGAGCACCTGTTCATTATTGCTTTATCATTTAACAAATTTTTAATCCATACAAGCCCTTTGTGCAATGATCTATGGTTATTTGACTTCCTTATTAATTTCTTATCAAAACTTTTTGAAATCCATGTAAATTACATTTCCCAGGTTGTCTTTATCTTCAAATTTATAACCTACCCAAATCCTGTCAGGTTATATTATGTTTACTTGAACTTTGCAGTTTCCCAAGGACTGTGATGCGCCTGAGTAGCCATGTTATTCCAAAATCCTTCTTAGATCTTTTTTTAACAGGCATACTAATACAATAAAAGTAATATAGGAACTTTTAAGATTCTAGAACCAACTCCTACTCTTAATTGTATATTGTTTATATTGTATATTGTTTATTGTCAAGATCCCAGCTTTTTCACAATTTTATTCCTTAAGAATTCCCATCTTTACCCACCTTGGTGAGTTATATCACCTCAATTTTTTAGGTTGCTTCAGAATATCTTCCAGGATGAAATGTACTCAGATTATCAGTGTATGTGATTTTGCAGTCACATTATCTCTAGAATTTTCTGCTCTGACATTGATATAAAATATTTGACCTGACTTCTCAGTTTTGTTACTTCATACCTGTTGACATACTCTAGGTCTGCAGCTAAGCTAGGATAATACTGGAGTGTAAGACCACAAGCTATGGTGCTGAAGGAAGAACAGACATTTCAGTGGGAGCTTCTCTAACTTCTTGATTAATACTGAGCCAACGTTCCAGTAACTAAGGCAGAAGCACTGTATCTTTTGAAGAAGAGATAAATAGATACCTTGACCATTAATTCTATGACATATTGTAGAAATAGGGTTATAGCATCCTGACTTCTTAGCCAAGTTCAGGATGGGACCATTGCCCTATATTCTGACTACTCTCTGTTCCCATTTGTGCGAAGCTGGGCTTTAACACTTTTTCATGACAGATTTTAAGGACCAAAGGGGGCACAGTGATTTAGTTTGACCTCTGACAGAGCACAAGCCATATCTTTTTACTTTCATTACCTCTATCACAAGCTATTAAATGTCACTCAGGCTGTTCTGAACATAATAGCTTGTGCTTCACTATGGTGTGATTTTCACTAGAACATCTATTCTTTATTCAGGAACATCAAGTGATGGAGATTCAATTAGTGTGTTCCAGTGGTTAACTACCCCTATGTAAAAAATGTATGCCTTTGTTTTAAAGATGCCTTATTTCATGCATAGAACATATTTTCTCCTATCAGAGTGCCAAGGCATGACTGAAACAATAAATATATGTATTACAGCCCATTATTAGGTTTTGCATTTGATGTGCATGTAGTATTTCATTCTTTAGGTCTCTTGAAAGCTTTAGAAACTTGCTGCAGACAGCTGTTGCTCCCTCCACCAGGGAAAGGCAGCCACTGGTAGGCAGCAATTACAATGATACCAGCAACACTACATAAACGTTTCAGCACAGGACGTAGAAAAGAATGACATGTTTAATTGATGTGACAACAGGTAGAATGCAATAATAAGAAGCATTAAGATTAACCCATGCTCTTGTGAAAAGTGTTATGGAATCTTTAAGCTCACAGACTGTCCTAAAGCTTTCTATTTGCATTCACGAACTGAAGATTTTGTTCATCTATGCTACCCATGATTTCTTTGCTTTTTTTTGCCATTTCTATTCGGGACTCTCTGACCAAGATCCACCAACTAGATAAATCATAACACTGCACAACAGATGATCCATTTTCCTAAATTCAGTAAAATGTAACTTATAGGAAAAAAGCACATGACAGTTTTGAATTTTTCATTTATGATTCATTTTGTTCACTGTCCGGCTATATTGCACAAATATGCAAAATGTTATGATAGGACAAGCTATGAAGAACCCCTTTTTCATCTTTTAAAAATAACTAATTCATAAAAAATTAAAAAGATTTTAAATGGCCTCTAAGTTTTGCTGTAATTAGAGGGCCAAAATGAAAAAAAATGCAAGTATCTAATTTCCAGGTTCAGTCATCTACCATTGACTCAATGACACACAAATGCCACCAGCTGCATCAGTAATTTGTTGCAGATAAATGTGAGGGAAAAATGAGAAGCTAGCTGCCTTCTTTCAAGAACTGTGAACATGAAGATAACATTTTGTTTGTGGCGTACAGCAGAGAAATATAATTAAAATTCTGTTCTGTAACAGAATTTAGCAAGATCATTTTATGGCACTCTAACTTAATCCCTTGGGAGATTCCAAGCTATTGTCAACAGAACTATATCAAGGGCGAATTTGACCCATTAAATAAAACTATTTATTAAAAAGTTGGGCTCATCATATCAAATACCTTAATAATTGCATGTGACAGTACTCCTCTATCAGATTTTGTATTAACCTAGATGCCTGAAAACTAAAAAATGACCTGTAAAACACATGTAGAAGTTCTGTAAAAACACTTAAAAATAAAAAGGGAGAGAAAAAAAAAGAGGACAGGACCTGCAAACAAAGGCAGGGTCTACAGAAGATTTTACGAATACTCTAGTGAAATTCATTGTCATTCTTTCTCCTTTGCTTGTTTTTTTTTTTTTTTGGTTCAAATTTTTTATTGAATGAATCAACTAAATGCATGAGTCTTAAAATTTGGCTTCTACATTTTGTCTGGAAAAGCTGATGCAAGGTGTGGTATGATTACAGTAAAGCAGAGCTAGTATCTGAATTCCACAGTTACTCTTTCAGCTTTTTGGTGGGGAAGTCAATCAAGAAATATCCTGGCCTACTTCATTTATTTTATAGGGAACTGAGCCTTTGAAGAACTTGCTGCTATTCATCCAAAGCTCTTTCTACTAGGTTAGCTTTTTTTTTTTTTTTTTTAAATTGCCCATTATATACTCAGAAAAGCAACATATGTTTCTAAGAGCAACCTTATTCATACATTTTATAGATTCCTATGAAAGTGTACATTGTGGCCTGGAGAATGAGAAATGTCAAGCTTTATAGCCTTAAAACAAACTTAATGGAAAACTGCCCATAAGAGGTACCAATGTTCCAAAATGTAGGCTTAAATATGGATATAATTATTTGTGACCAATCACAGAGATTTTGTGAGAGAGAATGCAATTGCTGAAATATTTTTTTTAGGTTATTAAACAAGTACCGGGGTGTAGATTTCAAACACTGTGTATTATACTCCCGTCTGCCTTAGTGAGGGTTGCCAAGCACTAATTTGAATAGCACAGTGCCTTGGTAAACATATTAGTGACCTTCTGCCTCATTGATTGAGATGCAGGTGTCCACAGAGCATTGTTCCTACCAAGTTCTCAGAAGAAAGAGAACTTTCACAGGATTTCCCTGTTGAAAATTTTGGCTGAAGTCAAAAGAACACTGCCTGCCATGCCAACAACCTGGGAGATGAGCTCAGTTATTAGCAATCAACAATCTCATTTTTTGCTTTTCTTTAAATGACTGACTGAACTGTATAATCTGAATGATGAGTCTCCTCTTTAATTATGATGTTCTGGTAATAAATAAATAATAATAAATGACCTTTTTTTTGCTGATGATACAAAACTGGGAGGAGTGGCCGATACGCCAGAGGGCTGTGCTGCCATTCAGAGAGACTTGGACAGGCTGGAGAGGTGGGCAGAGAGGAACCTCATGAAATTCAACAAAGGGAAGTGCAGGGTCCTGCACCTGGGGAGGAATAACCCCATGCAGCAGTACAGGTTGGGGGATGACCTGCTGGAAAGCAGCTCTGCGGAGAAGGACCTGGGAGTGCTGGTGGACACCAAGTTAAGTATGAGGCAGCAATGTGCCCTTGTGGCCAAGAAGGCCAATGGTATCCTGGGGTGCATCAGAAAGAGTGTTGCCAGCAGGTCGAGGGAAGTGATTCTCCCCCTCTACTCAGCCCTGGTGAGGCCACATCTGGAGTACTGCGTCCAGTTCTGGGCTCCCCAGTACAAGAGGGATGTGGCACTACTGGAGCAAGTGCAGCGAAGGGCCACAAAGATGATTAGGGGACTGGAGCATCTCTCTTATGAGGAAAGGCTGAGAGAGCTTGGCCTGTTTAGCTTGGAGAAGAGAAGGCTGAGAGGAGATCTTATCAATGTGTATAAGTATCTGAAGGGAGGGTGTCGAGAGGATGGGGCCAGACTCTTTTCAGTGGTGCCGAGCGACAGGACGCGAGGCAATGGGCACAAACTGAAACACAGACACTTCCATCTTAACATGAGGAAAAACTTTTTCACTGTGAGGGTGACAGAGCACTGGAACAGGTTGCCCCGAGAGGTGGTGGAGTCTCCTTCTCTGGAGATATTCAAAAGCCGCCTGGATGCAATCCTGTGCAATGTGCTCTAGGTGACCCTGGTGGAGCAGGGGGGTTGGACTAGATGATCTCCAGAGGTCCCTTCCAACCTCAGTGATTCTGTGATTCTGTGATTCTGTGACCTAACTGGGGATTAAATGAGTCTTTTGGCTGCTATTCTTATGCTATTCTGTCAGCCAAACCATTGAAGCATCTGTCTGATCTAATGTTTGTTTTGTTGATATCATTCACCAAGGCTATAACTTCAGATGCAGTATACAAAAGACAGCCTGATGCCTCAATATTATCTGCTTGAGTAAATACAAAAAAGCACAAATAAATCATTTCAAGAAGAGTTTAGGCCTCCCTTTCTGCCTCAGTAATTAAGTACAATTATACCATAATATATCTTGCTGTAGGCACAGATTCTGAAGGGTGTCCACATGTGGATGTTAACTTCGATAAAAGTAAAATGTGAATTAAGAGCAAAATTATTTTCCTCATACTCTTACCATTTGTGAAGGATTAAGTTTTACTAGAACAATCCTTTGTACTCCCAGAATTCAGCTCCATGATTGAACACAAAATTAAGAAAAAACATTAAGTCATATTTTACTTTATAGGTGGGGTAGGTGAAGAATATTCATATAGGATGTGTAGCAGTTCCACTGATTAGCAATGTCTTGCTAAATTACAACATCTTAGTTATGTGCCTGTACTCCGCAATAGTCATCGCAGAGAGTCATTCAGGCATAGCAGAGCTCTAGGTAGACAAACCCTGAGCAAACCAACAGAGGAGTGAGCCTCTTTCAACAGCCTGTTTTGAATGGGTCCTGTTTGAAGACCTGGGCTGGAAGAAGGAAGGAACCAAACCTGCCAGTCAACTGCTGACTTCTATCTCCTTAAATAAAGGCCACAATGCCATGTGCAGTTCACGGCGCCTGTAAAACTGGGACTTTTTTTGGCACAGTTGGAAATGAGCCAACAGAAAAGAAGCAGCATGAGGTGACTGTTGCAGTGACACCAGTCACGTGCAAGTAGTTAGCTACAGTGATAGTCCTCGGAGGTAAGAGCAGCCTGGCTCCAGAGGGCACTGATGCACAGCTGGACTTCCCCTGCACACCCTGATGCTAGAGCTGGGTTTACCATCATACTGTCTCTTCTCTGAGCCCTGAAGACATGCTAGCAGAGGAGAGGCCAAAGCCAGGACAGTCCTGATATGAGCCAGTTCACTCACGGCCATTTCACATGACACTTGAGATATAACCTACTGATCAATAGTAGCTGGGGGACAGAAAGGAGCTCAGACCTCTTTAGCCCCCCTGGGAAAGCCATGTCTGACACCACCATTCCCACCCCAAGCCACCAAGGAGGCAAACATCAGTGCCTCATTTGCGCTGAACTCCCTTACACCCTCTTCTACTAGTATCAGGGAGGCTCAAGTGTAAATGGGAAAGAGACTCACCAGCTCTTTTGCACCCTGCACCACAACAGTCCCCAGTTCCCACTTGGATCTTATTTATCCTATTCCTTTTCTACTTCTTTTTGCCTTCTGTCTCACAGGAGTCTCGATTAGTCAGCCAGGACAAATCTAATCTTGCGACACTTCGCTGTGATTAGTTTGGCAAGCTACAAGCCATTCCCGAGCAGCGCAATCTTGGTTAATAAAACCCTCTCTGTTTTCCACAGACTAGCCAAAGGAAAGCAAGAGCCAGCCAGCCATTCTGTACAGCCAGCAGAGGAAAGCCAGTGTCCAAGAATGGCTAAGGGGTTTGCATGCCATGTACTATACCCACGGTCTTCCAGCAACTGAAGTGTGGCTTCAGGGTTAGAAATGATTTTTGTTTACCTATTACTGTCCTTTTTGCTTGACCTGCATGTACACCTTCACCTAAGTAACAGAGACAACGGAATCTTACTTATTGCTTCTGATAACATGCTAATAGGTTTTTTTATTTCCTTACCCCAATAAAATATATATGTACTATTAGGAGACACTCAGATGAGGTTCTCTCTCATGAGATGTTTTATAAAAAAATGCAGGGAGGAAGAAGAGAACAGTAACAGGAGGAATAAATCACTATCAAGTGAAAAACCTGTTTTTTTAAATGCCTCTTTACACTGCATGTGCAAGAGTATTTACTGGGCTATACAAAACAGCCCTTTTCCTCTGCTCTCTTCCCCTTAAGGGTTAAGCCTTCAAGGATTCAGGAAGATGCTTCCTTCCCTTCATAGCTGAACTCTTCTGTCAAGGGTAGCCTTGTTCTGGGAGAGTTCTTGCTACAGGCTTACCAGTCAACATCTTTCCTACCTTAACAGTGGTTCAGTCAAAATTACCTAGACCAAGCTCTTCTTCACAGACTTGAGGGGAACAGGCCAATTAAAAAACAATCCCTCCTTGCAGAAGAGCCAGTGTCAGGCATCTGCACAGTGGCAGACAGAAAAGCCCAGTGAAATGCAATTTTGTTGTATGTGGGTTCCCCCCCCCCACAGCAGTTGATCATCTTCTGCTAAACATGAACATACAGCTTTACAGAAACAGCTTTCAAAAAAAAAAAAAATTAAAACATGGACTGTCTTAGACAACTCCAGCAACAATCAACAACCACTGGCCAGGGATGAATTCTTTTTCCCCAGATTTATCAGCCAGATACTTGCAGGTTCTAATTTCCAGAGACCCTAGACCCAACCACCAGGAACCAACTTCCTTCCCTTCAAAACTGAACCAAGTTCACAAGAAGAATTTCCTTCCCTTCTAGTGTGACTCCCTATCCTCTAAGGCAAAGCCTTTTTATAGCAGCAGCTGCAATTGCATACAGCTGGTTGGCTTCCTGCCCCTCCTAGGGGCTGCTGTTAACTCCTTCTTCCCTGCGTCCAGTGTGCACAACCTCACCTTATCCGTAGCAATTCCCTACTCTCTGACACCACCTGAGCATTCACAAGCCTTCCCTGCACCACCACTTTGTTATCTCTCAGCTAAAGATTGCAACTATAACCCCTTGTAATTTAATTTGCTTGATGAAGCATGCAGCTTTCCCCATTTAATTTACAGATTGTTTTTAAAGACTGCATTGAGGAAAAAAGGCAGCAGGACATGTCTTTGACTATGCACTGTACCTATGAGGCTTTCCAAGAAAGGCACTGGCACCTGGATGCAATGTGTTGTTACCTCCCAAAGCGTTTCTGTGGGGCTGGGACTCCAGAGCCACTGGAGAGGGTCCTTTCAGTCCGGTCAAATCACTGACATACGTATGCATGCTCATGTATGCATCTGGAACATTATTCTTCAATATATCATTCAAGGAACAGAATATTGTCAAAGGTGTTATTAGGGGTCATTAAAAACCAAGCTGTGGAAAGACTGATATTTTCAAGGGAAACTGTTTATAAATTATCTAGAGTAAATACCTGAAAAATGTCTTAACTTATAAAAAAAGAAGTGCAATACTGCCCATTTTTTTCATGCTTTGATGAAAACAGTCAAACTAATTTTAATTAAATTTCCAAAACCACCAGTTCACTTTTGGACAGAAAGCACAGGACAGTTCAACCCAGTGATCAAATTTATTTTTAAACTCATGACTAACTAAAAAGAAGGGGTTATAATGAGGAAGCCTTTGCAACTCTAAAGCTATCAGTAAGAAAATAGCCAACAACAGTCATATCCTCACGCTCTGGTCCCAATTCTGCCAACACTCAGACATCTGATAACTCCTGTGCAAGTGACCAGTGTGACTCTCCTGCGCAGTGCCCTGTGTGCATGTGCAATTCCAGAAAGCCTGAGCTAATTTTTCACCCTGAATTTCTCTGAAAATCTGGCCCTTGTCTACAAAATTGGTGTCTATGTTAGATCATACAACTTACATTTATAAAAAGTTATTTGTTTGAAGACACAATCTCTTTAAAGGACCTATTAAATTTTCACAATTATATAGTAAAGTCAAATTTGAATTATTTATTAGATATTGTATTCTATAGTTTATTGTACCTAAAAGGAAAAAAGGGCTAAAAATAACACTTAATTATCTGCTGGTTATTTCCAGACACACAAAGTGCTGAGGTTTTGTCCTTGTTAAGAAGATTATCTTCGCTTTTTCCTCTGGAATGCATGTAAAACAGCTCTTGCCTTGCTGCAAGCTTTAGCAAAACGTTCACTACTAAATTACCTGTTGTCCAGGGACTTAGGTTTTGCAATAAGCTGCTGAAATTGCATTTTAATAAGGAGTCTTGACCTGTGCTGCGTATTTCCCTTCAAGGCTCCACAAGCCATTTTTCTTACGGAGGTCCTGACCTGAGAAGCTCAACCTGGATAACCACAGCCAGAGGGGGATAAAATGCAACACCTAGGAGATTTCAGTAAACAGTAAAACCATTCCAACTTAATCTGTGCTAAAATGCCTGGAATGTGAGAGCCACCGATGATGCCCGTTGTCTGTGTGTCTGACTGAATCCTTTCTTTTCTCTGAGGAAAGCAGAGCCTGGGAACTAGGCCAAATGCCTGCCACTTACCTTAAATTGATCAGCCACTTTAAGATTAAAAACACTGAAAACTGCAACACCATGAAAACAAGGCTCCCTTCACATTAAAGGCAAAATGCAACATTGGGTTTGCTGTGATCTTTTTTTCCATTTTACTCAGTGTACACTTTTTTCCATTTCTGCTCAAAGGTAGAAGCCAATAGTTACAGCATCTTGGCCAAGTATTCATTATGGTTTATAAAAAAGAAATTTATGGCTATTTAGAAGTTGGCACAAAAGCACGTTGTTGCTGGAGAAGAAATAAAGTTTTGAAACAGTCTAAAATATTGGATCTCTTATTTCAAGTAAAAGCTATATTGTATCTTTGTCTGTTGTATTTAGAATATTATTTAAGTGTGTACTTGGGGTAATCACTGGTAAATTTCTCAGTGGTTTTATACTCTGTAAATACATAATCAATTCAAGAATTTACTTTGTTCTCTAGAAAACATTTCATTGTTGCAATAAAGGTAAGTGTAGAGATAAAATAATAGAAAAAATCATCACTTGCAGAAGCAGGTGCACCTACATTAAATGAACTGAGGGTTTTTTGCATCTATCTTTTCTCAAAAACGGATTAGCAGTACAATACCAAAGACTTATCTGACAGTTCATAAAAAGTTCAGGCTGGGTCCACAGTCAAACAATCTTGCCATTATGGCTATGCCCATACCATGATGCTGTCAAAACCTTCCAGTAAAAATAGCACTTTGGCTGGTAGAGCTTATACCACTTCCTCAACTTAAACAAGTCTATCAGAACAGACACATTTAAGCCACCATAACTGTGTCTATAACTGGATTTTTTGCGGTACGGAGGTAGCAAAAAATATCATATCTCTAACGCACGTTGGCAGAAGTGCCAATATGAGACCTGGTCTCTTGTAATTTCAACTGTCCTCAGTGCTACATGGCTTACTTCAATTATTTAAACTGTTTCTCTTCAGTATTTCTTGACACAGATAGCCATAAAAATGACAATTATGTAACATAATAGTTATTTATGTAACATCCCAAACCAGTTGCTCTGTGTCTGCAGTCATCCCTATGGGAGTGACAGTGAGCTCGTGCCCGGTGGACTGTAGTGTCCATGCAAGCTCCCTGGGGACCACCCTGGGCGTTCACTCAGGGGCCCAGGATGAAAGCAAGGGGGAGCGTGCTCCCCCTCTGCTGCTGCTGTTTGCCTGCCAGCAGCTGGATTTTCTCTCTTCTCTCATAGGAGAGTCATTTGCTTGTTTTTAATCCTCTTTTTCTCATTTTAAGGTCAGATCAAGCAGAAAAGACACATGACTTTTTGGCCGTGCACGTCCTAGGAGGCCATAAGATGCTAGCCCTCCAAAGGTTTGGCTTAATTAGGGGGAGGTCAGCCAGCCAAAGAAGGCCAAAAGTAAAACATAAAAATATACTTCCTGGGAGGGAAATTAGATTGGTTAAAAGAAGAAAAACTCATATTAGATTCACAGAACCTAATGTTCAAGTGTCTGATTTTAGCTTTGTCTCTACACATCGCTGCATCTAGGGCAGCACTGCTAGAGTCACTAAGCGGTGCGGCCAGGACGCAGGAAGACAGCAGTGCCAGTCACAGGCCTGGAGAGCTGTACTCGTAACTGTGCAGTTATTTGGGAGCAGGAGGAACAGAGGCATGTCTCTTCTGAACATTGAAGAAATATGTTGGTGCTTTCTTGTTTCTCAGGACGGGGCTCCCTACCTGACAGTTTCTAAAGAAACATAACAAAAAGTGGTCACTGCTCCAAAAAACTTAAAAGTTAAGTTCATGATGGAAGCATTTAATTTCCTTTTTGAAAATGCAGCCAGGAACTTCAGAGACCTTTCTTTCATCTTCCACTCAAGCTGCTATAGGAGCGCACTTGCCAATCTGCAGGTTGAGTAGAATGACTGGTTCCACCAGCGGGAACTAGAAGGACGTAAGGTAATGCAGAGCATATACCGCGGCTCTAGTGTGTGGAGATCCCTAAATAAAAACATAAGGAGTTAGTCAATGGACTTGTAAACTTTATGGCCAAAGGTGAACGACTGTGGAAAATAGGAGAATAGATGAATATGGGAAGATACTGTCCATGGCAGTTTTCCTTTTGGAAATCTGTGTTTTGGGGACTTCCTGAGCCATATGATGTCTCTTCATCAAAGACTTTCTGTAAAAGCTTTTTGAAACCATTTAGACATTTGGTACTTAAAATGCCCTGGGGCAATCAATTCTGTAATGTTAACTGTGTGCTTTACATTTCTCTTTTTTTTAAACCTCCTGTCTGAGAATTTTATTTGGTGATTCCTCATTCCTGAGATAGGTTTACAAGAATGTGTAATTATTTTTAAGTCATTCTCCCTTTTCACCACCTTATGAATTTCTATTCTATCCTCCATAAAGTGGCTCTTTTCTAGGTCTAAAAACCCTGATCTGTTCAGTTTCTCCATGTACAGAAATCTTTCTGTACCTGGTCATCACTATTGTATCCCTGTACCTTTTCTGGTTCTTTCACGTATTTTTAGAAAAGGCTTCCCAGTACTGGAAATAATACTCAAGATTTTGGCACCAAACAAGTAGCATAATGTTGTTTTCCGCTTTATTCTTGCTTTCTTTCCCAACATTCTTTTTTTTTTTTTTTTTTTTTTGATCAATGTTAGGCATGGAAAAAAGGTCTTCAGTGAGCTATCCAAAATGGGTCCAAGACCTCTCTTTACAGTGCCATTTTTATTGCCCAGTCATTTTATTAAGTGATATCACGAGATCCTTCTTTTTCCTCTTTGCTGGGCAAGTCCTAGAGACCTGTGGAACCTTGCAGGTAGTGAAGACTATTTGCTCATACATTTGTCCCCCACTTCTTTATCCTTGGAATGACCTTCCCCTAATGGTATGTCTAAGAATTTCTGAAGAGGAGCATTTGCCAAAGACTTTTTGGAAATCCATCAAAGTACAGTATCACCATCAGTGCTTCCTTAAAACAAACACCTGTGAAAATCTTTGATAGATTGGGGAGGCATGATTTTTCCTGCAAAAGGTGTGTTAACGCCTTCTCTAATATCATATTTTCTATGTATCTATTAATTCAGTGTTTTTATAGCTTTATCCAATTTGCCTGGTATAGAAGTAAAATTTGCTCAAATATTTCCTAAAATCACCTAAAAAAATCAAACTATATCGGTCAGCTTTAGTTCCTTTGGTATTGGTAAAATTTAAGTGATTACACAGTTACATAGTACATCTCATAGTTCAGAAACTTCAAATTGGAGCTCCTTTAGAACATCTGGTTCTGGTGATTTGTTCCTGTTTATTGGATAGATTTGTTTGAAACCTCTTCTGCTGACACATCAGTTTGATGCAATGTCTCAAACTCTTCTCTTCTAAAGAAAGACTGTGTGGATTCTCCCTAAGGCTCTTTGTGATGAATATTGATACAGTAACTCATTCAGCAATTTCCTATGGCTTTATCTTTCTCAAGTGCTCCTTTTACATTGTGATCACCTATTTGGCAGACTGTGACAGGCTTCCTGCTTCTGCTGTGTTTGAAAAAGGATTTATTAGTAGTTTTTATACCTTCATCAAGTTACTCCTCATAATATTATTTGGCCTGCTTATTATGGCTTTACGGTTAACTTGCTGAAGCTTATATACCGTAAGATTTTTCTTACCTGAAATTTCTACTTTTTAAAGGACTAATTACTTTCTTTAAATCTCTAATATTCTTCTCTACTGTTTAACTATGATGGGGGTAATTTTGTTTTTTTTTTTGAGGGGCTGTTTTGTGTGACTATTTAAACATTTCTTTGGATTGATATTATTCATTCATTTCGAGTTTCTAATATGATGCCAGTAAACAATTTCCATGTCACCTGCAAACATTTTAGCCTTTTAGATTTCAGTTTTAATTTCATTTTAACAGGCACTCTTATTTTAATGAAATGAAACACTATTGAAGAAGATCACTTATTTTGACTCTTTTGTTGTAACAAGGATTCTGAATTAAAAAATATTGCTATCCCTCCTATCCTGTGTGTCCTTCCTTGTTGCCCTTTGCACTGCTCAAGAGTTGCCTTTTCTCGAATTGTTAACTAGTTGGTCAAAGAAGGCAACAAAAAATTCAGTCTCTGCATGGTAACCTTTCATGATATTTACACAGTCTACACGGGCATAAATGAAGTCTCCTGTTACTGCTGTGCTTTTTGACAGATGGTGCCTGGTCTCCCTTGGCATGTCACAGTCATTGTCACTATTCCAGCTGGGTGGCTTATGGGGTAGCCGTTACGTTACACCTTTCATATTACACTGTCTCACCAGATTCACCAATTTCTGCCTACTACCTGCTATTTTAATATCCTCATTTATCATCAAGAATTCCAGTTCACTTATTTATTTTTAGACTTGTAACATTTATGTTGAAGCTCGTATATATTTCTTGTCGTCCCGCTTGTCTATTTTTATGCCCTCTGCTTAAACAGGACTTTACTTGTTGAACTTGTTCTCCACTATTTCCTTCTTGAGTTTTATCAACTTCTGTTCTACCTTTTATTCAAGGACGCAGAGTTTTATAACTTCAGATCTAGAGGATGCAGCACCCCAAACTCTTCCTCACCTGCCAGCTTTCCTTCAATCTTAACTTAAAAAATTTCCATTTGACCTTTTTTATCTTCAGTGTCAGCAGCCAATTCCATTTTGATTTACATCAGGTTCATCCTTCCTGCTCTATTTATTCAAAAAATTTCCCTCATAAATCAACTCTTTCTTTCCTTCACTATTTTCACTGCCATGCACTGAAACTCAGTTTTCTGCTTTCCCTTGTTGCATTGATGGTGAGATTAATCCACTGCCACAATGTCCAGCACCTCAGCAGAAACTGGCTGAGTTGCTCTCTAGGTACTATAAGGTTTGGAATTAGTTAAGACCTGTATTTGAAGTCTGTGGATTTCTTTTCAACTATGATCTTCAACTGCTAGGCTTTAAAATCTACTAAAACTTAATAGAAAAGGATTTAAACTCTGTAAATTTATCTTTTCACTAAGCTGTATTCTACAGTCTCAACATACTTTAAAATCTGACCAAACTTGAAGCCTAGATGAACTCTACAATCTCTCCCTAAAATTAAATGTTAAAAAATAAAAGCTTCTTATGACTAGCTAAGATGTAGAATTCAGATTTATTTGTATACATTTTAAAACCTGTTGAACTCCAAAATCAAAGTTAATCTAAGTAATATCATAAATTACGGATTAAAATTCTGAAATCATAGGTTCCTGACTGGGACTTTTAGATTCTATGTAGTCAAACTACAGTTTCACCTATAGTCTCTTAAGAAGTTTAACTTGAAAATACTTGTGTCCGTGAACAGGGAACACTGTGTAGATGAATGTGCAAAGATAATGTCTCAATGGACTTTTGCTTTTGCCCTTTGGACTATAAAAACGGGACCAGTGAAAGATTTTTGAAGGCACAAATATTAGTTAGGTACCTGACTACCACTGAAAGTTAGTGGGAATTGTAACTCATACGTCTTTTGTGCCTTTGGCAACTGTCCCTTTAGGCTGCAAAGTGATTGACATGCTTTTGAAAATGTTACCCAGTATTCCTTTTTGCTTAAATAAGATGGTCTTTGAAAAGAGTAATGCTTCAATCTCACAATTGCAATTCTGTGACGTAAGCATGAATACAAGGATTCAGGGTTTCAGGAGCAACAAAGGACCTGGAGACCCAGGGAAATGAAGAAACAGCTCTTTCATCTTCTGACCACATCAATTTTCTGTCAGTTTCTTTGATTTGTAGTGACTGTCAGAGACCCTGTGAATGCTTCCTTGTAAGTGGCTCTATCTTCAGGAAGTTACCTTCAAAGAAAGAACCATAGAAATGATTGGACAAATGTTCTTTGCTCAAATATGGAATATGTCTCTGTTAAAGAAAAACTCTGAATGAAATGAGACATGGCTTTAGTTTACACACCAGCAAGGTAAGCAGGAATTGTTCAGGAATCATTGCAGGCTTTCATACCCTAACTGTACTGAGTACGTTAACTGCCGTACTGCACAATTGGTCTGCTGCTCTTGGCATACGCAGGACAAATGACTGTCAAATGTTTTAAAGTTCTTTTTACTTAACAAAGCCAGCACTATGAATAAGAGTCAATTATTTTTAATGGGTCACATTTTAAAACCAAGTTTTAAAATGAGAGAGGAGGAACAGACCTTGTTTCCATAGCTCTTGACATACAATAACACAGCAAATGACCTGCAACTTCTGGATTATCCATGGGGAAAAGTGAATTTCTGCAGGCTGTGGACTGGACTATTCTGACCTCACTTTAGACTTAAAGTAAAAGGAGATCATACTAAACTCCCTGTGTAGACAACATAAAGACCTAGACATCTCCAGAAGGCAATTTAGACCTTAGATGAACTGAACTGCCTCCACAGGTAACAACCAGGGCAACAAGAGTAATTAAGCTTGTAATCCAGGTGTTTCAGTTGTGTGTTTAAAGTTAGATGGTTTGAATATGGGTCTTAATGTCTTAAATAAATTTCCATCCTCCTGTCTGATGTCAAGAAGAGAGGGGTTATTATCAGTGTTCTTGTTCCTCGTTGTGCACTGCCCTTCCCCTGCTGGCTAAAAGCCAGCGATACAGAAGTGGAAGTGATACAGACCAGCCCTGAATATCCTAACCTGCAAGTGCTGTTGCATTTCCTATGCAGGAAATGAAGGGCCTAGGCTGAAGTTTTTTCTATCAGTCTGATAAGTGGAGACTGTTGAAGCTCTTGTTGCCTCTAGCAGTCAGAGAACTTTTATTTTAGAAATGTCCAAGCTCCTGGGGAGATATTTTGCTTTCTAATAGTGAGCAGGTTGAATGCATTACACCATGGGATTCTTTCACCTTGAAAGATTTTGAAAGGAGTTCATACTCATTCTAATTTTATACTCAGTGCACATTTTTAACATTTATAATCATTTTTCTATATCCAGCCAGTTCTGTATTTTGAGTGTGATTCAACCACTGAAGATATAGAACAAAAATCCACCCACTTTTCTTTTCTCATTGATTCTATTGAAGATAAAAGTTCATGAGGCTTCAGAGTACTATCTGGCTAAGACCCACTTTGTTATTGTGTGTTTTATGTTATTTTAAATACTCTCATACATCTATTTTTCTCTTGCACTCACATTCCTTTGCCCCCTTGTCTCTCTTTTCCTAAATGCTTGCTTTTAGTGTTCTCATGCCAAACTGTCTTTCTCTTTAAAAAGCTGAAAATACACCTGAAGAGGATGGAAAAAAGATTCAAAATAACTCCTGATGACTCGATATTTTTCTTATCAGTAAAACCTACACTTTAGTTATATTTTCTCTCAGGAAACAAATGCTCAGCCCTTGTGCTTTGTTGTGATGAATGGCTACCATACACAAAGGCCATCACACCACAGATCATAATAAAACCAGTGCTTAAAAAAAAATAATTCCCTTGCATTGTAAAAAACAAACAAAAAAAGAACAAGAATTAGGCATCATTATTCTTCTCCCACATCATTACCTTTTTGTTTCAGGAGGTTTTGAACCCTGAAATTTTGGAACAAAATTGACATTTTCCACTTCGGAAGTGAGAGAGAGAGGATCACCTGTGTTAGAAATATTTAACTGCAAAATCCAGTAGCAACTGGAGTAGCTGTCACCTTTGGCATCTTCCTTGTGTGAGCTGTGGAAGGAAAGACAAATGGGGAAGAAAAGCCTAGCAGACTGCTGGGACCTCTTTGCTTTTATCCCCGGTCAAAGCTAGTTTTGAGAAAAGGTATGCCCTGCACCTGCCTACAGAAGAAGGTAAGGACAGCTAAAAACAAATTTGCTATATGCAGGCAATCATCATTTCTCATTAAACTCATCACTTTGGTGACAGTGATGAACCTTATTTTCTTCCTATTTTGGGGAAAGAAGACCAGAAAATTAATGAAAGTGAACAAATTCCCCCAGCCCCCTGCCTCCAAAACAAACCCCCCAAAACAGAGTAAAGCTGGGGCTATCCTGCTTTTTTCACAAATGTCACTTTGCTGACACAGGTCTAGTGTAGTGTGATCATGTCATGTTTCACTGAATTAATCAGTTAGAAAGACACAAACCATAGTAACTATTGACTGTCTACTTTGCTGTCTTTATACAGGCTTCAAAATTCAGTGATGAGCATCACAAGCAGATCTGGGACACTCATAAACATGCAAAATTGAACATACAGAATGCAATCTGAATCAGGAAAAAGAATTATTTTTTCCCATTTTCCCAACACTCCAACAGAGTTCAAGATACTCAGGATGGGAATGCCATTCTCTAGGCATGGGAGTGAATGAAGGCAGTGATGACCCGGGCAGAAACAAAACAATACAGAGACAGCTCAGGAAAATATTTTGCCTACTTTCTAACTCATGCCCCTTCCAAAGTAATACGAAGGCAAGTCATAGCAGATTCAAAAGTGGGTATGAACAAGCATTTGGACACTGTAAAAATTTGTACTTAAGAGTGGGCAACCTCTTGGATCATGTGTGTTTCTGACTCTCCAAAATAATCACTTATTTATATTTGATCTCTTACAATCAACTCTTGCCTGTTCTACAATAAGTAATATTTTTGCATTAAATGTGACAAAACCTTCTCTAGCTTCTTACCTTACACAGCCAGGACTGAGATGGATCCAGACTGAAGAGAGTCCCACATCCAGGCTTCTTTATCATTGTGAAAGTATTTATTAACAAATGACAAAAAGAATCATTCCTCAAAGTGGGATTAGATAGACTTGTGACACTCTGCCAGATGTTGTCTAACCTGTTCTTTCCGTCAACAACAGGGATTCCACACTTTCCAGAACAATCTATACCAGCACTTCCCTAAGTTCATTGTTAGAATTTTTTTTCAGATCTCTATCTGAAAGCTATTCTTTAATTCCTGTCTGTGACTTCTGTCTTCTGGCTGCCTTCTATGAATACCTGAGGTACCAGTAGTTCTCCATATCTAAACCTTCCCCAAAACCTAACTGGAGCAGAGGTCACCACCACAGCCAGCCTGTATATCCTCAAGACAGACTTACTAAGAACCAAGGAGACAAAATTAACAGCTGTTAAGTGTAATGAAGTGCAGCTAAAGACTGCAGAATTAATGAGCTATGCTATTTAACTCTCCCTCTTCCGGTGATTCCATGTTCCTGTATCTTGCTTACATGTAATCTCCAGTATTTGTAAACACCTTCTCCAGACTGCTGGCTGCTCTGGACAAGGACCTAATTTTCTCCTTCTCTGTAAATCTCTAGGTTATTTTTGGCACTTTCCAATGACAGAGTAATGAATAATGCACATTTTGTTTATATTGTGATGGGCCCCTTCTCCCTTCACTGAGGGGCTGGGGAATGTTATTTGAAAATGTGGAGAACAAGGTTGCTGGAGGCGAGGCTGCCTGAACTATGTTTCGGGTGGTTTCTGACTGCACCGAAGGTTGGATTGGTTGGATTTTTCTTTCAAATATCCCAATAGTCTGATATTTGAGGGACAACACACAATGTCACCTTTGCCATGCTTACAATAGAAAACATGGAGTATGATGGTCCAGTCATAGGGGGAAGTGAAAACACAATGTCCACTGCTGTCTGGAACCATCTGCAAAAGCCTGTGATGACCTACCTGAAGCATAATACAATGACTCTGAGAGGCCTACACTGAAAAAGTCTAAGGGTTAGCAAAACTGTATAGCAATTCAGTAACAAGGAAAACAAAAAATTCAGGATTAGTTTGAATATGTCTGAATTAAATACTGACTACTAAATCCCAGAGGATTATCTCACTCCTATCCACTGCAAGAACTGTGGCTTTCCATACCTCATATTTCTTCCCTGAAGAGGCCCTGTGAGAGGTTGTCCTCAGAAGCTCCTCCACTTCCCCCAGTTGGTCTTTTCTTCTGTGAAAGGATGATTGGTCTGTTGGTCTTCTCCAATCTCTCATAGGCAACAGCTATCCTACACCATTTTCTTGGGAATGCTGCTAGGAAGGTGGCTACCATTTCCACCTGAGAAAGAAGTACTCAGGGTTAGAGTAAAAAGGTAAGAGTCTTGAGTCTCCCTTTGCAAAGGAGACTCTCTGTTGCCTGCTAAAAGAGATCCACAGACAACGGCTCCCAGAATGGCAGACAAGAAAAGCCCACAGCTAAGCTTCCTGGAAAATCTACTGCAACAATTATAAATGGAAAAATGTTCTAAAACTTGAGTTTTTTTTTTTTTGGTTTTGTTTTGTTTCTACTGAGCTCAAAAAAGAAGGAAAAGGAAACCCATTTGTATAGTGGTCAGTCAAAATACATTCTGCAGACTCTGCAAACTTACATACATAAGCAGTCTGTTAAGCTCAGCCAGTCAGAAAACCCAAAGCACCTTGTGACTTTTCATCAATCCCAACTCAAAGTTCCAGATGTGAGATGAACAGTCACTTCTGGGTGTTTGTAACAATAAAACATTGTAGCATCCCATTACAGCAAAGTTTAAATTAACATGGAAAATTTAGCTTGAAACACAGTATATTTATAGATAATCTGGTGATTAAAAAAAAGTGGATGTTTCCAAGTAAAATTTTAATATTTCCTTAAGTTCTGGACAGGCCTCTATTTATGAATATTAAGAAAAGTTACATGTGAACTTGAAAAGGAGAAATAAATTGGAAAGCAGATCCTTGTTCCTTCCCACTTTTTACAACGAGAAATACATAAAAGCAAAGAAAATGTCTATGTCTAGTAGATTTACTGCATCTGTTAAAGAAAACAGGCAATTTATGATTTTCAATTTGTTGATCCATGCAAGTAAGGTTTGACTGTGTGGTGTGGGTTATTGCTAATTTAAGATAGAAAAGAACCATGAATAAAGCAAGAACTGCATAGCAACAAAATGTTTTGTGAATAATATATCATTGGTAATACAATTACATGCATTGTTTTAGTACCTGATTAAACAGTGAACAAATATGACCATTTTGATCTGGCAAATTTTCTTGGTTATGAACATCCCTTCAAAGGAACTCTGGCCGATAAAGTGGCAATAAAATACTGCCATTCAGGCATATCAGATTGCACATGCATTCTTTAAAAAAAATATTTGCAGCTGAGGTTTGACATACAGTAAAATCAAGTTATAAAGGAGACTGTTTCTGTGTTTGTTAGCAGCAGCTGCAGATATTAAATCAACTGCTCCAACAAGAGAACAGCTCATAGAGCATACTAGAGCGGCTAATTTTTCTCCACCCAACTGTTTGAGTAAGGAGCATTTGAACCTACTCATTTGAAGCCTTTGAATTTTTCCATGGATGTAGAGGTCAAGGAATAAAGTGACATGCAAAGTACATCTCTTGTGACCATCAAGGTTCTCAAAAACTATCTGTTTTAAGAAAGTGTCTAATTAATAAAAATATAATGCTTTTGGGCTTAGGTTATCTTCCTTCACTCTTTTGGCAAACAATAGTTTGTCCACTAACTTAAATTGAACTACAGTATATTTTGGAAGTGACAAAGCACATTCCTTCTGGTTAATTTGCAAATGCAGATTAAAGATGTCAGAGTCTCATTTTTACGTGGTTTGCCTTTTTGCGTTCATTTGCAGCAGAAAAACAGATGGCTGGCTAGAGAAAGACTAGGAATTTGATTTAATGGCAAAGCAATATGAATGCAGTTAAACTGAAACACACACTTTGCAAATATACACACACAGTTTTTCAGTTTCTTTTTCTTAAAATGCATTCAGTGCCCAGAACAACTTTTTTTTTTTTATAAGTGACCACGGACTGGGAGATGTCATCACCCTGGGGATCAGCGATAGACTGTGAAGACTTTCCAGTCCGGATCACAGGTTTGGATGTAGAACAGTGCAATGCTGACTGAAAGTTATTACCACCTAATAAGTATTCAATGGCAAAATGAAAGGTGAGTGTCAGTCCAGGACCCAGTGGACAGGTGTCCACATCACAGAAACCACAACTACCACACATTCACTGGCAATCTTGTCTGTCTCAAAAAACAGTCCAAGCACTGGACAGGCATGGAAATTTAGCTACACTTTTACTTCTCAGAGATAGCCCAACCTTTCAGGCTTGAGGGACATTAACAGCATAATACGGAAAAGTCTACTGACTAGTTTATGTATACATAGACATCAGCAGAGCCCAGTGAATACTGCAAGGAGTATTTGTGCACAGCCATTTATGTTCTGAATACCTCTTTATTCATACTGCTACTCAGGCACTTTTGAGGGTTTTGTCTGTTTGTTTTTCTTCTGGGAAGGAGGAGTGGGGGCAAAATGGCTAATCATCATAAGATAAAACTGAAAAACATGAGGTGAGCCTCCTCTCACCTAACATTAATAATGAAATTATACTCTCACAAAGGCAGTGATGAAATTCATCATACTTAACTTCAGCCCTCTCAGACCTGTGTCTAGCCTGAGCCAGTCATCTAGACCCCTTCTACAGTCAATGTAAAAAACTGGCTAATTCTGGAAGGTGGTTCATCCAACCTACTTTACACACCTATCTTAGGTTGCTTCTTTCCCTCCACTCACTGTGGAGAAAGTGTGATGAGCTTAGATGAGACTTAGTTTTTAGGTGGCTAAAATTAAATGTAGCAAATGCTCTCCACAGAGGCAGATGCACTCAAACAAGAGCATCTTCTATTTATTATCCTTCTGATTAAAGAGGTTTCATAACCCAAAGCAAAATCAGTACTCTGGGGTCCAGGTGATCAGTTTGGTACTTTGACAAACAGATGAAGTGTCAGATAGTCAATACACACAATTCATAAATAGGGTTATTAAAATCCCCTGTTCTGTGGGGAGTGACAGCATGCTGAAGTTTGTCTTTAGGTATTTCATGGCCACATGCACAATAGCATGACTTATTTATCTAAATCAGTAATGACACCCATCAGACAATCCCACTTTCTGAGAGGTTTAATACATAGGACCTTGGTATGATCCATTGTCTTCTTGGAAAAAAGCCCCAATGTATAAATTCTTTTTAAAGATGAGAATCATTTCCTGCAACATTACTGTGTAATTCTCAGAGTCTATAAGAGGGGGAGATCCTGGGACGATGAAGGTGTGCTCCAGGAACCAGAAGCTCTTGATGCAGCTGTGCTGTTGCTCATACAGACTGTTCTCACCAACCTTTCCTTCTTTTTTGCACCAAAATCAGGGACAGATTTTGTAGCTTCATCATGAAACAACAAAAGTGCTATTCAGCTGCAGAAGGTGTTGTGTCCCTCCTGCAGGAGGCTGAAAGATTTTTAATTCACAGACTGACTTTTCAGTGCCTAGCTCTGAAAAGCTTATCTTTCACATATCAGTGGGGTGAATGTAAAAGTCACTTGGAACAAGCATGTGCACCTCCCTGTTCAAATAGCTAAAGAGAAATTCTGAGGAAAGAGTGAAATAATATCTTCTCTCCCTAGAATTAATGAGTAGAAGGGCAGGAATCTTTTCTAATTGTACACAGCACAAATTCCTATCTCAGTTCTCCCAAGGAGGACTGTACAGTTCCAAGAGTGAATGAACCCTATATAACCTTTTGACAGAATCATTTTTCAGCATATTACTGCACTTTAAAACTCTGACCTGTACTTCCTCCAGCATTTCACTGTAAACAAAATATTCTGCCATCCTAGTTTTCATTTGCCTTCTTATGCTTCACTGCTAGATGCTCTCCCACCCATGAACTAGAAATTATTTAACTCTTTCAGAAGATTTTTTCTTCAAAATCTTTATCTTATCTCTTAGTTCTTGGGGTACTTCGCATATATCTCTTAGGAACATTGATATACTACCCTCACAAAAAGGAGGAATCCATGGTGAGTATATTTCTTGAAGAAGACAGAATAAGGTTTGTAACCTTTTCATTTGTGGGCTTATGGAGCTCATTAAAAAACAGGGCTGTAGCTAGTGAAGGGTGTGGATCTAGATCAGAGGAAAGAAAGAAGTGTTTCATGTTTCTTGGAAGTTACAACCAATCCAAGTGGCAGGCACAGAACTGGGATTTCTCAACATGAATCCAATACAAATTGTTAGGAAATAAAGTTTATTTCAGTTTCTTTTAAAGAGCCAGAAGCTGTTGGACAGCTCAGCAGGAATCTCGTAGGATACCTGAAAGGGAGTTGCAAATTGGGCCAAAGACTGAGAAAACATGTTAGATGCTGCAAGCTCAGCTCTCTTTTGTGGTCCTGGCAATTGTATTAATGATGAGAAATGCATCCTGCTCTGACTGAGCAGGGTGGCAATTACCAGGTGGAAAAGAAAAAGGCTCTGGAAGGTCCTGTCTCCAAACGGTGCATATTTTAAGTAACAATAAATCAGTCTGTGTAGAATTTTGATTGCTTTCCATGCTTTTCCTTAATAGTAATTATACAAGGGATAACCCCCTGTCTGCAGTGGAATGGTATATATTACATGAATTACTACCAACTGTAGACATCCTGGATTATCACTATGTTGCACTAATTTGGTACCTTCACAACTCTGTTTAAATGAATCTGAGAGGCTATTTACTATATTTACTGTATTTACTATATTATAAGTGTATGTATATACACTAAATATTCATCTACTATATATATTTAAATATATATAATTTACTATATAGAGGCTATTTACTCTAAAATATAACAGAATCCTAGAGAATCACTTAAAATTTGACATTCAGTCTACAGACAACTCCGTTCATAAAAGTTTTTTTGTAAGCAGAAGGCAAGTCCAGTTTGATTCATGGAAATATCATTTAACCAATAAATGCTGTCTTGGCATCTTCAAAATGCTCTCCATTGCTTAGAATGAATACAAATCCCCCATTTGTATGATGTCAGTGGAATCATCCCAAATAAGAAAAAGAGCAGAACTAATCAAGGTACATAGACAGAGTTATATATTGGGGTGGGAGGGGAAGGAAAAAGGAGGAAGGAGAGGGAAGACGAAAGTTTTCAGGAGAAAACCTGAATGCTTTGAAGTGTGCGTTCAGGATGAGAGGGGCATTGACAGGCATGTATAATTACAGACAAAAAACTGATAGATGTGTGATTATAGACAGATGGTTTGCTCAGCAAGAGTTCCTGACAGCTGGGCTCCAGCACCACTTCTCGTAAGTCTTTATGACCTGATCTTTCTTCAGCACATAAATATTCGTGTACTTACATTTTATGTATGATTTACCTGTAAAACCAGTAATGGTTCTGCAAGGTGCTGAACAGTCTTGCTTTTAAAATTAGCCATGAAAACTTATGCCAGATGCTTAAATTTAAGCAGTCCTGCTGACTTCACTGGTTTTCATGAATCTTTCTATTGGTTTCACTGGTCTGTGTCTCAAGCATCAAGGGTAGGTTTTATTTCACCTGATTTTTGGCTATCTAAAGTGAGGTGCTTGTTTCAAGGCAGCCATTGAGGCTGCCTTTGACTCCTTGGAGAAGAGTGATCACCTCCAGAAGGAAATTCCTTCCACTCCAGTACGATGTCTCCAGCATGTGAGACTCATGCCTGATAACTAGTTTGGATGAATTCTGAGTTTGGTTAGTATTAAATAAAAAGACTACCAGCCTAAATTATGTGCTCTAGGATATTCAAAAAATGGGAAATTTTTTCCGCTTTCAACAGACTGCCCCAAAGCAAAAACAGAACTATGGTTATGTGCAGTGGAGGATCCTAGAGTGCTTCTGAGTTCTTGAGTTTGTGTGCATGATGTAGCTGTGTGCAAAATCTCTGTTAGGGCAAGGCCTAGAGAGGGGCCAGCCTTCCCTTTCCAGCCAAAGGACACTTCAGCACTCGAGTAGGAGGGAAGTAACAATTTGCTCTGATCAGCTTCCTAAACCACAAAATCAGTGGTGACAGATTCACGGGAAAGCGAAAGCATCCCATGAGACAGAAATCAACTTGTCTCTTTCCCTCAGACTTTATTTCTTTTAATGTCTCTTTTTAATTCTGTCAGTCTTCATAACAACTTGCTTAGCGTAGGCAGGGAGATAAATTGCTTTGTTGTATTTTATCAGAACTGCAAAGCTGAGGTAAACTAGATAGAAATACACTGTATAGAGACTTCATTTTTATTTCAGCTTTTTATCGTCACACTTTTCATTTCAGTAGCCTGCTCTACTTGCCCGCCTGCTTGACAGTTGTAAATGAGTTTGTTTATGGGGCTTTGATGACTTTGGGTCTTGTTACTAGGTCAATTCTGTCTGATGCTTTAGCATAAAAATCCTGTTTATGAACCTCCCTTCTGTCTTAGCAGTTCTAGGTTATTCTTCCTGAAAATGTTTTGGCCTAAGTAACTTCACATTTGCAAAAGAAAGATAAAGCAAAAGCATCAAATGTATCAACTCACACCTCCATAGGTGTTCTTCTAGTTTTGCACCTCTTTTCATGTGCATTGAGCAATTAGTCCAAGGCATTTAGCTCCTAGTCATGTCATGCAGTGTTACATCACGTTGTGGTTTCTATATGGGGCTCACCAGCAAATTTACCAGTGTTAATTTTGAAGCAGTAGCCACTTCTGCAGAGTTGTCAAAACCACACACAGCCAACAAATATTTCCATACCTTCAATGAAAATGCATCTCAGTTTTCTCTGCACTCATTAAAAGCTAGATTTCTTTTTCAACACTTGTCCTGCAAACTCTGCTGAATGCAGTTATTATGTTTTTAGGACGAGACACATTTTCCACACAGAACTAAGCCAAGGATATCTTAAGCCACTGCAGTTTGAACACGGTCTTTCTTTTGAAATGAAGAGGTGGCTAGCCAGAGATGACTGGTATTATTTGTTCTCTCTTAGTTATGAAAAGATATGTTTGTTGTCTCTGTTTTTGAAGAGTTGATGTTAAACAATGTATCTTATGATAAGGTCAAGAAAGTAATACAACTTCAATCTTCCTAATTGCTAGTTGTATACCAACTTTTTAAATTCTGGCACATGTATCTAGAGTGAAATTGCCAAAATAAAACAAAAGCACCGGGCAACAGAGCAATTGTTCCAACTCCTGAGATTCAAAGTCACACACTAATATTTCACATCTGGAAAACTGTTTTGCTAGTGGACGGAGTGAATTGCTGTCCTGCAAGCCACCTGTAGTCTTATTCACACTGTCTACTGACAGCACCCAAAAAGACAAAAGACTCTTTGACCATTTTATACTACTTCCTCCATTTAGGATCATCCATAATGAGCCCCAGAAACTCTGCTATATGTACTACCAGCAACAGAGCAGGCTCCAAACTGTGTTCATGGAAATCAGTACCCACCACAATTCACCAGCCAGGTAATTGTGTGCCCAATGGACTAAAGCAGGGGTGAGGAATCTGTAGTCTTGTCTCCAGCTCATTTTTATATAGCTCCCAACCATGTGATTCTTTTATTCCTTATTACTGGTAACACTACAGATTATATTGATGATGCGTGGTTTGGCAAGTGTCTCCAAAAGGTCTCAAAAAAATAAAGTTCCTCACCCCTGCATTAACCATAAGATGCTAACATCATATCATGCCAGGTATGTTCCAGCAGGGATGGGACTGAAAGAGTGCGCACAAGAACAGTGATATTTAAAATTAGCAAAGACTGTGATTAAAAAAAACGTTCATAATTGTATGTAAAGGGTTTATGTGAGCAGGCCAGTTGGAATGAAAAGGTTCCTTGGTATGCATTTCCTATCTTTACACATGAAACTGTTTCTCTTTACTCTGTTTAACTGCATTCATTGAGGTATTCTAGCAACACAAATTATGAACGGAGCCTGATTTGTAGCTTGTCTGATGCAGTGTAGTTCTATATTTCAGGAGTTCTGCTTTCTCAGAAGAATGTAGTGATCTTAGACCTCTGTAATATTGATTGTGTTTGCTGCAAGCAAGTCTACTGTTGTGAACGATTTAATAGGTATTTCTTTCGAAATCATAACAAAGGGTTATCAGGAAATAACTGCCTAAGTTCCTAAATCTCTAAGACTTTTGTGAAAGACAAGTTGGGTTTTGGTCTTTTTTTCTATTTAGTGGCAGTTTCAGGCTTCTTGTCAGGTGTATTGTATCAAAGCTGCTGACGAACCAAGATGCTCTGCTATGTCCATTATATGCAGCTGCTTAATTCTGAGCTTTGTTCTGTTCTGGGCCTTGTATTCCTCAAAGCAGAGAGTCCTCTCTGAGCCTGACTGCCAATGGCCAGGAATTTGTAGCGCAGGAGATCCAACTGCTATCTGGCTCATTTTTCGCCCAAATGATTAGGCAATTTTAGTGGCAAATAATATCTGTTCATCCAAGGTTAATTTGAGGCCTCTTTCTCAGTTGCCAGAAGCATTTCTGAGGGTATTGCTAGCTTCTGTGAAGTATTTCCTAGGAACCCTTAAAGTAAATGTAAAGTAACACATATGAAAGGCACTGCTCGTCCACTTTCATCTTCTAACCTTTTACCAGCACAAAACTACTACAAAATTAGCATGGGATCATTTTATAATCATTCTATACACAGTGGGCCTGCCACATCCAATGCTTCTGGCCAATTTTTCTCCAACGTAACATTCCTTGTGTAACTGCCCAGAATTTGTAGAGAGGTCCGAAAAGAGCAAAAAAGATCTGATTTAAGCTCACCTGAGATAATATAAATTAGTCACACACATATCTAGGGCAAAATGGAGTCAGTCCCACAGGATGGAAAGGAAGAGTTCACCTCGGTAACAGGAATTTACCTCCATTGTTCATGATAACTTTTGCCTCATCAGTTCCTGTTGTTTTTATTGCAGTCTCTTAAAGACAACTTAGTTTAGTAAATTTTTATCATTTTTGAGAAAATAATACCTTAAACTACTTCAAGCTCAGCTGAAATCCATCTCTTAAAGCACTAGAGACTGTTAAAATGTCTAATACAGCCAAATTCATTTTTATCTAGCCAATGCTGCTGGAACCACTTGTGCTTTTTAAGTGTTGTTAGCCAATGTTCACGCTTTATATTAATGTTCACTTTTTTATACTAAAGCTGTAAGTATATTGGTATCTTCCTGTAGTCAAGAATTTTATGCTTAAGTAAAAGACGACTATACAAAATAAGATAATGAGGAAGCGGTATTTTTGGCATGTTCCTTTATACAGAGTAAAAGGTCAGTGTTAACTCATATGCAGATACACATGAATATGCTTGTTATATAGAAGTCCAATCCTATGAAAGAACCTCTTGTGAGAAACTAGTCACCATAAGATGCTGTATCCACTGTAAAATGTAGAAGATAAACTTTCAGCTGACTAATTCAAATGCCTCTTCAGGATCTAAAGAGACAACAGTTATTGGTTCTGCTTTACTTTTGCCTAGAGCAAATTAATTTACATCTGTTTCACATTATTACAGAACAATGTATTATTAATTAATTCTGCTTGGTTAAGATGAATAAAGCTCAAGAGGACCATTTCAAAACTGTTTGTCAGATTATCTGCCAGTATGTTGGAGGTTTCATTTATTAATGGCACTGGATATTTGCTTAAGCAAATATCTGATATTTCTCCAGTATTTAGAATTACTTTAAGAAGAACTATTCTTATTTCAGCTTGTAAAGATACATCATCCAACGCTGATGTGCATATTTGTCTAAGAACAGCCATTAGCACAAATTTCTACAGCTAATAAAAATCTTCTGGGATCCCATCTAGTCTGAAGTTTTCCTGATTTTCCTGGACTTAATTTCATCCCTTATTTATTTCCTATGTTCTCATTCAAAATTTATTTTTTATCTCCTTTTAAACATGGATAGTCTACTAAATTAAACTACATATACCGTAAGCTTCTGCACCTTAGCAATATTCTTCTGCACAGCTTCACAGATAATATCTTAAATCACAGAATCACAGAATGTTTAGGGTTGGAAGAGACCTCTGGATATCATTTAAGTCTGACCCCCCTGCCCAAGCAGGGTCACCTAGAGCACGTTGCACAGGATTGCCTCCAGGCAGGCTTTGAATATCTCCAGAGAAGGAGACTCCACAACCTCTCTGGGCAACCTATTCCAGTGCTCTGTCACCCTCACAGTGAAGAAGTTTTTCCTCATGTTCAGATGGAAGTGTCTGTGTTTCAGTTTGTGCCCGTTGCCTCGCGTCCTGTCACTGGGCACCACTGAAAAGAGTCTGGTTCCATCCTCTCGACACCCTCCCTTCAGATACTTGTACACGTTGATAAGATCTCCTCTCAGCCTTCTCTTCTCCAGGCTAAACAGGCCCAGCTCTCTCAGCCTTTCCTCATAAGAGAGATGCTCCAGTCCCCTAATCATCTTTGTAGCCCTTCGCTGGACTTGCTCCAGTAGTGCCACATCCCTCTTGTACTGGGGAGCCCAGAACTGGACGCAGTACTCCAGATGTGGCCTCACCAGGGCTGAGTAGAGGGGGAGAATCACCTCCCTCGACCTGCTGGCAACACTCTTCCTGATGCACCCCAGGATACCATTGGCCTTCTTGGCCACAGGGGCACATTGCTGCCTCATGCTTAACTTGGTGTCCACCAGCACTCCCAGGTCCTTCTTGGCAGAGCTGCTTTCCAGCAGGTCATCACCCCCAACCTGTACTGGTGCATGGGGTTATTCCTCCCTAGGTGCAGGACCCTGCACTTGCCTTTGTTGAACTTCATGAGGTTCCTCTCCGCCCAGATCTCCAGCCGGTCCAGGTCTTTCTGAATGGCAGCAAATACTAATTTGCTAAATATTAATTTGTTTTCTTATTTGTTATCAACTCAATCATATTAGGGGTATATCTATGTTCCAGTAATTTGCCCAGTTTTTCTTTTTGACAAAATCTGAAAAAGTCAAATTCTGCTAAAAGAATTTGGGCTTTGGTTTTATGAATTGTATAGGTTTGGATGTATTTTATTCAAGGAGTTACATTTTTCAGTTTATTCAATATTTTTTCCACTAATTTTCTCTGTTGGAAGAAAAATAAATTATTCTGAATTTAAATATGAGTTTTGAGTGTTTGAACTAATATCTTGATGATCTTCTCTTACTCTATATGAACAGTAGAAATAACAATGCATTAGAATGCCCCCTTGAGGAACACTGCCAATGACTATCTATTTCAGCCATCGTATACTCAGGAGGAGATCTGAAGTATCTCCAATTTTAGTTCATTCCATAACTGATTGTATTATTAGTCATTTTTTGACAGAACAAGACATAGTCTGTTCTGAACAGGGAAAATACAAGGAAATACGATTCAAGATAACTAGGTCCCTATCTTAAAAGAAATACACACTCTTTTTCATGTGGTTGGGGCAAACATAAAAAATATCCTGTAGGAATATACAAATTGAAATCAAATGTTTTCACTGCTTGTGCAAGTTTCCAGATTTATAACTCAGACTACAGGCACTTTGCATGGCTCTTGGAGCTCTTGGAGACTTTATCAAGATCAGGATTTCACTTTTAGTGTGCAATTCGGATAAGTGCCTCCCCCTCGCCAATTTTTGTTGACTACATGACTGGTGCTGGACTCACTTCTCACTGTAATGGAGTGGAAGGGTTGAGGCAACTACAAAGGGAGTTACTGTTTACATGGAGTAAACTGGGAATCAGAAAGGTTTGGGCAGATGGAGAAATGATGACCTGAAGTTATTTATGTTATTTTTATTAATTGTAGAGTTTTAGGAAAATATGCAGCCAGTTTGGAGTTACTGAAAGATTAAAAAAAAAAAAAAAGTAGAAACTAACCAAACAGTTAATTAAACTTGTTTTTAAGCAAGGCTGCAGAAAACAACAACCAAAAAACATCCTCATCTCAGCCCAGTATCTCTTAATTGACCAGGGCATAGTCTTCTCCCCAGGTTCAGAGAAAATTTAATCTTATGTATTATTCAGGAATATGTGTAGGCTTTTCTATGGAGGAGCACTTGGGGGTCATAGCTTTTATCGTGAGAGTTCTTCACAGGTTGTTCTAAATAGAGAATAAAGAAAGGGCAAAAGTGCACTGAAATTGGAGGTTTTGTCTTTCCTTTATGGTATCTACAGGCATAACCTCTCATTCCCTGTGAGGCTGGAGAACAGTATCCCAGACCGTAGCCTACATCCACAGCAGTCACCTCATGCCCAGCAACGATAACAAAACCCCTGCCTGGGTTTTTCTTCTGATATGTGGTGTGATTGATGAAGATAAGAAAGGAGGACTATCGATCTAGGACTATGGACATAGGACTATGGATCAGAGACATAGAATATACTCTGATCGGTAGTGATTTACACCAGCAGAGGACTTGGCCCAGTGCTCCTAACTCAGGGAGATGCAAGGAGATACTGGCCTCCCTGTTGAAAACAAAAGAATTTCATTCCCTAAATATTCTACTAATATATGATTCAAGATGACATAGCTGGATGAGATAAGCAAATTTCTGAAGTGGATCAACCTAAACCAGCTGTCTTGTTTAAGGATGATTTAAAGCTAATAAAAAGTGAAAATAGGATTTTTAAAAAAGTTAAACAAAAAAAACACGGAATTCTGAAGGTCCAAATTGATTGCGTAAGTAGGCACAACCTTTTTTAGGAATTTGGGTGAGTTTGCTGACATGAAACTATCTGAATAACATTGAGTTCAGAGAGAGTCAAATGATTAGGGAAATTTTTTCTCTGCTATAACTCTGTTAACGTCAGCTCTCTTATTCTCTGGAATTACACTGGCATGAATGTGGCTGAGAGTGCGTAGACAAACTAATGTCATCCATTTAAGGAGTTTGTTGAGTAGAACTGGATGAAATACACAGCAAATCTCCCACCAAAAAGAGCTGAATAATTAAAAATTATTAAATAACATTGCTCTTTTTCTAAACAGGCAGATAGACATTTATCCTGGCCACCACAGATATCACTGATTGTTTGAGCATTGTAGCTTTTCCTTTTATCTCTTACAGGAGAAAATAGCAGAAGATTGAATTCTTCAGAGATTTCTCAACATATGGGACTTTTACTCTTTAAATTCTTAAAAGGGTGAGAAAGAGATGGTCAATGTAACCTTGAAATGCAGCGTTTGAAAAAAATACTTAAAAACAAAGCACCTGTGTTTTCTGGCTGGACAACAGTGTATCAGCCAAAATAGCTGTTTTAACAATTCTGGCTGTGGTTAGCTAGCTCCCCATAATTCATTTCATAATTGGGAAAAAATGTAGCATTTTCTGACATCATCTCAGTGCAGTTTTGGACACATTGTACTGCAGAGAATCCAACAATAACCACTTAATTTTCCACTCCAAGATTTAAGAGGAATCCAGTGACCAGGACTGCATATGGTAGAAATACATGTTTGTTTGGGCTTTTTGGTTCAAAATCTAGACAAAAATAATAGATATGCACTTGCATATAAATGCAATTTTATTTATGAACTCCTATTCTTTCTCTTTCCCTGATATTAGAAACAAATCATGAGAATCTGATCCAGAAGTTTCAGAGGCCAGAGTTTGAAAACTACATGGCGGACTCTGTGGGAAAGGAGAAAGGCGCTGTCTCTCCATTTTGTGGGTCTGGAGTTCTATTTAAATGTTATCACTTAGTGTTTTTTCTCTCCAGTCCCTATCTCAGTGGTAATTGACTCATGCCCTATTACTTTTTTACTTCTAATTTTAAGTCACTGGCCCAATCACATAACTGGGCTCAGAATTCCCCTGTGTCACATATGAATAAAACCTGTGAACTTCAGTTGGCAGGTCTCTCTCTGCAGCTGAGCAGAAGGAACTGTTTTTGGAGAGGAAGTGGTCTTTCCACCAGAAGTTGACTGAGACTGTAGGAAAATAATTACTACAAAGATGTCAGCAAAGTCCTGATTCTGACCTTGGTCATCCTGATGCAAATCCTGAGTACGACCCATTGAGTTATTCCGAATGTATAGATTTAAGGCAATAATCTGACTTTGTATTTGATAGGGCAACAGGGTCCCATTCTGTAAGTGTTCTGGTGGTTTCCAGCAGGTGAGAGCTTTCTCTAACATATTTCTGCTGTGCAAGACAGCAAATAGCAGTCAGCCTGCCATTTCTGGCCTACTTTGCTTTACTTGATCCAATTTTCCGCAGATTACAGAAAGTGACGTGGATGGTCACAGGTCTATGAAGGGAATAGAGAGGCTGCAGCAAATGCAAAGCAGGCAGCGATGGTGCTGGCTCAATTACATCTGGCTGCTTGTCTCCAGAATGACTGTCATCACCAGGGAACACAACTAAATCCCATATTTAATTTAAGTAAAAGAATTAGTTCTCCTCTAGTTTACGTTGAAAACCACTTGAATAACAGCCACTGTCTGGGAGAGTATCTCTAAGATTCTGAAAGGGCAACTTGTAGAGAATGGCCCAAGAATTAAAAACCTAAACAAAAACTCAGCTGGCTATTGACATACCTCTTTCCATACTCCTTCGCTGTCCCTCTGTCTAGCATCATTTAGTACTGAGAGGGAAGGGGATATGAAGAAAGGAATGAAAAGGAAAGGAAGTGAAATGAACAACAAAAAGGAGAAAGATAAAAAATAGCAGGAAGAGATGGTAAAAACTGCAAAATTCTACTAAAAAGATCTTCAAAACTGCATGTCACATCCAATGCTTTAAACATAATCCATGACAGACTGGCAATGTAAACTTTCTCACGATCCAGTCTTCAATTTGTTCACATATTGCATAAAAGCGAACATTCATAAAGGGACTACACAGACTAACAAATGATTAATGACCATAAATATGCTACAGACCTGAATGGTATGTGCTACACCTGGCTTTAGGTATATCAGTAAAAGTGTTATATATGGCTAGATGCCATATGATGTACCTCAAAGCCTTTATTAGGAGCTTACTTGATTTATAACTTGGCTTTATTGAAATAAGGATGAGTTAGAAACTGTCAAAGATGAAAAGTAATTATCAATATGACCAACCAATTACAGTTGAAAAGTTAGATTTCTGAGGTAATATTTTAATTTTTACTGGCACTACAGCAGGAACATGTGATCTAGCCAGTATTTAATGGGAACAGAACTATAGCAAGATTTCTTAGCATTGTAGATAAAACTAATAACATCACGTACAGTTGAAGTTTTGTGACACTTTATAAGCCTGTTACTAGAGGTCTACAATATTATTAAAATCTAATTTCTGGAATTATATTACCCATGCTCTCTGCCTCAGTCTAGTTTGTCTTCATGTTGCAGCAAAAACATTTCAAATGTTTCCAAGAAATAGATAAAAGAAAAATACATTATTTTTCTATTATAAATTTTTACAGGTCTTTTTGAACAGGCCTAAGCCCCATGTTTTGCACCAGGAATGTGTCAGTGACATGTATTATCAGCCTAGGAAAAACTTATAAAATGTGACCAAACTACAGGACTTTGAAAAATCCATGGTTTTCCTAGTTAACTCTTGAAATAATCTGTCTCGTCTGATCATGCTTACAATCATGTTTACGATAATGATCATAAGAATCTTTTACCTGGATGCAGATTAGACCATGGCTGAAGACGTTCTTACCCAAAGGCAAGCTTTCCCTCCTATAAGTAGGTGTCAAGGCAAGGAGCCTCCTAACATACTGCCCATACAGTACAGAGAACACCCTGGATGAAGTGCGCAGGGAGAAAAAATGAGTCATATGATTTTTAGGAGTAATCTGTGATGGAAAACTAACACTGAGACTGGGAGCAAGGAATGTTGGAAGCATAATGGAAAACTGGGACCAGCTCAGCAAGTATGGGACTGACAGCCTGGACTCATACCAGGAATGATGGGAAAAGAAGACAGGATGAAGAACAGAGCAAGGAGAGACAAACTTATCACAGGAACAAGTAGTAGCAGGCAGAACCAGGCAGAGTTTGAGCAAACAGGGATATTGGTGTGTGTCCACGCTTCCCTCCTGCACCTGAAACTGACCTCCAGAACCTGAATGTCTCTCTCCTGTCTACGAATATGAGGATAACACGTATCATCCCATCTTGTGTCTGCTCCACATCATGGATGACAACTTGCAGTGGTGATTTGTAGAGGATCAGTGTGATTTTCTGTGAAGTAACTGTATGAGAGAAGTAGTACAAAGTTATGCAAAACTGAATGATGTTTGTTTGTTTTGTAAATAATTAGGGTTTCCATCCAACTGCACAGCACCTAAAAATCCAAAGGCACACAGTGCTTTTGTAACAGTACATAGTAGTGGCTATTGTCAATGGTGACTGTGGACATAAAAGATCCTCAATATCTTCCACAGAACTAGGATGGACCTGCTTAATTTCTCAGTGTTGATTTGTAAATGGTTATTTAAAATACTGATATGTGTGATCAGATTTTGGTCACACACTTGTTCTTCATCCTCTGTGGTGGTGCTGACACTAGAAACCAAAAACATAGCACCAGGTTATATCATGGCTTCTGAGGTTCAGCTCACTGTTTGACTGTGTACTTCAAGTTTAGTTTACTTTAACATCGAATATTGGTCCTTAAAAATGGCCCAGAAAAGGTGCAGACTCCCCTGCAGTAAATGTAGACTGAGAAACCTGTATAGGAGAATAAAACTCAAAGTGCTGATAAACTGAATGAATGGTCCCTAAACATGATATTGCACATCTGCTGAGTCTCTGCTGCTAAATGCTGTTCTAGAAGATCTTATGTTAAACAGACATGTTAGCTGAATGTTTGGTTCAAAAAACAAATTAAAATGCTCTATTTTTAAGAAACTGGCTAACATGGAGAAAACTCATGTAGTTCACTCTGTATTTGAAATCATCTAATCCTACATAAAATAATTCCAATACAACTCCGACAGTTTTATAACAAAAAATCTGTTTAAAAATGCACTGAAAAGTGCGTTAAAAATTAATTTCTTGTGAATGACTGCAAACAATGAAAAAATAATCCCAACACAATTGTAATGTGTACTGCCTCACAGCAACCACCAAAGGTACATATTCACTTTCAAATCAATAGTCACATCAGAACAAAATGTTTTCATTTATTTGACTATGATTGGAAAAATGATGTCCATAGAACTTAGTAAAATGGCTTTCACTAGAGTGGGTTAAAGGATGACTCCTTAAACTCAACTCAACTACGGAAAGAGATTTTTAGAGATAGTTTTGTCAGATGGCTTTTCTTTGCTTTTGCAAATAAAACTGGTAATGCTGAATGATATTGTTAGAACAGAAAAAACAACATTGTTAGAGAGAGCTTGCTGCAGCCATATCTCTCAGCTTCTTTCATAAATGCAATTTAAACCAGAGCAGGTCTTCTTTTTTATTTCTTTTTTCAGTAGTGTAATCAATTTTTATTTAAAAAAGTCAAGCATGAAAATCTAGCACCACATCTCATAGACAAAATATTGATTCTAGGGCAACAAATGGAAACTCTCTAGGGGGTATGGACAAAGACAGCAAATGTGCACAGTTTCGAATACGATCATATGAAAAAATAATTGAACCTGCTGCTATTGACAACAAATAGTATAGTTACATGTATTTCTAAGAGATTTTAATATAATAGAATGTTTAGTGTAACTTCACTGCAATAATTAATGCAGTGATTTTAAAAGTCATGTCATTTATAGAAGTCAACAGAATTAACTGGCATAAAACCCATGAAGCCTTACACTGTGCCTATATTTGGAAGGAAGAAAAGTTAATGGTGACTTCAATTATTTGTTATTTCAGAGAAACAACTGCCTCTTGATGTTTTTAAACACGTCTAAGACAAATCCAAGACCTTTAACAGAAATTGTTATGGTGTCTAACTTTTGTTCCAGGCAGGCTAGGACTACAGATACAGAGCCAAATTTCCCCTGGCCTAACTCCAGTCACAAAATTTGGCCAAATATATATTTGACATACTGCTTTTAAAATAAAGTTCTGATCCTGTGTGGTGCTCAGGGCTCTTCCAGAACAAATTGCAATAGAGGAAGTCAGCAAAACCACATCTGGAACTGAAAGCTTTGAATTACTCTTCTATCTATGACTTCCATATAAATGACTGAGCTTGCATTTTTCTGGGGTTATTATATCACAGTAGAATCTTTCTTTATTTACCATAGTTAGTTATCATTTGTTTGGAGAGCAGTTTCTGGGTACAATACACCTATCAAAGAAGGTGCCCTATTGTAACAATTGCCTGGGTAGATTGAAAGAGAGAAAAAAAAGTACAAGTAAAATTGCCATATAGCAACTAACCACATCACGACAACATACATTTTGAGAATGTTTTCCTAAAACTGAAAGGAAAGAGACTCCTAAATTGTCCCTCAGGCTTGCTATTTTCAATCATTTGGTTTACTGCACATAAAATATGTCTACAAACAGGTCTTGCAGAGTCACAGTGCAGAAAGATACAGGTCCTGTGACCCTGCGGGGGAACAAAGATTCTGAAAATTACGTATAGGAAACACCAGGGAAGAAAGCATGGAAAACAGACTTGAGAGAGTAAGATAAATGGAAAACAAAGGCTGGCATCTTTGATGCATCAGAGTGACAGGGTGACATAAGAAGAGGCAAAACAGTCCACATACTGAGGACTTGAAGGGCAAAGCCAACAAGTTGCTTGCAGCAGTTGTTTCAGAGATTCAGACTGGAAGGTTGATAAATTTTTATGTGGAAGCTTTTAAATTGCCATGGTGAAAGAACACAGTTTGTCTGCTAAGGGAATCACTGTTTGCTCTCAGTATTAGCCATAAGATACTCTGAATAGTGTATATTTAAATCAAATGGTATAAACTGTTCTCTGGGAAAAGGAATCAGTGATCTCTGTACAGTTACAAGTCTTTTCATTAAATCATCTGAGAATCTGACACTTCCCACACATAACTAAGACCTCAGTAGTGTATGCAATTACCCACATTTGCAAAAGCCCTTTATTTCTTGTTGTTTAAATGGGTGTGCAACCCCCAAATCAGAATCTTTCACCTCAGCCACAGGGACTGATAGTACAAGTTGTGGTAACTCACCTCTGCAGAACTTCAGTTGTAGCATTTAAGCTCGTTAAACAGTTAAGTTGTAGCATTTTATGTTCACAGCTCTGATGATGCCTTGTGTGAGGATCTGAATTCTTAACTGGCTTCTGTAAGAGTCAGTGGGGACCCACTGCTGTGTTGGCTGGAGGCTTTTGTTCCTTGGTGTGGACCAGGAGGAATGCAAACATTGCTTTGGCAAATTCCCTGGCTCTGAGTGATTTCTGAACACCACATCTGAGTCAGTTGTTGGCGAGTTGGCCAAGCCACACTGGAACAACATAGATATCAGTTTCTGTTTAAAGGTGAAAGTAATCCTTATGACAAAAAGTGAGAATCCACGCAGCATGCCTTAGTATGGGGCAGAAGGGAGGTGGGGGAAACGGATAATCTGTATGACGAGGGCTTTAGTGCCAGGCTGCAGATGAGATGCGTGCTTTGTAATTGAGCACTTTTCAGCACACACCTTAACTCTAGATAGTCCATTTCCTTGCTGCTGGGCAATGCTGTGATGGTGGGATCCTCAGTCTTTAAATGCAAGACTTGTTTTTCTACTCTGATTGATCTTGGCATACATCTGGGATAGCTGGAACTGTGACCTAGGGATGTTGTGTGGTACAAGGGAAAAAGCACCTAAGCTACCAGCCCCAAATCTTTCTTCAGCAGAAGGCTGTAGGCAGGATGACTATCAAAGGCTAAAAATAAAATTACCTTCCAAATTGGTGAAAGGGTAATCACCACTGACCACCCCTGTATGGAAGCTCTCCTCAGCATTACAGAGACATCTAATGGAAAGACTTCCAAAATCCAAGAAAATGGCAAGGGAAAAGAGTCTTCAGTAGCCAGCAGAGTGGAAGCTTATTTTATTAAGCCCAGGGTGATATCTGAGTACGGTGTATGTTATCAAACTCCACTGTCCATTCAGAATACAGATGACAAGTACTCATGGAAAAATACCCAGTTCTCACATCGAAGGAGGACCAGAAAATATGTCTTTCTCCTCAACAGCCGAGAAGTATTTGGTATTTTTTAATTTGTGTAAGTAAGTTATTTAAGGCCTGTCAGAGTGAGGATATATTTTGTTTTACCAGCCAGGTTATGAAACTTCAGTCATTGCTATGAGAAGTCTACCTTGATCACGTCATTTAAAACTTGAAGGTATATGTTATTTGCCCTCAATGAATTATCCATCTTAAGTGCCTACAGCATTTTGTTTTGCATACTTTTTTCCCCCCCTAACATACCTAAAACTGTCTCTTCTCAACAGATATTGATCTGCTTCCTATAAATGTTGAGTTGGGACATCATATTTATCCCATCATAAATCACTCATTTAAGAGTGATATTCTTTTTTTGTTTTAATGATTTTCTTTGTATTTAAATGTATTTTTCTGATCTGCCATTTTCTCTTCTACTCTGGTGACTTGTCTTCCTTTACATCTCTTTAGTTTCTTTACTTTTTCCGTTACTTTACCTTTTTTCCAATTAAGGAAGTAATTCTCAATTTCTTTTCTTCCAAATTCTCTAATGGTTTACAAGTTTCCCTACCATTTCTGTTTATTTTCTCTAATTTAACACAGTGGTTTCTGTTGCACTTCATTGGATTTAGAATTTGCATAATCCCCAGCTGTACTGAATCAGTCCCTAGCTATGGATTTTCTTCACATTACATAAATTCCACCAGATTTCCTTTACTTTTTCATATTATTCCAAAATCTATTTACAATGGTCACTATTTTTTACTAATTGCAATTTATATAGCTCCCAATCAAGTCTTTCAAGCCTAAGTGATATCCTCCTAGGTCTGATTATGCTCTGACATACACAGGCTTTGCATTTGTCATTTTTTTGATATTAGTGGATTTGCTTCTGACCCTCGGTGGTGTAAAATCAGGTCCAGGTTCTTTGTTTGTTATACTTGCCTCATTTCCAATTATTAGGTATGAAATTTTTTCAGCCCTATTTGGCTCTTGCATGGTACTTTTAAACTTGTCTTCAGTTTGTTGGACTTCCCCCAACTAACAAACATATTGTATTCAAAACCAAACAGTAACATCAGAAGTGAAAAGAGCAGTTAAAGACATTTCCTTGTCCCAACTCATATGAGTAATGAGGATACGAATTTCTCCCCAGACAGATCTGTTAGCTTAATGTTACTCCTCTGAGTCGTACTTCAGAACTATTTCTGAAGAGACTGAAAATGCATGAACTACTTATATTAGCTGCACAAAACAGTGAGACTATTTAAGCAAGAAGGGGCATGCTTGCTGTTTTCAGTCATGCATCCCTAAAATGGTATCAGTTTGGGTTAACTTTGTTCTCAACAAGCTTCTCAGTTTAATACTGTTCCTCTTCACCCTTAGTTCCCTGCAAGCCCTAACGCTTTTCAAGGTATTCTCGAGTGTCCAGCTGTAGAAATTATAAATAAATAAATATTATTTAGCATTGTTGTTTATGCTGCATTTGTTCACATTCATTAGCAACTGCTGCTCTAATCTTGCTCTTTTGCAGAAAGCCTGCTCAATATTTCAACCTGTTATTAGGAAAGCAATAAAAATAATTTGTTCTGTTCTGGCTGGTGCCCATGCAGAGAATGGCAGATAACAGGCAAGATGTCTCTGGTGTATTACACGTATTTTAAATAAGAAAAAGCAAAAATATTTAACCTCACTACCAATCAGGATATTTTGCACTTTTACTGTTTTTCTCCTGAGGATTTTCAAACAGCTTCCAACATGAAAAGATGGAGTATGACACCAGAACACTCAGCTCAGGACGTGGGTTTGCTGCTATACTTCAAATGCAATGGAAAGAAGCAACAATGGCTCTGATAGCCCACCTTTCCTACAGCAGGAGTAGTCTACATCAAGTTTATATTAGAAAAAATTTCACTGATACAGTTGCTGATAGGAGTATAACAGCAAATTCTTTCTATGGTGGTGCAATATTTTGGTTGACCTGCTTGCAATAGCTTTCTAGGTGAAATCAGTTATGCTGACAAAAGTACTTTTTAGTACTAGGGATTTTGTTGAAATAAAAATCTTATTAAAAAGATCATCCCACCCTACCCCATTCATTTCATAGACAAAAGTAGTGTCTAGTGTAGACCTGGCAAAAGTGAACTGCAAGCTCAGATCCTTGGTTAATTCACTGTGAGGCCAGAGGCTGGTCTCAGTACATTTCCTGCCCTTCCTCTTTCACTTTGGAGAAAGACAGAGAAGTAAAAGCAAATACACACACACTCACTCACATGCTCACACACGCTCTTGTACAGTAACTCAGAGTAATAAGCAAAATGTCTATGTAGATCACATCCAGTCTTAATACCACTGATGATTTCCATAGTCAAACAGAAACATTTTGCCTGAGACTGTGATCCTTCAGCATCTTGAAAACATCTTTCTCTATCCACCATCATAGCATTAGCTCAGGTAGGAGCAGCCAAATACTGGAACAGGCACCCAGAGATGCTGTGGAATCTCCACCCTTTGAGATATTCAAAACTCGACTGGACAAGGCATGAGCAACCTGATCAAAGTGCTTAAGGGGTGGAGGGCATCTAGATGTACTAGATGAAATCCAGATGTCCCTTCCAACCTAAATTCTTCTGTCTTCCCCAATCCTGGCCCTGGTTCAGAGCTTTAGAAATGATAAGGCAAAAAAGTCTCTTCCTGAAGCTTTAAAAGGAAAAAAAGTTAGCAAAGCTGAAAAAAGTCTTTATGGGGAGAGCCAGGTTACCAGTATTTGCCCTATAAAAACAGTTATAAAAGACTTTGCTGTCTTTAATGAAAACCAAATGTTGGAAGTAGTAATTAAAATGTTTACACTGAAGTGCAGTTTTAGATCTGCAGTGTACCCATGCCTGACAGGTTTTAATTAATAATGGCAAGCCACAAAAGAGGCTGTTCTTTCAATAACATGCTGTGATATCCAAGATATCCACCATTCATTGTGTGTCTGCTTCCCTATCTTCCCTCCTGGGCTGACGGACTAGTGAATTCCTTACAGTAAAGGACCTTCCCTTGGAGAGAGCTGAGAACACTTTGTTGTCCTAAGTAGCATCTGGTCGAGCTTTCTAGTATCTTCTTAAAATATTGGTCTGGAATAGTAGAGAGGAAAAGAATATGCATGTTAGTTCCCCTTCCTCATATTTTCTGTCCTGTTCTCTCCTCCTGTTCTCTCTCCTGTTCTATGCTTTCTTGCCCTTGTCTGTCTGTTCGGGTTGTTCGTTTTGTATTTGTTTGTCCACTTCTCAGCTAGGTGCTCTCTTCTATCCTGACAGACTTCCTGCAAACTCTCAACCTAATCTGGACTTCATCATCCCTAACCAGTCCCTCATGTCTCTAAAGAAAGGCACTCAAACACTTTACTTGTTGGTAAACAAGGGCTCTTATTCTGTGCTAGGACTGTTAATAGAAACATTGAACCACGGGATAATTTGAATTGGAAAACACCCTTGGGGGCCATCTGGTTCAACTTCTGCTGAAAGCAGAGCTAACATCAAAGTTAGACTAGGTTGCTTGGGGTTTTTTCTAGGTAAGTTTTGAATATCTCTAAGAATGGAGATTTCACAACTTCTCTGGGCAACCTGTTTCAGTACTTCATAGCCCTCAATAGTTTTGTCTTCAGAACTACTTCTCCTTGGTTTTGTTTCCCTATAGCCTGTTCTTCATGCTTTTGGCTCTGTCTACGCTAACAAACAAAGCAAGGTCAGGATCCCCACTTGTTCATACTATTTAATTCTCAGCCTGGCATGGTTTTGATTTGTGCCAGCCAGCACTTTCCCAAGCATTACTTGGGAACAGCATTTGATATGCACTGTGAATGACTGTGATAAAGACTATCCACAAGAGACAGCTTGGATGTATCCACCCTGTGCTGTATGAAGGAGAAAGCAGGTACATGAACACATGACCTTGTGGCTTAACTAGGCCTCAGAGCCAGAGAACACTCCCAGGCCTGTTTTATTTTGTGGTATAGCTGTGACTGACATCCCCACTCACAAGTGTCCCTGTTTCTTTGCTCTCATTCTGCTGTGCTAACATACGCAGTTGTTGATGAATAGTGAGGGGAGAAGTTATTAAATAGAAACAGTACATTTCTGCTGACAAAGAAAGCAGAAGATGTTCTGTGACCTCATGAGGAGGTCTGAGCTGGTGAGCTAGGTACAAGGCTAACAGAGTAGGATAAATACTTATAAAGAGATCTTTGCCAGCTAAATTCCTTATTTCAGTCTCAGAGACATTACTTTTTCTTTACCCTTGTGTAATCTGATTATAGTTTGCCCCCAATATATTTGACCCCTTTTTACTGCTTCCATTCTACCGATTCCTTGTTTTAAGCTTGGTATCAGACTGTTCGTGTACAAAATAAAATGGTGCAATTCTACTCTTGTGGAAGTGCTGGTATTATGCCTCTAACGGAAAGTCATATCATAATGCAACCTCTGTGCTTTCTATCTATGTATTATTATATCACTAGTGAACCATATACAGATGCAAAACATCACAAAATCAGAATTTGTCTCTTGAGGTGTGTCAATTTTACATGGAAACCTTTTGCCTTGACCATGACTGTCCAGATAGAACTGCCCGAAGATACATGGAAAGAAAAGCAGGCATACAGGATAGCCACGCTTTAAAAGAGAAATGCTGGAGTATATTGTAATTGATGGTGGATCTCACCATCATACAATTGAATAGAATGAAAGTCATCACATCAGATACTGTTTCAGAATGTAAGATACATCTGTGTGATGTGTCCATGCACATGCCACATGCAGCATATGGCTCATGAATAGTCATGGCAATAGTGATAGTGAGATTTGTGCAGAAGTCATAAGGCAGAGGCAGAGGCGAAAAAGGAAATATGTTGCTACAGCTACATGGGAGCTAGAATAGATGTGTGATTTTCACTTCACTTTGAGCAAGCCTTGCTCTGGGCTGTTGCAGAGACAGGATTCCAAGAACTCAAGCACCTACTGAAAGAAGTAGTGTGAAGTTTAGCTAGTCTACAATTTAGAGCTAGTTTGCTGGTTGAGTTACTTTATGCATCAGTGGAAGTACTTTGACAGGTCTGTGTATCTGTGCAGAGCAGCACAGTAGCTTACACTACACATTTACGCCAATGTTTTCCAGATGTTGTTTCCTTACCACTCTTGGCCATGCTACTTTGGATCCCCAGATACATGTGTAGAGAAAACTACTGCAACTTTTTCACTGCATATCCTTTCATCATACCAGATCATACCAATCATATCAGAGTGCAAGCTGGTAGTGTTGAGATTTCTATAAAATATGTAACTGAACTGAAAATCAGGCCTATTTAGGGTAGTACTGCTGCTTTGACCTGTGCAAAAGTAAGGTTTTTTTCTGGCAAACTTTTTTGATCCTCAATTTGAAATAAAACTAATAACAGAAAAAAGGAAGGATAAATTGAGAAAACAAAGAAGGAGAAAATAAAATAATTATGGGAAGAATAGAAAGAATTGAAGATGTAATATCAAGAGGAAAAAGAGAAAAATCTTCAGAAAAATTGAGTCAGAAAATAGAGAGGGGACACACTAATCTATTCCTTTCTCTTAAGAAGGAACAGAATAGAATGTAACATAGCATTTGTTTAATTTAAATTTGCTTTTAATTGAATCTCTGAAGTCTCACTTTAACGCCAAAATCTATTTAAAGCTTAGTCATGTTGTCACTGTGTACATGCAACACCTACAGTACTTGTATCCCAAGTGCAAATCCGGTGACTTAAGAAGAAAAGAACATTCTCCTATTCCAGTTCTACAACAGCAAAAAGGGCTTCATAAAGGCAGTTTAGCTAGTGAGAGAAAGGCAGAAAATAGAATTTTCTTCCACTGATAGTATTAAGTTCACTAGAAGCAAAAGCACAGCATCCATAACATGCACAAAGTACATATCACTTACAAAGTGTATCTGAAAGTGAACTGATACAGTATATAAATTAGATGCTTATCATCCTTCTTTGAGCGTTAATCCACCACATTATTGCACACTCCCAAGGAAACTAAAATCTTAAATAAAACATACTAATTAAATAATTTTCAGGATGAAAAGCTTAATGGAGAGAAGTGCATCCTTATGCACTTAGTATTATTTTAAATAAGCCTCCTCTGTTTTTGACCTTCACTTGCTCACACACGACAAAAGCTAGCTGAAATGCTTCTTGTATGTCTGAAAGACACCTGGAAACACAGCTATGTTTGGGGGCATAAGAACCAGAATGGAACAAAATTCGCTCTTCTTGTTTGGTTATGACAAATATAGTCCTCAAGTGAGCCATAAAGAGAAAAAAGAAGATGTGGGCCTCACGGCTGATCAGTGAAGATAATGTCCTACTGGCATGCTGGCGTTGCCCTATAAGGAACTTTTGGCTACAAAGAGAGTTTAAATTTCCAATTTAGAAAAATGGACAGTTTCAATATACGCCAACATTGAATAATGATCAATATGTGTAACTGGTCATAAAGTTTCCTTCCACTGCACAGGGAGCACAAACAGAGCCAAGCTCAGCTGGAGAAATCCCTGTGCACCACACTGACCACAGATGCGGTTCGGGCTGCTTCCGGCAATTGTCTATGCCCAAGGCCAGATCCTGCAAGGTGCTTGGGTCAGCTTTTCCTGAAGTCAGCACTAACTGAGGATGCACAGCATCTCAGAAAGTTAGATCTTAAAAGAGCTTAAAAGATTCATTTCCATGTATCAAGGCAACACTCAGGAGCCCATGGCTGGACTAGGACCACGTGTGCTGTTATACATACACAGCACAAAATGATGGACCCTGACCCAGAAAACTTACAATCTGAGTATGATATTTGTGTGCGTTATGTCTAGCCTTTTTTTTTTTTTTACATGGTGTAGTGAATTCATTAGCTACGCAAGTAGCAGCAGATAACTGGGCAGTTGTTCTAGGTCAACCAGACAGGTAGCAGCTCTCATCCTGAGACAATTATTGTGGTGCTGCTGAGATCCCGTTACACAAGCTCTGATTCAAAACTAGAGAAATATGGTTACACAGCTTCTGGATCCGAGCTGGCTTGCCCCCAGGCAGTTCAGAGCACAGGGAAGTGGCCATGCAGTTGCCGATGGAGATATGTTCTGCAGATGTTTGTTTCAAGTTTCAAATGTTTTCTTCTTTGGGGAGGTTAGGGTAACTTACAAATCCCTAGAGCCTGGAAAAATACTGGGGAGGCAGGAGCCTAGCTAAGCATGAGAAAAATTAAGTTACTTCAAGTACACTAAAACTGATTCAGTCAAAGTAAAAAAATCTGCAAAAAACCATAACCTTGAGACTGATTTCATACTATCTGGCATCTCCTATCTACTTGAAAGTGTGTGTAAAGTTCATGGCGCACACCTGGCACTGGTCACTTACTCCGTACAACTGTAAATGACTTCATCCGTTTTAGGACAGTACTTCTATAGTGGGTCTGCAAGGTAATGGCTTGATGCTGTGTCTTGTGCAATCAATGATAACGTTTCCAATGACTTCAGCAGTGTAGGATCCAAGAACTAGAGTGACACTTGCAAAAGCCAGTCTGCTTATATGAACCAAAGTGATTCTTCACCCATTCCTGAGGAACGCCATTCCCTCTACGCTATGCTACAGCCCATTCTATCTGGCTGGAGGTACGCTTTGTGTAACCCAGACACCATTAGTCAAAACCTTACTGCAAAAATGGGCATTCTTTTCAGGCACACTCTTTTCAGGGCAATTTCACTGTCACAGGAAGAAAAGGAACCACCTGAAGCATGGTTTTGACATGAAGCTAATCAGCACTGTCTGGGATATAGTACTTCTCAAAGGAATATGAACTGAAAGGCAAAAAATTTGGGAACACAATTTGATAAGCATTCTGCATGTAGTATTTCCTTTGATAACAAGCCCATCCTGTAAGAGGCAAAAATGTCTAAGAAGTCAGTGGAATAAAGTTTCTGGATAAAATCTGCTTGGAAGATGTGTATGATGGGGCCTGCAGGTTATTTACGGGATAAGAGGGAATTTTACACACCAGCACACAAAAACCGATAAACCACTTAAACTATCTGGCTTCAGTCAGTCACCTCATCCGTCACCTTACCAAGGATAATCCTCCATTGCGAGCATTCCCTCACCCTCAAATTGGTATTTCCCCCATGGTGGTACACAGGACTCATCCTGCCCCTTTGCACATTAACTGTGAAACATGCCAAAGCCTGCAAGACTCAATTACGAATGAATTACAAGACCACCTTAAAACTAAACTCATTTGAATTTGCCTTCATGTGAAAAGAATGGCCTCGATTTCTACAAACATCAATTGTAAAATTGTATCAAATGATCCAGTATTTCCTAGAGCCATAAATTAAGCAGACGCTGTGCACATGCTGTGTGAGTGGGCCTATGAGATTCTAGCACAAATGCTGAAAAGAAAAGAACTGCCTGTATTTGTGGAGGATCTCATCTAGCAACAGGCTGAATCTGATTTTTTGTCAAGTGGAGAGTATCCAAAAGTTAAACCATCTGCTGGGCCTACATTCAAGATTAAGCACTCAGCCTGGCAGCCAAGAGGCATGATTAATTTTTAGTTTTGTGACACAAAAATGTTAATGTGATATATATTTTTTCTTATGTCAGCCTCCTCTTTGTGAACAGTTCCCTTTTTAACCTGAGCCCTTTTAGGACTAATGAGATCAGTATGGTTTATTATACTGAAATGTTTGTTCTACCTGCATGCATCAGAGCCTGTTTTACCTCTATACTGCATGTCCAGAAAGAAACTTTAAAAAAATGAGGTTGGGGGCGGGTGAAAGGATTTGCACAGATCATGGAACTGTGAAGGAATATGAAAATCTGAGTTAGATTATTTTCAGGTATAAACTGGTGCTTCTAATGCAGCTTGACTAATATTTACATATCTGGGTTACTACACACCTCTCAAAAGTTTGTCTGAACTTTTCAGTTTTAGGAATATTAAAAAATTCTGCTGCTTGACCAGGCATAAATTTTACCTTGTTTGCTTGGGAAAAAGTTATTTCAGCCTTTTGTTGTATAGTCAACACTCTGTTCTAGGACAAGCAATTTCTGAAATAATAAAGGCTTTCCAGTTCTTCAGAGGATTTTAGGTCCTTATTCTTGCATTTGGATGACAGTCACCTTCTGTTTACATCCTCTGAATGCATTTATGCCGGTTTACAGGCCTTCTGGCACTTAGCGCGAGCTGCAGGTGTGTGTGTGTGTGCACCCACACGCAGCTGGGTTCTGAAAAACCACCTTGTTTACACGGGCTGTCCCTAACCAGGGATGTGCTATTTTCTTCTTTTTGTTCAAGCAATCACCACAATGACCTGTTAGACAAATGACCTTATACTGGTGATAACAGATTGCCTGAGGGAGTATTGACCACAAAAACCAACCCTGATATTTGTTATTCTACCTCTTTGTGGAGCTTTCCAGAGGACACGCCATTTCCAGCTACACAAGTAGTAGATCCACACTGATGTGACTGAGTGTGTTTTGAGTTGTGAGTGACTCACCTACAGGCAGGCAATGACCTTGACAAAGCCAGTGCTCAGATTTCTGCTCACCACAGATCTGTTTTTCCTGTGTAAGCAATAGATGAGAGCAAGGGATTTAGAAGGTGATTCACAGCAGGAGCCTAACTGAAGTATATGCTCTGACTTCTCCTCTGGTGGAGCTCACATCTCTTCATTAATTGCTAGGAGACCTTGGGAGACCAGCCAGGCACCTAAGTAGCTGAAATTGGAGAATTTAAAATCCATCTTCCCCCACCAAGGGTGAGGTGAACTACTGAAGCCTCCCTCCTGCTGGCTGATTTTTGTGGGTGAACTCCTGAGAAATTACTCAATATGATTGTGCATTGTGATCTTGTGTGGCTGAGTTTTATAAAAAAAATAATTTAAAGGTGTTTTTTTTTTTCACTTAGAGCTACAGCTGCTTGCACATTAGTAAAATAGCACTGTAGTGATTTAGATCCCCTGGCAGGCACAAGGACAGAAGAAGAAACCACTTCAGGCTGACTAATATGAGTAAGCAGTGATGGAGCATTTTGCGTGGGAGCACAATGCAATGCATGTGTGTGTGTTTTTTTCCCCTGAGGAAGTATATAAAATAAGGTAGCCATGGGATCTATACAAAGGCTTGTTTCATATTCATGATTCTAAACATGGTATTCATTACAGGCTATTTTTAAATGTGGTGTAAATTAACTTTCCAGAGTACTTGCTAATGTACCATTTACTTACAGCAAAAACCAAGCCCAGTCATAAAGATAGCTACCAAAGATGTTTGCTGTGAAAACCACTGGAGCTAGCTATTAGAAGAATGCATGTCTTCCACACCTCTCAATTTAGCAGGATCAGTAACACCACTTATATATATATTAAGAAATGTCCCATTAAATAAAAACTGACAATAAGGAGTTATTGAAAAGGCAGAAACCTCTGTGTGTAGTTTAATGCTATGATTCAGTTCTAAAGGGCAAATAAATGTATTGATGTACATTGTGGAAAATGCAGAAATATTCAACAGATGCTTCTGCCCTGTATTTGGAAAGAAGCAGGATTGCACATTTCTCATGCATTGATGATGGAGTAGTTTCCAGTCCATTAGTAACTATGGAGGATGTTAAACAACATCTACCAGAAATAAACATTTTAAAATCAGCAAGCTAGATAACTAGCACCCAAAAGTCCCTTAAAGAGTTGGTTGAAGAAACATCTGGAATGCCAAAGTTATTTTTTAATAAATCTTGGAATACTGAGGAAATTCTGTATGACTAGAAATGTGCTAACATTGAACCAATACTCAAAAGGATGTATAGAGTAACCTCAGTAATTATAGTACTCTGGACATCACTCCCAGACAGAAAAATAGGAAATCTTTCATGGAATTCAACTCATAAGAATGAATGGATGGGAATGGAATTTGTGTTGATCTGCATAGCTTTATGTTTGTCAGGGATTTTAAACCAAACTGTTGCCATTTTTAACACAATTCCAAGTTTGCTTGATAAAGATAACTACACAGGTGAAGCAGCATCATTCATAGGTTGTTTAAATCTTGCCTGGCCTTCTGCTCAGCATTGCCACTGCCCAGTGCAGCACACATTAAAACAGTTTATGAACTTGTTTAACAAGAGCTTTAAAAAGTAATTGTTAAAGCTGAACCATTTTCCCTGTGGACTCTTTCTGTTGGTATTATGCTTCATGCTATTCAACATTTTTACAAACAATCTGGGAGTAAATACGAAACCACTGGTGCTAAAGCTAGCAGGCAAAGCAACGGTTGCTAGAATGATGCAGACGAACCAGATTAAGTAATAAACTGAACCCATCTGAGCAAGACATATTTCAGTACAGCTAAATAGAGGATATACATGGAAGAATAAGAAATTAAGACACCACCTCCTAACTGAGGAACTATTACAGCAAAGCAAGTTTTATATGGAGAAAGTTAGTTTAGCTGGCCTAATAAAAAAGGTATTACTTCTTCCTGTATATCTTATCTTGTTCATATCCTTAACTAAATAAGGACTGCAAAACTACAATGCCTATTAAAGCAGCAACACTGAAGAAGAAGTTAGAGGTCATGCTGGAGATAAAGCTTAACATGAAAACCTAGTGTCATACATACATTCCTGGATATATGTTTATTTGGAGTAGTGAGCAGGACCAGAGGGATGATGGTAGCTCTGTGAATTGTGTTGGTGTTGCCAAGACCATGACACTACGTACAGTCCTATGGTAGAATTCATTTCACTTAACCACACACACTCAGTGTAGACTTCTGCATGTGTTAATCCTCTAGTCAAGTCAATTTAAGGTTGACACTCTTTTCATCATAAAAGGGATCCTAAAGTACCTCAGAGGTGGCTGTCTGTAGCATATCATAGGTGCTTCTGCTTAGGTTAAATGAATCCCATTTGTGGTGTCAGCTACTTTAAACAAATATTGAGAAACTGGAGAGCATGCAAAAAATACTATTCCAGGCTGCCTAAGAATCATGCACAAGGAGAATCAATATTTGTTTACCTTATCAGAAAGAAGACTGAAAAATGACTTGCTTAGGACAATGAAGAAACAGGATGATAAAAACATAAATTGGTGGTAACTAACCATGGAGTAAACCACCAAGGGGCAATGGGGAGATCTGTTATTGCCCTAAAAACAATCAGATATTTTCTTAGAACACATGCTTTAGCTAAAGCCAAGATAAAGTACAGCAGTGAATGAGTGAAATGTGATTATCTGTGATATACTGATTAGACTGCATGATCTAAAGATCCCTTGTGATCTTCACCTTGATGAAACAATGAGCTGCTCAGTTTAACTGTAGGACAGATAAGGCTCTCATGGAGAAATGCTCTCAGTATAAGAATGGAGGCATGCTTTTCGGCAAATAAAGGTAGCTAAGACAAGTTGCAAACTAGTGACTTTTAACATGTGATTCAGAGGTTATTACATGTTAGTTAATACTAGTTGCTGTTTTTTCTACAGATTTTAGAGTTAAATTCCATAGCTTTGTGTGGGTCTGCTTGGTGCTAAAGTTATGATGAATAGGGTTTTAATATGGGACAGGGGCCTTACAGAATATTAAAAAAAGGATTATACAAGCATTGTAGAATGCAGGCAAAAGACAAGTAATAATAAAATGTTGGTAACTCCAAAGTTGGTCTGTCTTAACTAAATAGTTATGGCTAGTAAAGCCCTGCGTGTATTCTGGAAGTGTTCAGTTAGAGACAGGCAGTCTTGTGAGCTGTTAAGAACATCAAACAAAATATCACCGAGGCACAGCTTTGTCGAGTGCACCTAGAGAGCTCCTTTTTCAGGCTTGCCTTGTGACACCGGAGAGTCGGTGCATGCCCATGCAGACCTCCCGTTGGGCTGAGTCTGCTCCTGTTAGTTCCCCATCCTTAAAATGGGGCAGTTTAACTGAGTTGGTTGCTTTACTAGTAGATGAATCTTCTAAGGATCAGATCTTGCTCAGAAATTGCACGAAGTTGTATTCATATCCATAATGCTCGGTAAAGTAGTAAGAAAATATAGTAAGATAAAAAGAGCAGAAATGAATTGCAGCAGTATGTTTAGTTGTGTTAACCTTATCACTTATACATTCAGGGCCCTGTGAAGTATTAAGTAGGTTAGGAACTGCACACAGAAACTAGCTTCAGCATATAGAGAGACACTCCCCACTACAGCTTCCTAGAAACTTGAGCAGAACTCTGTTAATAAGAACTAGCATTTCAGCACTCATGTGGAGCAAGTCTCAACAACTGTTTTGCTAGTCTGAGTAAGTCAACCTCTTTGCTTAACTCTGTTCCCCTTAAGATCATGTTAGGCCTCTTCTGCAGCTATTCCATTTAGAGTTTTTCCTGCGTGTGGACGATGAGAGCTGTACCTAGCATTCCAGATGCTAAGGCTGCCAAACGGAGAGCTAATCATGAATATAATAGAGGTCACTAGCCAGGGTGGATGCTGGACACTCTGTAAATACATTAAGAGGGAGAAGCTCTTCCTCAAAGAGCTGACAATCTAAATAGATAAAATGAACAAAAGAGATGGACAAAAGGTGTGATGTGATATGGAAGGTTGTGCACTGGATGAGGTAAGAAGCTGAGGGCTGATATTCAAAAATACTATCGTAGATAGTAAGTAGACTTATAGTAGGAGTTTCAAAAATTCTGAAGCTGATTAGGCACTTAAATCTTGCTAATTGCACAAGGAGCTGGGCTCCTTATCTGCCAGTTGCCCAGAGCTTCAGGCTAGCAGCAACCCAGGAAGTCTGGAGGCGACAGTACAAGGAGGTGAGCTTCTCACAGTTTCTGTAGTTTCCACTAGTTGCCTTGTTCCACTGGTTTGGGGACAACAGAGCATAACCGTCACTCATAAAATAGAGGTATGTGTAACACCAACTGAACTGACTATTTAAAAATGAGCTCCTCTCTGTCATGGCAGCCCTCTCCTGAAAGTCATCACGACTTCTGTTGGGATGGTGCAAACAGGTCAGAAAGAGAACAGTTTACAGACTGGACAGTTTATTTCCTGGGCACCAATATGACATGTTTACAGAGAGTTATCAGTACTTCCTCTTATGGCAGGGGCCAGCATCTATCAACTCCAGCAATGTTAATTTTAAAAATCTTTGCAAACATTGCATCACTAGTTCCCTAGGTCAAGGATCATGTTCCTGAAATTTGAAGAAAAAATTGTTCTGTGATACGTCATTTCCAAACTTATATTTAGTTGAATACATATTTAAAGGGGTTAAAACATTTGAAAGGGAGCAGGGAAGGAAAGTCCATCTGATTAACACAGTGGTAACAGTGTTTGTTAAAACCAGTGAGCCTCCCAATTATTAATGCAACATTTACAAAAGTCTTTGCAGGTTCTATCCAAGCTACATGCTTGTCTGGCTAGTGAAAATGCTGTAATCTCCCATCCATGCCCCTCTAACCCCTACTAATTCTTACATTTTTTTCATTCCTCTACTGTAATGTTCATTGGCTTACTAAAGTGTGGGTACCTAACTTGAGGTTCAGCTGCTACTGTTTGTGAGCCAAACCATAGGACTATGCATATTTTTGCAACACTGAGGCTGCTGTTTCTCTGTAGAAAGTAAAAGCGTTACTCTAATAATGAATGACCAGCTGGCTGACCAGTTTTTGCATATGTACAATCAAAGTCTATTGTTTACTATTTTGCAGTGCTCTGAAAGATTTACCACTGATTAGTGCCCCAAAAGAAAACTTACCATCCCTTAATCAACTCACCCAGAATTCCCAGGAACCCTAAAATTCTGCATTCTCATCAGATCTTAAAAGAAACCAATAGTAAAAGGTATATTACTGTCTGACCTAACAGGATTTATTAGATTTATTATTTTATGCAGGATTTAAATAGATGTCTATAGAGCAAGATAGACTTTGAAAACGGCATTGAGTATGTTACTACAGATAACTACAGATAGACACATAAAGAAAAATAAATGTGATGGACTACAGTATGAAATACTCTAGCTTTTGTTTAAGCTGAGTTTTAAAAATAAATGTCTTAAAAAGACATTTATGTTGTGGTATGTTTCCTGGACTGAACATCTATATTATATAATTGCCACTAAACTGCTCCCTCCTCCCTTCAGTTTATAGCCTTTTTAGTTTAGATCAATTGCCATCCATCTAAACATGAAAAGCCACTTCTGATATTTTTCCCTCAATGTTTTCTCTGTCTGCAGAGGTCAATAAAAGAAATAAAATATATAAAATGAAATGAAATTTTATCAACCATGAAATGGCATTTTAACAAAACAGGGGGATTTGCTGAAGTAATGTTTCAGTAAGGAAGGAAATACCATTGACTTTATTACAGCTGCCTAATGTTTTCCACGAACTGCAGAAAATAATTCATTGTATCTTAGTGACCTACAATAACAGCTGACTGCTTGCACTTGATGGAAATGTGATTTGTGCCTACTAAGAATTAACTATTTAACTTCCCCATACTCTTCTCTCTAGTGACAGATTAGCTTCCTTTGCATTTTGTTTTGAACTGCTTCCTGAGATGTGAACCAGTAAACGCAAACATTGATTGCTATGCAATATTCTTTCCCAAATAAGAAAAAATATGGGCACACTGCATGTTTCTGTGAGCTGTAATACTCGTGTTGGGCTTTGAAAGGACTGCACTTAGAAGAGGCCCCTTTTAAATAGTCATCTCAAAGGCTCAACAGCATAACAAATATAAAGGAACATTTCTGATGGTTGCACATGTGCACACACATGCACATACAGCAACACGTGCACACGCTCAGCAGCAAGTTCTGGAGTGAGAGCGTTAGAGAAGACAGAAGCAATGAAGGTTCAGGCGTGGATTTGACGAAGTGATGACGTAAAGAGAAAAGCAAAAATTTGTCTAGGTAACAGGGAGTAAAAGGAGGGGGGACAAGGAATGAAGAACAGGAACAAAATCTTTGTCTATTGAGATTTGTTAGAAAATTTACTCTCACTGTTGTCACTGCCTCTGAGAGAGAGGAGATGGATGCAAGCTGTCCTGGTGCAACTAACTTTGCCAGAAGTCCAGCAGATTTCATGCTAGCCATGTAATATCATCCCTTCATTACACAAATTATAGAGCATGTTTTGCTTTTGCTCACCAGCAGCATCAAGATATTGTACACATATCTCTGAAGATAATACTGTACGTACATACAATATCTATCCACATATGGTAAAACTGTATATGTAGGTACACCATATATATGGTATCTATAAACATAAACATCTATATTGTATGTATATACAACAGCTAATGGAAAGCAACGCTGTATAGTAGGGAAGGAAAATTTGGCTGGGATTGTGCACAAATCTTTAATAGAAGGTGACCTGGAATCCTTCATATCCATTCGGAATAAACCAGGATGAACATACCATGTTCAAATTTGTCCAGTAGAGTATGCTCCCATAATTTGTATGAAAAAAAGATGTGCACCTACTTTGATTTTAGCTGTATATAGTAGGTAAAGAGGACGGCTTCTTCACACTTGAAAAGCAGCTATATACATTTGAAATGTGCTGTCTCTGTCTTCTAGTCTTACTAGTTCAAATTAGGATAACTGGCATGAATCCAAGATTACATCCACTGAAGAACTACACAAGGTAAAACTAGTGCAAGGAGACCCCAGATTCTCCCTTCCGCTATGCCTCACTGGTGGAATTTTGTTTCATTCTTTCAAATGTGTGAATGGAAGGACTACTACATGTTACTGAAATGAAAGGAAACCGTAAGCAAGAAAGCGTTAAGGCATTACCTAAATTGGAGATTAGCCAGTTTAAACTGGATGAATCACTCTATTGTTAAAATTGCTACAGAAATTTAGACCTCCACTTTATGTGATAGTCAGAAAATAACACAGTGAACACTGCAGTGGCTCTTATCAGTGAAGAAACTAATTTCCAATTCACTTATGGTATGCAGTCAGGGTACCACTCATTGAACATGAAAATCATTTCCTCAGAGATTTCTCTTTTAAAAATTGGCTAGGCCTGCTTATGAGATGAGCTCTCTTAATATCAGAGGCCAAGAGAACATGCCTGTGATTTAAACCTACTCTTTTTCACTAATGTCTTTACTTCTTGACTTCATTTCCCATGTTTTGCTTAAAGTAGTGGATTCATTATCGGTTGCCTCTAAAGATTAGGAGGATTGCCTCCTGATGGTTAGGAAGATTGATGCTGGAAAAAAGACTGTGTTTAATGTCTGCACAGAGGTAGAGTTCCATTGTAAAGTTCTGATAGAAAGTCTGGTAACTACTGATCAAGTATATAAGAAAAACAAATGCATTCGGTACCCGAATGCAACCAATTCAAATGACATTCTTGGAAATTGGAGACCCAACATTTACAAGCAGTAAAGTAACTTCTCATTTTTCTCAGGGATTAATGCAAACAAGAAAACAGGTGTCTCAGCAAACAGGTGAAGGACAGTGCTATGCAAGTCAAGCTGAAATCTGTCTCAAAGAATGTTTGAAATCCCTAGGTGAGAAGGAATATGTCAAACCACAACAAGCTTATATCATGAAAAGCTTGGGTCTTATGTCTCTGGGAGGGCATTCAACAAAGTTCCCTAGAATTGTTAAGTGCTTTATTGTGCTTTTTATTTATTTTATCCTTGCTTCCCATCAAAGGAAAGGGCTGGGTAATCACTGGGTATGGCCTACAAGCAGACTTAATGTCTCAAAGAGTACCTTTTTATTGAGCTCACTTTTACCCCATGAAAAGAAGTTTATATTCATACAGACGTACATTTTTCCTTTTCAGGTGTTTAAATGAATGAAAAGAAAACATGGAATGTAAAACTTGCTATACAGGTTCAGACTGATGGCCAGTCATATACTTGACGATAGCGCAAACTAAATTCTGTTGAGGGGGAACACCCATCACTGACAGCTGTGTCATAACAGGCCTTTCAGATGAATGTATCCCATGGCTAGCTTATGTGGGTCTTATGAACTAAAGGTAGATATTGAACTAAAGGTGGATATGTCTTATAGATTTTGTCACGCTTAACCTCACAGAAAACATCTGTATGATGCAAACAAATGTCTCAGCTATTTTATAAAAAACACTGCACTGCTTTTGTCTCAGTGGAAATTCTGTGTGCTTTATCCATTCATTCCATAGAAAATATCTTTCAAAAATAATCATTTTTTATTATTAATTTCACTGGATCTACTCTTTGGGATATAAGAAGAGATATACAGATCTCTAAATGCCTTTTTCTACACCATCATCAGAATCATCAGAATCAGTTAGAGAATATCAAGAAAGTTAGATTTGCTATAACATTTTTGAGCTTGTGTGACCTTAACATTCAGGTTAGAGAGATATTAATGATTTCTATGGGGCACAATAATATTTACAGTATTATTCTCTATCCTTTCTTAGAATGACAATTTCTGGCTTGCTTTCTGATGAGTGTTAAAATGGAGCAGATTTTTTTCTGGGTTTATAATAATACATAGGTTTTCACAGTTAATTTATAACACTTCAATAGGCATGAGTAGTTTGATTTCCTTGGCTTATCTATATTGAATTTTTATGTCACTGTGTCTCTGCATTTTGCTTTCTTCCCTTGAAGTTTTTCACCAGCCTCTTTAGCCTTGATAACCTTAAATAATATTATGAATATCTGTGAAGGGTGTCATTTTGCTGAACTCTTTTACCAGCCCTTGTACTGATTCTTAAGACCTTTCATTTCTTTCCATGTTAAGCATTAGGAAAGGAACTCTCACTTCAAATAAGATTTCAGAGGATCCTAACCAAATATTCTCACATTATAGAATTTTATATTTTATTATTCCAAAAATGCCTTGCTGAAAAACTTGACTGCAAAATCTGCACAAAGAGTAGGAGTGCTCAAACAATATAAAACAATGAGATAATGAATGTAAATTTCCATACATAGGAAGGCATAGACAGAGAAAGTTAATTTTATTTCTCAAGCATTTTTTATATTTCCCATTTTGAGCCTACTCTGATCCAGAATGAAAGCCAACAATGTCAAATAAAAGTGAATGGAGCTGTGATCAAGACAACCCACTGGCTGGGCAATCTCACAGCCTTCTGCATCTCAGGACACACAAGAGCCCTGCTCAGTATTACTTAAAGAATATAGCATAAATTCATACTTTTTTCCTAAAGGGTGCCTTCCAGATGAGCATGTAGTTGTTATCTTGCACATTTTTTCATTCCTTTGTGGGTACACAGTGTCCAAAATTGTATGCACTGGACATGTTCTCCTTAACTGTCAGCGCAATTGCTCTTAAATATACTTCAGAAGATGAGATGGCTAACTAACGTGTTAGGTATCAGGTTACAGCAGCCATTCTTAAACACAGCCTGGGAAGTGAGAGATTATCCTTCAATGAATTTACGCTTACAGGCACCAGAGAAAGTACAAGGGATTGAAAATCAAGCCTTGTATTGCTGTGGACACTTAAAAGGAATTTAATCAACAGCTGCAATTCAATCTCAACTTGGTGAGTGTTTCACTATCTGATACAACATCCACATTTTCTTACTGCAGCTTCTCAACAGAATCTAGATATGTTTCACTAGCAGATTTAGGGGCATGTAACTGCAGCTATGTCAATTACTATATCATGGGTGTGTAGCAAAACACACCTCCAGTGTTCTGCTTGGTATGTCTTTAGTGAGGTGCCAGCTTTCCAGTCAAATGTAAAAGTCTAGAGGGTACTGGAGTGTAGAAACCACAGTGGAATGCTACAATAAAAGAGTTAAGATTGGAAGCTCTACAAAATATAAAACGTTAATAAATATACTAAAAAGCTACCCAGTAAATAACATATGGTAATGAACAGTACATATGCAAGCTGAACTAACTGTCCATCCCTGGAAATAAACTCTTATTTTCTCTCTTACTTGTTAAATATAGTTAGACAACGGGACAGTTTGCTTGTCCGGCGGATTTCCTTTTTCTTTTTTTTTTCTGTTTGTCTTGTGGAATAGTAGAGATACATCCATGCCTAGATCACCAAGCTAACTGCTGAAGAGAGTGAGGCAAGTCCTTGTAAGTGACATATCTGGTGCTCAGCCGATATTGTACTTGTCAGGGGCCTTAGCTAAAAAGAATTTGAAATAGAAAATTGGTAGAGAAACTGGAGTCTCTCACAAGCAGGTTTGCCTCTCTGAGGGGCTCAGCGGACTGTGGCTGCCACGGCTGACACCAAGAAGTATCTTTTAGTGGTATCTCTTGGGCTATGCAGGACACTCTGCCATTTCAGTCCCCTCTCAATTCCTGCAATCTGTTCTCCACAGAAATTTATATAGGCAATTGGGAAATCTCTCCTTCACATGCTAAAAGGACTCAGTGTATGTATCTTGCTAGGAGCTGGTGCAGGCAAACAGTTCCTGGAATGGTGAGACAGCTCGTCCATAAACTGATTTTGCTTCAGTTCCACAGCTGCAACAGCAGCAAGCGCTGGGGCCAGATGAGTCCAGAGAAGAGACTTTAGCTGCTAAAGGCTGGCCAGGGAGTCAAGCCACAGGCAGAGACACTGGTACATAAAATACATTCCAGTGGTTGGCATCTGGGCCCTGCAGCTGCCAAGCACACCCAGTGTGTGGCCATGGGTGTTGGCTTCAATACTAGAACATTTTGAGGAGGAGGCCAAGAACCAGTAACCAGAGAAGACAGTGCCAAGTTACTACAGAAATTACATTCATGTGCCAATTTGCTTGCTATTTCAAAGGACAAAATTTTATCTAGGAAGTATTGTTTTGAACATAACCACATGAGAGCTAACAGAAATATGCTGATATTTTCTAGCGGGAGGAAGGGGTAAAATACTTATATAAGTGAAACGATGCTCCTTAGGGCATGGGTTAACAAAACAAAATGATACCCATTATACTATTCCTTAATTAACTCACAAGTTTCCTTAGAGACCACAGCTCTGTTGGGGGACACAAGTCTGGAGTATTTCTTTCCAAGAGACAGTGTAGAGAGAGTTATATAAAACAAAGATAGAGGTAAAATGAAAAATATGCAACAAGGCTGAGCAAGTTTCAGCTCCAAAGACAGGCATGGTACTCTGTTAATATGTGAGCAGGTCAGAGAATCGTGTAAAATAGAAATGTTGTATTAAACCCCTAGAATAAAACAGAATTTAACACATGGCTTAGGGTGTTTAGTACATCCAAATGGCTGCTTGTCCCATAGTTACAAACTGTAGCAGACTGTATATCCAGCAGTCTTCATTTGGGACTACGTCACAGCAGGTGATTATATTTAGTAATGTGTTAAGAGTACATGGGGTCAAACTCTGTGCTGAATCCTCGCATGTCTCATGAGACTATGACAGTGCTGAAGTCTACAGAGAAATATTTGAGCTACCTTTAAAAAATAACCCCCCTTAGGTACTGAAAATAGTTGAGCTGTGCTAGCATAGTGTTTCATACAGACTAATTTACCAATCAGATCACACGTTAATTAGCCAAAGGGATGAGTGTTTTAAACGCAGCCCTCATTTCCTTTGAACAGGGCTTGAGCATGTTACTCCAGCAGGATTGTGCAGGCTCTCTTTCCCCAAGTTCCAAAGCAATGCGGAGTGAAGTGCTTCTCTAAAGGAGCGCTTTCTGAAAATGTTAGGCTCAGATCCTGTCTCAGCGCCTCTCACAGACTTCCCATCAAATCTTCTCACTTTGCATATTCAGCTAGGAACCTGAATGTTAATCAATGGTTTCCTCTGGCTCAGTCATCATTCACAATCGTGATTTTGTTATTGAAACTGCAGCACCAGTTCTGTTGAGGATTTCCAGGCCAGAACGGAATCCAGCGCTCTGGCCCTTAATTATCTTAACTCTATAGTGCTAAAAAAACCTAGAAAAACTATCAAAGCCTCTGAATTAAGCAGATATAACTTTACAAGCACATGGAAAACACTAATTGTGAAAGACAACATGGAAAATTGAAAGAAAAAAATCCTAAGTTTGTGCAATATATAAACTTAAATAAAAACAAAACAAGAAACCTCAAATCACACCAGAAATCTGCCAAAAATCTGCTCTCATAATTTGCTTCTGAGATCTTGACTTTTAAATGCCTATCGCTTTCACACTATAAATTGGTGGTGAACTCTTCAGCAAGCAAGATGTAATAATCATCCTAGTTAGCAGGAATGCTTTCTTATCCCAGTTAAAGGCTGCAAAATGAGAAGCAACTACCTTAAATCCAGTTTAACTCGATAATTATTTTGCCTCTGAACATGGCTGTTGCATATAGATTGTCTGATTTTAATCCCCTTATCATAAAAGAGCATTTACTCACCAAATTATCATGTTGATGTCAATATCAGAAATATTGTGTGTACCACAGAAAAGCCTGTGAACTCAAATGATAATGAGATCTTTTCTTTTCTGTTTCTGTGTTACTGGAATAGATTGTGTTGTACTGGGGCTTCTTAGCAGTATGATGTCCGTGGGACAGACCAAGTTACTGACGCAGATGCAGAGATGACAGAGGACCATCTCCAGGCAGTGATAATAGAGATGGATGGGTCTGGAGAGTTCACACCTCAGTGTGCTTCATCGGCACACTGTAGGACCCAAGTTCTTGACATTTCAGCTCATTCGCAAGAAAGTTGATTTCTCTTTGCTATTATGCTCATTTTATGTTTCTTCCTTCTGTGATACTTGCTTTTTCAGGATGACTGCAGCTTGAACAAATTTCACCACATACATTAGTTGTTTTAGCTTGTTCTTTTGTGGAAACTCTACTTGCGACACTTGATACAAACAGCTCAACTAGGCTGGACTTTAAAACTTCATTTTATTCCTCCTTTTAACAAGACTATTATTCCTGCTTTATCCTTGCCTTCTAATTGGCCTGTTCAGAGAGCAAGCTGATATACCAACATGTAACTTCTAAATGATCCATGTGGTCACACTGACCATCATTACCTTGAAATTTCAATTTCTATTTGGGAAACTTCATGTATGAAATTTCTCAAGAAATTTCCTTGTCACATGTTTTGAAGTGAGACAATATTCAAACACAAAGGATGAAATCTTCATTGCTGATGCCTATAGAAATTTTACTGTGGATCTCAGCCGTGGGTTTTTTATATACCTCTGCTGTGTAGTTCACTGATCAGCCTATCATGAGGTGGTAATTCACACAACATTGCACTCAGTATTGAGTATGTCTGAGATGATCTTTGTAACTCTGTTTCATTTCTTAGCTATTGCATCAGCCATTGTACTGGAGCTCACACCTCCCATTACACTCATAAACTGAATCCATCTTGACCTTTTGAATTTATACAGTCAGTTTGTTCTCTTTTCTCATTTCCTTACATTACAAGACTTAAATACAGGAGTTATCTTTGAAGAAGGCAGGGAGCTAGCTAGAGGACAGGCCTTCTTTCTTCCCTTCTTTCTCACTCCTCAACACTATTATTATTCTCATTAATTCACAGGTCTCACTGCACTCCTTGCCATTGCACCTTGCTGACCCACAGTCCCCCATGTGCTGCTAAGCCAGCCCTCTCCCACTGCAGTTACAGCTGCACTGCAGTTGGTGCTACAGTTTGGCTCTGTCTCTGTTGAGACATAGCTTCCAAAACATGGGACCCTGCAAGAATGGGTAGCGCCCCAAGCTCCTCTCAGCGAGTACAGTCGCAGAGTAGGAAAGCACACATTTTTCATTTTGAGCTTTTAAGCAATAGCAAAGAACAAGCAAATGCCTTATGAAGAGGAAGTTAGAAGTAGTCTTGTGACAGGTTACATAAACTGAAGGTTTGTGGTTCAAATAGGCAAAGGGAAACTAGAAAAAAGCTTTCTGCAGCAAGGAATCCTCAAATTAAAGCAATAAGGATTTGCCACAGCCAACTATCCCCTCGCTGCAGGGCAGGCTGTGCTTCTGGCTCAGATCGGCCCAAAGCAAGGAACCCTGCGTGGCGCTGCCCTGGGCAAGCTGCATCTCTGCAGCTGAGCCAGGCGCAGGCCCCTCCTGGGCTCCCCGGCCTCCCCCCGCAGAGAGGACGCACAGTGGCCGTAGGCCTTTTTGCTCAGGACACGCTAACTCCTGCTACTCTGCCTTCTGGATGGGGCCCTGCGTGAAGCACCCTGGCTTGGGTATTCTGTCCGTGGAGCAGTGTTCGCTCCTGTTGAAAAAACCCAGGTTGCTGACTGCAGTCGTAACACTCTTCCATCCTTCTGCTCGGCGTCCATACAGAAGGGTGACAATGACAGACAGTGCCGGCTGCCTGCAAGTTGCATTCAGCCCCCCAGGCAGGTTTGCTTTGAATTTCAGCCTGGGCTGCCGCCAACCTGCTCCTCACAGGTGTGCTAGTGAAGTTAGGGACACCGCAATGGCGGGTCGCCCGCCTGCTCCTTATGGAAGTGCTAGTGAAGTCAGGGACACCGCAACGGCGGGTCGCCAGCCTGCTCCTTATGGGAGTGCTAGTGAAGTCAGGGACACCGCAATGGCGGGTCGCCCGCCTGCTCCTCACGGGTGCGTTAGTGTAGTCAGGGACACTGCAGTGGTGGGTGTCAGGAAGCAGCAGGCCCTGTCCCCTTAGAGGCTGGGTTTTGCTCTCGTCCTTCTTGTGCAGCTCAGGACGGTTTCACCCCGGCTAAAGGATTTTCTCCCCAGATGGTTCCCTAGTCGCGTGTGGGGCGGCACTTTCCGTGTGCCTCTCACGCCTCGGCGCGGGAGGGAAGGCCTTCACATGCAGAGAGGCAGCAGGGCAGAAACGCCTCCCTTCGGCGGCGCTGTGCAGCCCCGGGCCGCCCCCGCGTCCCGCACAGCTCAGGGACGCGCCGCTGACCTCGCCCGGCCGCCGCCGCCCGCAGACGGCACGAAGCGGGACCGTGCGCGGGGCAACAGCGCCGCCTGCCGCCGGCCGCCCGCGCCGCGCCGCCGCGGGGAGCCCTGAGGCGCGGGCGGGCGCGGCGGCTCCCGCCCTGCTGCCATTTTGTGAGCGAGCCGGCACGGGCCGTGCCTTCCCTTCCCGCTCTCTCTTTTATGGCGGACCGTGGGCTGGGCTTTAAGAACTAAATACACGTGGCCCTTTTGCGGCAACACGGGTGGCTGCACGCACTACCAGCTGCCAGGGTCATCTCACGCTGAGCACCGTACAGCTTGTGGCACTGGGTCGGCATCCAGCTCAAAGCGGGCGCTGCGGCCTGGCCCTTCCTCACCCCCGGCCTTTTCTGTGTGCATCGCTCCTCGTTTGCCTGGCACATAGTCCTCTGCAGAGCTTCACTATCCTTATTTTTGTATGAATCACCCCGGTTGCTCCTGCCATGGAAAGCTACGTCTCGGCCTCATCAGCTCTGTAAACAAGCCCAGCTCTCATTTGAGATACAATTTCTCCTCCCTTATTTTCACTTGCCAGGGATACTTGAGTTTATTTCAACCTTAAGTCTTGTAAGTCTCATACACACTTATGTGAGAAAGCAACAACCACCCATAAATAAATAGAAGCATATTTCTAAAGGGAAAGTTCTAAGCCAAATGGTTTCTGTTTGATATGAAAGTGTAACGTATGAGTAATAGAGATACTGCGCTTTTAATCAATTAGAGATGGGAGTAGGACTGAAAATGATTCCTGCTAAGTAGTGGTGTCCCCCAAACAGGTTGGAGAAGAGAGTGTGGCAAACGTACCTGGAACGTTACTGGTCTGCAGTATACCTGTAGTACAGTAATCACTTCAGATTAAGAGTGTGAATTTAGTGTGGATATCTGAGTAAACGTAACACTACGAATTGCAAGCAGTGGAAAAGAACAGCAGTGGAAAAGAGAAGTCTTTTTGAGTTAGCTTTCTGAATTGCTCGCAGCATGCATTGCAGTTGCTTCAGTGATACAGGGGGATGGTTTGTTTTTTTAATGGAATATATGAACTGTATGACAAATTTTTCAGCAGTGTTTTAAATTTTAGCATGCAAATACTGAATTCTTCTCACATCTCTGCTATAAGTGCATATGAATATGTTCCATTTTACAGATGGAAATGAATAAAATTACTTACTTCATGTCAAGGGGAGAATAAATGATAAACTTAAGATTTCAACTCAGGCATTCCCAGATAACAAGTTTGGTACACTCATTTGCCCAATTCAAATTTATAAAAAGATTCCCCCCCCCCCCCCGCCAATGGAGCAGATGTTCATTACAAGGGAAGATCAGTAAAAATGAATCATATTTTTGGCTCATATCATATACTCTTACAGAGATACGCTCAAATCTGGGGCTGAACCATCTCAAAGCAGATAGTTGTAGTTAAAGATGTACGGACAGCAAGAATGTCACAGTGTATAATCACCATGGCCTCTGAAGAGGAAAGACATGCTCTTGGCAAAATACTTTATTACCATGTTATGTGGTGATCCAATAGATTTGTCAGGTGCCACTGAGTTTCTTATAGCTACTGTAGGGATGTAGAGCTTCCTCCATTTTCATAGACACATTCTTTACATAGGTAAAGGAGATGAGTGTGACAGTAAGGCTAGCTAATCGTTCTGACTATCTAGGGATGGGACTATGGCATTAGCAGGACTTGGCAGAACTGCAAAGAAGAAAATACCACAAAATAGTCTTCATCTCTGCCTGTAAGAGGTGTGTGAAATCTCCTCCAATACCTAGAATCTAACCAATCTCCACTGTGGATGATTTTCCTGGGAATACAGTTAGGATGGCATGATGCTAAAGTGGTTTTTGTCCTGGGTCCAGGATCCAAGGAAGATCTGTGACCAGCTGAGCATGTTCATTACTGCCACGGGACTCCGGGGCTGTCACCTGGCACTGGGTGATTTGAAACACTCAGCTCACCAGCTCCCCTTCTTCTCAAGACTGGGTCAGCTGCAGGTGGCATCCAGGCAGGAGGTTGGCACCAATCCAACCTTTTGGAAGAATGAGTGGGAAGGAAGCACCTGGTCATTTCATAGTTGGAGATGCCACAGAAAAAAGGCCAAGAAGAGATTAAAGGGGAGGAAGTGAAGGTAGTGCTTGCTGAGCATGGACCAGGGGCCCGGCTACAGTTGTGTGCTTGCCAGACCAAACTGTTTCCTCTATGGCATAATCCCCAAATAAGCATGATTCTTCTGTGCCTGTCCATGGTGCAGGAGCAGTATCACATCTCATATACATGGATGCAGGGTAAGATCACTCCATTGTGTTGCATCTGTAGTTATGGTGAGGGCAGATACATTTGTGTGGGGCTGGTCAATGGCTGGTAAGTTCCCTTGGAAAAAATTAGGCGCAACATTATGTAAATATGGCTAAACTGCTTCCCAGTCACAGATGGCTCAGTATCTTTGCACCAGGTTTCCCAACACATGCAGTTCCAGGATAAGCATGAGAAAAGCTAATTCAAAACTGTCTGCACTCTGAGAAAAATTAAAAAGAGAGTCTGGAGCTCCAAACAAAATCCAAACGAGGAAGGGCAGCTGTGGTCTGTATACCACAGTATGTATACTGTATATGTATATGGTATCTGTATATATACCACATATACACACTGCAAATCATACTGGATATCCTGCAAAGGAAGTTTAGTGCAAACATTTCAAAAAACTGTGCATTTTATACCTGATGGATTTGTTTTGAGCAGTCTTAAATCTATTGCGAAGGAAATGCTGTATGCTGCTATTGTTTCCACTATGGAGAAAAGGATAGCTCAGATTATGTTAGATCTGGACTCTCCCTTTTCACTTTGCTATACAACAGGAATGTGGGCAGTTACTTGAACACCATAAAGAGTCTCTGCTGCCTTCCCTGCCTGGGCCTTCACTTCTGCTTGGGAGCTAGACAGAAGAGAAGAGTCCAGACAAAAAAGGTCCAGAGAGAAGAGCAAGAGAGATTATTGCTTGGTTCCCAAGAAGAAAGTAAGTCCTGGTGGTAGCAACAGCAGAAGATATTTCATATAGAAAATATTTATTTTTGGCTATCTGGATTAAACTTAAAACTTAGCTATTTAAATATTTAATCTATTATGATTATTGAATAATAATAATATTCAGATAGTAGATGCAAGTGAAATGGGACCAATGAAAAACTATTTTTGAAATGTTTTGGATGTCTGAGACTGGTGTATGTAGAAACAAAAGTATAGGTACAGATAGGTAAAGCAATAAATTAAAGAAACGTGGTTGTATTAAGGTTTTCTCCAGCTCTTAGTATACTTTTCAATGTTATAAAAGTCTTCTTACATGTAAAGATCTTTGGAGTTCACACAAATCTTTATTGAAAAATAATTGGAAAATCGGATACCTAAAGAAACTGCTTTGTGATTTTTGGATGCTTATTTCCCAGCTGCATTTTATAGCCTTGGCATAGGAAGAAAATAAAGAAATCAGGTGGGAAAGTGCAAGGTGAAAGAGTTAATACAGTAATAAGAAATATGCAGTTGGCAGTTCCCCTCTCTTAGGAGTGTCTTAGGAATCTCCATTTCTTTCTTAGGATTCTCCATTCATATGGGCAGAGTGAAGCACACATTTTTGTTGCATTTAAGACTGGCTTTTTTATCTGAAACTATCACGCACATATTGGCAAAAGAATAGACAGTTGTTACACGCCAAAAGGCAGAATAAAAAATGTTGGGGTTTTTTTTGAGTCTCATTTGAGAGGAAAATGTCATGATTTTGGCAGGATTAGTTTATGATTTTTTTTGGGGGGGGGGGTTTCTTTTGGTGTTTATCAACACTGTGAGCCATTAAAATATCTGACAGGTGGGAAAGGTCAGTTTTAACCAAAAGGTGTTTTTAAATGATAAAACCACATTTCATGCATAGTCTCAGTTGTAATCAAATAAACAAGTTGTGCAAGAACTTCACTAATTCTACAGTCTGTAGCTGATAGCTCCATGCCCCAAAACCCATCTCTCCACATCAGTTTGGCTCCTCAGGGATATATGAGGAAACAGGACTTTTTGCGATGTCTCCTTAAGGTCAGCTTTTGCCCCTAGTTCTTTGCAATGGGGAGGGCTGGGGGAATGCAGGCCTTTGCTCTGAGGCCTTCAGAGCCACAGAAGATTTCCGGGATGCTGAGTAGGTACATGAATCTTTTAAGGGGGGGCAGTCCTAGGCAGGGGATTTTGATCCTGTCAGGTCTTTTTTATCTAACAATCATGGAAAAATAAGTCTGGAAGAGAACTTTAGAGATTGTCTAGTCCATTCTAGAGTGGATCACTTATTGATTTTTCTCTTAATTTAGTCCGTTTTTCAAGAGGCAGATTCCCTTGATGTCCCAGTCTATCTCAGGACTTCACCACTTTTAGTGATACAGGCTTTTTCCTGCTGTATAGCTTGAATCTTTCTAATGGAAAGTTCAGACCCTTGCTCCAAGTCCACCTTGGGCCTTGAGAACATTTTACTACCTTCCTTTTTATCACCTTCTTTGCAGCAGCCTACTGGAAGACAATTAGCATGCCCTCCTCTGCCTCTCTTTTCTAGGGAACCTCTATTTGTTCTGTCTTTCCTCACAGGTCCCACAGTCATTGCTCTGGAAGCACATATTGAGAATCTCGAACCCAGAAAATGTTCCTGTATGAAATCGCCCCCTGCAGACAAATAGCTGAGGGACTTTGCGCACTGTGCCCTCCTCTTCTTCTGGCTCTCTCAGCGGGTGTGGTGGCTGTCTGCCTGCCAGCGGCTGTCCTTGTTCAGTGTGCTGCTTAACTCTTTTCCCCCTTTTCTAAACCAGGTTTTCCACACAGAAGAGGATTTCTGTGTGCCATTGGGTTCAGTTCCACCTCTCACTGCTTCCTCCCTTCTCACCTACTGTAAAAAAGGAACAACAGGCAGCATAGGCTCTTACAAATGGGAAGGGCCTTTTCATGAAGTCTTCTTTCAGCGTAAGGCAGCCCTTGCAGAGCCCACATTATCCATTACTAGGCTCTGAACCTTTACACCCACTGCAAAGGCTACTGCCACTGGAGCTGCCCCCCACATAGGCTTGCTTGTCTGTGTGTTACCCTTGTTCCAGTTTCAAACTCTGTCTCTATAATCTTAAAAGCTGGTCCTGTCCCATCCGTTCCCATCCTGTCTTGTCCCACCCCATCTGCTTCCCCCTTCATCTTTCCCCCTTCCCACTTCCCTATTCTTTGTGTGCTTTTTTGTTCCATCTCTCTCCTTGAGCATCATGGCTCACCAGATCTGTCTTCCTCCGCTACATATTTCTCAGTTCTTGTTCCCCCTTACCTACGTAGTAGTCCCTGTCACTGTTCCAATCCTGAATCCCAGCAGCCATGCTCCAGTCTGTTTCCCTCAAGCTCTCCTTAATAGAAATTCTCCTCTCTGTCACTAGTTGTGAAGTCCTCTCATGTTCTGTACTTCTGTCTCTGAATTTAGAGAGAGAAGGAGCCTCAATGCCCTCAACTTCCAGCCCCTAGATTGTGGATGCCTTGCACTCCTCTGGAAGTAGATTTCAGATCTCCTGCCCCTCTATAGGAGTTCAGAGTCCACAAATGCTCCTTGGGTGCAGCGGGGATCCTGGCTGCTCACCAGAGGGAGCTGCTGAGATACCATTACCATGATCCACAAAAGTCAGACTGAGCTTCTTGGTCTTCCCCACCTTCCTTCCACCTTCTTGCAGACCTGGCTTTGGCTCCTGTACATTTGAATCAAGCTCTTTCCTCCAGGTTTCCAGGCTTAGCACTGAAAGCACTGGGGTGAGCTCTCAGTTTAGACCTGGGCATTTGCAGCCCGGACCTGCAACTTGGGTCTGCCTTGTGTGTATAAACTCTGCTGTTAAAATATAAGTTTGTATATGCCCATATATAAATGGCAGTCTTTTCAGGCCTTGCAACTTGGTGAAAGTAGACTCATGCAGACATATTTCCTCTCAGCTCTACCTTTTCTCTCCTACCAGAGTAAAACCCTACTCAAAAGAATGCCTGAGCAGGCTGGAAAAAGTTGGTAGAATTGTTTAACTTGGGCAATATGACTTTTTTTTCCAGACCTCACTCTTGGAAGTTACCGAGTCCTTTGGCTTTAATTAACACAAAATAATTCTGAGGCAGATATTTGGCATGGGAGAGTTTAGTTTTCAAAATGCAAAGATTAACAGAGGAGTTATGAAGCAAGAAGAAAATGGTCTTACAAAGTAAAGGAAAGTAATAGGAAATACTAGTTAAAAACAATTCTGCCAGCTGTTGATGATCTGTATCATCAAATACAGTTCATACTTTGCACAATTAAAGATGTTATCAAATATTTGTATTTATTAATGAGCTACTGCTGATAAAAGTACAATTTTATAACAAACATTCTTATATATAAAAATAATAAAATCTATATTTCTGTAATTTCACACAGGCATGTAGTGAAGTGTCTAGCATGTAATATACTCAGCAAAATCCCGAAGTTTATTACTAAATGTCCATACTATACAGCTAGTCTGAGTTTGAGCACAAAAAAACTCTTGTAATTTGTAGATGTGACTGAAGAGATGTGACTGACTGAAATGAAGACCAAAGTCTTAATTTGCCATGAAGACATGGCAAATTTCTTGCTGTAAAACTTTATTTGAAAAGATGAATAGTTTAGTGATTGTTAAATTGTACAGTGATACCCTAAGAACTAAGTATAACAAATAATCAATTGCTAGGAAAAGTTCATGTAGTATGCCATATGTAATAAAAGTATCCTATTAGAAACAAATTGAATAGAGGATAACATGAAGTGTGGAGTCAGTGAGAGACACTCACTGTTACAGGGAGTCACCAAGAGAAATATATTTTGGCTAGAGTTAAAGACCAGTCTGGATTATATAATAAACCTCCTTTTCCCTATTTGCAACTAAAAGAAGAGCTTCACTATAGCAGAATAAATATGTTGCATAATTCTATCCCAGAGCATACTGTCAGGTAACATTTGGAGCAATGGGATCTAAAATAACGAAAGAAGTTATTCATACAGAGGGAGTTATCTATCTGTGCACAGACTTCAACTGATAAAAGAATTTTCATGACTCAATGTGTATCTCAGTCATTTGCATGAAGGATTTTCTTCCGTGCACATGACTGTAGATGTAAACTGTGGTCTGCAGGGTTTTTTTTTCTTGTTGTCAATTTTGTTGTACTAATCTTCTGCTGATGTGCCACTTATTTTGCCTACTGCCTTGCCTGAGTGTAAGAGCTAAGGGGGCTGGTGGGCTGATCAAAGATCCAACCTGCAGACCTTCCTCAGGCAGTTTATTGCATTGAAGTCATCCGGTTATTCTGACCTCCCAGATGGTACTGACTTGTTGTTTCTGGTGTTTCACACCAATATATTTTACTTTTTTGGATCATAATTGTGTCTTAACACAGCAGGCAATTCTATACACATGAGGAAGTTAATGCATGCAATCAATGACCATTTAAAACATTTTAATTGCATTCATTCGCAAGGATCAAACTTGATAAGAAATCTATTGCTGGAAGTAACTCATGGAATTTATAATGAAAAGAAAGACCCAATCAATTTTATATAAAGCAGTAGCAGACCCACCAAAAAAGAAAAAAATCTGTCTAATATTGGCTTCAAATGCCAACTGGTATGTGTGTTTTTACTGTAGAGCAGAAAGTAGCTGTATCTTTGGTACTCATACCTTTGGAAATGCCCTGAGAAGGGAAAAGACCAGTGCTTCTGTCCTCCCACAAGATGCATAGCTTGGTTATTAATTTGGGTCCATATACAGATGAATTACAGATGGATTCAAGTATGTACAATGACAACAGAGGACAAAATGCTGCTTTGCAGCTGAATGGCCTTTTCATTCCTCTTGTGCCAAGATGACACCAGGTACAGTGAAGCATCAGGCCATGTTAAATGATAACATGTTTTCTAATATACGTTCCTTTCTCATATATCACTTACACAGAAGCACGAGGATAGTGACATATTCTTCCTTAGGAATAGTGACAAAAAAGCTAGCAAGATAGCAGGGTTCTTAAAAGAGATGGTATTTCACTTTGTCATTACATTTTCAAAGTATTCTTTAGAATTCGCTTTTCTTTTCTGAATGGTTTCTCATGTTTACATCAACCAAAGAAGAACTTTGAGCAGTGCTGACAAGTTTATAGAACTATCTGCACCAATATTTCAGTCTGATTGATTGTCCAAACAGTGGTTATGATAGTAGCAAGACAATTCTGCATGGGACTGAAAGACTAACAGAACGAGGAATGAAATATAATGTATAGCCAGAAGTTGTCACTTGCAATTGTTGACAAAAAAATGTTAAGGGTAGCTGTGTCTAAAGAAGCCTTGTGGCAGCAACCCTGGAATACCTATTGTTTTAATGACAGACTTTCAGTGTTGTATGCCAGGAGACCAGCGATGGAAAACCCAAGGTAAAAAGACACTCTTTCTATGTTTGGGCCGTTTTTCAACAGGCATGAGGGAACCGGCTGCACTGGTATCCTAATGGTTTCATTACTGCCATAGTCTACATAGATAACCTTACCATCAGCTCTTCCATCCAGAGGAAGCAAAAGATTTTGAACAGCCTTTTCCTTCCAGATATTGCCACTCTGCCAGAGGGAATTCAATTCTTGTTCTGGAAGTGAACTAAAGAGCTGATCTATTTTTCCTTTGTGAACAAATCTGTTCAGGCCACTGCCTTTCCCAAGATAGAAATGAGCCAGAGGTAGCTTGGAACGACACAGGGTTCCATAGCGCTCTTTGAAAGAGTCATTTAAATGCCTAACATAGCTTGCCATTTTCCTGGAATCTTCATTTAGTTGTTTTCTATTTTCAGGCCAGAACAACAAGGAGGCTAGGAAGAAAGGCTCTACACACTGTGAAGTCAGTTCCACTTTCTGTAGAATATTTAGAAGCTGACTTCTCAGCTCCTGAAAAACATACAACTTAGTGGATTTAGATTTAATGCACTTGAGGACAACATTTGCCAAAATCAGATTCTGTTTTTCTTTCAGAGTTGCTTCTGAACTCCCCTCACACAAAAATTCATATGCAGCTACTATGTCTTCTAGTTCTCTGTCAGCATTTCTGCGATTTCTGTGGAGGTATTCCAAAAGTCCAGAAAATGAGTCTGCTTTAGAAGCCTCCAGACTGTCCCGGTAAGCTTTCCTACGCCGAGACAAGGGCCACTTTGAGACCTGTTCATTTTTCAGTTGCTCAAAATTGGAATTGCAAAATACTCTTGTGTATTTGGTAAAACATTCTTGAACCTTCTCATATATTTTTGCTTCTACAATTTCTTTTTCATTGGTCTGTGTTTTGAAAAAGACAAAGTAGTCTTCAAAAAAGTCAAATGCCCTTTTCAAACGTGATTGCAAATTATTTAAAAAGCTAGAATGAAGTGTAAGGGCCTCAAACATTTCACTCTCTGTGGCAGGGGTATCTGTCTTCAAAACACTATTTCCTGATAGATGCATTGCCAAATTTTTTCTACACCATGGGTCTTCTTTGCTGAAAAAAGGAACATGCTGAAGGACATCAATAACATAAAGACAAGTTTCTATTTCTCCCTGATAACCAGCAGTATTGTATGTGTGAAACTTTCTTTTAAGCTTTAGATGCTGCAAATTTTCTTCAGTGTCTGCATTTTCAGCTTGCTGCTGAGATTCTCTGAAAGCCTGTGAGGCATTCTGAGCAAGTTCCAGCATACATTTCAGGTCCTCAGCTGTCATGTCTGCACTCTTTATTTTGTGCTCTACCCAGTATCTTAGCTTACTTTTATAGACTTGACCTAATGTATCTGATATGTATGAATTGTGTGGTGCTCTTTCTTTGGCTTCTTTGGCCCAGTCCAATGCAGAGTCAAACTTCTTTTCTTTAATGTAGAAGTATCTTGCTAAGGCTTGGCAAATGAGACTGTTTTGCTTAAATCTAGTGGATCCTTGTTTCAACACATATTCCACTTTAGCACACTTTTCTTCCTTATGAATGGCTTCAATTAACGGGGAAAACAATGTATCTGACTCATCACCATGCTCCTTACGCTGTCTAGTAATCAGCATGGTTTGTATATCACGAATAAGTTTGTCTTTCTTTAACGAAGTCTCATAAAATAAATCCTCTTTCAATAACCGCAAAGTAATTTCACTTTTAGACAAGTCATAGGTTAGTTTCAATTCTGTTAGACAGCGACATGCTATCAAGGGGTGAATGATACGCAGACCTCTGTATCTCGTGCATTCCTGTACCTGAGCATATATTACAATATTGGAACAAATTCCCATCTTTTCTATCAGTTTATCTTTATCGCAGCCAGTCTCTCGAGAATTAATTCCTAAGAATTCTTCACATAGTGATATTGAAACTGTAGATTTACTTACATAAGAGTTTAACAGTGCTAAATAGTAAATAAGTTGTGCTGGTTTAGTGGTAGTATCCAAGTTATTCAGGGTATTTTTTACCACTGTTTCAATGTACTGTGGATCAAAGTTTTTCTTCATAATCATAAATGAATAGAAACTGTCAGGATTTGAATGCTGCTTTTCAATATCTTTTAGTTTCTGATCAAAAGCCCTTTGCTCTTTTTGAGAAAGCAGATGTTTTAGAGAAATACTGTTCAAGGAATTGATAGTTGCATTTTCATCAGGATTCTGAGATCTCATACAATTTAGAATGATCACTAAAGGATTTGCACAATCAATGTGTTTTTCTGTTATAGCTTTCTGAATGTCTCTCTGCAGAATATAGATGTTTTCTTGCTCTTCAAAATCATCCACAAGAAGTAACACTGGTATATAGCCTGTAGAGTTGTTTGCTCCATAGGTGATTAAAGTTGTCAGTTGTGTTTCAAAATCATTTGATTTGTTTTTCAGAACAGCACATCTGAATTGCTTCCGGAGATCCCAGAGGATGTGCATAGCTAATGTTGTCCCGCCACAGCCTGGGTGGTGGTAAAGGTTGATAATTTTTACAGATGATTGATTAGTACTGTTAGATGAAGACATAACTAGCTGTTCGAGCTTTTCATAACCGTCCCTTCTGATAAAATCTGATGTATGATTTTCAGAAGAGAAGTAAAAATTCCACCATGACACTTTACCACCTCGATAAAAATCTTCTTCCCGTTCTTTCAGGAATTTTTTAAATTGCTCTGCATCCTTCTCTATCTCTGTGTCTTTGCATTCATTTACACAAAGGATTTCTAATGCTGCCATGGAGTCTTCTTCTTTCTTTAGAAGAACAGTAGAACAACCAGCAGAGGGTAGAAGTCTTTCAGAAGATCGTGTCACTGATTTTAATTTTGTGATGGTACCATTTACCATTTCTAGGGTTAAATTAGAAACACATTTGGCTGAAAGCTCTTCCTCACTAATGCCTCTAGCATGCAGAAGATCTTTCCATCGCTGATATGTACCTGGGCCAGTGCAAATGCAGAGCATGTCTTCTAGTCCCTTTGATTCTTGGTAAAATGTAATAAATGTCTCAGTAAGGGGATCCATTGAATCTTCCACTGTGGAGAGCAAAAGAAACACTGTTAAAAACTTCCCACTCTGCTTTACATCTTTGTGTGAAAGAAATGAAATCAATTTTCTAACATCAGCAGCCCTATCTCGTTGCCATGAACGAGGATCTAACGGTGGGTGTTTATTGCCTTCAAAGCCTGATCTGCCATTGCAGAAAATCCAGTTGGTCTCCTGATGCAGATTTAGCTTTTCAGCTTGTTCAGAAATGGAACCCTCCTTGTTTTGATAATGTTCTGGGAAGTGAAGTCTGGCATTTCGATTTTTTTGGTAAGTTTTGAGTACACCATTCATTTCTGATTCAAAATCAAAGTCAAGCACAGTGAACCATTTTATTTCCTGCAAAAAGTCTAAGTGCACTATTTGATTTGAATGGCACTTGTTTGTTACTAAAATGTAGTAGTCATAATAAGAGTCATCCAGCAAGTCCCTGTTACCAGTGAGCAGACTAACTAGTTTTAGTCCTTCATTCCCTGTCTTTTTTTGCCTTAAGATATATTCTTCCTCTGCTTTTTTACGAGACTTTGCTAAAGATGTCAAGGTAGATTTAAACAATTCTAATTCTTTTGAATTTTGGATGATATTTTTGGAACTAGCTCCATCCCGGATGAAGAGAGCCTTGTTCCAGCCCTTACTTTTGTATTCATATGTGTAGGTTGAGAAATATTTTGTATCACAGAGGGAGTGTTTTGGAACTATATCTATTTCAATGACAAATGTATCTGATAGAGTTCCATTTTGTAATAATATTTCCACAAATCTAGGTTCTCTAATGCAAGCTTTTGCAATCTCCGCATACTTCTCAGGAAAGTACTTTCCAATGTATTTATTAAAATGATGAATATATGCTTCTTTGTTGGTAACTTTTATTCCTTCAATTTCCCCATGTGGATTATCACGAACTCCAAAATGGATAGTACCATTTGTGCGAGAGTTCATGCAGGCTGCAGCAAATCTAAAGACTTCATTGCTAAATTTCATCATAATATTTTCTTCTTGTGCCTCTTCTGTGTTGGTGAGTAATTTGAATTCATGTGCTGGATCGATGAGATTGAGCGGTCCTGTTTCAGGGATATTAAGAATATTATGGTGTGTATATCGAGAACCATCACGGAAATTATCAAAAGGATGTGGCATACAAGTCTTTTTGGTTGGGTGCTGGTTGCTTGACAGTGATTTCTCTGATACATCCTCTTTGCCATCTGACTTTTTTGCTGCTTTGTCTTCTAGGGGCTCAATGTTAGAATTCTGTGATGTACTGGGATTAAATGACCTGTATTTCTTATTGCACTCTTTCTTTGCAATTTCTTTGTCTTCTCCTTTGCCATCAAGACCATGTTTGGCGTCTTCTTGTCCCACAGCTTGGTTTGAGCTTTCAGGTAGTATGTTATTCTGTCTCAGGACGTGAATAATTTGAAGAGCAGGCCCATGAGTTATGTCCATATCTACAAGATCTTTTTTAGTTAACAGTCTCAAAGTAGAACCAGTCACGTCTTGGTTAAACAGAATTTCTGCATACTCCTTGTCAATCTTAACTTCTTCGATTGCCCATTGTCTGACTTGCTCTTTTGTCCAGTTGTCAACATTTTGATATAACTTTGATTTCTCATTTTCTTCAGTGTTAGTATTTTCCATTCTTTAAAGAAAAAAACCACAACATTACTAAAAACATGTTTTATAGTAGCCTATTAATTGAATAACACATTTTTCCTTGCTGTTATCTACCATTAATTTCTTCATTAGTGTAATCTGCCACATGGAATATACTAGTTCAGTTGAGCTAGGGAACACAGGCAGAATGTGAAGTTAAATCATATATAAGGCATTAGCTACTTTTAAGATACAGATTTTAATTTTCTTAAAGCACAATTTTATTTTAATCCTGTTTTTAAACCAGTTCTGCAACTGACACTACACAAAAATTGTGACTGATACCTATTTGCAGTCATTTGGACACCTATTTGTGGTCATATGGTCTGTCGGACACAAAACACCATCACAGTGGGCTCTCATTAATTTTGCAGTCTGGTGGAGAAGCAAAATCAAATGCACACAGAAATCCAACTTTTTTTTACCCTTAGATGTGGTCAAATACAGAATCTGAATCTGAATAATACTGTGAAGAGACATTGGAGAGGAAACATACTGCTGTGCTTACTTTGTTGTTGCTATTTTACAAATGAAAGGAAAATCTTTTCCATACTACCATTTCAGTAACTTTCGCATACATTAAGGTTTCTCAAATTAAACAAAATCAAGTAGTGAAGCAACATTTGTAGAGATGTTTTTTCCCACTTAAGTTAGCTTTACAATGATATAACTACTTCACCTCAGTGGCATAACTCTGATTTACAGCAGCATAAACTCATAAGCAGAACTAATACTTGTTAATTGTCCCACATGGTTACTAGATGCACAGCAATTGCAGGGTGCTGCAAGGCTTGCTTTCATGGTATTTTGCAGACCATGCAAGTGAACTCTGCCTGGTTTTTGGAGTCAAACAGAAACTGTGGAATGTGAAAGAGTAGAGCCAAGCCCAAACTAGAGCGTCCTGTCTACTAACAAGCTACCTTAGTGAGTGCTCTGCATTATGTAATTGCATTGTGGGAGAACTAACAAAGCTCACATCCATCAGTTTACAAAATGCAGACACACTCTTGACTACTGGATTCACAGAGAGAGGTTTCATTTAGGAAACAGTGTGATGGGTATGGACTTCAGAAGTCAAACAAACTCTGACATTCTCCCTCAGCAGTATGTTCCTTGATATAACTGCAAGCTGGGGTTGTCAGCTGCTATTTTGCCTGGAAATGTCACTTTCAAAATTGAGGTGGATAAAACCTGAAAGACAGTGCGATTTAGCTACCTGATGATTGCAGTCTCTTTTGAAAATCCCACCTCCGGACTCTAAGTATCCTATCATTCTGGTAATAAGCTGCTCTGTTTTTCCCCTCTTAAAGCTTAACAGAAGTTACACTGGGTACAGATCCTAGGATAACCCATGATGAGATTGTAATATCCAATCCTTGGTATCCAACCCTATCAGAAATTATGAAAGTGCTCCTCTGATATGGGATCTGCTCCACCAGCAGCCTTGTCCTGTCTCAGGCTCCATAGCCCCTCACCACACCCACTCCTGCTTCCTTTCCTGCTGCTGCTGCTGCACTTGACATTGCTGCTGTTGCTGCCACCTGTGCCACTGTGCTGCTGTCAGCTGTAAGCCCTTATCATAGCAGAAGTAAAAGATGGTGGCATGATTAGCAATGATGGTGCAGGAGCAAAAGCAACTGAATAAGCATTGACAGTCGAAACAGCTTTTTCTAAAATTGAACTTTAAGACATGGAGCTGATATGTGTTGGCATGACCCATTAATAGCTGAATCCACCAAATAATGAACCATGCTCTTGCCTTTTTTGTACGCAATCTTTGAAGCAATGATGGGTCTAATATTTAAGGAGCTTGGGGGATCAAGTAGCAGAAAAGTAGATCTTGTACTGTGTCACCAAGTTAAAGAAAGCAGCAGCACTGTATCCCCAAACACCTGGATAGGTAAATGCACCTTGGAGGAACCATCTAATCTGCAGAAGGTTTGTTCTACTGCGAATCACCTCAGTTTTTTCACTACAGCGGGTAAACATTAGACAGGTGCCCAGCTAACATACCTACTCTTCAGTATGGGGGGAAAAGCACAAAGACAGGAATTTATGAAATAGCATCTTTCCTGATTGCTTGAAGTTTTTGATGTGCTCTGCAATGAAGCTTGTCCAACACATAGCAGACAGAATTAGAACTCTGTTTAATCTCTGAGACAGGGAGAAGAGCATCTTGCAATCCACTTGGTTTTAGCAAAAACTTTGAAAAAAGAGGCACAATAAAATAATAAATTTCCTTTAGAAGTATCTAATTTTACTTTATCCTTCTGCTTCCTTTGGGAGAATTATATTCATTTATCTGAAATTATTACTTTGTTATGGAATTGCACCCAGCTACAGTTGCTGCATTAATGGTGATAATCTACTCCATGTACCTTTTCTTATTTGGAACTGAGTCTTCCGGAGACAAAATGACTTCTTAGATTTTTCAGTGAAGAAATTTTGTTTCCTGAAAGAAAAGAAGCCTTGGTTATCTAAGCTACCCTAGCAACATGCTTTCCTCAATCTATCATTTGATTTTCTAAACCCAGTATTTAGTGAGAAGTAATGGTAAAGATTCTTCATAACTAGTGCTGGAAAACATCTGTCCTTCTAGCTTTGGCCAAGCGGCCTCCTGATTTAACTAATGAACCATGAGAGCAGAGATGAAAGAGGTTTTGCAGTCCAGAGAAGCTTGCAGTTGAGCCACTGCTACCTCTTCAGGGACCCTCCCCTTTGCTCACAGGAAAACCAGGTCCTCGTTCTTTCAGATGCCATACTGAAAATGACATGCTCTAGAATTGGTCATTAATAGCATGGTGAGCACTTATCGTAATAATACTGGGGAGAGGGGGGAGGGACAGACTCACTGTTTGGTTTTATTTCAAAACTTAAATTGCTATCATATTCACCGGTAACTCCGCCCAGGATACCAAGAGGCTGAGAAAAGAAACCGAAACCAAAGCATTTCTTCGATTCCAAGACTGTGGTCAGCCCAGCAATGTAAAAGTATGATATTCATACCCACCAAAGTTATCCTCTGTAATACAGGCACAATTTATTCTTACATAAAACCAAATATTTTTATGTACTTTAGAACAGTTGCTGCATGTTTAACTGTTTGGAAACCCTGCAATGAGAAAAAGCTCCAGAATGGGATACTTTCATTTCCTAGTCTTGATGCAGTGTTTCTAAGTTGCATCTTACTGGCTAGATAATGATTCTGGCCATCTGAAATATTTTAAAGATGATCTTTTCCAACGTGGAGTAACTCTGCCACTTTATTTCTGCAGAATAATTTCTAATGAGGGCATGTTCCTTGGCATTATTTCACTGCAATCTTGTAACAGCCATATTTCATGTGCAAAAGTTTAACAGAAGATTCAGAAGACATAAATTACGAGAAGAGTTTGTTCTAGTAGGTTAGAGATCATCTCATATATAAAATTAATGTCTCAGAAAAAAGAAATGGTATCAGACTAAGTCATCAGTTCTTCATAAAATATTCCAGCCCCTAAGTAAAGATAAATGTACTTACCACAACTGCTCTGTTCTGCAGTTTTTTCCCTGTAGTTTTTCAATAAATGTGTTTTGTTCAAGCAGGAAACACAGCAGCTAAAATTTGGCTGAATTCCTCTTCTAAACCGTGAAAGAAACTATAATTAGTTTATAAACTTCTAACAGAAGTCTGACCAGCAGAAATAGTGGGAGGGATTGTGCATCTCTAGTCATATGATCAGGTTTCCCCAATGGTAAACACCCATGTCTAGGGAAGAGAAATAACAGCCCCTGCTAGAGAATAGCTGTTATTCCCTACCTTTTCCTCCTATGCTCCTAGTCTGCCCTTCCATCGCTGTGTCTAAGACGCTGAAGTTAGACTGGGCATGTCAGAAACCGAGTGCACAGAGGAGAGGAGGAAATAGATGTGGGGTGTTTGGGAGGGCTCTACTTCCCTCCTCCCCCTTGGCTTCCTCTTTTACAAACTAAACATTGGGTGGAACCATCATCATTTTCTAGGAATTTCATTAAAGAATTATATTCTAGAGCACCTTTATTAAAACACTTTTATTAAAACACAAAACTACCTTGAGCCACTATTGAGAAACCTGGGAAACTACACAACACCTTCTGAGCGATACTTAGATCTAACAAAATGCAATCAATTAGCCATGTGAGCTTAAACCAGCAGAACTTTCCTGTAGTGAGAGGAAAAAAGGGAAATAATATAGTAGACACTTCTGGGAAATATGAATGTCACATTTGGGTCTTTGCCAACAGGTTGGCCAACCTGGTAAGGAGGGCTTTAAACTAGGAAAGACGGGGGAAGGGGAGAGTTCTAGTGCCAGGGTAGTTGGCAAAAGACTGCTCAAGTCGGGATGCCTCCAGCAGGTGAATGCAGCCAGGGAAGTGCGCATGGGATGTGGCTATGGAGGATCCTCTTTTACCCCTCCTGGGAAACCTGCATGCTCGATCACCTCTCTGAAATGCCTGTACACCAATGCACGCAGCATGGGGAACAAACAGGAGGAACTAGAGATCTGTGTGCGGTCGCAGGGCCATGATCTCATTGCCATTACAGAGACATGGTGGGATAGCTCGCATGACTGGAGTGCTGTCATGGATGGCTATGTGCTTTTTAGGAAAGACAGGCCAGGAAAGCGAGGTGGAGGAGTTGCTCTTTAGGTGAGAGAGCAACTGGAATGTATTGAGCTGTGCCTAGGGGTGGAAGAAGAGCGAGTCGAGAGCTTATGGGTAAGGATTAAAGGGCAGGCTAGCATGGGTGACACTGTGGTGGGTGTTTACTACAGGCCACCTGATCAGGAAGAGGAAGTCGATGAGGCCTTCTACAGACAGCTGGAAGTAGCTTCACGATCCCAGGCCCTGGTTCTCATGGGGGACTTCAACCACCCTGATATCTGCTGGAAAGACAACACAGCTAGGCACAAACAGTCCTGGAGGTTCCTGCAGAGCCTTGGTGACAACTTCTTGACACAGGTGGTAGAGGAGCCAACAAGGAGAGGTGTGCTGCTGGACCTCGTACTAACAAACAAAGAAGGAGTGGTGGAAGATGTGAAGGTCGGGGGCAGCCTTGGCTGCAGTGACCATGAGATGGTGGAGTTCAGGATCCTGCGAGGAGGCAGCAGGGCACTAAGCAGGATCGCAACCCTAGACTTCAGGAGAGCAAACTTTGGCCTCTTCAGGGACCTACTTGGAGGAATCCCATGGGTTAGGGCCCTAGAAGGAAGGGGTGTTCAAGAGAGCTGGTTAATATTCAAACATCACCTCCTCCAGGCTCAAGAGCGGTGCATCCCTATGAGTAGGAAGTCAAGCAAAGGAGGTAGGAGACCTGCATGGATGAGCAAGGAGCTCCTGGCAAAACTCAACCAGAAGAAGGAAGTCTACAGAAAGTGGAAAGGGGGACAGGCCACTTGGGAGGAATATAGAAACATTGTCAGAGTGTGCAGGGATATGACGAGGAAGGCTAAGGCCCGTTTGGAATTAAATCTGGTGAGAGATGTCAAGGACAGCAAGAAGGCCTTCTTCAAATATATCAGTAGCAAGAGGAAGACTAGGGAAAATGTGGGGCCTTTGCTGAATGGGGTGGGTGTCCTGGTGACGAAGGATGCAGAGAAGGCAGAGTTACTGACTGCCTTCTTTGCTTCAGTTTTTACTGCTCAGGCCAGCCCTCGGGAACCCCAGACCCTGGAGGCAAGAGAGGAAGTCTGGAGAAAGGAAGACTTTCCCTCGGTGGAGGAGGAGTGGGTTAGAGATCATTTAAGCAAACTTGACACCCACAAATCCATGGGCCTTGATGGGATGCACCCACGAGTGCTGAGGGAGCTGGCGGATGTCATTGCTAAGCCACTCTCCATCATCTTTGAAAGGTCATGGAGAACAGGAGAGGTGCCTGAGGACTGGAAGAAAGCCAGTGTCACCCCAGTCTTCAAAAAGGGCAAGAAGGAGCACCCAGGGAACTACAAGCCAGTCAGCCTCACCTGCATCCCTGGAAAGGTGATGGAGCAGCTCATCCTGGAGGCCATCTCCAAGCATGTGGAGGACAAGAAGGTGATCAGGAGTAGTCAGCATGGCTTCACCAAGGGGAAATCATGCCTAACCAATCTGATAGCCTTCTCTGATGGAATGACTGGCTGGGTGGATGAGGGGAGAGCAGTGGATGTTGTCTCCCTTGACTTCAGCAAGGCTTTTGACACTGTCTCCCATAACATCCTCATAGGCAAGCTCAGGAAGTGTGGGCTAGATGAGTGGACAGTGAGGTGGATTGAGAACTGGCTGAATGGCAGAGCTCAGAGGGTTGTGATCAGCAGTGCAGAGTCTAGTTGGAGGCCTGTAGCTAGCAGTGTCCCCCAGGGGTCAGTACTGGGTCCAGTCTTGTTCAACTTCTTCATCAGTGACCTGGATGAAGGGACAGAGCGCACCCTCAGCAAGTTTGCTGACGATACAAAACTGTGAGGAGTGGCTGATACACCAGAGGGCTGTGCTGCCATTCAGAGAGACCTGGACAGGCTGGAGAGGTGGGCAGAGAGGAACCTCATGAAGTTCAAGAAAGGCAAGTGCAGGGTCCTGCACCTGGGGAGGAATAACCCCAGTCACCAGTACAGGTTGGGGGTTGACCTGCTGGAAAGCAGCTCTGCCAAGAAGGACCTGGGAGTGCTGGTGGACACCAAGTTAAGCATGAGGCAGCAATGTGCCCTTGTGGCCAAGAAGGCCAATGGTACCCTGGGCTGCATCAGGAAGAGTGTTGCCAGCAGGTTGAGGGAGGTGATTCTCCCCCTCTGCTCAGCCCTGGTGAGGCCCCATCTGGAGTACTGCGTCCAGTTCTGGGCTCCCCAGTACAAGAGGGATGTGGCACTACTGGAGCAAGTCCAGCGAAGGGCTACAAAGATGATTAGGGGACTGGAGCATCTCTCTTATGAGGAAAGGCTGAGAGAGCTGGGCCTGTTTAGCCTGGAGAAGAAAAGGCTGAGAGGAGATCTTATCAACGTGTACAAGTATCTGAAGGGAGGGTGTCAAGAGGATGGAGCCAGACTCTTTTCAGTGGTGCCCAGTGACAGGACGCAAGGCAACGGGCACAAACTGAAACACAGGAAGGTCAGTCTGAACATGAGGAAAAACTTCTTCACTGTGAGGGTGACAGAGCACTGGCACAGGTTGCCCAGAGAGGTTGTGGAGTCTCCTTCTCTGGAGATATTCAAAGCCCGCCTGGATGCAATCCTGTGCAACGTGCTCTAGGTGACCCTGCTTGAGCAGGGGGACTGGACTAGATGATCTCCAGAGGTCCCTTCCAACCTCAGTGATTCTGTGATTCTGTGATTCTGTAATGTTCTACAGGACAGGCACTTTTGAATAACCAGGTTTACTGACCTGCTTTTTGGTTTTCATTGCTTGCTTTTCCACACTGCATGTATATTAGTCTATTCCTGGGCTCTTTCTCTGAAGCATACAAACAGTTCCATTTGAAATGTAGCTTGGGTATATTTCTTCAATAGTTTACTCCAGAGATATTTTCCTTTAGGCAGTGTGCTTGTATGGTACCCTGCATAATCCTCCAACACTATCTGAACAAGCTTTGTGCAGAAATACCCTGGTATTGGTTGCTTCTGCTTCCAGTGTTTCACAGTGCTATCACCAGTCTTGTAATACCCTCTTCCACTGACCATTGTCACTACCCTGTTTTTTCATCCGTTGCCCTTGACTGACTTGATTGGCCATGATAAACAAGTGGCATCTAAGGAAGACAATGGCAATCCTTAGACTGTAATTGTTCAGAAGGGTGGCAGAAAGAGTGCTCGCACTAACAGATTTATGTTGTGTGTTTGATCTCATGAATGAAGAGGCTGCAAATCCTTCAGGATGATGGCTGCTCTGAGAACAACTAGATGAGGTCACCAGGGTACTGCAAGATGTGATCTTTTGTTCTAAAAAGATCTACTGATCAAAGCCTTAGGCCAGTGAGTTGTTTTAGAAAGCAAACAGCACCTCCAGCCACCACAAAGCCAGCTGTGGAGAAGCCAGCATCTCCTCCAGGGGACAATGCTGATGATAATACTATTGCCTTTCCATCTTCCATTCATATATACTGTCCCTATGTATTTAAGCTACACATATTTCTTAAGTTCTGGCATTGCACTCTTCCTCTACTGCATAAATTCTTATGGGAAAAACTGTGTCACTGTGTTGAATTCCTAACCGTTGCACTTTTCAGGAAGGTATCCTCAGCAGATGGAGTGATATGGCTAAACATTGACCACTCCCATATAGTCTCATACCAGCCTTAAGGGATGCAAACTAGTACTTGATGTGATGCAATAAAAACATCGCCTTGTTGGGCTTTGATGCAGCTCCCACATTATTTTAAGCACTCTGCTATGAAAAATTATAAAAAATAATAATACCATCTTTGACTCAGCACCAGAAGCCCAGAAGACACCAAGTGCCATTAGTAGCTGGCAATCTGCTTTAGAGGTTGCTAGCCTTGAGCAATGTGGATGTGAGCCATTTTGCACCATTTTACTTGGGGACAGTGACTGCTTTCTGGGACAGGTACCTTTAGTTATACAGACATAGCCTGCCTCCCTAGAGACCATTGAAGTTTACTCCCTTTAGCTGTGTGTACTTGCTGAGGCAGTTGATCCCTTCTCATCTAGAAGAATCCAAGCAATGGGCAAGTTGAGCTGTTGCCCCATAGCAACTGTTGAATTTCCCCAGCTTTATCCTAATTTATACTGTCACAGCTCTGCTGCTGGTTATGGAGGCATACCTAGTTTCCAGGTTACCTGCCCCATGTCCTAGGTTGCTGATTTGGAGCTGTGCAAACACTATTTCCTTCCTATTCCTTTTTCCTTCCTATTAACTAGATTTATTGTTAGTACATCCTGCTAGCTGTGTTTTCTCATATAACATTACCGCTAAGCAGCTTCAATCCTACTAGTCTTGTGAGTCAGGCTCATCTTTAGCTTCTCTACTCTGAGTTTTCACTGGGTTGTTCTTCCAGTGTTCTCACTAAGTGTGTTTTCTGTAAGCGATGCCAATTAACCATGTCTGCTCTTACGATCTGGTGTGTCTTGCCTATTTGGCTATCAACAGCACCATTTTCCTACAAGTTTTTTCTTACTTCAGATCTAATTTGCAGACATTTCAGCATGACAATGAGACTGTATTTATATTCAAATTTCTGATCATCCCAGGTCTGTTGATTTGCTACTCCAGCATATAATCAACTCTTCTAGAATGACTTCATTATTTATTAAAATCAAAATTCTTTTTCTACATGAGGTCTTTCCCTGTAGTCTCATTATTCAGCAAAACTGAGTCAAAAATAGTGTCTTGTTGCTCAGTGACTGGTGTGGAAATTCACCATTGAAATCCTGTCTCCCACCATACTTCACAGGATTTGTTCATTAATGTATGTTAACAATTCCCATGATGATACCATTCCTTCTGCATTTTCTTTACCTATTAAAATTACAGAGATTGCTGTCCATGTCCAATGTGACCTGTAGATCAAACGGACTCCCAACAGTTGTCAAGTTCCCAGTTCTAACAGTTTCCAGAGTGATTTTGGTCTCTGCTATTTCCTCTGATTTCTTTATGATTTGTCACATCATTAATATATAATATTGCTTTGCTATTTTTACCTTTACTCTATCTTTTATCAGCTACATTCCATGATTATTACCTCACTATATTTCTGTTATCTCTGTAATTCCTCCTAAATATTCCTCCTAATTCCTCCTAATATATTTTTGTCTCAAAAAATTTTACTTTGCAGTGGCCAGACAGTGGCTGACCAGAATTTGCTGTATGGAATCTGAATTTTCTTTTTCATTCTTGAAGACTGAGTGACCTTGTGCCATCTTTATCAACATACAAACACCGGTGAGGTGGCATTCTAGTTATTTAGTCTGTAGTATTTCTCTTGTGTCTTGTCTCAGGTGTCTTGCCACAGTACTTTTTCCATTCTACTTTCCTGGCATAGAACTCATTAAAATATATGTATTTGTGGAGTAAGTCAAGAAACCTGGTTGAAAACTTGTTAAATAATGGTACCTATATTGTGCTTTATCTGATAAACTATGTGATTGTTGCAATAGTTTAATAACACTGCAGATCCTTTGAGTGGCAGATTCGTAGCTCTCTGAACAGACTTCCGCCTCACTTCATTTGACTGTTCCAATTGAGGTCTTGTTATAAGGCACATTATTAATACAAAAATTGCCAAAATGTGGTGTGAATTGTAGGGTTCATATCAGTTTCATAAAGTGGAATCCTACAATGACCAAAGTAGGGTTTACAGACCACTGTGTTACATCTCAATGTGCTATAGAGCAACACACTTTCAAAAATATATTTCAAATAGTGCACTAATAGGAAATAGTATTTTTCAAAGTTGGGTCAAACATGATCAAGAATCTACTAAGGTTGCTGTCTTTTCTTCGTCATTTTGCTTCCTGCATTAGTCTCCCCAAGTATTTGCTGATTAATTCTGTCTTCATTCTTTTTGCACATACCAGTTATAACATAAAAATCAATAGAATTAATTTATCAGTTCTTGATGATCCTCTAACTGCTATAGCATACTGATTGTGCCTAACTTACTATTATTTTATTGCAAAGAAACATGCTTTTCCCGAGTTGAGCACTGATGAGATAAAAGTCTCAGGGATAGCTCTGCTGCCGTAAACCTGTATTTACATAGTCTTAGTGCTCGTGTTAAAAGCAGCTGTGCTCCTTTTATTATTTCAGTCCGATATCTTCTCTGTGGGTGTTAGTTTCATTTTCTCAGATCAGTGGCTGCTTCCTGATTGTTTTGTATTGGATTTCCCTGAGCTGTATTTGTATGGGCTGACTTTGCAACTATTCCTTTCCTGCAGGAGCATTTAACAGATGGCTCTTAAAATGACATTCCCCAGCAGCTTGGGTTGACTGAAGTTGAGTTTGCAGCAGTATCATCCTTCCCCAAGTTCTGGCCTCTTCTCCTGCACTGCATGAATGTGTGGTGAGCTGGTCCAGGATGCTCAATACCTCTTTTATGTGTTAGCTTAGTCCATGGACAGCTCAGGTCCGGTCAGCTTTCTGCAAGGTTGCTTGAGCTCCCTGCTAGTGGCTGGCAGACTCTACTACTGGGAGTGGTTTAAGGTGCTGTAAGATTACATACTTGTATGGACCTGGGCATTTGCAGATTACCAAACTCTACACAGACCAGAACTGAAACTGCTACACAAATCCTTTTCTGTTCTGCAATGTCAGTCGAGGTATGGGATGGCTCAAATAGGTAGTTACTAAGTGGGTCTGATGGCTTCTAACTTCCCTTGTTCTTTGCCATTATCTATTGTAAGGAAGGGAACTGCCTGCTTAAAAGGCTTGGGCATTCAGGCTTAGGACCTGAAATGCTGCTATTACCTGTTAGCTACCTCTCTGGGGAATACACAGCTTCTCTCCCACCCTCACAATTTCCCTGCTCATTTTTGCCTTTTATTATATATAACAATGATATAACACAATCCTTATTTCTCATGGAGAAGTACCTAAGTATATTATATCCTTGATTTATGGACTTGGGGCAAAGACAGATCTTTTTTTTTCTGGTTTCCTAAATAGGCAGGGTTGACAATCGCCACTTTGTGCACCTTTGCTATGCCAGCAGGAGGATGGGGAGCGATGACCATCTGGATGCTCATGCTCAGTAGCACTTTGTGAAGAGGCACGTTGCTATGGCTGTAGCTTGTGCAAACCTAGCTGGATTAGCTAGCTTGGATATTGGTAGCAGGACCGCCAGGCAGCAAGGATCCCTGAGGGGCTAGACTCCAACACGTGTTGGCTATCCCCAAGTTGCGTGGCCAACACTGAACACCAATGTCTGAGGCACTTACGGAGTCAGAGACTTGGAGAAAGCCAGCCCGGCAGGTGTCTCAATAGATCGATCATGCAGAACTCCTAGAGGCAGGATCCAGTCTATTTACTCTGTTACAGCTAGACCTTTTTCTACTCTCTTTCTGAAAAACGCCAGTGAGGCATAGTGTATATATCCCTAGGTAGACTATTTCCTATTATCTAACATAAATCTTCTTTGCTATATACTTGGCAGGTCTTTCTTTGTCCTACTTTTTTTTGGAGGTGCAGAAAAAGTGATCACTCTTTTATTAGGAGAACTTGTTCTACATACTAGAAGACTGATTTTATTATCTGTTGGTCTCTTTCCCCCCCAAGATAAAACAAATGCATTTTCTTAGCCTTCCCTGTTCAGTCAAGCTTTCTAAACCTTTTTTCTAATTTATGTTGCTTCTCACAGGCTTTCCCTATTTGTTTGTATCTTTCTAACACACTTGAAACGAATTTCAAATGGAATCCTGCAGAAAACTGTCCCGGCCTTCTGTTTAGAATAATGATCTGCAATAACTGCATATATTTGTAAAAGTTCTATACTTTTATATACAGCTTGTGGATGGGTCAGGCTTAAAGGCATGACAGGCTTAAAGGACTTGGCAAATGTTTGAAAAACAGGTTTAGAATTGAATATGGTCTGATAAATGTCAAAATCAGCCAGGTGAAATTAAAGAGGAGAGTGTAACTCTAAGGAAGACACAGGAACGATTGCAACACAGTTTTGGTCTTCTCTCAGGTGTGGTTATGCTCTTGACTTAAAAATAGGGAAAATGATATAGAGGATAATTTTTAGAACTGCAAGAAACATAACAAATGTACCATGATAAAAACACTCTCAGTGTTGGCACTAAAAAGTACTTTTCTGAATAAGAACGTGTTTCAGTTGGGGTATGCTGTTGTACTGAGGTGCTATAGTTCAGAAGGTCTGTCCTGTATTTCTAGGTTAAATTGCATTTGAGTTATCAGATCCACTGTGACCTGAAGCTTTGTACTTTGCCCTGGAATGCAGCACACAGTTGGAAGAGATGTATGCATATTATCTTTTTAGGTGGAGCAGGATTTCCATCAACACTCTTGTGTTTGTGTTGCATGGTGAACTGAACCCTGCTGTAAATTTTTACTTGAATGGACTCCCTAGGTGTTTAATCCTTTATTTGTCTTCTAGACTCGTTGTCTGTTGTTTCTTTACTACAGATCCTAATGACGAAATGACCCTTTGCTTCTTTTCTAAGGGTCTTATAACTGGCACAGCAAAACTGTTGCTTTCCAGCCCAAAACTGCAGCAGTTTTATTGCTTACAGTGTGACCCTGTTATATCCATCTGTAGTTTTTGAAATCTTTCACTGCACTTTTGTTGCTGTCTAGAAAGCAGCCTCCATAGAAAGGCAGCAAGGAAGCAGGGTTTCTCCTCTGTAGGAGTTAGGCTCACTTCATACACGCCGGAGCCTTGCGAAGAACTACTTCTTGTGCAAACATTTCTGTAGAGATTGACATGGACTGTTAAATTGTGATAAAGATTGGATCCTGCACTTTGTCTGATGTTACTGAGATGCATATGAACATTTGCAGTTTTTCATATGTGAATAGAGAATATGTATTGAAAAAGACAACGTGACTTACTGTTCAAGGGCATTCTAATACACTGGCATTAAAAAAAAAAGTCTTTAGGGTACTGCAAAGATATTCTCAACACAGCCATTTAGTTACCTAGGAACTAGCTGTGATAAATCAGAAAGCTTCTGACAGGATACAGAAGAGAGGAATCAGCCCCCAGTTGCATGCCAGATTACTTCAAATGTAGAAGCAATCTGAGACATGCTCAGTTCCCATTTCTGTCAGAAAAAGTTTAAGTGTTTGCTGGTATTGGCTACCTTCCCTTTCTGTTTCTCTCTGTACCGTGTGTAGTTACCCAGTACCTCCTACCATCTGCTGTGGGAGACCATTGCCGTCTAGCTCCAGGAGAGCTATATGATACACGTGCATCTATAGCAAAGTCCATTTCTCTAGTGGTGTGGGGACTGATTTCAAATGCAATTATACTAACACTGAAGAAAGCCCATAGAAAAAGTGTGATTGCACTTTATTGGAGAAAGAAAAAACAATTTAGCTACTTAAAATCGATCTGTATATTTGTACCTGAGATTATAAAGCAATGAGCTCTTTCCTTTTCAAAGTTCAGCCAGCAGTTAACCTTTCAGCAGGTAAAGCATGGAACTACATGGACAGTGCGGTGCTTGTATTTTGCCTTTGTGTGCAGCTGTCCGCTGTTTTGTCAGGGTGGCAGGATCTCCCTGCAGTTAATGGAATATTCACCTTCTTTACATTAACATGAACTCATCGCGATGTAACTGCTAGTTTGTCTTTTTTGCTGAGAACTTTGTTCCTCAGGCAGTGATATTAGGAATATTAGTCTGTTGCTCTGAAAGAGGGGTTAATGTTTTGAAACCATAATGGGGTGTAAGAGCAGAGTGTCTAACGGGAGTAGTGGTGAAAGCCCGAAGTAACACTCTGTAATGTTTTTCTGCATCCTCTGTAAGCTCTACAGTACCTTAGTAATAATACACAAAGCACTATACAACACTTGCAATGAGGTCCAAATGCACAGAGCTGCTCTCCTATACTGCTTTCAGTTATGGTTTATTTTCCCTACCTTTGATCTCCGGTCCAAAATCTCCCTTCATCAAAGAGAGCGTCATCAATGGACAAATGAAATGGCAAAACCCTCCACCAGAATAAATGAGAAAAACATGTGACAGGACTTTTTCTCTTTGTTTTCCCCATAATCCTCATCTCACATTTGAACAGCTTCACACGTACCTCATGTAGTTTAATGGACAAGCTCTCCATTGGCTTTGGTAGGCTTTGAGATAGATCTTACAGCAATAAATAAAAGCTTAGCAATCTGTTTTGAATGTGATAGCACCTGTGAGAAAAGGTCCAAAATGCAGTGTGGAAAAATTTTCTTTTTTATCCATTAAAATTCTGTGGTGTTTGAGAACCAGTTTTCAGCACAGTATTATTTTTATATCTATTTGATTTCTGCACCAAAAGTAGCTAGTTGCACTGTGTAAATTGTGATGGAATGGTAAAGAATAAACACAGCTCAAATAGGAATTTGAACTAGTAGTGTGTTTTTGTTTAAGAGCCAGTAATACACAAGACAAGTGAAACAAAAATAAATGAGAACAATATAATACAAGCAGAAGGCAATTTGC